>NC_072733.1:63665371-64373646 GCF_026930045.1 Uloborus diversus
TGTCTATATATTCTTAGGCACTTTTCCGCATGTGGTCGAATCGAAAAAAAAACTCAACATTCATTTGGGGGTGAGCAAAATGGAAATTAAGGGCGATTTTTGAGTGAAAATTTTTTCGCGAATACAATACTTCCTTTTTTGTAAAAGGAAGTAAAAAAATCGTTATTACAATTTTAACATAAAATCACTTTTGTTTGTGAAATAAACTCATAATTACTGGGGTAGGGGGAGATTTTTTTTTTAAATTAAAACAATTAAATGTATACTCTGAAATTCCCTCACGACAGTTATTTGTTTTTTATTTAATCAATCAATAGTTCACCCCTGGGGGGCACCACATTGTAAAACCGCGCACCTCGTAGCAACCCTCCCCCACAAATAGATGGGGGGGGGATTTGCTACGAGTTTTTTTAACGAATAAACATCCAAGCTTTGTTTTTTGCAATTTAAGCGGTCAGGCTAAAGTTCAAATGGTACTCGACTCGGACCAAATAAAGAGAAACAAAAAAAAATTTTTTTTTTTTGACAAATTGATCCATAGTTACTGGAGGGGGAGGGGGAGAGATTTTTTTTTTTGCAATTAAAACAATTAAATGTATGCTCTGTAAAATTCCCTCCACGAAACTGATCATTTATTTTTAATTTAATCAATCGATAATTCACCACCTGGGGGGGGCACCACGTTGTAAAACCGCGCACCGCGTAGCAGCTCCCTCCATAGGTGTGGGGGGGGGGGAATTGCTACGAGTTTTTTTTAACGAATAAACGTTCAAACTTTGGGTTTTTTTGCAACTTAAACAGTCATGCGTAAGTTTGAATAATACTCGACTTGGACCAAATAAAGAGGAACGAAAAAATTATTTTTGACAAATTGACCCATAGTTACGGGGGGGGGGGGATTTTTTTGGCAATCAAAATAATGAAACTAATACCCTGTAAGATTCCCCCCCCCACGAAGTGATCATTTTTTTTTAGTTTAATAATCGATACTTTGCCCCTGGGGGGCACCACGTTCGCCCCAACATAGCTGGGGGAGAAATTCGCTATGTGTTTTTTCTTATTAATTTAATGTTATTATATAATTTTTAGCCATTTAACTCATCACTTTAATATTTTTCTTTTTTTGACCTTTCATCCACCCACGCAGCCGTGTGACCCAAAATTAGTGGTGGGGATTAGAGCCAAAGTTTTTTAATTAAATTTTTTTATTATTTTAACCGGCCATCTGCAATAAAAGAGATAAATCTTGTTTTGGGGGCTCTGCTCTTGGTCTATAAGAAATGTAATGAAAACGGGAAAATTTATATAATTGTATAAAATGTTTGGAACGCCGAATAGACGTACATTTTTGAGGTAGACCGTGCAACGCCGGGCAATGCAGCTAGTAGACTCATAACTGCTGGGGAGGGGAGATTTTTTTTAGCAAATAAAACAATTAAGTGTAACTCTGTAAAATTCCCTCCACGAAAGTGATCATATTTTATTTAATCAATTGATGATTCACCCCTGGGGGGGGGCACCACGTTGTAAAACCGCGCATCGCGTAGCAACCCCTTCCATAGGTGTGGGGGGGAGGATTGCTACGAGTTTTTTTTAACGAATAAACGTTCAAACTTTGGGGTTTTTTTTGCAACTTAAACAGTCATGCGTAAGTTCGAATAATACTCGACTTGGACCAAATAAAGAGGAACAAAAAAATTTTTTTTGACAAATTGACCCATAGTTACTGGGGGGGGGAATTTTTTTTGGCAATCAAAATAATGAAACTAATACCCTGTAAAATTCCCCCCCACGAAAGTGATCATTTTTTTTTTAGTTTGATAATCGATACTTTACCAGTGGGGGGCACCACGTTCGCCCCAACATAGCTGGGGGAGAAATTTGCTACGTGTTTTTTCTTATTAATTTAATGTTATTATATAATTTTTAGCCATTTAACTCATCACTTTAATATTTTTCTTTTTTTTTGACCTTTCATCCACCCACACAGCCGTGTGACCCAAAATTAGTGGGGGGATTAGAGCCAAAGTTTTTCATTGCATTTTTTATTATTTTAACCGGCCACAAGCCATAAAAGAGATAAATCGCGTTTTGGGGGGTCAGCTCTTGGTCTATAAAACTTCTTTTGCTTCTGAGGAAAAATGTCACACCTTATTTCCACAGGTGTATTTTGAAACTGATTTTTAACTAAGGAACTTCTTCCAATTCAATCCATTAGATGAAAATGGCAGATGCCTAAAACACCTATTTTAAGTATTGTTATCTTAGTATATATTTGCCTGTAAAAAAAATTTATGTAGGCATGAAATTATGTTATTTGCTTACAAGCAGTGCAGTCAGTAGCGTACCAAGGGGTTGGCAGGAGTGGCTCTTGCCAGAGGCGCAGCAGCCAGGGGGCGGCATTTCGATTTGATTTTTAAAAAAATTAAACTTTTTAAAATAATTGATTATATAAGTAGAAAAATGCTTTAAAAATAAAAAAAAAAGACTCGCAAGAGAAAGAACTATATGAAAAAATAAAACAATCCTTAATTCTCAAAAAAAAAAGGGGGGGAGGGGTGAAGGGAAGGGGAATTTCACCCGTGGTGTGAAATTCTATTCCGATTCCTTAAGTTAGCTAAAGACTTATCCACACTATTTGTATACCAGGGAGCGGTGGTGGAGCAGGCTCTATGGCAGACGATTCCATTTGAGTGGGCAACATTTTGTCGTGTATCGTTTGAATTGTCTAGTTTTTTTTTAGGCTAAGTATTTGTTCTCATTATAATAAATAATGGAAGCATAAAAAGTCTTATTTGAACAAAATATTGGGAGCCCTCAATTAGCAAATATACGTATAGTACTTTTATTTTGCCTGTAGGTAAATGGTCGTGTTTTTCAATCAATTTCAGATTTGCAATACTTTTTTTTATTTGCTTTGCTTTCCTAACTATAACAGAATTATTAAAATGTTTTGATTCTTATTTTTAAAAATATTAAAATTTCTTTCTTCCTTTTAGTAAATGTGTAAATTATGTTTATTGTAAATTTTCCTAGTGGTCTGAAAAAATTCTGTTAAAAGTGGAAGCCTGTTTGAAAAATATAATAAATACGTTGCTATAAACAGAACTGAAAAATCTTTATTCTCAATTTGGTTCAAGAACATACAGAATTTTTATATTTATTAACGAATTGCAAATATTATTGGTTTCATTGAATTTATGTGAAATGGTGGGGAGAGAATTCTCAATTTGCGGAATAAAATCCCAATTTTACCGAACGATAAAATTCGAGCATGCACACATGTACATGCATAGCATCTACTGCAAAGGAACATATGGCATCATTAAAAACAATTTAAAAAAATGAAAATAAGAATATTAAAGTTGCAATAATGTCTCCTAATTTGTCAAATCAATTAGTAAAATCCTCCCCCTCCTCCCAAAAAAATTTTGTGGGAGGTAGGTCACAGTGACCTCTGGCGACTTCCCATCAAGACAAGCCTGGGAGGAAGGCGGGGGAGCAATTTCTTAAGTTCGTCGGGGGTTCCAGACACCACAGGTACGCTACTGAGTGCAATAATTTTGATACAATTATATGTTCTAACACAAAACATTACGGCAATCAGCAAAAGCTAGTACACTAAAGAATAGTAATCCATAAAAAATGACAAAACAAAATTCAAATGCGCTTTAAAAAAGATGCAACTAAAATTACCTCACTTCCGTCATGATGATAATATATTAAGCCTTTATTAATGTCCCTCTGGGTGAACATGAGAACGTTAGTTCCAACTTTTTCCCAAGAAAATTTTTTCCAAATTTTTCCAGACAAAGGTTGTTTATCCAATAAGAAGATCACATGCTCATCTGTAGAATCATGGTCAACAGCACGAAGCGAAGATGGTGTTATCTGCACTTCTCCTCCATCATTGACTTTGAGTCCTATGTTAATAATTAACGATGGTGGGTTATCATCTTTTGGTATAACAGTTATAGGAAATTTAACAAAGGTTGACTGTGTGCCATCATAAATCCTAAAATGAATGCTATCTCTTGTGGAATCACTATCATCATGGATATAAACTACACTTTCAGACACAATATCTTGTTGCGTAAAAGAAACGGCTGGCTTTCGATTACCCTCTAGTTTTCCATGAAGAAGTCCACCAGTAACAAATATTTGTATATCATTTATATTATCACTATCAACAACTTCGAAATTTTTTAAGCGTATTGGTCTAGACTGTCCTTCCAATAAAACTAATCCAACATTCATTGATACTCGAGGTGCCGAGGTAATAGCTGGTCGAATAGCAACATGCATTGTGAATGGTTCACTGTAAGCAAAATCTGGATCTGATATAGTAAATCCAATTTCAAACATTTGCCTGTCTTTGAATGATCTTGAAGGTGGCTTGTATGCAATATCAAAGTTGTTTAAATCCTTTTGTCTAAATGAAGAGATGGCTCGAGTGTGATCAGATAGATGAACAATACTTCCTTGATGGGGAAGCAAGGGTTTAGAAATGTTGAAAACCAACTGATCAGCGGGAGTTTCACTATCAGTAGCAGATAGAACACCTGGTGTTATAGCAGTAATTATGAATTGATCAACATCCATCAAGTACATGCTAGAAAAAGAAGCTTTTGGAGGAAGATTTGGAAAACCTGGCAATATTAGCACAGGAATATGATACCACTCAGATATTAAATCTCCATTATTTAAATATGGATCGCTAACCTCAACAATAATTAAAACAAAGTCTCTATTTGGAGAAGGAGGCTTCAAATGCTCATAACGTAAGCCCAAATGCAAAAAATCATCACATCTTCGTTTTATGACATCTATAGCTCTTTTCTCTCTTCCAAGAACAATTTGTCCATGAGATGGTCTATGACCAATATGGCGTGACATTTTAATTTTACAGATTGCGCCTTCATTGCGACTGAAATTAAAAGTCAAAATGTTCTCGTCAATAGGGTCACTTAAGCCAAAAAAATCTTTAATGGTTAATGGAAATACAGGCTGTATCACATTATAAGTACTATTTTCAATTAAAAATACTAAATCCAAGTACTCTGACACTGTATCATATTTGAGGAATTTATAGGCTCTCAACTTGACAGTATCGTTTGATAATAAAGGTGATCCATGATGCACATACTTAACAGACCCAATATTGAAATTGCAGTCAAAAATCTATGAAAAAAGAGAAAATAATTAGAATAGTAACAGGTGACAGAACTAATGACTTCATATGCATATTATAAAAATATTTCCCACATAATAAATGAAACACGTTAAAATAATTATTTGTACATAATGCAGAACAGAAGTTTTAGCATTTAGATTTTTTTGAAAAAAGATTTTACTAGAATTTTTAATGATATTATGAAAGAAGTAAAAAAAAAATGGCAAAATATATGACACTAAATTTCTAGAACAAGAGTCATTTTTCAAACTTATTCATATCACTTAACAAATCTTCATGTTTACTAAAAGTTTAAGAATAAAGACACTTAATTTTTTTTTTAAAAAGGAAACTATTGTTTTTACATAGGCAAAAATTCTTGAAAAACACAAAAATAATAAATCAGTAAAACTACTGATCAAAAACAATTATACAAAGAACACACACATACACAAAACTGAAAACTAAATTCCAGTTTTAAATCATTACAAGGACTTTTTCGTTTCCCTGCACCCATGTACTGTTCCAGAATTAGCTGTACTTTAACATGTCTCAAGTGACAATTTGGTAAATTACCATATAAAAGAGAAAAAGAAACTCTTTGGTAATAAAGTCCTTGTAGTGATTTAAAACTGGAATTTAGTTTTCAGTTTTGTATGTGTATGTTCTTTGTATTAATACTATTTACAAATGGCAAATGTCATTTTTCTGGAACAATGCAAAGTGCAATTAAAAATTAATTTTACGGATTGTCTTCATATTAAAATGATCATCTAATTCAAAAAGTTCAAATGCCTAGCTCTTTTTTTATTAACACAAATTTGCAAATTACATTAAAAATGTAACCTTCGATATTAATTCCTGTATAATTTCCAGCATTGTAAACCTCACAAAGTAAAAAATCATGTGATTTTGTTTCAGACGAAATTACTATTTTTCGACCTGTTTGTCCACAAAGAGAGAATCTTGCAGGTTTGAAAATGATCAAAATATAGAAATCTAACATTCTATCATTTAACAAAAAATACACCAATTTTCATTTTTTTCTTGTAAACTACAAAAAAAAAAAAAGCATATGCATACCTGCCAACCTCCGAGAAAAAAAATCCGGAAGATTTTTTATTTTTATCCACAAGATTTTAACGCAAAATAAAATCAAACAGGACACCTACCCTCTTTACATTTAACAATATATTAGTTATGAATTTTATATCAATTGAACTTACTTTCGTTTAGTAAATATTACTTTTATTGCTTTCTTTAAAAGTTTGGAAATAACATTTACTTGTACTCATCTTAAAAAAAGAACGAGGCAAAAACAGCTGGAATTGAGAGAATGAGAAGATAATTGGCGCCGAAATTGTGCCCCTAGTTGCCCGCCGCGACACTTGCTTTGATTGGATCCCGATGAAGTCACGCGCTGTATCACTCAGTGACGTCATAATCTTGCCTCGCTTCTTCTCGTGCCATTCTCTTACGGCAACCTTTCCTTGGCTACTTGGACTATAACGCGGTGCCGCGTTCCACAAAAGTCCGTTAGCGCCAAAATTGGCGAGATAATTATTTTTTCTACAAAACGTGAAAAATCCGGAAGATTTTGCTCATAACCGGAAAAACGGAACAGGACATAAAAATCCGTAAAACTTCCGGGAAATCCGGAAGGGTTGGCAGATATGCATATGATATTTTTGTGATTCAATGCAAGTTATGCCTCTTCAAAATCAGTTACTAACTTCATGGATTACTTCTGTGGCATAATTAAATCTATTAGAAGGGTATAAGTCCCATTTTTTTTGCGAAATTGAGTTAGCTGTGGTTTAGGAGCCACAATTTTCGTTTTGTGCAGAAAATGCATATGTCCAGGACTAATGCTGTTTCTGTTCTCAAAGCACAAATAAGACGCAAAGAAAATGTTTTTTACTTCTCATGAAGTAAAAAACATTTTCGCTAGCAAAGCCTTTAACCAACATTTTGCTTCAGTGCAACCATCTAACTGTTCACCCTTTTGACTTAACTTTGGGAAACCACCACGTGTGGACTCCAGTTATTGATGCTATATGAATCTTTTTTTTCAGTCGACCCTGTATGTTTTACGGCCTATATTTTTGTTGGATGATTTTTTATTTATTTTGAATTGATTTATTTTATATTTTATTGGCTGGCACGATCACTGACACGCTGATTATGGAATTGTTTTGAACAGGGACAGAGAGAAATTTGAATTTTCGCTGGTGATACAGGGGAGTGTTATTATTGATAGCCTTTGGCTTCTAATAACAGAGACGAAACAACAGTGTATAGTTTTAGGTCATAGTTCCAGAAATCTGCATTCATTTTTCACATGTGGTGCGTTTAGCCTAATGTATTCCTGAATGCTAATTTTTTCAGAACTGGATATCCTCCATTTAGTTTTTAGTGTAATTAGTTGGTCTTTTGATCCTAGGATGAAGTTTCCACTGCTGAGGAGTTCTGGTTTCATCCACTTAATTTATTTTGTTATGTAACCTTGTATGCTTACTAATTTATTTGTGTTAGTATAATATTTACCTGGCTTATTTATTTGGCAGCTTTGTACATTTTTGGGTTTGTGGTTTATTCTGTTTTTAATTTTACTTCTATAAATTGGTTTTAATATACACTGGTGGACAATTGCTAAGGATGGATTCCAATGGGCTATGTCGCGCGTAAAAAAGTAAGTCTAATTTGATGCCAAGTGAAATAAACTAATGCCAAAACTCTAGAACATTGCAATGATGATAATTTATTGTGCTCTGAAATCCAGAAGGCGTTGAAAAGTGTTCAAAGGACGAAACGGTCATTTTGGGCTGAATACATAAAAGTGAATCAATGTAATTACTGCCCCCAGGTGTTACGGTGTAAGATGCCAATATGGGATATGGCTACCATGGAGAGCAATGCAAGCTTTGACGAGGTTCGACTGTATTTCTTAAGATAATTTTATGCATACATAATTCATCAAATATTTTTGTCACTTTATTATACTAATATTCAGTGTTTGCACTCAACAATGCGTAACCTGGGTCCCAGGGACCTATTAATGAAATAGATTTGGGTCCTTAGGTGGAAAAAATGAGTTCCTTAAATTTTAAACAGAAAATCTTAGCATAAAAATTAAGAATATAAAAATATTTATACTTGGGGGAAAAAAAGGCAGGAAATAAATAATAATAATAATAATAAAGATAATTTTAAAAAAATCGCAAGCGAATGAACCCAACGCAAAAATTGAGATCGCAAAAACAAAACATTTTCTCCTATGAGTGAAAATTGCTTATTTGCAATCTTAAATCAGTATATTTGACTTTAATTTGACTTTTTCAAAATATGTTTTGGCTTTTGTGCTATTTTTAAAATCGCGCCAGTTTCAAAATGGCGCGATCGCTTAATACCATTGCCATCGCTTAATAAAATTTAATATTAATTTTGCAAGTCCAAATAAATATAGCCTATCAGAAAGAGATGAATTACAAGAAAAAGAACAAGGTTAAAGTGCTTTTGTATAAAATTCAAGTATTCATATGCAAATTAACAAGAAAAATGTAAAGTTCAGAACTTTGTGTTTAGCGCGATTGGGAAAATGTTCGCCATTTTTTTCTCCCCTCCCTTTATTGCGGATGCAAAATAATGGTTTTCAAAAGTAATTCTGGCTACATGAATGCAAAATAGCTATATTTTTACTGTACAGTTTTTTGTATTAATCCTGAAGATTGCATTGAAACCACTTTTATTTTTAGTCTTTATTGCTGTTTTCAGGAATTTCCTTAAGATAAAAGTTGAGGGAGAGCTTATTCTTAAAATACAGTACAATTGGCTATTTATGAACTTGCACTATTTTGCTCCCTGAGCTCTGCCCAGGAGGTCACTGTAAGAGCCAGTTCTATCACTAAAATTCCACTGACTGATCAACAATAGGGGTGTGTTTGAATAGCTGATAAAGAGATAGGGTCATTTTAATTCCTTTCTGTTGATTCTCCTGGTCATTGAAGCTTAAAAGCATTTACTAAATAGATCTTAAGCATTTTTTCCAATTTTTTCTCTGGTTCTTATTTTTGAGTTTTCTTTTTTTTTCAATTTTTCACGGAAGTTGCCTCCCTTTCCTGCAAATTTACATAAAAAATCCGCTATAGCATGTGAATGCGAACCCTGATTATTAATTATCATAAGTCAGTTAAAATATATCTGTCTTACCTGATTTACATTTTCATCACTCTAAGCTAGACTTTCAGGTAGTTGATTGCAGAAAAGGCATAAGTCCACATTTTGAAAAGTTTTTAATTAATTTCAGTGACAAAATGAAACATAATTTAAAGTGAGGTAATGACCTGTGGTTAGATTAGGCATAAAAATTCTTGTGGAATTTAGTTCATTTATGAATGAAATAAACACTTTTTATTCAATCCTGAAAAGTTTCATTTGTGGGACCTATGCCCTTTCTGAAATAATTGATTCGATTAGACACAAATGAAGTAGTCAAAAAGAAAATTATTAACTTCATAACATTGTGATTGAATAATAGTGTAGTTTTCCAACTAGAAAAAAATAATATAATAAACTATAGTGCATATTGAAATGATAGGTCCACCTGCATTTTTCAAAGATTTGACTCTTAATTGAGAATAAGAATCACATTTTTGGTACAGATAATTAATCAGAAATTGATATAGCTATTTATGAAGAACTTTTGTAAAAAATAATAATTCCTTTTTATTTTATGCAAATTTTTCTTTTTAGACCGTTTTAAAAAAATAGGTCTACGTTCAAATTTTCCTCAAACCACATTTATTTCCAAAAACTTTGCATAAATCTTGTTGCTTAGTCTTACTGCAAGATTATACTGGCCGCTGTGGAGGTATTTAGACAGATTTAAGCATCACGTTGTAAGCAAACGAAATGTGTCGTCATTGCAGTCTTTCGCTGATTCAGCAAGGAAAAGTTGAAGCAATTAAAAGTGTGGAAAAGCGAATAGAGGAATAGGTAAGCTTTTAAATAGATTGCATAATGTTGTAAACATTTTTTGCGACTTAGAAATGCTTAATGGCAGTAAAAAATCATCTGGCCCTTCATCAAAAGTGAAACCCCGACAAAGCAGGACTATCGTAACGGACTTAAAATCAGGAAATGTAAGCTTATTCACTTTAGGCAGACAACAAAACCCTCCGATATCAAAATCTACAGCCCATAGAGTAGTAAAGAAGTTCGCCAATTTAGTTTACGTGAAGAGGAAAACAGCTCCAAAATTGACTAAAAAGCACAAAGAAAAGAGATTGAATTTCGCTAAGGAAGTGATGGCCAGGAAACAAGATTGGCATCCTGTGATATTTAGTGATAAAAAGAAATTCAACGTGGATGGTCCAGATGGCTGGCAGTATTACTGGCATGATCTGCATAACGATAGACAGATATTCTTGAAGAGACAAGCTGGTGGTGATTCCGTTATGGTACGAGTCAAATTCGGAGGTGCTGGAAAAACTGATATAGCATTTATAGACAATCGTTTGAATGCTGCAGGCTATCAACAGTTGCTTGAACAATATTTTCTTCCACAATCAGAGTACATTGGGGGCCAGTTCTACATGTTCCAACAAGATAATGCTCCTGTGCACACTACAAAGTCCACTTTGGAATAGTTTCTGGATTATGGTGTACATGTTATCGATTGGCCACCTTGCAGTCCTGACCTGAATCCGTTAGAAAACATGTGGGGGTATACTCACAAGAGCGGTGTATGCAGGCGGAATGTGGTACAACAGTATTGCAGACTTGAAAAACTATTTCCACCGAATGGTTAAAAATCGAGACAAATTGTATGCAAAAACTTGTAGAAACCATGCTGAATAGGATTTATGAGCTTATTCAGAAAAAAAGTACAATAATTTCTTATTAATTCAACATTAATTTCATGTTTGGCTCAATGAACCTATCTTTTTGGAACAGCTGTTTCATGTAAATTTTGTTTAATTTATTATTCCTATTATTTGCATACTCTTCATGTATTATTTTACATTGAATGAAGCAATTTAGTTTATAAAATAGTACTTTGTACACTATATATATATGTGCATATATATATATATATATATATATATATATATATATATATATATATATATATATATATATATATATATATATATAGGGGGACAGAGTCTGCAAATGGCATCCAATCACATCCCACACATGTTCGATTGGTGACAGGTCACGAGATTTTCTATTCAAATTTTACAGAAAAAATATTTTTTGTCACTATTATTTCAATTGTCCATTTATAATTACTATTTTAATTTTTTTAAAACAACGAAGAGTTTCCCTTTCTCATCGTTCGTTTTCATCGCAAAAATGAAATTGGCGGCCCCACTTCTGAAAAACTGGGGGTTGTAGCACCCCCCTTCATGGCGACGGCCCTGAAGAGTATGTGAAAAAAGTATTATAAATGCATCTATTTCTTGTTGAATAAGTTTGAATACTTTTTCTTTCCAAAATTCAAAACTTTCATGTTCTAAAGAAAAAAAAAGGTTCTGGGAAAAAAATCCCCCCCCCTCCAAATTTTGATGGTGCAACTTGCACCATAATCCCCCCCCTGTGGGCGCCACTGTGTATAACAGGGGTGCCCATCCCCCCCAAGCTCAATGGTGCAAATTCCCCCTCCCCCAAAAAATTTCTCGCTTTCGAATCGGGTTAAACATAACAGTTTTTAGAATGTTTTAATTTCCAGTCAAATGCATGGGGGGGGGGGGGGTAGCGCTAAAAATACTATTTGACTGAAATGCTGTTGGATTGTTGACCCGCCTTGCCTTTCCTAATATTAAAACGTGGACCTTGAGTAAACAAGTTTTGGGTACCCCTGAATTTTACTACACCTTTTTTTTTTCCCCAAACGTATGAATAATTACAGGGGGTCCGGGGAGTTTCTCCCCCGGAAAATTTTTTAAATTGTAATTTTAAAACCACAGTTTTACACGATCTCTAGTGATGTTAGGAGAATGAAAGGTTTGGTGGCCCCTTCAGGGCCGATCCTAGGGTGTCGGCCACCCGTGTGCAAAGACCTAATGTGCCGCCCTTAAAGAGTTATTTGCATATTTTGACTAATTTTTAACGTCGATATAAATCTTTCTTTAAATTTCTATGTCAAGTTCGAATTTAAAAAGGGGGGGGGAGGACAGAAGAATGATCTTATAAAAAGGAAGAAGTTTTTTATAGTAAGAAACTCCTTAGGTACAATTTATATCTTTGAAAAAAGTAATAGATACCAAAATTTACTAGTCGTAGAAACGCATTTTATAGTAAGATAAATAAATACCTTTGTGCTTTTGTAAAGAAACGAAAAGTAACAACGTATAAAAAGCACAAATTCGCAGATCACCATCTGCGAATTTGTGCTTTTTATACATTGTCAAAGTTTCTGCATTTTATAGTCTTTCTTCGGTGACATCAGAGAAGGGACGGAGGAAGGGGAAGCGTGGGTGGAGGTGTCAGAGGTTCAAGGGAGGATGATTGCTCCAAGAAAATTATCGAAATTGGCGTATGAAAAATATTTTTACTTAATCTTTAGTTGTGTTTGGTTGTAAGGACAAAAGAGTCAAGTATATTCAAGGTGCATGACGTCAAATATCGCAATTTTAGGAACTTTTTTCGAGACTTTAGGTGAAAGTAATGTTGCAGTTCTTTCCTAAAATTCTTTCAAAATTGAAATCAATTTGAAGCTATTTTTTAAGACTGTAGCTTAGGAAGGATCGGCGTTCTTCCCAAAAAATCTCCGAAACTGAAATTTTAAAACCGCAATTTTGGGTTACCTTTGTTGACGTTGCAAGAGGGAGGGAGATTCAACAATCGTCTCCCATCGAAAGATTTCAAAATATAAGTTTAAAACGCAAAATTCAGGCCGTCTTTGGTGACAGTAGACGGTAGGGAATCTTGGCGTCTACCCTCCGGTAATTTCTCGGCACTATTTTTTCAAAAACCCGTTTTTGGCTAGATTTGAAAACAATAGGGGAAACGTGAAAATATTCCGAACCAAAATATTTTTGGGAACTGAAATCCATTATAGGCTATTTTTGGGAAGGAAGGATTTTGGGGCTCTTAAGCGGATACAGCAGGCGCCGCTTAAATGTGATCGCTTTGAGACAAATATAATTTGATAACAATAACCGATAAGAATCCAGGAGACACAAAATAATGATTTTTGTTCCCAATTAAGGTGCATTTATTTTGGCAACCTCAAATTAAAATCACAATGACTCAACTGAAAGTAGTTTTAAATTATTAAATTAACAGAATGGAAAAAAATCTGAATTATAAAAAGTTAAAGCTAAATTATGCAATTTTTAATCACATAGTAATAGGTGAAATAAAATACGACCGTTTTCCCTGACATTCGTAAACCAGTTTCAAAGCACATTCAGCTTTTCTATAATTAGAATTATATTTATTCTTTAAATTTTAATTTAATTTGACTTTGTTTTCAATCTCTACATAATTCTTTAATAGTTTACAAAGTAATGACAACAATAGAGGTCCTACACCAATGCCTGCAGCATGTCCAGCGACTGAATTTTTTTCAGGTGCAAAAGAAAGTTTTCTTAGTAGGAGTCTGTGGTCACTGGGGACGAACTTTCTGTAGCTTCATTCCTAGAAAAAATTTGAACTGCTATTGAAAACCATTAAATGCTACAAAGAAAGTTAGTCTCGTCAGGGTTTGCCTATTTATTTCTGTTAATCGAGGAACAAAAACGGGGAAAAAATTGAAAGTTAATAAAAAAGTGATAACAATAAACGAAGACGCTGATTACAATACCCGACTTTTTTAACATGTGTTAACATACAGGTGTTCCGGGACTTCGTGATTCTGATAACATTAAGCGTGATCACATTAATGTGTCCTTAATGTGTCAAATAATCACATAACACCCAACTGTATTTATAAAATCGCAATTTTATATTATCTTTGGTGACATTAACAAAACTGGGAAGCTTCTACGGATCTGTCGGATATTTTTCAACATTAATATCTGAAAAATATAACTATAGACTTTTGTCCACCCCACTTCGACGATTGATGAAGTGCCGTGAAAAGTTACATAAGCCTGGCAGATCTCTTCCGTATTTCTTTAGAAATATAGGTCCCAAAATCGTATTTTAAGCAATAACGATGGGACTAAGAGCGGGCGGGGGTTCAGTGTGCCCTCACGAACTGTGTTTTTTAAACTGAAGTCAATTTCAGGCTAGTTTAGGCAGGAAGCTGTGACTCTACGAAACCGTTTAAAAACGAAATTTTCAGTTATAGTGATTGTGTTGGAGAAAAGGGGGATCCGGGGTCTTTCCCCAAAAGTTCTTGAAACTGATGTTTGAAAAACGCAATTTTAGTTTGTTTTTCAATACATTAAGTGAGAGGGGTGGAATTATAGGCTCCTCTAAAGACACTAATTGCGACTGTCCTAGGTAGTAATGTTTGAGAATGGATTTCGGGGTCCTCCACTACAAAAATTTTGAAAAATGCCAAAGCAATTTTATATGACGTTTGATGATAGGAAAGGCTGTCGTCTGAAAACATGTTTTAGATTTTGGAGTCAACATTTTTTGGCTATGTTTGATTAAGTTAAGGTGGAAGAGGTGAATCAGAGACTTAATTGGGTCCTTAAGATCGATAGTTCAACCAACGAAATTTTCCGAAAGTAAAGTCCTAGAAACGCAATTTTAAACCTTCTTTAGTTTCGTCAAGGAGGTCATGGCACCATCTTGGTTTTGGAGCTACATTTAAATTCACTTCCCGGTGCAAGGGCCCTGTCTTTTTACCTGATCTGAAACCGGGCAGTTCATTCAAGATTTTAGTTTAAAAAAAATGTCGTAAAGAGGGAAAAGTCAAACATTTTAGTTCGTCATTCATATATGTTACTCTCAAGGGAGTCGCAATTTTCCACTTTCTCTCCACGCATCCACGATTGTTAAACACCGAGTTTGTTGCATAGTTTGCTGTTTGAAATGCTTGCGAGAGTACCTAATCAGTATAGCTTTTTTTTAATAAATAAAATATGTCTTCATTGTTTAGGTCTATAAAAGCTTGGGGGGTATAAATTAGTGGCCGCCCTCGGTGCTCCTTTTAGACGGCACCATTTCATACTTCAGAAGGGGGCCTTTCCCCTCCCCTGTATCCATGCCTGATTACCGGTTCTGTCACAAACTTTGCAACCAAATGAAGCATGTGTGTTAAGAGTAGATATTAATGGACAATGAATCAACACAATGTTCCCTAACATTCCATTTTTCTTAAATTATGCTATGCTGTCAGGAAATCGACACATACTTTGACAATTGAACATTTAAAAATCAGGATATTTATTCTACTTATTATAAGTTATCTTGTGAGAAATTCTGGAGGAATTTTGCTTGATTATAAGAACTATATGATGCGGCCTGCGGCCGCCCCTTGCTTTGGCCGCCCTTTTGCGGCGCACACTCTGCACACCTGCTAGGATCGGCCCTGGGCCCCTTCCCGGAAATTATTCAATATTGAAACGTTAAAAGCGCAATTGTAAATTGTCTACCGTTGTGTTAAGGAGGGCTTTCCTTTGTTTTCAAAATTGTAGTTCTAAAAGCGCAGTTTTAGATTATCTGTGGTAATGTTAAGGAAAGAAGAGATCCTAGGGCTCGCCCCTGGAAAAATTTCAAAATTAAAGTCTTAAAAATGCTACATATGGTTGGGGGACAAGCAGTTTTCTGAAATTGAAGTTCTAAAATCGCAATTGTAGCCGACCTTTGTGACGTTAAGAAAAAGAATTTTCAGAAGCTCTCCCGGAATTTTCTAGATATTGAAGCCCTAAAAACCAAATTTAAGACGACTTTTTAATAACGTTGACGAGAGTGAGGAAGAGGAAGAGGGGTGCCCAACTTAAAGTTTCGAACAGGTAGCTTTAGAAACGCAGTTTTGATATATCTTGATAATGTTAGTGGGAAGTGAATTTCGATGCCATTCCCCTGGCAATTTTTCAAAATTGATACTCCAAAAACGTAATTCTAGGCTTGTCTTTGATTGTGTTAAGGAAAATGGGAGAACCCGGTCTTTCTTCTATAAATGTTTCAAAACTGCATTACTAAAACACAGTTTTAGATGACTCTTGACGATAAAGAGGGTGTCATTCTGGCGTTACAGTGGGGGCGCTCTCCTGGAAGTTTTCCAAAATCGAAGTCGCATAGCCAAAAAAAGATGAATCACACACACCATAACAGATATTTTTCGGAAATTCTCAAAAAGGGATTCAGCTATTCTGCACACATCGAAAATCAGAACTCGAGAATTTTAACGAATCAAATATCCTTCTATACATATCAGATCTGGAAGAAAGTAAATAAGATTTACGAAAAATAATTTAAACACCTAAAGAACAGACTGTTCTACTTCCATCAGCAAAAACCAACATCAGTGAAAGTTTTAATAAAAATCATCTAATGATAAATTGAAACAATCAGTTTAAAAATGGTAGAGAAGATGGGAGTAAAGTAAAATGAAAAATTCTTCAAAAGCTTAAGCTAGTTAATGGAGAACATATATTAACTGTCGATTGGAGGGATAAATAATATGTTATTAGAGGGACTTCAAAACTAGTTCTCAGCGATTGTCAAGGTGCAAATGAATCAATGAAAGACTGGAGCATAATGGTCAGAATTATTACAAACAATAAAACATTTTTTACCTCTCTCCCTCTCATCACTGCCACACGTATTCATCATGCAGAATTGTGCTACTTCCAGAAAATTTATAAGATATTAAAAAGAAATCAAATCTTCTGATCCAGCTTTGAAATGGACACCAACTCCATGCCGTCTGTGATGCTTCTTTCATTGAAAAAGAGACACGGTCATGAAATTTTGGAAAGCGTACCAGGGCCGTTGCTATTTCAAAAAACTTGGGGGGGGGGGGGGGGGGGGTACGCTTTTGGGGGGTCCCTTAATTTTTTCAAACGCAAGTTCGAATGTGCAGAGAGAGAGAGAAAAGATTTGACTTCTGGTTTAGCAGGGAGATAGTCATATTACTAGACCTTAGTACTAGCAATATAAATCCTATTGATATTTGCAATTTGAAACAATTATCAATAGAAATGCGATATTCCTATCGCAATTTGAAGATATAAAAACGGAGTTTTAAACTATATTTTAAATTTGGGAGGAAGGGGAGAGGAGTTCCATTATAGCCTCTCCCGATAACTGTTCCAAATTTAAGTTCCCAACACAATCGTACGTTACATTTAATTATGTTTAGAAGAGGGGCTCTAGGGGCTCTCTCTCGGGAATTTGAAATTGAATGTTGAGGGAGGAAGAAACTCAGGGTCATCGTTATATAATATTTCAAAATGCAAACTTCAACAGCACGCATTCCGAATTGTGAATTATTTCTGATTTTGACATGTAAAGGGGGGTCTGGGGTTCTCCCCCGGGAAAAATTTGAAAATTATAGATCGAAAAATGCAATTTTAGACGATCTATGGTGATATTGAGGGGGATGAGAGATGCGGCTTCCCACCCCATCGAAACTTTTTGAAATTTTGAAGACTTAAAAACGCGATTGTAGATTTTTTTGTTAAAATTTAGTGCACCGCCAGCTTCTTGAAATAAAAACTCCGAAAACGTAATTTAAGCCAACCTTCGATGAAGGGGGGGGGGGGAGAGTTTTGAAGGGGTTCACGGCCAGAATTGTTTCGTAATTGAAGCACTAAAAGCGAGATTTAAGACATTTTTTGATGATGTTGGAGAGAGAGAGAAAGAGAGGCATTCTCTCGAAAAAAATTTCGATCCGTAGAAACTGCAGTTGAAGATTTTTGTTAATGTTAATGGGTGGAGAGATTCGGAGTCCTCCCCTGACAAATTTTCAAATTTGAAAATCAATTAAAACAATCGTAGACGATTTATTAATACTGTTAGAGGGGTAGAAGGTTTTGGAGATCTCTCCCCCGAAAGATTTTCTAAATTGAATCCTTAACAATGAAATTTTTGAGGATCTTCCGTAATATTTGGAGGACGACAGTTTTGGTACAACTCAGGCAGTTTTTTTTTAAAATTAAAGTTCAAAAGACGAAATTTATTCGACCTTTAATGAGGATGAATGATTAATTGAGGAGGGCGTTTCTTGGAGGTTACGTTGGGAGCACTCCTCTTGGTTTTTTGAAATTGCAGTTCTAAATTCTCAGGTGTAGTCCATCTTTAATAACGTTCGGGTAAAGGATGGGGTTTGAGAACATTTTTCTGGGATTTTTTCAAAACCTAAGTTTTAAAAACTCAGTTCCAGGCCAGCTTTGGAGATGTAAAAAGAAGGGTTTGGAGTTCCCCCATTCTTCCTTACAGTTTGGCAACGTCCCTCCTATCTTCATTGTCAATTTTAGTTACTGATTAACATATTGTGGTAATATTTTCTTCCAATTTTTCCTTTGCCAAACACGATTATTTGCTTGGATTTTCCATAATAAAACTTTCAATTTCCCCCCCTAATATTTTTGCTTTCTTGCAATAAAAGCGTTTGCGGCCTTGGAAAAAGGACTTGTAACGTTTTGAAAAGATGTGGTAAATTTTCTGCGATACCTTAAGTCTCTATTGCACTTCATTTTATTTTAAATATGCCACCTGCATCTCTTGATTAAGCTATGATTTACTTACGATTTTTTACATTCAAAAAATTTAGAACTTTTGGTGGTGTGAGTATTCATTTCATTACATTGAATCTTTCTTTGCATTTAAACTGTTACTTTTTTTTTTTTTTCTCTTTATTTCAAATTTATTTCGGCGACCCATACATTTTTCTCCACTTAGCAATGATCTACAGTACAATATTTTTCATCAAAAAAAAAAAAAAAAAAAAACGCATAGGAATGTTTTGGCGAACCCTATCCTATGGGCTGTTCTAATGAAGCTGTCCTATTTATTTATGTTTTTTTATTTTTTTTAACTGAAGAGTCATGAAGCACAGTTTTGTATAACCAGGACCGCCGAGAGACAAGGCGTGCATCATGTTAGTTTTGTTCACCTTTCCTCCCTCCCATTATGCTAAACTTTACTCTATGCACAATGATTTAATTTGAGCCGAGCCCATAGTTTCCGACTAGGCAGACATACCCATTTCTGCGGCCTAGTGAAGAGTGTACTATACTGAATATTTTTTTTGGTTAATAGAAATGTTTGAAGCGTACATTTTGGCGACTCTTAATAAAAGAGAATCATGGATCAATTGTATTTTAAGATTACATTTTCTATTCAAATTTTACTAAAAAAATACTTTTTGTCACTATTGTTTTCAATTGTTCATTTATAATTACTATTTTATTTTTTTTAAACAATGAAGAGTTTCCCTTTCTCTTCGTTCGTTTACATTGCTTAAATGAAATTGGTGTCTGAAAAACTGGGGGGTGTAGCACCCCCCTCTTGGCGACGGCCCTGAAGAGTACGTGAAAAAAGTGTTATTAATTGCATTTATTTCTTGTTGAATAAGTTTTAATATTTTTTGTTTCCAAAATTCAAAAATTTCATGTTCTAAAGGGAAAAAAAAAAGTTCTGGAAAAAAAAAATCACCCCCCAAAAATTTTGATGGCGCAACTTGCGCCATAATATCCCCCTTGTGGGCACCCCTGGTGTATAAACGTTAGAAGATGAATGGCAATTTGCTTTCTTTGGTATTGTTATGGAGATGTTTTACGCATATTAAGCACACAGTATTTGAAGTTTATCATTTATTTATTTTTCAGACTTGTACCTACGTTAGTGGCAATTGTGTATTAAAGAAATTGTCATTGCTGTAGAGTTTTAAGATTTTCTATGTACATAATTAAAAAAAGAAAAAAGTAATAAAAGTAAATGTAAAAATGAAATAAATTAAAAATATAGCTTTGGAAACTCCTGAAATTACAGAGTCTTGGGTAAATTTCCGCATTGCCCATGTGATAGTAAGATCTTGAGATAAGGGCTCTTGACCCTTCCGTTATTGTGGACTGTATTAATTGCTGATAATTATTAAAAATTTGTACTTTGGTTCCCCACTACCTAGTTCCTTTCTCTTGACCGGAAGTTTACGGTGCAGAGTGTACGGCCTTAGATATGAATTTAAAAATGTCAACTGGCTATATGTTTTAATTTTTTCTTCTGGAAATTTATTTCAGACTAGTAGTTTTGAACATTTATTTGCTAACTTTAATAGGGATGCTAAAAGCCTCAGGAAACTCCCCCTACTCCTGGAAAGTAGCTCTACAAAGAGAAAATATCAGTTAAGCATTTTATAATTAATATCAGTTAAGTTCATTTGAACTTTTTATTTCCTTATTTATTTTTGTGAGGGAAAAAAAATATTTTTTAGAGCGGGGGCCTGTGCTGGCACGGGGCCACATTGGGCTCTTTTGCTCTAATTGGCTTAAGGCCGGCTCTGTTAGCAAACCATCTCCCACAACCGATTGTGCTACTAGGGTTGGGCCACAGCTTGTTCGGTCTTTTGTGGTACCACCAACCATAGGCGGCTGGTGCACAAAAAAAGCAGGGGGTCAACGGAGGTGTATGTGATGGGTGGCGACTTTCCCAAAGCCGACTTGAAAAAATTGAGCAATTGAGTTTTAATAACATTATTGATTGAATAATATTTTCAGAAACATTCGGAACATGACCTCAAAAATTTTACATGTGGCTACAGTAAGATCCCTTGCTTCCAACTCAAAGCTCTGTTAATATTTTTCTGAAATAATAACATAGGAAAAATTTCAAACACACACTTATCATGTCACTTTTTCTCTCCTAAAACACGAGTTTCAATCATCACTTTTCGAACATTCGATGATTTTGAACTTTAAAAAGTGGAGACGGGATTTACAGGATTTGGTCATTACTCAAGTAGAAAATGGTCTTGATCTGGATGTTTTAATAAATCAGGATTTCAAGTTTAGACAACAGTACAGAAGTAACAAAGTCAACAGAATGATTGGGTTGATAGATATATTTCAAACAAATCTAAGAAAATATCATTTGGAGTATGCTATTCAGTTTTGGTCTCCTTATCTCAGGAGAGATATGTCTTTATTGGAAAGGGCTCAAAGAAATGCCAGAAGGGGGACTTTCAGATTTAGATTAAGATACCAGACTTAAAAGTCTTAATATGTATAGCCCGGAACAAAGGAGAGTCAAGAGCCCTTATCTCAAGATCTTACTATCACATGGGACATGATTCAGTTGTTAAGTTTATCAAAATAAAAGATGTTGATGGGTTGGATTTTTGTGCGGAAAGCAGGACAAGGGGTCAATGTTTTAAGCTATTCAAGTCTCAGGTCAGTCTGGAAACTAGGAAAAATTATTACTTCAGTAACAGAGGTCGAAATTAGCATCGGCTACTTAGGTGCCATTGGCAACCAATATTTTTTTTTCTTAGGTGCCGTTATGCTTTACTTGGTTGCAAGTTGCAAATGCGTTCAATAACATGCTGAAATTTATACTAAACTATAATATGCATGCAAACAAGCTGATATATATGTACAATGCATTAAAATAATGCATTTTGAAATCACCTGCTAAGTTTATACAAGTACCATAATTACTATTAACTTAATTTAGTGACATAAAAAATTTAAAAAAAAAAAAACAAATTCTAGATTTTAAAAGTATTAAAAATATTGACAAGATGCAAAAGGATTGCAATCTCGAACACGATATGCAATTTTCCACAAAGTACAAGTTTAGTGTTGGAATGATTTCGAAAATACATTTATTCATCAAAAAGAAAAACAAATGCAGAAAACAGGTTAATTTGAAGTGGCATGTGTCCAATTGCCAAATAATATTAATATATTTACAAGATTCAAAAGAATTGAAAGGTCAAAAGCGAAAATAAACTTCCCGCAAAGCACATGTTCATTGTCCGCATGTATTGAAAAAATAATATGTTATAAATTAAAATAAAAAAGAAAAAAAAGCTAACCTAATCGTAGCATATGTAAAAAAAACTTCTATATTTTAAAAGTATTATAATATCGGCAAGATGCAAAAGGATTGCAATATCAAACACCAGAACTATTATTCCGAGAAGAACGTGTTCAGTATTGAAAATTGCATTTATGATGTGTTTTGAAAAACAATTGAGCGCAATTTAATAAATATCTTTAAAAATAATAATAAAAATAAAAAAAGCGAATGAACCGCCTGCACTAATCAACAAGAAAACTACTTATTGTTTCGAATCTTGCAGTAGGACAACCATCGATGAATCCAGTATCTTCTTTTTTTCCAAAATCTTTACAGACTTTACATACCATCAGGTCTGCACCCTTTCTTTCCAACCACGGAAAATGCTTTTGCCACTTGATGAAAGTTGCAGCGTTGACACTTTTCCATGTACATTTAGAAGTAGCATCTACTTCGTCATTATTTTTTTCTATTTCGACTTCATCGGCAATTCTTGGCCGTTTATTTCCGCTAGCCCCCAAGCAGAATACTTGACAATGTTCTGCAACGTAAAATCATTTGAAAAAAAATGGTTCTGCAAGTACTTCAAGCATTGATACACAAACAACAAACGTTACCTTTTCCAAAAATCGAGAGCCCGTAGTCAAAATCGTTTCATACAGAAGATTTTTTTTTTTACTTTACTTGTTGGTATGCATTTCTGTGGAACCTAAACCGATTGAAATTCTCCAAGAATATTTTATATGCTTTCTAAAATGCTGAAGAATCAGAATCATTTCAGATTTAAAACACGAAATTTCTGCAGATACAAGTATCTTTCAACTCCAGATAGAATTTTGCACAAATTCTGCAGATTTCTATTAAGTTCAAAGTAAATTTTAAGTTCCTGCAGAAGATTTATCGATATACAACATTTTTCGCGAGCTTTCCGCCGAATTATCATAATTTTCGAGAAATTTAGGTTTTTTCTAAATTAAAGAAATTTGCAGAATTTGTGCAAAATTTTATCTTGAGTTAGAAGATATTTGTAGGAAATCAGCAGTTTCTGCAGAAATTTCACAGAAATCTCTAGAATTTTGGCAGAAAATTTGTCTGCGTTTTCGTCTCACATTTGAACAGAATTGTTCTGCAGCTCAGTCATCTGTTCTGCGACGTACGTCGCAAATTTAGCAGTATTCTGCTTTGGGGTCCGCTAGTATTTAGTGGCGTAAAATATGACTTTAAGTTACGTTTACTCATATTTTTAACAAATAAAAAATGATGGTAGCGATGATTAAAAAAAAAAAGAAAGAAAAAAAGATGAGCGAAATCCTGTGCGAAAAAAAGTAATCCTCGTGCTCGCCGTGCGTTCGTGTTACGATGGGGGGTCGAACTTGGGGGGTGGGGCGATCGGGGGTAAACAACACTAAAGCGAACAAAGGGGAGAAAAGATTACTCCAGAAAGAGGAGGAATGGAGGGGTGTGCTTGCAATGACACTGGCTGCTACAGTTCGCGGGCGAAGGTGGGGGGGGGGGGGGGGGGGGGGAATTGTTCAAGCTTTTCCGACTGAAAGCGATACTTCCAGGAAATTTTCCGCGATCGCAACGCACGCAGATGTTTTTGGAGACAAATCTTCCGAAAGTGAAAGCTTAGTAGGGGGGAAAGCTAGGCGTCACAGTGACGACTACGTTTCAAATCGCAGTCGTCAAAATGAAATTTACAGTTGCAAAATACGACTAACGACCGCTAATTTCGAGCACTGTTCAGTAAGGTTGTAGGAACTTGGAACAGCTTAACGAAAGAGGCAGTAATGAGTAAGGGGGTCATTATGTTTAAGAGGGCCATTGATCTTCATTGGGGACTAATAAACTGACTAGGACCAGCCTAACTGGGCCCAGAGCCTATTACTGGTCATCACACTTGTATTTCTTTGTATCATTACTTTATATTTAAGCAAGTAAACTACTTAAAAAACTGGACAATATATTATAAAAGATTTGATAATAAGAATTAAACTAAAATGCACCTGTGGTTCTAAAAGTCCAACACGCTGTGTCATAGGCTCATTGCTAACTACTTCTACTTTGCAAATATATCCAGAAACATTTTGAAACACTAAATCATCCCGAGTCAAATATACTTCTCTTCCTATGGGTACTTTTATATCATTCTTTTTTAAAAGCAGATTGCCAACAACAGCAGAAAAAAATGTCAAGTACAGAGTAGTTATCTTCATTTTGAGTTCTCCACTTCTCCAACACAAACCTGTAAGTAGAATTAGTAGTAAAAGTTTCAGAAAACAAATGATTTTTAAATAAGTTGAAAAGGCAAAATGAGTTGGTTCAGCATTAAGAACAAAATATGACATAATCTTTAAAAAAAAAAATTAATTGTGAAACTCTTTCATTATAAAATAATGAAATATTATGTTGTTTCATGCTTCCGTTGGCCTGCAGTGCTAGACCCCCAGGTCAGTCCATGACATTATATACCCTCAAAAAATCTAACGCTGTTAAATATCAGCTAAATCCTGTTTGGAGAGCCCCCAGGCATGTGAGAATGTGTTTAGGTGAAGTATGCTCAGAAGAACCTTTGGTACAAATTTCAAAGCTCTTGGATCTCTCAGAAATTTTCATTGATTTAAGAATTTTCATTGATTGAAATCATCACTTAGCAAGTGGGCAAGAATAGTTGGTTCTCATCTATTACAACTGAGAGCCAGGGATCCTCCAGGATAAGAACACTGATACCAATGGTGCTGTGGGGAAACAATCCAAGTGCTCTTATTCTTGTATTTTATTCTCCAAAACTGTGTGGGAGCTGACGCCACAGAGACCATCTTACAAGCAAAAGCTTTGGCCAAAGTGTCTGTAACCTCATTTCCCTCAAGATCAACATGGGAGAGGACCTACTGCAGACTAATCTGATGCAATATGGAAAGCCATTCTAACTTGTTGAGTATTTACACTCCTACATTATCTCTCACATTTAGACAGTTCGACTAAGTGCTGCATTGCACTTCTGTTATCAGACAGAATCAATATCTCATTTCCATGTGGAAGAGACCCGAGAGCTTCATTAATGGATATTAGCTCACAGCAAAATACTGAGCAGTAATCTGAGTTTCTTCTCTGCTTCCTTAAGTCATGATTTTTTGATTTGATGTAAATTCCACTGCAAAACTGGTTTTTTGGCTCCCAACCGTATAAACTAAGACGGCATCAATTGGAATCTCATGGATAGGGAAAAATTGCAGCCTCTGTTACAGGATTGGCTTTTTTTCCATCCAAAACTTGTTTTTCCCTTCAAGCCGGAAAAGAGTGGTAAATACCGGGAAAAACTTCTAAATAACAATACATAAGAAATATTTTGGATTTCTGAATCTGATGTGTAAAATGAATAGGGCTCGACCGATGGCATTTTTTGGCCGATGGGCCGATGCCGATTGTTCAAAGACGGCCGATGGCCGATTGTTTTCCTCCAAATGGCCGATTGCCGATGGCAAAAAAAAAAGAATCTAACAGAAATAAATTGATAAGATTGTCAGGGATTTAAAGGATCATTGATTCATTTCACTTTACTTCCTTTCTACGAATAAGGAATTAAAATCCCTCCCCCCCCCAAAAAAAAAAATCAGATTTCGATCTAAATTTTTATTTTACGATCATCCAATTTAAACTTCACAAGTTTTTTCGGCGCATGTGTACATGCATATGTACCTAAGAACATATAGATGACCGAAATATCCATTTTGAACACCTCCTTAATTAATTATCGCAAATTCTCTTGTGATGGGCGTAAACTTACGTCACTCAAAAAGTTAAGAAATAGTAAGTTGAAAACTCATACATACGTAGTAGTATGATCTAAAAGTTCGAGGACAAGTTGCATAAAAATTTACCGTGAATAGTTCACATTGCCAAAGTACATCTATCTACAAAATAGTCACCTTGAACAACTATGCACTTCTGCCAACGTTCGTATAGCTTTTAGAAGGATTCCTGGAAGACATTTATCGCAACCTCCTGTAAGGCCTCTTGCGCTGCTGCTTTAACTTCATCGTTTGGAAAAAGGCGACTTTCATGTTGAGGATGCACGGTTCGATTGGTCAATACTCTCATATGACAAACAAATAACATAATGTTTCGTCGGACTCAGCTCCGTGTGACTTTTACCTGTTCCCAGCAAAAAAACATTTGCATAGATGCTGCTTTCTTCCGTCAGGAGAAGATAAAGCTGCATCACAGAAGGTAGCGAAAAATGGCTTCCAGGAGTGTTTCCAAAAGTTATATGAACACTGGCAGAAGTACACAGTCCCTCAAGATGACCTTTTGAAGGTGGATGTGCTTCGGTTATGTGAACTATTCAGGGTAAGGTTTTATACAGCTGGTTCCCCAAACTTTTGGATCGTACTACGTACAATCTGTATAGGGTGTAGTTATGCTTCACCTTTTTTGACTGCTGTATGATGGAAGACAAAGAACAACAGCCAAAAAAAAAAAGTAAGAAAAACAAAGAGACTGTTTAATAACCAATTGATTTTTTTTTAAATTGAACAAATAACTAAGATTTCAGTAACATTGTAATAATGTATTGATTTAGGTAAACTAAACATAGTTAAAAAACATCAAATTATGTTGTTTAATCATTCAAAAAAAATAAGACTCACACTATGAAACCGTTAACAAATTACGCAATGAAAGTGGAAAGATTGCACGTAGACATTTTTTAGTCATCAAATTAAACAAAAAAGGTAACAGATAAATTACAATATTAAATCATAATAGGAATATTTTTATACTTATGAAGAGAAAAGATTGCATTTTTCATAAAATGTATAACTGACATAAATTTTGCGGAAAAAAGAAATAGCCATGAAAAAAGCGAGGTTCTTTAAACGTAGCTACAATAAACAAACTCAATATTTACACCAAGTTAATAACTGAATACATATACTATACTTGATCTGATGTTTGTACACGTAATATTGAACAATTTGATTGTTTAATCTTTTATGAAGCACTACAAACAAGTTCAAATTAAAGTCTTCAATTTAACAATAATTTTCTGAAATTTAAAAAATTGCATAATAGAAAATCCTTGAAACTTTTCTATAACATATTATTAAACATATGATGAAAACGAAAATAACTTATTCATTGATTTTATAAAAATACATAAAAATAGTTACTTACAACAGAAAAAAAGATCGATCGCTACTAATGATGCAAAAAAGATGGCGCATTACAAAATATAGGTGAAACAAGTATAAGAAATAAACAAAATGACTTTTCTTGACCAAAATAAATAATCGCTAAATATTTAAGAAATGCTTGAAACGACGAGAGTGGGTTAGAGGGGTCACTCTCTGATTTTGGAGTAACTCACAACGTTGGGGGACAAACCCTCCCCCCCCCCTGAAACGTTAGTCTCAAAAAAAAAGAAAAAGAAGAGAAAAGAAAAAAAGAAGAAAAAGAAAAATAATCAAAACGACTTTTTTCTGAGTAACAAAAGTCAAAAATTCACTTTGCTCCCCCCCACCCTCCAATGCCATTGAAAATCTGCTCCATGTGTAATCCTCAAGCATAAAGACGCCTCCCTCTGCTGCGACAATTTTTTGATAATTGAGTAAAATTTGACACTTTGCTTTAGAAATGTGATTGATTTGTTAAATCAACGTATATGCAGCCTTTCTTTGTCATAGATTCTGCAAATTGTTAAATATGTTTATGAGCCGCGCAGTGGGAATATTGCACACAGTCGAATCTGTATATTTCGAATTTCACATGAAAGAAAAAAATCGAGATAAAGAGGTTTTGAGATACTGGGGCTTTAAGAAACCTTTTATAGAAATTTGAAATATGATGGTGAAAACTTGAAATCGATACTAAAGACAATATGGGCTCTTGATTAAAATTCCTCTTTATTAGTTTTGTTTGGTATTTATTCTATTATTACATTATTAAGTGCTTTATGGCGAGTTTCAGGAATCATTTTGACAGTAAAAGAAACTTTAAGCATATCTTTTTCAAGAAAAAGTCTTTTATTGCTTTTTGGTCCCTGATTTTTTTTTTTTTTTTTTGATTCATTATCTTGAAGGATTGAAGGATCTTGAGGTTAGCAATTGCTGCAAATCTAACTTGGCCAGTATTCTACGATTTTCCTTTTTTCATCACTTGAAAAAAACTTATACTTTCTTTTCACTCCAATCATTTCGGTTTCCTAAGGAATCACAATTTTAAGAAAGAGAGCAACCAAAGAACAGTACTAATCCAGATAACAGAGCAAAATGGCTTTTAACTAGAATGACCTTTAACCATGATCTTGAAATGTTCATTTTACATGTCAAACCTGTGAATTTCACCCCTTTACTCTTCTTCCAAGAAAGTGCGCAAAACGACTGTCCTTTGGTTAATCTTCCTGGAAAGCCTATTCATGGAACACATTTCTCCTTTTTTCCACTACCTCCTCAGCTCTTGAAGACAATTCCTCTGTTTCTGAGTTGAAGAAAATGTTTTTGTTTGCTGCTTTAAAGATTATTGGGCTTCGAATCCAAAAATGATAGCATAACCGGAATTCGAGACAATAGAGGTTTTTGTTGGTCTGGTCTCGTGTGTGTCATAGGTCATAGTCAAAACGACCTTTGCTAACCAGAGTATCCATTGCAATCACATTGATTTTTCAGCCAGTATTTACTGCGTTTCCCTTTGGAAACGTACAGTCTGTTTAAAATAGTACAAAGTGAAAGCTGTTGCATAATGAAGGAGAAAAACCGATAACAAGCTTTTTGCAATCCAAAGAAAAAAATTAAAATGACGAAAAGGATTGCTCTAAAAAGAGAAAGTTAACGTCGTGTGAAGAAAACGAAGTACAGTCTGCAAAGCAGCATTAGTCCCATCGGACCCTTCTGAAGGTAATTTTATTTTAGTTCAAAAGAAAAACTGCATAGCATTACATGAATAAAATGTTTAAAAACGATATGAATATAGATTATTTCTATTAGCTTGGTTCAGATTAAAAAAGTAGAAAAGAAAAAAGACTTCTGTTTATAATACCCGAAATTGCTGTTGCTCTCTCAAAAAGATATTTATGTAAATTCTGAAACAGCTAATAAAATTAAAAATAAAGACTTGAAAGGAGAACTGATGGTATGATGTTGAGCGAATAACTTTCTACCGCCAACATTTCTTCCCTAACTTTTTTATTCAAATTTTATTAAATGCTTAAGAATTAACATAAATGTAAATACATAAAAAGCAACATATAAATATAACGACATGAAAAGCAATTTCATTATTTGCGGGTTATAATTCAAGAAGTCTTTTTTTATTTTGCTTCATACTTCTAGTGCAAACCAAGTTAATAAAAATAGTCTTTATAGTCTGACCATCGATGAGATTGAAAGTCAAACATCCAGTTTACAGGCGGAAATGGAAGTATCTATTAGCTTTCAAGGGATGCCAGCTTTTGTAGATGTGTGTTAGCCTCTAAATCAAACAGTCACACTGAAATGAACGGAACATGCTCATCAGATATTTGATTTCCCCCTGATTTAGATAGACTGGTTTTGACAAGACGTTGCTAGAAAATTTCACTTTAAATTAAATGGAGGGAAAAGAAAGAAAAGTTAAATTTTCCCCAACATTAAAAAAATACATTCTTTGCTTTTGTTTTGTTTGACACAAGTATCGGAATTGGGGCACCCCATTCCAAAGTATGTAAGATTCACCTCCCTCTTTTTTTAATACTAAAAAAATTTACATATATATATACATACATATGTATATATACATATATATTTACATATATATATATATATATATATATATATATACACACACACACTCATATATATATATACAGTAAAACCTGTAAAGTTGACCACCCTTGTAAGTTGACCACCTGTCTATGTTGACCACTAATGTAACGCAAATTTGGTTTGGAGTATTGTAAAAAACCCTTTGTAAGTTGACCACTTGGTTTATTTTTTAAAACTTTCTTCAGAAAATTACTTTATTTTATTATTTATTTATTTATTTATTTATTATTATTATTTGATAGCTTCCTAAGAATGTTTTTAATGTTTTGATGACAGACTAGCATTTTACTAACTAAACAGCAGCATAAAGCTTATGCTGCTCTTTATTCTCCAAACTTGTTTTTCATTTGTTGTTCTATTTGAGATAGCTTTTTGTATTCTGTTCAATGAAAATAGTTGTCAGTAGAAAAGTTCAAAATCTTTTCTTTCAGTTGCAATACGTTGTGGCAACACAGGAATTGTGCAAAAAGAGCTGACCCGGATCTATATATTTTGCCCTCCCCCCCTGCAACAAAATATGTAGGGCCCCTCCCTAGTGGCCAGCAGTGTCTATTTGTAAAGCGCACAAGTCTTAGTGCTAGTTTTTTCCTATTTTTTCTTCAATTTCTAAGGCCGTTAGCCCCTTTAAGGACGCGGGCCCCTCGCACTGCGGGTACACAGATCTGGGCCTGCTAATGAGTAAAGTTACTTGTTTCTGGTGCAAGGGATTAAGAGATAGGACATTTTAATTTTGCCTTTGTGAACTGGCAGAGTCGAGCTTGTTACTCTTTGTGCTATACATAAAAAGGCTTCAAAAAGAAAATTAGTTGAACTTGAGATTAATAAAAAGTATGAAACATTAAAATTAATTGAAAATGGAGAAATCCAGAGAAAATTAGCTGGCATATATGGAATTTCTAAACCTACAGTGTCTAATATAGTTAAAAACAAGGAAAAAATAACAAAATTATTTGAATAGTATTTTTAATTATTGTTTCACTTTCAATAATGTTAAACACTGAAAGTCAGTTGAACAGAAAGAATAAGGGTGAATTCCTCAAAAAATGAATACATGGTGCAAGAAATGACAAAAAAAAAATTACCGCCCTTTATAAGTTGACCACCTGTCTAAGTTGACCGCCAAAGTGCTGCACCGCGAGTGGTCAACTTACACAGGTTTCACTGTATATATATATATAGAGAGAAAAGAAGACCCCCCCCCCCCGAAAGTCGGGTCTAGCTACGCCTCTGCAATTTTGTTTGAAAACAATAACTCCCTCTACTTTGTATTAAAAAGTAAAACAACAAAGGTCCCTTTTTTTTTTTCAAAAACATCGGCCAATTCCATCGGCTTTTCGATGATTTTAAGGCCGATGGGCCGATGTTTCCTGCAAGTTAGCATCGGCAGCCGATGCCGAGGCCGATGGCTAAATTGTTGAACCATCGGCGCCGATGCATCGGTCGAGTCCTAAAAATGAAAGTAAGAAATAAAATAGTTATTACAAATTTCCCTTGGGTTTAAAATTATTCTTTAAATACACAATGCAGTTCAAGTCCGAAGTGCACCTTTTCCGAAGACATTTTTCTCTGAAGACATTACGAACACTATTTCACCAGCACTATGGAGGAAGAACTTTCGTAAAATTGGAATTGATGCAGAATTTCTGCAATTAATGGAACATCTTTGGGATATCCTGCATCATCAGCTTCTCCTGAACATATTTTTTTCTAAAATAAGAAATAACAATGTCAAAAAGCACAAATTGTAGATTACTGCAGACACGTGTTTTGGCACTACAAGGAACGCCTTTTTCAATGCAAAAAGTAATGAGCTTATGGATAAAAAGACATCCAACAAAAGTCAAGAGCTACATAAGCAAACAGCTTAAAAGATAAAAATAGCGAATTAACCAAACACCAAGGAGAAAATTATAAACCAATAAATAATCAATAGGAATGCAAACAAAATGAGCTCTCTCACAGGCACAGTAAAGCCGAAAGAAAGAATTCAATTGGAAAAAGATTAAGCCAAAGCTAAAGCAAAAGAAAATGTCAATAACCGTGCACCGCAAGAAAGGAAAAGCTGAAAGGAAAAAAAAACATCAGGAAATGAAATAAACAAAAACAAAAAAATTTTCGGAAAAGGAAAAAATAAAAATAAATAGAAGAAAAAGGGGAAACGCAAAACCCAAGAAAAAAAGTTAAAAATAAACAAAGCAAGATAGATAGAAATTAATGGAAAATTTATAAAAAATTATGCAAAATAGAAAAAAAATGGATGGAAAAAAGGACAGTATTAAGGATATGGGAGTCAGACATTGGAAAAATACGGAACTGCTTTAAGATCATTAACTAAGTTAGAACTGTTCCTAAAAATATATAAAATTTCCCAAAAGTCAAGATCTGATGAATGAGGGGAATTTTTGGATAATCTGATAAGAGTTAAACTCAAAAGAGTGATTCGAATCCCAACAACGTTGAGCAATACTAGACTTATTTAATAGATGTTTTTTCACATAATTTTGATGCTCTTTCAAGCGAAATTTGAAAGCATGGCGAGTCTATTCAATATAGGCAAGTTTACAGCTGCAATTAATTTTATAAAATACGATTAAGATTTGTAATCTGTGTATTGTGCGAATATTTATAGATAAATCCACTTCATTTTCCGTTTTTTTGTAAATTCTCCTTTTTTATAATCATTCAAGATATTATTTACTTAGAACTCAATTTTGATATTTTTAAAGATTGTTTTTAATTTATGTTTATGTTTTTAGTGATCAGTTTTTCCCCAAGAGGGAAAACTGATGAGTGGGGGGAGGGTTCCCAGGACGATAAATACTAGTTTTACCATGGTATTTACTTAGATCATTGAGACATAGATGCGGCAAGTGAGAGTGGTTGTTGACACAGGAATCTTCGCGGGGGAAAGAGAGGGGCAACCATGTGACTGCAACCTTCCACGGAAGATGTTTCGCCAGAGCTACACTAATTCTCGTAGGGATTTGAAGAGTCTTCAATTTTAATTTTTTACCTTCTGCCTGAAATGTTTTGGCACATTTTTTTTCTGTCACCCGCAAGCGCATAGTTTACTGATTCATGAATAAGTTTTTTTTTTTTTTTTTCAATTTTTACCATAAATTGTTAAATTATGCCGATTTAAAAATGGCTCTAAAAGTTACGCTCATTGAGAAATAGAGATGGTATTTCACATATGTTTCGGAAACAAAGTAAATAACAGCAAAGTACAGTTCTTTACAAGGAATGGAAATTTCCTTATTCTTTTTATCTTTACTTTTCCAGTGCAAGATAGTTTTTTTACTAATTCATTTATTACTTCATGCCTAGTTTTTTTACTAATTCATTTATTACTTCATGCCTACTGGAAATGAATAAAATATTAAATTTGTGAAAACGATGTTAAGAGTTTTAAATGGTAATAATGTATTTCAAACTATTTTTTTGCCTATTTTCCACATAATTTTTTTTTTTTCATTTTTTTGTTTAAAGAAATTAATGAAATGAATAAAGATTTTATCTGTTGCAAAAACAATGCCAAAAAAACGCAAAGAAAATTTTCAAAAATAAATAAATTAAATGATGCAAAAAAAAAAAAAAAAAACTTTCAAAAGACAAAGTGCAATCCTCCCCCCCCCCCCCCAACACCAATTTGGGTGTTTGAACCTTGTTTCTAGTTTTACTTTTCAGCATTTTTTTTTTTTTTTTTTTTTTTTTTATTCAATCGCTGAATAATAGAGATAATTTTAGAAATTCTAAACATATTTTTAATACCTTGTGTTCGGAATTCCAAAAAAGTTTTTTGTGAAATCCGAAATGCAATTTCTCATAGGCTTCACAAGTTAGAGATTGGCTGATTTTAGAGAAGTGCATTCATAGCACATATGATTTTATTGCATGTAAAAGTGGTTGGTTAAATGAAAAAAAGGTTAATATTGTTTTATAGGATAGAAAAAAAAAGGTTTTGATAGTATAATGGTTTTTATTTTATCAAAAAATAATTACTTTATCAAACGTGGGCATGTTGAAGAGTAGAAATCTCCTGTAGAATAGAGACAAAAAGGAAGAAAATGCTGAAATCAAAGGACTTAACCACGGCGGCAAAATTATTTGATGTTTTCCCCCAGAGATAACACCTGTCGGCCTTACTCCTGCTTCAGCGCATATAAGAGCGAATGAAAGGGAGGGCTCGTCTATCTCTCAATGGTCTAAAGGTATTTACTGGGGGGGGGGGTTAGGAAAACCTTGCCAACCCTGCTCCGTTAGTCACAAGGAAAAGAACATCCAAAAATAGGTAGAGGACTGACTTGGCTTGAATGCTTTTTGTGGTGTCTGCTTTCGAGGATATCGGAGTTTCCCGATCTCTGATAGAACTGCGTTCGAGACTAGAACGGGGACTCGGGGTGAACGAGACTAGAGGAGTGCGGCAGAGCGTGGATGGATTTGTAAATAGAATGTGTGTTTTTGCCTAGTGTACATAGTAAGAATAAATAGTGATGTATCCATAATGATATTGTTTGTTGAGCTCCCTAACATGAACCCACAACCAAAAGCATATACACTACAGCTGGCGACGAGGATGTGTAAGCAGTTTTTTCACAGCTTTTAGTGCAAGTGCGTAACGGTAAAGCAAAACCGAAAGTGTGGATTAGGGGATTTCCCGAAGTCGGCTCAAGGTAAAGCTTATTTAATTTTTATTCTTAAAGGATGGAGAAGCTTGTAGAACAACTCATCAAGCAAAATGAAGCTTTGATGGCTGCATTGCAAGAGAAATCAAACCACAAACAAGATAGAATATCAGTGTCATTTGAGAAATTCGATGAAAACACTGAAAATTTTGATTCGTTCATAGAACGGTTTGAAGCTTTTTTGGACATTCAAAATGTTCCAGAGGCAAAACGTGGGAAAGTTCTGATTTCTACCTTGAATGCGAGATTGTATAATTTGTTAAACAATTTGCTCTCTCCGGATAATCCTTCGGATAAAAATTTTGCTGAACTTAAACAGGTTCTTAAGGATCATTTGAATCCAAAAGCTTTAATAATACCTAGTCGGCAGATGTTTATTAATAGAAAACAACAGGAAGGGGAATCAGTAAGTAATTACATTGCTCAATTACGCTCGTTAGCAATTCCGTGTGATTATAAGGAAAATATGTTAAACACGATGTTAAGAGATGTTTTCGTTAGCGGTCTACGAGATCGTAACATCTTAGATCGATTATTTCAGGAAGATGATATAGATTTAGAGAAAACATTAAAAAATAGCCTTGTCAATGGAAAAAGCTGTTAAGGGTGCAAATGAGATTATTGGGACATCCGCAGAAATGAAAGTACTTAAAACTAGGAAAAAAGGGTTTAAAACGCAGAAACAAAACTTTGTAGCTAAAAATAATAAAAACAAAAAAGAAACTTGCTCGCGTTGCCTGGGGACGGATCACAATAAAAATAATTGTAGTTTTTCGTCTAGTGAATGCCTTTTTTGCAGAAAAATCGGACACATTGCAAAGGCGTGTTTCGCGGCAAAGAAAAATCGGCAGGTTCAGCAGAAAAAAGTAGATGCAAATGTTGATCCTGAGTTACAAAATGTAGTTCCTATTTATGGATTTAGTTCTAAAAATAATGTGTTAAGTGAGGTAGAACCGAAACGACCGCCAATAATGGTTCAAGTTAAAATTGAGAACAAAACTGTTAACATGGAACTTGACACGGGAGGAACAGTTTCTGTAATGTGCATTAAGGAATTTAGAAAAATTTCTAATAAAGAGATTCAGCCCACAAATTTAGTGTTTAAAACATATAGAGGTGATAAACTAGTACCTTTAGGTTACGTCACAGTCAAAGTGGAATACCAAAGCAATTACAATTTTCGGCCGGGAATGGCTGTATAAAATCAATCTTGATTGGAGTGCCATTAAAACGTTAAAAACTTCTAACGAATTGAGTTTAAAAAAATTGCTGGAAGAGTATAAGGAAATTTTTGACGGCAAATTAGGTGAAATAAATAATCATGAGGTAAAGCTGAATTTAAAACCTAATACTCAACCTGTATTTTGTAGGTCAAGACCCGTACCTTTCGCGTTAAAAAATAGAGTTGAATCGGAAATCGATCGGCTTGAGAAGGAGGGTATCATTGAAAAGGTTGATACTTCAGAATGGGCAACACCAGTTGTACCCATTGTTAAAACAGATGGTTCCATTAGGCTTTGTGCCGACTACTCTGTAACACTTAACCCTAATTTGGAAGTACCACAACACCCGTTGCCAAAACTGGAAGAAATATTTACATGTCTTAATGGGGGTAAACATTTCTCGAAACTGGATTTTAGCCATGCATATTTGCAGATGAGGGTGCATCCGGAGAGCCAACATTTATTGACCCTAAATACCCATAAGGGGTTATACGTTTGCAAACGGTTGATGTATGGACTAAATTCTGCCCCTGCCATTTGGCAACGTTATGTTGAGGGATTATTTCTTGGTATTGAGGGGATAAAAATATTCATGGACGATGCTAGAGTAACTGGTTCGGATGACCAGTCACATTTAAAAGCATTGGAAACATTCTTTAAGAAATGCAAACAACACGGCTTAAAATTGAACTTAGCTAAAAGCAAGTTTTTTCAAGATGAAATTAAATTCCTTGGCCACAAAATTGATGCCCAAGGACTGCATAAAACCGATGAAAAAATATTGGCAATTACGAACGCCCCAACTCCAAAAAACGTCCAAGACGTTAAGAGTTTTTTGGGCTTGGTTAATTTTTATGGTAAATTTTGTCCAAATTTGGCAACATTGGCTTATCCCTTAAACAACTTGACAAAAAAGGAGGTCAAATAGAATTGGTCGAAAAATTGCCAAAATGCTTTTGAAAAAATTAAACAGGTAATATGTTCAAATAGAATATTAATGCATTATGATCCCACCTTACCGTTAACTCTGGCTACGGATGCTTCTCCTGTGGGTCTTGGAGCGGTGCTCTCCCATGTTTTGTCCGATGGAACTGAAAGGCCAATAGCGTTCGCATCGAGGACACTTACTGCCACGGAGCAGAAATATGCCCAGATTGACAAGGAAGCTCTCTCAATAGTTTGGGCAGTCAAAAAGTTTTATCTTTATCTAAAAGGAAGACGGTTCACCTTGGTGACAGACCATAAGCCCTTGGTGGCAATATTCAATTCAAAAAGTGGACTTCCTATCCTCACAGCTACTCGACTGTTGCATTATGCGCTGATATTACAGGCATATCAGTTCGATATAAAGAATAGAAACACGAAACAGCACGGTAATGCCGACTGTCTTTCGCGTCTACCTCTTAAGTCCGAAGATTTGAAAATTAAGGATGATGTAGACATCTTCCAACTCACTCAAATAGAAATGTTACCAATCACCGCAAAAGAGATAGCTAAAGAAACGCGTGCGGATGAAGAATTAAGTACTCTTCTTTCGAAATTAAAATTGGGTGAAAGTCTAAAAGGTAGGAAGCCGAATATACCTTACAAGATGACTGTATTTTGAATGGACAGAGGGTAGTTATTCCAAAGAAGTTCAGATCCAAGATTCTCGATGAGTTACATCAAGGCCATTTAGGAATCGTTAAAATGAAGGCCATCGCTAGATCCTATGTCTTTTGGAAGGGAATAGATGACGATATTGAAAACGTCACAAAAAACTGTCCCGATTGTATTAAATTTAAATCAGACCCAGTAAAGGCAAAGGTTCATCATTGGGAATATCCGAGTGCTCCATGGGAGCACATTCATGTTGATTTTGCTGGCCCTATTTTTGAACGAATGTTCTTTATAATAGTAGACGCACATTCGAAATGGCTAGAGGTCTTTCCCTTGAAGTCAGCAAACTCTTTCAAAACAATTGAATGCCTTAGAGACTTTTTCCAGATACGGCCTGCCTGTCGCTATGGTGAGTGACAATGGTCCTCAATTCACATCTAGCGAATTTGAAATATTTGCGAGGAGCAATGGAATTAAGCACAGGACGTGCGCGCCATTTAAGCCTTCAAGTAACGGGCAAGCTGAGTGGTACGTTTATACTGTTAAACAAGCTCTAAAAGCCATGCAGAGTCATCCTGGAAACATGAATCAAAAACTTAGCACATTCCTAATGAATTATAGGAAAGCACCTAATTTGACAACCTTGCAAAGTCCAGCCATGCTTTTCCTAAAGAGAGAAATTAGAACTAGGATTGATCTAGTTCGTCCCAATCTAAAGCAAAGAGTTGAAGATCGTATCCGAAAGGATTCATACCATTTCAAGGACAGAAGTTTTGAGATAGGGGACAGAGTCGCTATTCGTGATTACCGATCGGCAAATCGCCGATGGAAAATTGGCACAGTGATAAACAAGGACGGTGTGCTGCATTACACTATCGATGTGCAAGGAACATTGATACGCCGCCATATTGACCAAATGAGAGCAGTAGGGAGTGAGGTACAGTCTTCTCCAGTGATTTATGAACCGTATGTAGCAGCTACTTCGAAGGATGTGAATCCAGAACCGCGGTCTGTGGTCAATGACTTTAGTAAAGAAACTGAAGTTTCGCCGACTACACCTGCTAGACCTGGAACCGTTGGTGGTGTCCAGAAACAATCCCAACACCACCGGTGAATCAGGACTTGGACTCACACCAACCTGAACTGAGGAGATCTACACGAATCCGCAAGACTCCCCAGAGATTAGATCTCTAAATAAGTGGGGAGGGATGTGGTGTCTGCTTTCGAGGATATCGGAGTTTCCCGATCTCTGATAGAACTGCGTTCGAGACTAGAACGGGGACTCGGGGTGAACGAGACTAGAGGAGTGCGGCAGAGCGTGGATGGATTTGTAAATAGAATGTGTGTTTTTGCCTAGTGTACATAGTAAGAATAAATAGTGATGTATCCATAATGATATTATTTGTTGAGCTCCCTAACATGAACCCACAACCAAAAGCACATACACTACACTTTTCAACTCCAAATCTGAAGTTGAAGAAATAAAACAATACCATTGTGTAGAAAAAAAAAGTTACTAAAAACAAGAATGTACTTAAAACTATTTATGTAAGTAAAACGTCAAAGAAAATAACGTCAATTTTTATTCAGGTTTGAAATAGAGAAACATGGAAATAGTCAGCTGAAGACTAAAGAATTACATAAAATTCAAACATTCGCCCGCTTTATATATACAAAGGAAGTCTAAATTTCCCCATTTCAATCCTTCACTGTAATATCTTTTATAAGCAATAAGAAGGCACGCACGAAAAATAAATCAAGCATTTTTCGGCATAAAAATCGTACCAAAAAAAAATCACCTATTTTGAGAGAAACAATTTGATTTCACTTCTGTAAACACGAGTACACAACACAAGAATTTGCACTTTTAAAAGCTTTGTACAGAAATTATACCAAATTTCCTTACCTTTTTTGAAAATAATTAATTAGGTATTTATTTCACTTTTCCACATGAGCTGCAGACCCGTTTCAAATAGACATAAAGAAAAATATATTCTCTATCATTCTGGTGTTATAATAAGAAACTATAATTTAAAAATAAAAACAATACAAACTAGTTCCATAAAATCCCTAATAGAAAAGTAAAGCAGAAAACAGAAAAAGTATAAGGTTACACTTTTCAATAAAGCCCATTAAATTAACACTATCTTCCTTTTTATCTCTCGAAAACCTCGGCATCTAAACAACGTGAAAAATGTGCTGCTGTTTTAACAACATTTTCATTCAAGCTCCAGGATTGGATAAGTGACCAGTGAGTGACGGTATGTGAAGTAGAAATCTCACATGCATCTGGCTTGCTAATTGCAGCAACCCTAAACGTCCAAAGCATAATGTATAGATTTTATTTTTCTTTAAACATAATTTCTAAACATATTATCATGCAGATTTTTTTTTTCCTTTTTTTGAAAATAGAATGCTTCACCGAAATGAGTTGATAATGTTTTTAAGTCGGGTGCTGGTTTTTCATTGTTTCTTATAAAAGTATGCAGAAAAATCCTCTTCTCTTATTGGATAAAAGAATAACATGAGACTATTTTTTGTAAAACAGTTGCTTTCTTGGCATGATATTTTTATAGTAAGAAATGAAAATGTATCTTCTATAAATCTCTTTGAAAATTGCACCAGTTTTTGATAAATTTTGCTTTTTTTTTTACAGAATTTGACCAAGAATTTCATGTTTAAGGGAAAGTATTGGACATTGATGTGATGTACTAAAGATAAACAATGTGTATTTCTTTTTAGGGGGTGGGAGGTAATTTAATAGCTAAATTTTTGGCAATAAAAATTAAACCCATTGCAAATAACAACCAAACTCAAAGAATTTCCTTTTTTCTTCTTACATAAATATCAATTAAAAGTCGCCCCTTATTCTATCATTGAAATAAAGTAGAACATTTTTACTTAAAAAAATTACTGGCAGAAAAACTGCTGAGTCGAATCCTATTATTTTGCTTGTTTTTTTTAAATAAAAAGGATAAAAAATTCACCCAACACCCAATAAAAAAAACTTCGCATGTCAAATAACGATGTATTTTTATCGGAATGTATTACGAATGTAAGCATCGTGTTTCGGAAAGTCGTATAGAAAGTGTTTTGGTTATGCGGAGAAAATAGGGCATGTGTGTTCTGTGTTGGTATTGTGTTGAGACAGCTGAGAGAGTTTGACAGTGAGAGAAGTTAGTCACTCACGTTTGAAGCATGTTAGTATAATTTTTGTATTTCCTATAGAGTTTACTGTTTCCGTTTCTGTAAGCATTCAATCGATTAAAACTAAAATTTATTTATAGCAGCGAAAGTCGTTCTTGATAAGCGTCCATTTTTTGTTTCAATCGTTTTTACTGAATGAATGACATTTCCAATTACGTTCTTTCTTTGTTCAACGCCTTATAGATTATCATTATGTGTGTTATAAAGCAAAGCTGAGTGAAACGTGCATTTAAAGTAACCTTGACAAAAGAGACCTTGTCTGGAGAAACTACTGCTTAATCTGTAAGAACGAAAACCAGACCTCATGGTAAAATGAAGTTTCATAAATCATTGATTGCTTCGGTAATTCCGAACGATTCCAAAATTCTAGGTTGGTATTCATATCATTTCTTCTAACTTCAATCTTTTACTCAAGTTTGGCTTGTAGTGTGCATATTGTACATCATGTAAATATTACCTTTCTCTTCTCAACTAATACATTGAACTAATAAATTTCATGCATTTCTATATGATATTGTTTAAAAAATGATTTGAACTTTTTATTTTTGATTTGTTATTCAAAATAGATTCTGATTGTGAGTAGATATGGTATCTTGTATGAAATACCTCAACAGTAATACTATTTGAATACATATAAGCTTCAACTTATTGTTTAATTTTGACCTATAAATCTGTCAAACTAGAAGCAACCCAAATTCTAATCAAGATCAATTCAGAGTAATGAATGTGAAGTAACTTTTCAAAAATTGCATTTGAACGACAATCACTGAAAACATATCTAATTTACTTATTTTGTTCTAAATATTTTTTGAGATTTAATCTGAAAAATTTTATACTCTTGTAACAAATAACAATCATTCATTTATTTTGTAGTAAGTTACTGTCCTAAGCCAGGGCTAAGGCAGAAACACATAAAACACAACGCCAGCTCAGTTATTCCATCCGAGGACTGCAGCTGCATGCTTTTTAGCACTTATCAGCCCGGAATGGGAATCAACTGAGCTGGAGGCGGAAAACCTCTCAAAGGGGCCAAGAGAGCCAAACAAACTGGTAACTAATGAGTTGAACCGCACCATTGCTGCAGTCACTTGTCTGATGTGCTGATTCTACATTAGCTACCAGTTAGTTGGCCCTCTTGGCTCCTTTAAGAGGTTTTCCGCCTCCAGCTCAGTTGACTCATATTCCGGGCTGATGAGTGCTAAAAAGCACGAAACTGCAGTCCTCGGATGGAATAACTGAGCTGGCAGTGTATTTTATGAATCATTCATTTTATTTTTAAAATGTTCATCCCATTTAATCCTAGGCAAAAAATTGGTTAATTGATTTTTTATTCTTTTCAGAAAAGATTTTTCGTTCTTGCATTTAATTGAATTGTTTTCCCAGAAAATATTAGGTGTACATTGGTTCGCCTTTCTTCTTTCGATTTTTTTTTTCATCTCATTATAAAATTAAATGAACATATTTGATTTGATTCCATGTTTCACAAAACATTTCTCATAATCCTAAATTAGTGTCTAATAATTAAATTAAAATGTGATAATTAATTTATATTACACCAGAATTGTTCAGCAGGGAGAAATGATATTTTAGGTAAGATCTATATCATCACACTAGCACTATCTGATGACTATCCAACTCAATAAAGTAAGAAGACTGCATACACTTATACAGTCAAAAATTAATCATGCAGTGTTGATTACATATTTACAGTTACAAATGCATGCGACTGGGGCTTTTAGAATAACTTTCGGGTAAATGAAAAGGGTCACAATAAAAAGTATTAGCAGCACCTCAAAAAATAAATTAATATTCTTCAAGGCTACAAATGCATTAACTAGTTGGTAAAATTTTTTGTACTAAAATATTGGATTGTTCAGAAAGTAATTTTGCTTTATCCAGACGGTGCTTTAAACTTAGACCTTTCAAGTGGTCATAAACAGTTCAATTTAAAAAAATGTAATCTTTTAATGATCACTGGTGTTTTTATTCACCGTTTTGCCACAATAATTATCTTTATCGTGTCTTTAGTAGCTTCAACTGGCCTTCCAGAATGAAGCCCGTTTTTAACATCAAAATTGCCAAATTAAAATTTTGAAAACCAGCTTTGGTCTGCCATGTGCGCAATATATCTTCTCCATGTACATCAGCTATTTTTTATTTCTCTAACACAGTGGCGGATCCAGAGGCCTGTTTTGGGGGGGGGGGGGGGCGATTTTATCCATGGGCGATTGGTCCATAAAAAATTTTTTTGGGGGGGAGGGGCAGAGAAGTCACGGGAGGGGGGATGTGGGCAGCACCCTTATTTATTTATTTATTATTTTATTTTAAATTTTATAAAATTGGGCTATGGTATTTTTGTTGTTGGTTAAATGATCGTCTCAAAAAAAAAAAAAAAAAAACCTAGGGACACGACCTGAAATCTCGAGACAAATATCAACAGTAGACTTCCTTCTTTCGATTCAAAGCTCCAATTTAATCTTCATCAAAAAACGTGACAAACATTTAAAGTACCCTTATTAAGTCAATTCTTCTTTCTTTAAACACGTGAATCGATCAGCACCAGCATTTTCCAGTCGATCTATAACTTTGAAGTTAGAAAAACGGAGGGGCAGTGCCCCTTTGTTTTTGAAAAGGAGGGGCAGTTGCCCCCACGAGCCGCCTATGATTCCATCCCATCCGTTCTCACATGCGCTCAAAAGTATTGGACGCACAAAAGCTATTTCGTTGCGAAGATCATTCATGAGCTTTTAAATTGAGTCTTACAAATAAAGGAAATACATTCCCTTATATCGCCATTTTTTATATATTTTCTCTCATCCTATTATGGAATGAAAAAAAATACCATTCTAATGTAACGTGGGATTTTCAGAGATCGATATGACATGGATTTATGAAGCATTTCTATGAATCTCCTCGGTAGTACATTTTTGAATAAAAATAATGTCTAATGATTGCAGAAAAAATGAAAACAAGCAACTACCAAAGTTCACTATAACTACAAATAGCGGCAGTAAAAAACGCGAAACAAAAGTTTAAATAAAGATATATCAAAATAAATCTTGTAACAAAAATTGCTTTTATGATAGAACCAGAAGCAATTAAAGCGGTTAATTTTCGTTATACAAAACATAATTTTCCACTATTTAACCAGTATTAAAATAAATTTAGGATCAAAATAAAACGTTTTAAGTGTAGTTTACTTTTGTTTGAATAAGATTTTACTAGGAAATGCGAAATACAAGAGACAGAAAAGATCTTTTAACAATTAAAAAAAAAATTGATCTGTTAAAAAACCATATTCTGTTACAGCATTGTTAAATTACACTTAATCAGTGGCGTAGCAAACTTGGATGTCAACCGGGGTGGTAATCTGGGTTATCACCCCTCACCCCTCCCCATCAACCGAAGGCGAAAAAAAACCTTATTCAATGTTCGATGAAAGAAACGAAGTTCATACAATATTCATAAACAAAACGAAATTGTGTCCCCCCCCCCCCCCCCCCCCCCGAGAGGGATATCATCCGAAATAAACGTTTCCCTCGTATTGATACCAATGCATTTGGGAGATTATAAAACATATGCGAATTTCTGTTGGTATTTACATTTTTCCGGAACTCTTACATGCGTTTTGGGTGTCTCCGCCCCCCCCCCCCCCCGCCCCACTCCATATGAGTACCAGCCGCCTCAAATGCCCTTCTAGTGAGACCAATATGTTTGATAGAAAAAAAAATATTTTTTTTCATGTTGGAAATAAAATTCAGAATTGAAACATCGAAATTTCTCATATTCATTTTAGTGTCACACTCTAGGGGGTGTCACCCGGCTTAGCCCCGCCCTGCAAAATAATTTTTCATATAAATTGAAATGTTGGGGAATTTTTTTTTTAGAATTGAAGCATTTAAATTTTTCAAAAAAAGTTAAAGATCAATTTCGGGTGCCACCTGGGGCAAACCCATCCGCGCCACCGTAGCAATGCTACTGACTTCATCAACTCACATTTATATATAAAATAATTAAATTTATCAAATAGATAAAGGAGAAAAAAAACCCGTATTTTCATATCAATCAACTAAAAAACCGCAAATTAAGGGAATATGTAATACCCCCCCCCCCCCCCTGGAGCAAAAATAAAATGTATGTATGGCACCAGTTATAAATATGCAGGAATGATTACACCTTCGAACGATATAAAACAAACGCTGAGAAGGAAATACGCTTTCAATTTTTAACATTTATCATTTAAATTTTGAGCATAAATGAAAAAAATTTAATGTATAAATTTTGAATTTGAAAAAAATTAGATTATTCTTCAGAAAGTGTTCAAACAAAAACGATTTATTTTGGTATGCAACCTAATAGTAAAAAAAAAAAAAAACCACGAAGTCTGTTGGGGGGGGGCGATCGCCCCAATCGCCCCCCCCCCCTGTGGATCCGCCACTGCTCTAACATAAGTTTTATCTTTTCAATAGCAAAAAGTAAAATATGCTGAAAATTCTGCTTTTATTCTTCGTATTTGAAAAGTCGCCAAATAAAAAATACTGTGTAAATTTAAATAGATTTTTTCACAAGTAAGCTTTACTACATTAGCTTTCAAAATATATAATGGTTATATTGCTTAAGGCTCTTCTAAAGCTCTCCATAAAATCTGACACGGCGAAAACACGGAATCTGTGGCAACACAGAGGGTGTATCTGGGAGGGTCTAACTCAATTTTTTTTGCACTGCTAATTGGTCAGATTTCATGATGGACAGCGTCAATCACTGAGTACGTGAATGGACAGCCATAAATCTAAGCTGTGCCCGTCGGTACTGTCTTTGCGATGGGACGAGGGCAGAGAGAGCTTCGAAGGATCCTGTTCCAAAACATGTTTCCCACCCGGCTTGTTTCCCCTCCGTAAGTTAGTAAACATGTGTTTTCGTTTCAAAGTGTTTCTAGAGCTGACTGCTTACGATTTCCGAGAAATCGGTATTCAGCGAAAGGAATAGCAGGGAAAGCTGTCTGAGTTGTCCACTCAAGTTCTCCCGCCAAAGGGTGACAGAAGAAAAGAAGAAAGAAGACCATGTGTCAGGAAATTAACTTATTCTGCAAACTAGAAAATTTGCAGAATGCGTAGAAAATAGAATTGAGAAATGAAGGCAGAGAAAAAAGAGAGAAAAGAAAAGTTATAAAATAAATTCAAGTGCTTTATTAATCATCTAAATTTCAATATTGAACATGGTGCACATAAATGATGAACAAAATTTTTAAAAATCCAATTTTCGAAACTACTGCACATATCACAATAAGTGATACTTGAGAATAAATAGGAACATTCCGAGATTTTTTTTTTCCTTTTCAGTTACAAACAGGGGCGGAGGGCGGGAACAGAAATTAATGTTACGAGGGGGGAGCGGGGATGTATAATAGTCATTGAGATAAAAGACGCAATTTCAAGAACTATCACTAACAAAAACAAAAACATTATTATTCCACTATAAATATGGATGTTATTCTCAGACATTAGTCATTCGTCTTGAATAAAATTTTATCAAATCCACAATGCTACAAGTTAGAAATAAATTCCCGTTCCTTGAATTTATTTTTTCATATCAACTGATGTATTTGACTGTACTCGGGTTTTCAACGCAACATTTCAATCCGAAGAAAGGAGTAAGTAATGAAAACTACCTAATAACATAACATAAAATCAAGTTACATGACATAAAGTGGAAACAATAGATCGCAGTCCGACGGAAAAGGTATTTCTACTTCTTTCATTTGATTTAAAATTGCTCGGGGTTTGAATTTTTTAATGCAGTAATGAAAATAATTGAGATCAATATCATTAAGTACAATAATGACACCTTGAGAACAAAAATTAACATTACCCAAAACCGCTGAACTATGCACTGGAAAATTGTTAAAAGCCATTTTATATAACTGCCGAGCACAGACCAGGCATTAAAAAAAAAAAAAAAGGTTCAAAAGGTTCGCGTACATTCAAGGAAGATATAATAAAAATTCTAATTTTATCAACCCAGTATGTCGAAGGGAAACATGTTAGGTTTTTTATCATTTCATTGAACAAAAAAACCTTTCAGTAATTCATGCATTAGAGACGTGCCGAGTAGCACTTTAGTCGAGTATAGAGTTCCATGTTCCAATCATGTTTTAAGAAGAACCACCGACACACACGTGACGAATTTTGTGGTCAGTGGAAGAGTAGTATATACCTCCATGTCCACACACACAAAAAATAGTTTTAAAAACAAAATTCCAGCCGAAATTTCATTGCGCATTATTGAAAAGATTTGTTTCTGTCAATAATTTGACAAATAAGTTATTTTTTAAATTAAAAATAAACCAATACATAAAAGGTAGGGTTAATCAAGTTGGAGTTAAAACAAATTATATCAATCCATACTTCTAGTCCGCCAAACGTAAATAATTTTTAAAAGCAAATGGAACAACGTTAAAAGCACAAATGTGCAGGAACACTGCAGACACGTGTTTCTGCATCACAAGGAACATCTTTTTCAGTGCATAAAGTGTGAGCTAATGAAGGTTTAAAAAATACGACTTTTGTCGGATGTCTTCAAATCCAAAAGCTCACGTTTTGTGCATTGAAAAAAGCATTTCTTGTAATGCCAGAACACGTGTCTGCAATGTTCATGCACATTTGTGCTTTTAACGTTGTTTTATTTTTCAAGAAAAGGTATTTTTATGCTTCAAAAATCCATTTAATAACATAGAAATTTCATATTTTCTGTACTTACCTTTTTAGTTAAATTTTTAATAAATAAGTTTCATTAACTTTGGGGCATTAAAATATAAGATTTACTCCATTGAAGCATAAAAAAAATTCCTTATTCTCAAAATTTGAATTTGACTTTTAAATTTTTATTGTAAATGATCGCAGTATATTATATGCTTGCACTTTTTTATTAATTGTAAATTCTGCTTTGAACAATATTCAATTTTTTACAACTACGCGGTATTGGCCGAGTTCTTGATCAAAAGACATTAAGATTAAGAAAGACATTAATGTATTGGAAAGGGTTCAAAGGTGAGCTACAAGGCTAATAAATGGACTTTCTCACTTAGACTATGATTCCTGGCTTAGAAGGTTAAAAATGTACAGTCTTGAGCAAAGAAGAGACCGAGGGGACGATTCAGTTGTTTAAATTTATTAAAATGAAAGATGTTACGGGGCTGAAGTTTAGCACTGAAAACAGGACAAGGGGTCATTGTTTTAAGCTATTTAAATCTCAGGCTAACATGGATATTAGGAAAAATTATTATTATAGCAGGGTAGTGGAACCTTGGAACAGTTTACCGGAAGAGGTGGTAATGAGCAAGGGAGTAGATAGTTTTAAGAGGGCCATTGATCTTCACTGGGGATTGTAAATTGACTAGGAACCAGTCTAGCTGGGCCCAGAGCCTGTTGCTGGTCGTCCCTTTTGTATTTGTAAAATATGGACGAGTACCGAGTACTCGGTGCGTCTCTTGCATGCATGCTGCAACAGGGAAAGTGACAAAATTGTTTTTAAAGTTAATGACAATGTCTGAAAAATATCTACTTCACACTCTTGCAAAACTCTACCTTGCAATAATCTATTGTGTTGTGCTAGTAATTAAACTTTCCATAGCTGTAATTCCGTGATCAAAATATAATTATGCTACAATCCTGCAAAGCTTTTTTAAAAAGGTTTCTTTTGATATTTCTGCTTTATTTTCGTTCACGTGGAATAGGAATGAGGCTCTTTTCCGTTACGATTAAAATTTGTAATTAACGTATGAATGCTTGGTGTTTTTTCAAGTTTTCTTGAAGATGTAAAATATGAGCACCTATCATTTGATTAAAAATTTATTTTAAAATGAGGGAGAAGAAGAAGGAGAAAGCTATAAAGACATATTTTTTAAAGTTTAAAACATCTTCAATCAGGGGTGCCAGTGCCAAATCTTTCTGCGATGCTCGAGTACACTGTTAAAAATACAGGTTGCATTCGGCACCTTTCAGGCGTTGAACGCTTGACCACCAGTGGCACCCTATACGGAGCCGAAATGGTACCTCTATCTAGGGTGAAAAATAGGCACCTTTTAAAAAATAGGCAGCTGGGTTGAAAAATAATCATTCTCAAAGAAAGAAAACGGCAAGTCAAAAGTCCCGAAAAAATTAAACGCAACCTTCCATAAATACAACTAAAATCCACCCCCTCCCCCCCCCCCCAAAAAAAAGAAAGAAGATAAATCGCCAAATAATAAACCAAAAAGGGAATTCTTTACCTCAAAACAAAAATAAAATTTTATTTAGTCACAACCGAGAAAAAAAAAACCTGGCAACCTTCTGAACGCTAATTTAAAATGAGTCGTGTCCGATGTAAAATTAGAGTTCCATTAGGCTTAGCAGTGCTTTTTAGTTTTTCCCCGGTGATTTAATGGCGTTTTTTTTTTTTTTTTTTTAATTCGAAAGAAATGAATGAATGAACTGTATGGGAGTTTTACGCGTGTTTTCGAATGGCGCCAAAATCAAACTGATCGGATAGTTATTTCAGGTAGAAAGAGTCATTTAATGTCATTTTCGGGCCCTAAAATTAAAATTCGGATGGTTCGGTTCTTTTTTGGCGTCTGACCCCCCCCCCCCCCCCCACGTTCCTTCTCGGGTGCGCAAGTACCTCCCTGCTAAATTTGGTCCAGATACGACGAAAACTGTGGATTGGTATTGGGAACATATACACACATATATTTGTTTTATTTATATACGAGCTGCGTTGCCCTACTTAGCACGGTCTACCTCGAAAATAAAAGTTAGGTCAAGTGAAGCATGCTCAACAATCAGGCTTCAATTACAGAAAAAAAATACGACAAAATTTCCCGTCAAAATAATCATTCTCAAAGAAAGAAAACGGCAAATCAAAAGTTCCCAAAAAAATTAAACGCAACCCTCCATAAATACAACTAAAATCCTGAAGAAAAAAGAAAGTTAAATCGCCAAATAATAATCAAAAGGGGAAATTTTTACCTCAAAATGAAAATGAAATTTTATTTAGTCACAACCAAGAAAAAAAAACTGGCAACCTTCTAAATGCTATTTTAAAATGAGATCGCACAAACGATAATTTTCCGATATAAAATTTATGTTCCATTAGGCTTAGTAGTAATTTTTAATTTTTTTTTCCTGGTGGTTTTAAAGCTTTTTTACTTACAAAAAAAGGAAGTATTGTATTCACGAAAAAAATTATCTCAAAATTCGGACTTAATTTCCATTTTGCTCACCCCCGAATGAATATTGAGTTTTTTTTCCAACCCGACCACACTCGGATAAGTGCCTAAGAACGTATAAACACCCGAAATATCCATTTTGACATTCCCTGAGTTAATTACAAACCTATTTTGGTTTCATTCGGATGTTCCAAAGGGGGTCTTTTACACCTTTTTTTGGGGGGGGGGGGAGGGGGGTAATCAATGTTAATTCAATGCAAACTCAAGTAGTGTTATAATTTATGCAAACACTTGGCAATTTTTGGCCAAGCTTTTGGTCACCAAGTTTTGTCGCCAACTTTGCGACAAATTTGGCGTTTTTTTGAGCAATCACGATTGTTAATTATTTTCATTTGACCGTCTTTGATGTCTGGTTCCATTTTCAACCCCATCGCCCTCTGCAGGCGCGGCTCCGGCACGACTCCTCTGGTCCTGAGCACTGGCCCCAAGTAGCCGATGCTCGTGGTCAGTGGTGTCCATGTCCTAGACACACACGCTCCTTTACACACATACACACACACCAACGTGCATACACACAGGTCTTCACACATATACAAGCCTACACATACACGTAACCACCCAAGAGAAGGGGCAGGCTTGGAGGGACAGTTTCTAGAAACAAATGAGTGGGTTAGTAACCAATGGGTAGCGTCCTGTCGCAACTCGTGATTGAATAAAACATAATTTAAATTCAAAATTCAAATTAATTTTGAAAAAAAAAATTTTTTTATTTTGTTTTTTTAAATCTGGTTTCAATTTGGCCATTGTTGGTGATATTTAGAGAGTTAACTATTGAATCAAATTAAAATTGGCAATAATGGGGAAATAACTTTTAATTGGTGTAAAAGGAAGTCATGTGATGCACACATCAGCTTGTTTCTTTTTTAAACTCGAAGGAAATGAATGAGCTCTACCTTTTTCACGGGCTTTTGAATGGCGCCAAAATCGAACTGATCAACTAATTGTTTCGGTTAGAGAGAACCATTTAATGCCATTTTCAGACTTTAAAATTAAAATTCGAAAGGTTCGTTACTTTTTGCATTCGAAAACCCTCCTACGTTCCTTCTCGGGTGCCCAAGTACCTCCCTGCCAAATTTGGTCGAGATCTGACATAAACTGTGAATTTGTATAGGTAACATACACACACACACACATATAAATATATTCTCTATTTTATTTATATAGACTAGCTGCATTGCCAGGCTTTGCACGGTCTACCTCGAAAATAAAAGTTTAGTCAAATGACGCATTTTCAACAATCAGGCTTCAATTAGAGAAAAAAAAAATACTACAAAATTTCCCATCAAAACAATCATTCTCAAAGATAGAAAAAAGAAAACGGGAAATCAACAGTTCCCGAAAAAATTAAACGCAACCCTCCAGAAATACAACTAAAATCCTAAAAAAAAAGAAAGAAAGAAGACTAATTGCCTAATAATAATCAAAAGGGGAAATTTTTACCTCAAAACAGAAACAGAAAACAAAATTTTATTTAGTCACAACCGAGAAACAAAAGGGGTAACCTTCTGAACGCTAATTTAAAATGAGATCGCGCAAACGATAATTTTCCGATTTAAAATTTCTGTACCATATAGCTTAGCAGTGATTTTTAATGTTTTCCCGGTGATTTTAAAGCCTTTTTTTTTCGAAATTCGAAGGAAATGAAGGAACTCTTTGGGTGTTTTTCCCGGACTTTCGAATGGGACTTGAATTAAAGAAATCGGTTAATTATTTCAGGTAAAAAGAGCCACATTTAATGCCATTTTCAGGTCATAAAATTAAAATTCGAACGGTTCGGTTCTTTTTTTGGCGTTGGAAAAACTCCCTACGTTCCTACTCGGGTGCCCAAGTACCTCCCTGCCAAATTTGGTCCAAATCCGACGAAAAGTGTGGATTTGTATAGGGAACATACCTATACACACATATTCTTTATAAATATATATATATATAAAATTAAGCAAACAGAATTACAAATATTAAACAAATTATAAATAACAAATGATGATAAAAAGGAAAAATGCAAACAGCTATTAAGTAGGAATAGAAAAAGAGTGAATCCAGAGCTCATCAGCCGTGGAGGATTCATTAATTATGGTCAAAAGACCAAAATTTTAACTATAAACTAGAAGAGAATGCTTAAGCTCCAGTACATGTAATATAGAGTAACAATGGGCAAACGCACCACTTGCTAAGCTAAAAACAATAAACTAGAGCTCAAACCTAAAACTAAAAGCAGGGGGTTTCGCCTCGACTAATTAGGAAAACAAGTTCCGATAATTAGCCTTCCACGGGACAGTACCTGCCAATAACAAAATTGTCTTACCTTGAAATCCAAGTAAACATATCCTGTCCGTTGTTCAGCCTGATAAAAAAGCCTATCCATTCGTCAACAAAACATTAAAACATATATATATATTGTTACAAATCCTGTAAATAGTAATTATTGTAGTAACGTAACCTGTAAATAGTTTCCCGTAATGAATATACAACCCCTTTTCATTCGGCTGAAGTATACAACCCCCTGTTCTTTTTTTCTTATTTCATTCACTGATTTTATCATTGAAAGTGTAGTTGTAGAACGTTGTAGCATTTTCTGGAATCTTTGAGAGCTCTCTTTTCGGTGTGTATATAAGCGGTTACGCTGGATAAAGCAGTTAGTTTCGATTTAGATTTCGAACGGAGAGCATATTTGCTCTGTTTATAGCGAGGCATTTCGCTGTGTTGTTTTCGTATTTGGAAGTAAATACGTGTGTAAACATTGAGTTTACGGTGTTGTGTGATAATTGCTTAATTGCTGATAAATAATTTAGCAGTTGTTGACGATCTTTCCTGTACATAGTGTAAATAAATTTCCTGTGCTTTTATCAAGAACTGTGTCTTCATTTCAAGAAAGTGGAAGTCGCCCCGAATCCGTTACAATTTGGCGCCCAACGTGGGGCTTCTTCTGGACTTTCTTGGAGTAAGTGTGACTTTGGACATTTTTTTCATAAAGACTTTTTGAATTTGGACTTTATTTTTATGGTGATTACTCGCGCAATGGATGAACAATTAAAACAACTTCTTGACGCAATCAACTCTGTGAAGGGTGATATGGCGGCTAATCAAGAACAAATAAAAAATGATATGGTGGCTAATCAAGACCAATTAAAAAATGAATTGACTGCAAATCAAGTACAATTGAAAAACGAATTGGCGGCTAATCAAGAACAATTGAAAAATGAATTAGCGACTAATCAAGAACAATTGAAAAATGAATTAGCGACTAACCAAGAACAATTAAAAAATGAATTGGCGACTAACCAAGAACAATTGAAAAATGAATTGGCGACTAACCAAGAACAGTCAAATAGTGATTTAACTGCTAAAATTACTACAAGTCAAGATGAAATAAAAAGTGACCTAACGTCGATGAAAACCATGATGGAGAATCAACTAACCGCCATGGGAGATAAAGTTGATGCTCTGGAAGAAAAATTTGATACTGTGGAAGAGCATATCGCCAATGTGGAAAATAAGTTGGAAGAAGATGACAAGAAATTTACTTCATTTAAGGAACAAATAATTAAAGACATGGAAAGGAGATTGGCGACCGCGGAAAGCAGCTCTGTACAGTTTTGCGCTCCCACATCTGTTGCTCGACCGTCCATTAAACTGGCCACATTTGATGGGAAAAGTTCGTGGCAGGTGTACAAGACCCAATTCATGATAGTGGCGGAAGCGAACGGATGGGACTCTGCTACCAAGGCCTGCCATCTTGCAGCATCCCTGAGAGGTGACGCAGCGGACATTCTCCAGACCCTTCCGGACAGCCAGCGCCTGGATTTCGCCGCCCTCACATCTGCGTTGGAGCTTCGCTTCGGTGAGAAGTGCCAGAAAGATTTCAGCCGACTCCAGTTGAAGTCCCGTTTCCAGAAAACCGGGGAAACCCTGCAAGAGCTAGCGGCGGACATCGAGAGACTGTCTCATCTTGCTTTTTGCGAATGTCCTGCGGATGTTCGAGACAACCTGGCACTCGACTATTGAATCGACGGGGTTCGAGATCCGGAAATCCAGAAAGCTCTACGGATGGCGGATGTCAAAGACCTGAATTCTGCTGTTGTGTATGCGATGAAGTTGGAGGCCGCCCAGCAAGCAACCCGTGTGGATCGCCATCCCATCCGAACTCTGGAAGCTGATGAGTCTGATTCCAGGTCGTCCCACCTCGCTGAACTCGAGAGACAACTCGGTGACTTGGCAAGACATCTGAGCAGCATAACAGCCCAAAAGAAACGAGCAGAAGTGCTGGAAATGCGGTAGTGAAGGACACCTGCGAAGGAGTTGTCCGGCTCGCCAAGCTACGCGAGGGAAGGAAATCATCACCACCAGAGCTCTGCAGATTTCCTCTTCTAGTAGTGGCAGTGATGGACTTTTCATTTACACCCATGTAAATGGGAACCCTTGCAAACCGATTGTCGACACTGGAGCCAATGTGACAATCGTTAGGACAGACGTGGCTCGTGAATTTGGATTGAAACTGTTGTGGACATCGCCACGCGTAAGTCTCCAGACTGTGACAGGCGACAAAATTGAGATTGAGGGTAAAGTGGACTTGGAAATAGTGTTTGGGAATGCCACCTACCATCATACGGCATTCGTTGCGGATATCACGGACCCCTTCATTCTCGGATTGGACTTTTTAAAGAAATACGACTTCACCCTTGACTTCAAGACTAATGAACTGCACTCATCGAGTGCAGTTCAGATCGAGCACTCATCGAGTGCAGATCGAGATGTTCAGCAGAGAAGACATAGCCATCTTCAACGTTGAAAATGATGTAAAATCCGCTCATCAAATAATAGCCCAAACAAATTTATGGATTCCCTCAAGGTCAGAATCATTAATACCTGGCTCCATTGAAGAAAGCAATAGTTTTCGATTTGGACTCATTGAATACCCTAACCTAAGCAATAGCCTAAAGGGAGTGCTAGTGGCATCTACGCTTGTGGACCTTTCCAAGGATGTAATTCCTGTGAGAGTCGCCAACGTGAGTGAAAGGCCAAGGAATATCCGAAAAGGTGAAGTGTTGGCAACTTGTACTCCAGTAAACTGCATCATTAGAAGAATCAATTCCCCCGAGACTGTGTCTTCCGAGTCCTTGACATCGAAGTTAATTGGGAGTGCGTCATTATCGAAAGATCAAAGAACTGCTGCGGAACAATTGGTGGACGACTTCAAGCATCTGTTTTCCTCTACATCGGAGGATGTTGGCCGTACGAATTTAACGCAGCATAGGATTTACACTGGAGAACACCCCCCTATTAAACAGTATCCAAGACGACTACCGTTCGCTAAGAAGGAAGAGGTTGAAACCCTCCTGAAAAAGATGAAGGAGAATGATGTAATCGAACCGTCATCCAGTCCTTGGGCTTCTCCCATCGTCTTAGTCCGAAAGAAAGATGGCTCCACCAGAGTTTGTGTCGATTACCGACGGCTGAATGAAATCACCAAGAAAGACAGTTACCCTCTTCCACGCATAGACGACACCTTGGACACTCTTTCCGGACACAAGTGGTTTTCGACTTTCGACTTGAAGAGCGGCTACTGGCAGGTTGAGATACACCCTGAGGACCGAGAAAAGACAGCGTTTACAACTGGACTAGGCTTATGGCAGTTTAAAGTGATGCCATTCGGCCTCTGCAATGCACCAGCTACGTTCGAGCGTCTTATGGAGACAGTGTTAAGAGGACTTTCTTACGAATCCTGTCTGGTCTACTTAGACAATATCATCATCGTGGGACACAGCTTCGAAGAACATCTGGCAAATCTTAGGAAGGTGCTGCAAAAGCTTAAGGAAGCCAATCTGAAGTTTAGCGCGTCCAAATGTAATTTGTTCCGCCGGGAAGTGAACTACCTTGGTCACATCATCTCTTCTGAGGGTGTACAAACCGATCCAGAGAAGGTATCTGCGGTCAAGAGTTGGAGTCGTCTCGAAAACATCCATCAGCTGCGAAGTTTCCTGGGGCTCTGCACGTACTACAGGAAGTTTGTGAAGGGTTTTTCCAACATTGCACGACCTTTGCATAAGCTGACGGAGAGCAAGCAAAAGTTTGAATGGTCCAAAGAATGCGAATATGCATTTCTACGACTGAAGGAGGCTTTAACATCAACGCCTATCCTCGCCTATCCTCAGCCTGAAAAATCCTTCATCCTGGACACTGATGCGAGCCACGAGGGCATCGGAGCTGTTTTATCCCAAGAAATTGACGGTAATGAACATGTCATCGCTTACTGGAGCAAATGCTTATCAAAGTCGGAGCGAAATTACTGCGTCACCAGAAAGGAGTTACTGGCCATAGTGAAAGCTGTAGAACACTTCCATCATTACCTCTACGGCCGAAAGTTTCTGCTTCGGACAGATCATGCATCGTTAACTTGGCTTTTGAACTTCAAGAATCCAGAAGGCCAGATAGCCAGGTGGATACAGCGGCTCCAGGAATATGACATGGAGATCAAGCACCGGAAAGGGTTGTCTCACGGTAATGCAGATGCTTTATCAAGGAGACCCTCTCCTGAGAACTGCAATTATTCTTCCCGAATCGAGAAACAGTATGGAACGACTAGCCCTACCGCCTATCAGGTGACAGTGACTCCAATATCATCAGAACCCGATCCATGGAGGGACGACCAAGTTTGAAAAGATCAACTTGAAGACCCCGACATAAAACCAATTTTGGAGTTCATGGAAAGTGACAGTCGGCGCCCTAGCTGGCAGGACGTTTCCATCTTCAGCCCTGCAACAAAAAGATACTGGGCTTTATGGAACTCACTCCATTTACGGAACCGCGTACTGTACCGAAAATGGGAATCTGATGACGGCAAAACATCTAGGTGGCAGTTACTACTTCCCCGATCAAGGATTTCAGATGTTCTGAAAGAAATACATAGTAGTGCGACTGGAGGACATTTTGGTGTGTTGAAAACCCTCCATAAAGTTCGGGAGCGCTTCTTCTGGAGCAAGGCGAAGGATGACGTGGAGAAGTGGTGCCATTCTTGTGACGCCTGTTCTGCTCGTAAAGGACCGAAGAAAAGAAGCAGAGGGAAGCTACATCTGTACAACGTTGGAGCTCCTTTCGAACGAATTGGGATCGACATCCTGGGTCCTCTACCAAGAACTGCTGATGGGAACAAATACATTCTTGTTTCCATCGACTACTTCACCAAATGACCGGAAGCATATCCCATTCCAGATCAAGAGGCTACCACCGTAGCAGAGACTCTAGTCCAACATTGGATCTCGAGATATGGAACACTTTTGCAGATTCATTCCGATCAAGGGAGGAATTTCATCTCTGCTGTGTTTAAGGGCCTATGTCAAATTTTCGGAATTGAGAAAACTAGGACAACACCACTACACCCACAATCGGACGGCATGGTGGAGAGATTTAACCGCACAACCCTGAACAATCTCTCGCTTATGGTATCCAGAAATCAACAGGATTGGGACAAGAAGGTACCTTTGTTCCTGCTGGCCTACCGCAGTGCTGTCCACGAGACTACCGGATATGCCCCATCTCAGATGCTCTTCGGACGAGAGCTTCGGCTACCTTGTGATCTCGTCTTCGGTCGTCCTCCGGATGCGCCTGCATCGCCTGAGGAGTACATCCAGGATCTCCAGGCCCGGTTGGAAAACGTTCATAACTTCGCACGAGAGCGAATCAACATCGCGGCGGAGAAGATGAAGACCCGATACGACACAAGGTCTACTGGACACGAATTCAACGAAGGCGACAAAGTTTGGTTATGGAATCCCATCCGACGGAAAGGTCTTTCACCCAAATTGCAGTCGCATTGGGATGGACCCTACAAAGTCCTTAACCGACTGAATGACGTCGTAGTGAGGATCCAAAAATCGCCTAATGCAAAACCTAGGGTTGTACATTATCATTGGTTAGCCCCATACTATGGCCATAGTTCATGAGTATTACGTAAACAACCATGGTTGATAACATAAAAGTTGTAGATAATTTTTGCTTTTAATGTTTAGTAATATTTCTTGTTATTATTGTGTTTTCTGTATCTGTTAGTTATTAATTAATGTGTATATTTGTAAACTTGTGATAGAAGTTTGGCACCCTTTCTGAGGATTGTACTGCCCGGGACGTGCAGTCCTTAGGAAGGGGGCAATGTTACAAATCCTGTAAATAGTAATTATTGTAGTAATGTAACCTGTAAATAGTTTCCCGTAATTAATATACAACCCCTTTTCATTCGGTTAAAGTATACAATCCCCTATTCTTTTTTTCTTATTTCATTCACTGATTTTATCAATGAAAGTGTAGTTGTAGAACGTTGTAGCATTTTCTGGAATCTTTGAGAGCTCTCTTTTCGGTGTGTATATAAGCGGTTACGCTGGATAAAGCAGTTCGTATCAATTGAGATTTCGAAAGGAGAGCATATTTGCTCTGTTTATAGCAAGGCATTTCGCTGTGTTGTTTTCGTATTTGGAAGTAAATACGTGTGTAAACGTTGAGTTTACGGTGTTGTGTGATAATTGCTTAATTGCTGATGAATAATTTAGCAGTTGTTGACGATTTTTCCTGTACATAGTGTAAATAAATTTCCTGTTCTTTTATCAAGAACTGTGTCTTCATTTCAAGAAAGTGGAAGTCGCACCGAATCCGTTACAATATATATATATATATATAAAGAATATGTGTGTATATATATATATATATATACAGGGTGAGTTCGATCGAATCTGCCATACGAAAGGGGGTGACAGAAGAGCCCAAGGGGAGCATAGAACCACCCATTATCGTGTCCAATCCTTAACCGTAACCGAGTTTTGGTAAATTTAAGGAAAATGAGTAAAAAAACAAAATTCTCAGAAAACGACCGATTTCTGAAATTCCTGTAGGACCTACAAAGAAAATAAGTACATATTTGGAAAGAGCAGACTAAATCCTACAAAATTATACCTTTCGCATTAAGATAGTCGCATTTTACTGAGAGCTAAAAGCTTTGAAACATTGGACACACTCAGAATTAAAATGGTGCCAACGTTTTTAATCGACATTTTCAAAAACAACCGTAAGAGCTACAATCGGGCAAATCTACCAAAAACTGGCCCATTTTATTGGCTTTCAGATGATACAACAACAAATCATATTGGGCTTCAAGTTCAGCTGAAAGTCAGGCTTTTGTTTGAAACAGTGTAAAAATCTGCATTCGTTAAAAAAGGAAAACCAGCAAAGAGTCGCACTTTTCTGTTTTGAATTTTCTGTTTCACGATAGCATGTTGCTTTCTTTGTTTAAGAAAATGATATTTTTATATAAAAATAAGTTTTAACATTTAATTTAGAGAAAAAACACATGAGATAACGATTCGTAGAAATAAAAGAAGCATTACTTTCCCGTGCTTTTCACAAAAGAAAAATCAATAACAAAAAAATGTTACACCATATCGATTAGTACATTTAATAAACATGCAAAATTTACAATAGCTGCTGAAATTGGTCGCCGCCACATGTGATACACGCTCTTGCCCTTTTGCGAACGAAAACAACCGTTGCTCTTAAAGAAATTTCATTCCTTTGTTTCCCTACTGCTTCAACAAGCCGGTCGCTCAATTCTTTCAAACTTGCTACTTCTGTTTTGTAAACTTCTTGTTTTAAGAATCCCTAAACAAAGAAGTCCACTGGCGTCAGGTCTGGGGATCTAGGGGGCCAAGGGATGGGCCCATACGACCAATCCATTGGGGATACTGTTCAGTTAGAAATTCCCGAACGGCATTTGAAGAATGCAAGGGTTCCATCGTGTTGGAAAATGATTTCTTCCCTCTCCAGGGATAGCATCAAGAAGGTCAGGCAAATGATGTTCAATGAACTCTAAATATGTTTCCTTTTAGGTTACCTCGAAACACATACGGACCAATTAAATGATCTCCTATTACGCCAATCCAAACATTTATGCTGAATCGAGTTTGGAATGATGAGTTTTGGGTTAAGAAAGGATTATGTTCAGTATAATGATGCCAGTTATGCAAATATATGATGCCCCCTCTAGTGAACAACGACTCATCTGTCCACAATATTTTCTTAGAAAATGGTGATCTTCAGTGTCTTGGGCTAGTAGCCATCTGCAAAATGTTACCCGCTTTTCTAAATCTGAATTGCGCAGTTCTTGTACTAGAGTAAAATGATACGGGTGATACTTGTTTTGGTGCAATGTGTTCATCACTTTACATTGTGATAGTCCACCTTCTATAGCAATCGAGCGTGAACTCACACTTTGGTTTTCCACTACTCGGTCCAGCACATACTCCTCAACATTGGCAGAACGGTGATCCTGGCCCCTCTCGAACAACGTACCAAATGAACCTGTCTCTCTGAGCTTTCGATGTATAGAGGCAAACACATCTATTAGATGCAGAACGATTTGGGTAACGGAGCCGGTATTCTTTCTCGGCTCTGCGAGCATTACCATCACAAAATCCGTACACGAAATGCATATCAGCATACTCTTCGTTAAAAAATCGAGACATACCCAAAAATCGAGAAAAGAATACAGCAACTTATCTTTTGAAACTTTAACGAAAACTTTCAGAAACTAAAAACACACTCTCTACTGACTTACTGTAAAAAGAATCATAATTCTCGCAATTTTCGAAACACATTTACAAAATATCAGAAAGAAGCAAACGATACATAAAATATTATGGCAAATGAATAATTCTGTTTAGTTTTTATCATTAATTGTTTTGTTAAACAAATGCTTTTTATTTTCAAACGATATTTTTCACAATCATAAATCGTAATCGGAAGTCTTTTGATGGGTCTGTATACGTTTTAAGGTCTTATAATGCAGGAAGCTCATATTTAGAGTTTATTGAACATCATTTGCCTGACCTTCTTGATACTATTCCTGTTCAGGAGAGAGCGGAAATCATTTTCCAACACGATGGAGCCCTTGCACATTCTTCAAATGCCGTTCGGGAATTTCTAACTGAACAGTATCCCCAATGAATTGGTTGTATGGGCCCCATCCCTTGCCCTCCTAGATCCCCAGACCTGACGCCAGTGGACTTCTTTGTTTGGGGATTCTTAAAACAAGAAGTTTACAAAACGGAAGTAGCAAGTTTGCAAGGATTGAGCAACCGGCTTGCTGAAGCAGTAGGGAAACTAAGGAATGAAATTTCTTTAAGAGCAACGGTTGTTTCCTTTCGCAGAAGGGCAAGAGCGTGTATCAGGTGTGGCGGTGACCAATTTTTGCAGCTATTGCAAATTTTGAAGGTTTATTAAATGTACGAATTGAAGTTGGTGTAACATTTTTTATCTCGTGTTATTGTGTTATCTCGTGTGTTTTTTCTTTTTATTAAACTGTTAAAACTATTATTTTTATATAAAAATATCATTTTCTTAAACAAAGAAAGCAACATGCTATCGTGAAACAGAAAATTCAAAACAGAAAAGTGCGACTCTTCGCTGGTTTTCCTTTTTTTAACGAATGCAGATTTTTACACTGTTTCAAACAAAAGCGTGAATTTCAGCTGAACATGAAGCCCAATATGATTTGTTGTTGTATCATCTGAAAGCTAATGGAATGGGCCAGTTTTTGGTAGATTTGCCCGATTGTAGCTCTTACGGTTGTTTTTGAAAATGTCGATTAAAAATGTTGGCACCATTTTAATTCTGAGTGTGTCCAATATTTCAAAGCTTGTAGCTCTCGGTAAAATGCGACTATCTTAATGCGAAAGGTATCATTTTGTAGGATTTAGTCTGCTCTTTCCAAATATGTACTTATTTTCCTTGTATGTCCGACAAGAATTTCAAAAATCGGCCGTTTTCTCAGAATTTTGTTTTTTTACTCATTTTCCTTAAATTTACCAAAACTCGGTTACGGTTAAGGATTGGACACGATAATGGGTGGTTCTATGCTCCACTTGGGCTCATCTATCACCCCCTTTCGTATGGCAGATTCGATCGAACTCACATTTGTGTGTGTATGTATATATATTATATTTATTTATGTGTGTGTGTGTAACGAAAACAAACTGTTGATTATATATAACTAGCGACGATTATTCATAATTTTCAATAGACTTGGTAAATATGATACATTATGTAATGTTTATCAAATTTACTAGATTATTCACATAATTTCCTATTCTTTGTGGATAGTGCAATAAATTAGGATTATTTGTGGAGTAATGAGATCTTAATTGCAAAAATTGAACATTTTCAAGCAACACAAGAAAACTCAATCGTCTAAAAAAAGAAAAATGGCTCGGTTGCAAATAAATAGTATTAATTCTATAAAAAAAAGTTTATATTATTAACTATTTAATTTTTACCTGAACAAAACGGAACTTCAACTTTAATTACATATTTAGAATTCTAGATAATGTCAAAGTCTTGAAAATTAAAAATCTGAAAGTAAATGCACAACACACAAAGCCTCCATATCAAAAAGCAAACTAAGCCAATATTCTAAAGAAAAACATTTTCTTGTAAGATAACCTATTCAGACTCATTCTGCTGTGACTTTCAGAATTATTACCAACTTTTTTACTAAACTTCATTTTCAAAGGCATCCTTGTGTGTGATATATCTGATCCTTCCAGAAAGAGACGATTATTTTTAATTAATATTGCTAGTTCTGGAACATTGTCAAGTAAAATATTTTTTCTATACAAATTGACCGGATTTTAATAAAGCTATGGACTTTTATTATATTCACCACTACGAGTCAAGGAATATATTTGATAAATATTAAATACTAGTGGTACCCACACGGCTTTGCCTGTAGTAGAAAATTAAAAAGTCTTATGGTTCGCCTGTATAATTACAAAAAATGTATGGTGAATTTTTCGTCAATTGGCTTACACCATGTTACGGTTCCACGTTATGATAACTTGGTAATTTACTCGTCCATCGTATGATAATTTTGCTCGGGAAAATGTTCTTAAAATTGGAGTAGAAAAAGAACAAAATCGAATTTTTGAAAAATTGCTTCGAGGTGCACACCCCACGCTTACAAACTAACTTTGTGCCAAATTTCCTGAAAATTGGCCGAACGGTCTAGGCCCTCTGCGCGTCAGAGATCCAGACAACCAGACATCATCCAGACAGAGAGACTTTCAGCTTTATTATTAGTAAATACTATTTCCCAACTTTAGTGGCAATGGGGTTGTTTCCAAAATTAAAAGTATTTTATTTTTTTTTCTGAAAGAGCATGCTTAAAAACATTCGCAACTCCAATAAACTATAGGCGACGCTGCAATCACTGTCTAATGGCGGAAGAAAAAGGTAAAACAAACAGATGCCGTAACTTATAACCAGCTTTGACGCTTAGTGAATGACAGTAATTTTTGATCGTGTTTGTGGAAAGCTTTCTTTTCTATTCTTCTGAAATTACATTACACAACAAACTGGCTAAATCCTGTAATTTACCCCAAAGAAAACACGTGGAATGGAATGTTTTACATCTTTCTTTAGTATTGTTAATCACCGCAAGGTAGCGTATTCGAGTTCTGGAGATGCGAATAGGATCTGACCGTTCTTTAAATAATTTGACTAAGTTTAATAATTTTAAAAATTTATTTTAATCGGTGGGCTTCTATTATGTACGCTTCTGCTGATGACATCACAAATGATGAAATGCCATTCACTGTTGCCATTCGTAGAGCGTGATATTTAATTCGCTTCTTGATTACAATAACGTGAAAACGCAGTACACAGATGAGCCTAAGTGCATCATTTGTGACGTCATAAAGACCACGTCTTATTTTCAAAATCGGACACGTTAAAAAATTTGTTAAAAAATAAGCGTCTGGAAAATGAAAGTTTTTTCTCGCTTCATGTTATTTTTATTTTTTGCTTATTCTATCAATTTCAATGACTAAAAATAGTACTTTTGACTGAAGGAAACAACCCCATTTTGAATAATCTCTGCGGAATATGTATACAGGGCCTGATTACCGCACAGGCCTACTAGGCCTGGGCCTGGGGCCCTCTCTTCCTAAGGGGCCCCGAATTACTTAAAGAATTTTGCATAACATTAAAACTAAACAAAAAAAAATCACATTTTTAAAATAATAGCCTTCAGGGGGCCTCAAAATTATTGTGGGCCTTGGGCCTCACTTTTAGTTAGTCGGACTCTGTATGTATAATCTCCAGATTAATCTCATTCTGCTGCACATACACTTAGGAGCGGGAAATTTCATGATTTACTTGCCACTTCCCCTAATGTGGCTAGTGTATTTTAAGTGAATTGGTTTATATTTTTGCAAATTTCACATCGAGATATAAATCACAATCACTGTACTTGGCTATATATTTTTTAAATTAATAATTTAATAAAGAAATACATAAATAAAAATGGCATTTCGAATTTTTTTCCAATTTAAAATACGGTAATTTTCACTGATTTTTCAAAGAAAATAACTTCTTCATTTAAACGGGGGGTACTTATATTAAAACAGCATTTGAAAAATATATCACCTAAATAATTTCAAAAACTTATCGAATAGAACTCGAAAAAAGAAAAAAAACTGTTCTTTTTAGAACGAGTTTCGTCAATGTCACAGAAATACAAGACCAACACACAAAACGACAAAGAATGAATGGTCATTAGTAGGGATTCAGTAATTTTATTGCCTTCTATTGAGGCAAAGCGGAGGAGCGGAGAAGCAGCAGACAAGACCCTAAAGACCCTGGGGGAGAAGAGAAAGTGGTCCCTCAAAGTGGGAGGAAATGGGCGTGGTCTGGTGAAAGGCGTGTTTCTCGCAGTTTTTCACAATTTTTCGAAAACAACTCTTTACTACGTGGAGAATATCAATAAAACAAATTGTCTCAGAAATAAACTTAAAATATGTTTTTAAAGAGAAATGTTCAATCTCATGCGCTCCTTTTTCCATTTTTTCATATCATTTTTCAAACGTGTGAAAATACTCGTTTAAAAATTTAAAATGTTATTAAAAAAATTTCAAAATAACTGCAGAAAAAATAAAGAAGCACATCTCTAGTTCTGTGTCATAGCCATCGTTTAAAACAAACCACATGAAAATATTCCAGTAATTTCTCGTGTTATGCTTTGACTAGGTAGCAGATTTTCCCGTAGAGAAAGCATTAGCGTCGAAAACCAAGATGGACGGTATAGAAGAGCCTTAAGTGTGAAATTTGGTGTCACAAAATGCAATGAAATCCTGTCGGAAAAAATTAAATTACTTTCCGAACAACCCAATATACAGTAGGAGCCGCTTAATGTGATTATGGTTCATGTTATCATTCGCCTTATGTTATATCAGAATCGCAAAGACCTGGAACACTTGTATATTAACATGCATTAAGAAAATCAGATATTGTAAAAAGTGTATATTCATTTATTGTCATCCCTTTTTCATAGATTTTGAATTTTTGCTCTTTTTTTTTATCCTTCCAACAGAAATACAAAGACAAACACTGACAAGTAGCTTCCCAGAAAATAAGTTCCCTCTCATCAGTAAAGCAGAAGAATTTTTCTCTTTAAAACTTTGACAATTCAACCATGATAGTCAAGGCAGTACATCTAAATATTTCTCAGCCATTACTTTGTAAGTTACAAAAAAAAAAAAATGTGATGTGATTGAAAACAAATTGAAAATTCAAACAACAAGCGGAACCGTGCTGTCAATGATGGTGTAATTGAATCTGCTTTGAAACTGTGGTTAACGAATGTCAGAGAAAATGTCACGCGAGTAAATGGTCCGTCAATGCAGAAAAAGCTTAACTTTAAAAACTTTTTTCTGACTTTTAAAATGGGCAAAAAATACTTTAGCATTAGATGGATGGCTATAGTATTGTTTGCCCATTTTAAATGCGGAAAAAATGAACTATGTCATTCTGCTAATTTATTATTTTAAACTGCGTTGAGTTGAGTAACTATAATTTTAATTTGTAGTGGTATGCTTCTTAATTGAAACAATCTTCATTTTGTGCTTCCTTGATTTCTTTCGGCTATTGTTATCAGTTGGTTATTGTTATCAAATTGTATTTGTCCCAAAGTGATCACATTAAGCGGCACCTACCGAATAAATCCTTTATGCATTAATTTATTAAAATATACCAAAATCAAGCATTTAGTCAAAAGTAATTGGATTTAAAATGATAGCTTTGATCATTGCAAACCTCTTACATCTCTTGTTGAAGTTTTAAAAACATCTTTCTCTTTCGATATTTTAAAAATGTTTTTCGTATTAAGTCAGACCAATAGTCTCCAAGAAATTTGTAATCTTGATTTTGATCAAAGTTTTTCAAAAATCTTACCAACCACTGAAGTCGGATTTAAAGGTCTATACTTCTCTGCATTAACTTTAGACCCTTTCTTGAAGAGCACCGTTATGTTAGCAAGCTTCCAGTCCTCTGGCACTGTCCCTGAGTTATAAGAAGCATTAAAAAAAAACATCTGTTAATTCCTCTGCAGATTTTACTAAAATTTTTGGAAAAGTATTATCTGATCCCCCACCAGCTTTCATTGCTTTATTATTATTATTTTTTTAATGGAGAAGAACCTCCCTGGACAACACAAAATCCTCAAGCTGTTAGCTTGTGTCTTGCTAGTGTCAGCTATTGAGATACAGTTATCATTAAACACACTGGAAAAAAGTTAGAAGCATTTGCAATATCCCTATCATTTTGAATTAAATTTCCATGCTCGTTAACCAGTTTCCCAATTTGACTATTTCAAACTGTCCTAGAATTAGCATAAGCTAAAAACCTTTTAAGATCACTGTCAATGTTATCTGCTAACCTTTGCTCCCATTCCCTTTTCTGAATCTGTACCAAATACTTAAAATGACGCCTTGCCTTACAATACTGGAGTGTATCTGCACGCTGAACAGTTTCTTTAAACCATTGAAAAGCGGCTAGCTTATAATTTAAAGCTTCTGGGGCATTTCACGGGATTTGTGACATAGGGGTGTCCGTAACAAAACTTGTTAAAAGGTTTAAAATTTTTATATAGATTGAAAAAGCATATTCCAAAGGACATGCATGTCATGTTTTTTTCTTTATTTACTTCATATTTTATCCATGTAATCGCAATCAAAGCATCAAAAAAATATAACTTTTATCGTTACGGACTCGACATTGAATTTTTCTTCAATAGTGACTTGAACTGAATTTCAAGCCAAAACTGGTGCTTGGGACAAATAAAGTAAAGGATTATCTCTAATACATATAATAATTTTAATCAAAAAGTGCATTCGTTAAAAAATTATAAGTTGTGAAAATGGTGGTTGTAAAGTCCGTAACAATAATTAGAAGAAAAGCTTTGTTAAAATTTTTATTTATGCATTTTATATCACTAAATTGAATATTTTCTGATTTCACCTATGGTGTTACAATATTCTAAAATAAGTTTCATGGAAATTTAAATTTGCTATTTTTTATTAAGTTTCTAAATTTGGTTATGGACTCTACATTTGGCAACTGTTTAACACGGCTCTTTCTTTGCCAAAATGCTTTTACAGCCTCACAGAAAAAAAAAGAATAAAAGTAGCCCTTTAAAGGGAATTACAACTTATACTTAAAAAAAACTTTGACTTTCGTATGGTAAGGCAAGGCGAAATTTTAAGTATTTGGTACGGATTCAGAAAAGGGAATTGGAGCAAAGGCTGGCAGATGACATTGATAGGAACCCTAAGAGGTTTTTTGCTTACGCTAATTCTGGGAAAGCTCGAAACAATCAAATTGGGCCTTTGGTTGATGAGTATGGAAATTTAATCCAAAACGATAGGGATATTGCAAATGTTCTAAATAACTTTTTTTCCAATGTGTTTAACGATAACTGTATCTCAACAGTTGACACTAACAAGACACAAGCTATTATACAGCTTGAGGATTTTGTATTTTCCAGGGAGGAGGTTTTATTTCATTTGAAAAAGATTAAAGCAACTAAAGCTCCGGGACCAGATAATATTTATCCAAAAATTTTAGTTGAATGTGCAGAGGAATTAGTGGATGTTATTTTGAATATTTTCAATGCTTCTTATAACTCGGGGACGGTGCCAGAGGACTGGAAGCTCGCTAACATAACGCCACTCTTCAAGAAGGAGTCTAAAGGTGTTGCTGGGAATTATAGACCTGTAAGTTTGACTTCGGTGATTTGTAAGATTTTCGAAACTTTGATCAAAATTAAGATCATGAAGTTCTTAGAGACTAATAGTCTGTTGACTAGTTTGCAGTATGGTTTCAGGAAAGGTAAATCCTGTACTACTAATTTATTGCATTTCTACGACAAGGTTACTTCAGCTTTAGATAACAAAAAATGTGTGGATGTTTATATTGATTTTCAAAAAGCTTTTGACAAGGTACCGCATGTTGCTCTTCTCAGCAAGTTAGCTGACATAGGAATAGGAGGGAAAACTTTACTTTGGGTCAAGGCCGTATCCAGAAATATTTTTCGGGAGGGGCCCGGATTAGCACATTGCCCTAACACACACACACACACACATAGTATATATAGACACACCAAACGCATAAAAATATTAACATAGAAGACTTTTTGTCTCGATTTTTAATGATTCCACTGTTTGGACTGTTGTTATTTTAATTTCTTATTATTTGTCTTATGCACCTTGTAGTGGTAAAGATAACAGGAGAGTGTCCCTTTAAGTCGGATGTAGAACACCCATAATTTCAGGGGGTTCGGGGGTTTTTCCCCCGAGAAATTTTTGAAAAAAAAATTTGTATTTTGAGGCCTTATATTATAGGTAGTTGAGACTACAAAAATATGAAAAAAAAATTAGGCAAACAAAGTCTTTTAAAAGTTATACATTCTTTTGCAAATCAAGATCAAACAAAATAAAAATTTCTTGCTCGACAAATCATGGAACTTGATGGACAGAGAGGAAAAACGAGGGAGGAGAAAAGAGAAGCACCCCGCCATCTGCTTATATCGGCTTTTAGTGAAGTTTGTTGTTTTTGATCACTCCCCCTAGCCCCATTTTCTTTTTCATTAAATGCCCTACGGTATGAAAATTAAACAAAACAGTTTGAAAGAAATAATGTAGACATTCAGAAAATAAGAACGGTAGAGTAATATTCTTGCCATTTGTACAATTCATACTTTATTTTCTTGATAAGATACAAAATTGAAGAACTTTTCAAGGAATTTCCTAAACTTAAATAATTTTCAGACTCTCGAACAGTTGAAATTATTTGAAGCTTATTATTTACACTTTTCAGAAGTTGATTGCACAGTCTTACAAGATAATTAGATTTTTGTAAGACACACCCGTTTTAAGTTAAAAATAAATGCAACGAAAAATTTCTCGAAACAAACTTTTTTTTTCAATCACAAGTAGTGCAGAAAATGAAAGAGAGTAGAGTAAGTGTTACTTTTTTTCCTCATACTTAAGGTATTAACAGTATGCAGTAGAAGTAAGAAAAAAAAACAAGCAATAACAAAAGAACTTCCATGATACTGAATTCGGCAGAATTCGGCATTAAATAAATGCAAGACAAGAAACATATCAGTCACAAAAATGATCTTGAAAATTATGCTACAAAAACACGAGAATCGTGATTTTTGCATTTTTTACTCAGGATGTATCAAGGAGCTGAATTTGGCACATCTTGGTAACAAGATACTCGCTTAATCGGATACTAGGGGCCCAGCCTTTGAGGAGTCCCCGGCTCGAAATCAGTACAGTGTAAGTTTTATAAGAGTTTTAGGGGGAGGAGGGCAGGGTTGTGCACAGAGGGGAGAAGGGACACCTGTTGGCCCGGCCCGAGCTTAAGTGGGGCCCAATATTTTTAAACCTAGGGTTGAAAATATGGGTAAACAATATGGAGGGGGCCCAAAAAAAAGTATTTGTGAAAGTCCCGAAATTTCTGCGCACGCCTCTGGAGGAGGAAGTGCACAGAAGTCAGTTTGGTAGACTTGAAAAGTTTACCGAACTGACAAAGGGCTTGCCTTGACCCTGGACTGCCCTGAATTGAATAGGGAAAGAGAGCAGGAAGTCCTAATTAAAGGTCTAAATTTCAAGTGTGCCTTGCAGCTAATGAGAACTAGAACTGCTTTTTCTGTATTTCTTCAAAATATTATAAATTTTGAATAGTAGCATTAGCAGAATTAAGAATTAAAAAAAATTTGTTATTTTCCTTTTCTGACATTAGGAATTTTAAAAAAAGAAAAAAAAAAAAACCTTCTTCTGTTTCAGGGTACAAAACATTTCGGATTTCGGGGGGGGGGGGCGGGCCCGTTAGGCCCCCCCCCCCCTCTGGGTACGGCCTTGCTTTGGGTTAGAAATTGGCTCACTGATAGGAAGCAAAGAGTAGTTGTGAGAGGAAATCATTCTAATTGGAGTGATAAGGTTCCTCAGGGATCTGTTTTAGGGCCTCTTTTGTTTATTATATTTATGAATGACATCAATGAAAATATTTCTGGAAGCATGAATTGTTTTGCTGATGATGTAAAAGTTATGGGGATTGTCGAAAATGAAGAACAAGTAAAACAGCTGCAAGAGGATTTAGATCATATTACTAAGTGGGCAGATAAATGGGGTATGGCAGTTAATGTAGGGAAATGTCAAGTGCTACACTTAGGTCATGGAAATAAGCGTATGAGATATCGTTTACAGGGTTCAGTCATAAATCAGGCAGAAAATGTTATGGATCTGGGTGTCTTTATAAATCAGGACTTCAAGTTTAGTCAACAGTGCAGTATTGCTAGTAACAAAGCCAACAAAATGCTTGGGTTTATCAATAGATCTATTTCAAACAAATCTAAGAAAGTTCTTCTGCCTTTATATAGAAGTTTAGTTAGACCTCATTTGGAGTATGCTGTTCAGTTTTAGTCGCCTTATCTGAAGAAAGATATTTTTGTATTGGAAAGGGTTCAAAGAAGAGTAACTAAATTAGTAAGGGGACTCTCAGATTTAGATTATGATACCAGACTTAATAGGCTTAACATGTATAGCCTGGAGCTGGAGCAAAGGAGAGTCAGAGGGGACATGATTCAGTTATTTAAATTTATCAAAATGAAAGATGTAAATGGATTAAATTTTTGCGGGGAAAGCAGGACAAGGGGTCATTGTTTTAAGCTATTTAAATCTCAGGCTAACTTGGAAATCAGGAAAAACTACTACTTTAGCAGGGTCGTGGGCACTTGGAATAGCTTATTGGAAGAGGCGGTAATGAGCGAGGGATTGGATAGCTTTAAGAGGGCCATTGATCTTCATTGAGGACTAATTAGTTGACTAGGACCAGCCTAGCTGGGCCCAGAGCCTGTTGCTGGTCGTCACATTTGTATTTGTATTTGTCGTCAGGGGCCACTAGAGATTGAGTATACCAAAAATCAACTCCAGGAGGTCTTCATGGGGCTGAGATACAGAGGGGTGAAAAACCCAGAAAACCCCAACTTGTTCTGTCGTGTAAACTTGTTCTTGGTCGCTTTTATTTTCTTTCGTCTCTGGCAGTGGATTTCCTTTTGTTGGCTGCTGACGTTTGGTTTCCTTGGCGGCCGGGACGCTCCCACGTCCCGTGATATTGAATATGAATACATAGTATATTGAAAAGTAATATCTTTTCAGATGGAGTTTCTTCTTAGTTTAAACAAAAAAGAAAGTTTTGAAATTAAAATTCTTTGAAAAATTAAACATTCTCAAGATCACTTGAAACTATTTTGTAACTTTTCTTGCGAAAGAATGTTTGATGGCATTGGCAGAGCCCTCAAGGCATAGTTAATACTGCATCAGAATTTGTTTCACTTGCAATGGAGGACAATTCCAAACTTGAATATGTTGCAATTCCAGACTGATAAAAATTTGACATGGCTCGATACAGTGGCGCAGGGGCAGATTTATAGTCTATTCAAGGGGGTGGCGGTTTAAAACCCTGAAAGTCACCCCCAAGACCCATAATGTAGAGGGGGTAGGGAGTTAATCCCCCCACCCCTCGGTCTTTGAAAAATTATACCTTTGACATGTAAGTGAGCGCATGTCAGTGGTGCAACCAAAAAATAGTTTTTTTGGGGGGGGGGGGCACCCATCAAGTTTTCCCCATTTGATTGAGAATCTGGTGGTCTTCCTCCCGACAAATTTTGAAATTTTAGTCCTAGATTGCAGTTTTAGACGGTCTCTGGTGACGTTACGGGTAGGAAAGGTTTGAGTGGACTTCAGCGGTAATTTTTAAAAATCAAGCACTGGCCTCGATAGATTTTTTTTTTTTTTTTTTGATAAATAGAGCGAAATTGATCACCCCTACTCCCAATTTTTGGAAATTGCAGTCCTAAGAAACGAAATTTTTAAGCGATATTCAGTGATACTAGGGGGAGGGATTCAACCGCTCACCAACTTACATTTTTCGAAATCGTAGTTTTTTCTTTTTCAGATTTCATGCAGGAGCATCCGCTTACTCTACTTAAAGAGGGTTGCGTAAGTGTCTCACACATGTTTTCGTTTTAAAAACACGACTTTTGACGATTTAGATGCTAGGCCCTAGTCTGAAAGTTTATCAATTATGTACAGCTATTGAAAGTTTTTATTTTAAGGTTTTGTTTTCAGACATTAGGGTTTTTTCCCCAACATTCTTTTTTCGTTACTTAAATTTGCTTCGTTTTCCCAAGTTGAGTACTTTTCTTTTTGATAGTGAGGATATTCTTCTCAGCCTTCTACTCTGCTCCCTCTGGTTGTGCTACTGGCATGGTTTTTGTTATGCAAAATACAATGTTTCAATATATATTTTTTAATATTCTTTTTATACAACATGAACTTTTTTTCGAACATGGGCTCCTAGGAGTAAGTCCTACACTCTGATTTAATGCCGAAAATAAGTGAAAACATTGTAAAACAAGCCCCTAAGAAAAATAGATCGGTTTTGACGTTTTTTTTTTTTTTTAAATATTTGTAGGAGGGGGTAATACCTCCATGAGTCTCACAACTTTAAGACAAGTTAACAAGACAGTTTTAAGAGGGCCATTGATCTTCACTGGGGATTGTAAATTGACTAGGACCAGTCTAGCTGGGCCCAGAGCCTGTTGCGGGTCGTCACTTTTGTATTTGTATTTGTAACTTGCTCCAAATATTTATACTTTTGAACTTTGTACCTCTCAAGCCCCTCAGAAGAGTCTTAATGGCTAATATACCGCTCCCTTTTTCTCCAAATAAAAATAATGGCTATGAAACTGTCGAAAACTGGAGAAAAAAATTTAAGAAAGAAATGGGGGTCCCCATTTCCAAAAAGTGGAACACTTTACATAAGAATCAGCAAGAATTGTCAGAAGCTTTTTGAAGGCATTTTTTGACATGCAGTGTTGTTAAAGTTTAAAAAAATGGGGAGGGGCGAGCTTGGGTTAAAATTAAAAAGCTAGTAACGCCATTCATCCTCGACTACATTTCTGTCTTAAACCAATTTAAAGCTGGGAGAGAGTGGTAATGAATGGGCCAATTTTTGGTTTTTAATTTTTGTAATTTTTTCTAATATTTTTTTAGCTCAAAATTGCTCCATAGTTACTTTACTTATTTGGTTACATAAAAAAGGCATAAAACTTGGATTAGAATATGTCTATAATGTATAATAATAGAAAATAAAAACATAGAAATTTGTCCCATTCATCCCTGCCCATGGTTAAAGAATGGGCTACTAAATGAATTCAATAAAAACATGCGGAATTTTTTAATCTTTTCAAAAATTCTCATGAATAAATAAAAACACAAGCAAAAAATGTTTATCAATTTCACTACACTTACTTTTAATTATTATTATTTTTTTTAATAATAAATTTTAATCGCTTCTAAAATTCAATATTATCATCGACAATCTGTTAATAATAAATAAGAATTATTGCCTAGATTTTCAAATAGAGAATTGTTTTTGAATGTTTGATTTAAATATACACCAGTCTACAAAAGCAAACAATAGGACATTAAAAAAAAAAAAAAAACTATAAAATCAACAAAGCAAAAGCACACTATTCTACTCTAACCTATTTATTAAATACTGGATGAAATCACTCATATCAAACTAAAATGGTGATATACTGGCAGGTGGGGTCAATAATTGGACAGTTCATCTTAATCATTTATAGAATTTTTAATAGATAATCTTACTTAGGGTTAAAATGTGCAAATTTTGGAAATTACTATAAACCTATTCTAACAAGACAGTAATCTAAATCTATGACAGCCAGTTATATTTCATATTAAAGAAAATCAGAAAAAAAGAAAGAAAAACCCTTTTTTTTGGTGGCCCAGCCATAACCATGATATAGTGGCCCATTCAGCCCCACCTATACTTCTGAAGTTATATTCAGGTATTTTTAACCCATTAATGCCTGACATTTTTTTTTTTCAAAGATTTTTTGTTTACGGGTTGCAAATAGTGTTTAATAGACAGGAAAAATAATTAAAAAAATCTAATGCAAAAAATAAATGTTTTATTAATAACAGAAAAATTGTCCCTAAAAAGGGACGCTAGGTATCAGAGGGTACATGCTTTTTCAACGACAAATATTTTTTTGCCGACGATTTAATACTTGAAAAAAAAAAAAAACTTTCCGACTTTGTCATTTTTGTTGAGTTTGGTGTCAGCAAAATGTAAATACTGCATAATTTGCTCAAACCGATTTCTACTCATTGCAGAACTAATTGCTATGTCGTTGACATCAGTTGATGGACTTCAGTAGAGTCTCCGCTGGGGCAAGCATGCATATCCACTTGTTAATAGGATAGCCAAGAATAAACGCAACTCCTCTCGCGTTATAGAAGAGTATGTATTGTTTTTTTGTCGAGCATAGAGGGTGCTCTGAAAAACAAATTCATCCAGTATTTCATCTGTAAAAAACTCTTCAAATATTGACACTGGTGTCCATTCAACATTCAAAAAGCTTGGTGTTTCCACATTCCATACTTTATTATTTTTTTTTTTTTTTACTGATGGATATATCTTTCTTAACCCAATTTCTTTCTGTATTTTTTTTCTTTATTTTTCTGCGTTTGCTTGGAAGATGCTGCTCAACATCATCACTGTCACTTGACTGACTATCTCCAACACATACTACCTTACCCTGATTAACTTTTCTAATGGTCATTGTAGCAGAAGATTTCAACTGTTGACCTGAAAATTGATTAACATCAACTGAGTCATCCGGCTCACTGTATTCGTCAGTAATTTCACTAACTTGTGAAGGTGGACAAATGCATATATCAGCCTCCTTGAATTCTTTATCATCAGAGAGCTGTTCCAGAAGTGCTAAGGCTTCTTCAAAGTCGGACAAAACAATGAGAAAATCTCAATAAGTTAGTGAGATTATTAATGTCAAAAAATAACTCGGGTTTCAAAGAAGTTAATTTTTGAAACAGTTAGCTTTTCAAATTTACCTAAGTATTTTTCGAAATTGCAGAAAAAGTTGTTACTGAAATATCTTTAAAAAAGGTAGTTTTATTATTAATTAGTCTTTTTAATTTTTAAAAATAAAACATATTGCCTATTTTTTAGTCTAAAAACATTTAATAACTTCTTCTGAGGCCAATTATGAATTCTAAGCAAGAAACTAGCAATGATTCAACAATGCAGCCTTTACTGCCTAGCGTCCCTTTTTAGGGACGCTCTTAAATTGCTATAAAATCCATAAAATTTTTAAAATCTACAAAAATGCAAGAAAAGGTAAACTGAAATATTGATCAAAGTAACATATGTATCAAATACAAATTGATTTACTTGTTAAAAATTTTGAAAACTTACTTTTTTGTTCTTGACATTGTGAACAATGAAATTCTTCACGAAGATCATAACAAAATGGTTACAGAACACACTTTATAACGATTATGTGCTGCCGTCTGCTAGTAACGAATTGAAACAATACTAAAGTAATAAATGAGCACAATTATTGAGTTGAAATGTTTACTTTTGGGAAATTGAGACACAATTTTTGGACCGTCCCTAAAAAGGGACGCTAGGCATTAATGGGTTAATGCATGAAATTCAAAAATCATCAAAATACATCTTAAAATTAGTTTACAGATATGGAAAGACCTGCTAATGCATATACCTGCAGTGAAATGATAGATATTTTTTAGGTAGTATATATTTTACTGAAAAGGGAAAAAAATCATTTTCAATCAGATTCTTGACTATCGTACTCTGTTGGGGAAAAATGGCTTTTCTCAAGCAATTGAGAAAATAGCATGAATTTAGTAGAACAAATAACTCTATCGATTAGTGGCATCTAAAATAATTTAATGCGAATACTTTTTCATATTTTGTTAGTGGCCCATTCATTACCACTCTCCCCTAATTTATGGAATTTACTAGATTAAAATGGAAGCAACTGCTAGTCATTTTTTCAATTCCATATTATTGGTTTCAGAAAAGGAAGGTAATGGAGGGAGCGGTCGCCCCCACCGGCTCCCCTAGTAAATCCGCCACTGTAGTGACATTAGTCATTAAAAAATTGACCATAAAAAATGTGAGATTTTCAACAACTTATACTCTGCGTCTTAATGCTTCTTATTAAAAAAAAATGCATTACAAATTCTGCAAGTACAATTCTCAGAAAATAATTTAAAAAACCGTTTTGGTCATTGTTGTATTTTTTTGTGCTTAAAGAAAATAATATTCGCAGACATTTTTGTAGAATAGATCTAAATTGATTCTCCCTCCGCCCAATGTTTCGAATTTGCTGCTCAAAAAATGTAGTTACAGACCAACTTTGATGATTTTATTCAGATCAATAGGGTTCTGCGGCACTTTCCAAAAGTATTTTGAAATTAAATATTTTAATCAAAAATATTTTAAGCAATATTTAGTGACAAAGGATTTAAACACTCTCCCCCTTAAATTTTTCGAAATTGTAATTTTTTCATTCATAGATTTCCTACAAAAGCATTCGGTCCCTTGTTCGAAAAATTTTCGTAATTGACGTCTTAAAAACGTGACTGTCGACTATATTTGGTAACGTTACGGGGTCCAGCAATTTTTCAAATTTGAAGCTCCAAAAAAGCAATATTAAATGATTTTCGATCCTTTTAGAATGCGAGGTGTTGGGTAGATCTCTCCTGAAAAGTTTTTGAAATTGAAACCCTGAAAACAAGATGTGGAGGCTCTAGAAAAGTTTTTGACGGGGGAAAGGGGCTTCCATAGCATAGCATTAAGACTGTCTTATTTTTGGACAGAATAGGAAAAAGAAAAAAAAGGTAGAGGTAATGAAAGAAATAAGAAGTGTGGGGTGTAAAAATATGCCACTATTGAAAATTTTCACTTCAAGGTTCTTTTCAACAGAATTTAGCTTTTTTTTGCAACATTATTCCCCCTGCCTTTCTAAAATAACTTCGTTTTCCTAAGGCACGTTCAGTTCTTATATCTTTAATTATAAGAAATCTTTTTAAAAAAAAACATTCTAATCAGCCTTCTGGGGTGCCCCCCCCCCCCTCCCGGTTGCGAAATTGAATTGTGGAAGCTTTAAATATAATCAACTCTACACCAAATAAATACATAAGACAGTTTAAGCAGGTTTGTATTCAAAACTTACTGAGTGAGGGCCCTCAAACGTCTCTCCCCCACCCCTTCCCCCAATGCTACTAAAGATTGTCCAAAACGGCGTGTATAAAACTACAATTTCGAAAACGTTGGGGGGGGGGAGAAATCCTCAAACTCCCTATGTCTGAGAGAATATTACACTTACAATTAGGTTTATATTGCTAATACTTCAATCTTGTAATTACACTCTCCTAAACCAGAAGCTGATATTTCTTCTCTGTCTCTGTTAAAATTGGTTAAAAATTGAGGGACCGCCAAACTAATACGCTCCACAAGCTTTTGAACTTGCGACGGCCCTGCATTCATTTTATTGCTCTTTTCTCCTATTTTGTAAAATTCCTTTAAACTTGCAAGATTATGTACAAGGAGGGAGGGGAAGGGTAGATTTATCCCTAAGCTAAGGGCTGATTTTGTGTAATTGCATGGGCCGTTTTAACGGTCCAGTCTGACCTTTTCTTATCTTTCAATATTGACAACCATGTTCGACATCATTTTAAAAATCCTGCACTAAAAATTTGATTTTATCATGCACACCTTTTTGTCAATTATTTTCATTCTTATTAATAACCTTTTGGGAAAGGTATGTCCATTACCAACACAAAGCATTTATTGTCATTATTAGAAAAAAATATTTTTTTAACATTTTGATTTTTTTTGGATCATAGTACATTTGAATCAGCAAAAAAAAATATTTTTTCACTTGTGAGATATAATAAATTGGAGAATTTTGATCAATACTAGCCTTCTATTGAAGGTCCTGTCCAAAAATTATACATCCGTTACTATTCACAAACATGTTTAGTTCTTAAATTAATTTTATATAAGAGAACGAGTGATTGGAAAAACTATGTTTTTTTTGTAGCAAACTATTACTATATTACAAATGTAGTTAACTAAAACTACTTTTTTCAAGATGTAGCAACTACAAACTATTTTTGAAAAGTAGTCGCTACTTTTTAAAAAATAAATAATTGAAAAGCATACACATACACCCATTTGAGGATTGAACCAAAAAATTTAAAAAGTGGTTTAGATTAATAAATTAGCTCATTTGAACATGGAATATTACTAAGTATATATTTTTCCTTAATTTTACTGAATCACTTTGTCATTCCAAACCTTTTTTTTATGATATTTACGAATATTTCCTGCAAGAAATTAAAAATTGAAAGTTGGATTTAAAAGTTAAGACTTCAACCTTCAAGTTTTTAATTCTTTCCCGACAGTGAATATTTCATTCAAGAAATATAGCTCGGGCTACTTGAAAATGTAAATAGATGCAGGCGTAATTTGATTTAAATTTTACTTAGGCATACATATAAATAAAATTGATTTAGATGATGAAAAACGTATTTTAAGCAAAAGAGAAAAACTTTAATTTCTATTATAGGAGTTGATTTTGTAGGAACTTATATTTTATAAGGGCTAATTAATTGATTTTTAGCTTCAAGTTACTGCTCTGGAAATGGATACCATCTCGGTTCTTACGCCACAGATAAAATGAATAAAAACAATTATTCAATTTTAACGAATAACCTCAAAAACTTACAATTTTTGATAATCAACTTTTATTATGTTAATATGTTAAAAAACAATCAGTTAAAAGAACAAAAATAAAGTAATAGGAAAAATATCCAAAATGGTACTGGTATTAAAAACCAAACATTAATAAATGTCCAATATATGAAATATAACTGAGAATGTTTACTTTACTTCTATGTACAATTTTAAACTGAAGTTCCTCACCCACAACATGAAAATTTTCGGAACTGAATCGGGGGGCTTAAATATTGCCTTCTTTATTGGGTACTAAATATTAGTATCGTGTATGGACTTATTCTTTAACATCACTGAAATGCGGAAGCTTCTCACGCCGTACTATTGAAAAATTGCTTTGTTTACCGTGCAAATCGCCACTCTGTATCTTTTTTATTCTAAATATGACGTTGATGAAACATAATTTCACATAAGTGGGATGTTTATCTAAAGTTTGAAAATGAAAGGAAAAATATAAAATTTCTGACAACTATAGAAATTTAAAGATTTTTTAAATGCTTGAACAACTAAAAATTCGTCGAATATAATTACTGCATCTATTGTACAGTACTATTGTTGTGCTGTATTTTATTATTGCTACATACTATACATACCGTACTGTTTCATTTCATGCCATTCTCTCCCATTGATTACATGTATCCTAGCAGTATTTTTATTTAATAACGCAGCTTTTTCAACCGATGCCAAGAACGAATCCCTCGCGTAAGTTGATATTCGACTGTATATGCAAAGGACATTGATGCCGAAAGCTTTTTGCTTGACGTGCAAAGTTTCCAAGAAACAGAAAAATTTCCGTTATCATACATTTCTAGAACACTGTAATATTTATTGTTAACTGGTCAGGGCCTAAAACAATTTTAAATGCTCATCCACGGTACATTCTCTGCCGCCAGAAAATACAAATGCGGTTCTAAAAATTGCCAGTTATCTCTTATTCTTTCCTTCAAGGCAAATATTGGAGAAATGTGAACATTTTGCTGCCAAACAAACTAATGGTGTCAAACAGGAATAACGTATGGCGTCAAATTAATATGCCTGAGGTTAGCTAGTATTTTTCAGGATCATACGAATCAGATTGGTATAACTTTTACTCGTTTAAGACTTGTACCAGTCAGATTCATTTGAAACCTCGTTTCTTTTTTTTTTTTAATTTATTTAAAAATAGTTTTTTGAAATCACTACAAACTGCTTTTTTCTTTATTGAACTACTAGCTACTCTACTTTTTTTCGAAAGTAGTGCACTACACTACAAACTACTAAAAAAATGTAGCTACTACAGTAGCGTCACTACTTCCAACCACTGAAGAGAACAAAAACTCGTACTGCATGAAAGGAAGTGTTAGACTTAATCTAAACACGGCAAAGCTTTAGCCAGCAAATCAATAAATGAACTATAAAACATCATGAATTATTGTATTTTTTCGTGCAATTGGTACGTCTGTTACTTGATTTTACCCGCTAACAAAGAATCAAGTTCCAATTACCAAAAGTGGCAATCATCCCTTTTTTTTTTAAATAATTTCACGCTATAACAACATGCTTCTAATTCTATTTGAGCCCTTCCCTTGAATCTCTAGTAAGTACAATACTTTTTTTGTCGTTCATTTCAGACCGAATATTTTCAATTAAAGTAACATAATCAAAGACTCCTGATGGTTGTATAACTCCTTGTATTTAAAAATGGTTTGTTTTAACTAATGTTTTTTTTTTTTACTAAAAAGTTTGTTTTTGTGTTACAACCATTTACAATTCCAAATTCTCTGAAAAATAATCATGTCAGGCAACAGAAATTTTTCGGACTCGTAAATGAATCAAAGCCTATTAATGAATTCCCACATTTTCTTTAATTTATAGGAGCCTGCATTTGTCCTACAGTTAAAAATTTGTAAAATACTTCCTTTTGTTGTATGCTTATCTTTATATAAAAAATTCATCCCGTGAAGTTTTGTTTGTAGTTTTTGTAAAGTTCTTCATCATAATCTTGTAATTTGTTCTTAATATTACTTATAGCAAATAGGTTATTCACTTTTTTCTGCTGTGTGTATATATTTTTTTAAAAGCGGCTACCTTTTTTTTTGTGACTTTTGTAGCCATTCTATTCAGAATTCGTAGTCTGAAGCTTTATGAATTTGCCAAAATTTTCTTTAAACAATTCTTGGGGGAAAAAAAAACACTTGAAAACGTCAACATTTTCCCTATTTTTGTCCAACTCTTAAACAGATGCTAAAAAAGTAAATACTTGCACATTCTGCTATAATTTTACATGGTCTGATTGTGAAATGAAGACAAAATAATTGCAGTAAATGACAGAATATGCAAAAAGTGCGAGCATTGCCGTATTCACGAATCGATGTTCATTTTTTTTTTAAAATGTAGTATGGCTACAGCGTAAATTTTTTTGATAGTATTTCAAAATAGCAAAAATTGAACCTTTTGAAATATCTTGATGTTAGCAGCTATGATATGATTTTACTGTTTTCTTTCTAATTATATGCATCAATTTTATGTTCAAATATGCATTTATAATTTTCCCATTTTCTTTTGCTTACAGGATGTTCTGCAGTTATAGTTTGGTACTTTGAAGTTAATTTACATTGCAATATGCAACAGTTAAGGTGAATCAATTTTTACAACTATGTGTGCTTTATATGAATTCAACTGCATTCCTTCCAGTCAAAATCGATTGACTGACAATGCTATAAAGAATATGGCTCTAGTTCAGTCATTAAATTGTGCATCTGATCACTTGTCTTGTGATTCTGCTGCCACAAATTTGAAGGCAGCTAAGCCGTATAATGAAGCTGCTGCAGCATCTTTAAACTGTGCCAATACATCTCTAGAATCTCAACATTTGGTCGAGAAATCTTTGGTTGTAAATGATAAAAAATCTTTGTATATGTCCAAAGCATGTAAATATTCATTCATTGCTTCTGATTATACATCCCCAGAAGGCCAGAAACTTTTGAGTATAAAAATTTGTCAGAAACCTCCAGAAAATGATGGAAGTGCATCAAAAGGCAAAAACTTCTTGTCGAAAAGATCAATTTCAGAATATTTTTTAAGCAAGAATGGAGTTGAAAAAGAAATGCATGATGACAGGCATACAGATAGTTTGCTCAAATCTTGGCAACGAACATTATTTAAACCTCAAGTGCTGTTACCTCATCCAATTGATGATCATAATAATTGTGATACAATAAACATCTCCCCTAGGCAAGATTCTGAGCAAGATGTAACTATATCACATTCAGTTGCAAATGATATGCCTTTACCTTCTAATAAAAGTAGTTATTCTTTGCAAATGCAACAAGATGTGCTTAATTCTTTAGACAATGAGCCATGTGCATCTGGAACTTTCAAGGAATGTAATGAAGACAGAAATATTTATAGTGGAACATCTGATGAGAATTTGCCTCTCAAAAATTATAATTTAAATCCTAATGTTAATTTTAAAGTTTTTGATATTGAATCACTAAGTGAATCTGGAGAACCTTGTGACAATGGTTCTGTAGAAAATAATGCTCATTTTGGTTTAGATGATGCTTGGTTTATTCCCAGTGCTCGTCATACATTTAGTGGAGCTGATATATCTGGCTCTGCTTCAGCGGCTCAGCTTAGTATTGCTAGCAGCTTTGGTGATAATAGTTTACCGACGTGTAAAATATGTCACACTGCAGCTAAACCAGATGATCCATTAATTTCTCCATGTCGTTGTACTGGGACTCTCCGCTACATTCACTGTGGATGTTTAATGGTAAGGCTCGTTATAAATAAATTTATGTTCTTTTTACAAAATATTGTAAAATATGTAAATTTTTGTTTATAAAACTTTATCATATTTTCTGGGACTTAAGCTACACCTGCATATATGTCTTCCCCCCCAATTCAGTGGGGGGGGATTTCATCAAATATGCCATATTAGAGTTTAGACTGCACTTAAATTTCGCTAAAAAATTTATGTGCAAGCATTATAGTAACTCATATAATTGAAACACTGACATTGTTCTGAAATAAGAACATAGTGATGAATAACTTTAGCAATATTGACATTAACCTGGAAACTCTGGGGCATACTTGCCAACTCTACTGTTTTTAATGGGAGACTCCTGTTTTTTGCTTTTATCTCCTGATTTCTCTTTTTTTACTGTTTTCTCCTGTTTTTGGGGTTTTTTTCAGTCAAGCATCAAAAAATTTCACTTTCTTCTCAATAGATGGCACCCTTTTCTAGTCCACCAATGTCAGGGAATAAAATTTTTTCAATTTAAAACTCATTTAGTAAAAATTAATAGTGTTCCCGCTAGGCCGTTTTTGAAGGGCGCAGCGCCCTGCCCTTTTCCATATCAGCAGAATGCGCCCTGCCCTTCTTTTAGATCGCGAAATGCGCACCGCCCTTCCCAAAAATAAGAAATTGCACCTTGTGTTTTTAAAAAGATGCCTCAACCATCGTTTCGACCTGCCGTGATATAGGGGCAGTTTTATTTGTCCAGCGATCATTTGTAAAAACGCCCATGTCTTATCCTTGTTCCCAGAATTTCACCCTGAAAACGGCCCCATAAACAAAAGGGGAAGCAAACACCTAGGCAAAGAAGGGATGAGATTATCAGAATTCAAACAGGCTTATCAATAGGAAACAAAGGCATGTTCTTCCCTTCTACTAAGGGTGGTTTTTTGAAAGGTTGTGGGAAGGAGTAGGGTCTTCTGGGAAGGGAGAGAGCTTTGTTTCATTCCTCCCCATCCTTGATCTTCTGAGAATCAACAATGAGAGAGGGAATAGGACATTTTCCTAACATTTCAGCCCTTTGTGTCCGTTCTTCGTCTGCACGTGGAAATTAGGCTTAGCTAATTTTAGCGCATTGCTAGTGATTCTGTAGCAATCTTTTCACATCTGTTTCTGGAAAGTTAACTTTCTGATTGTTTCCTAAGAAGAACATAGTACAAAGCTTACTGGGCTAAAATGCAAGGGTATTTTTTAAATATCTTGGATTTTTAACCCCCAGCCCCCCTAAAAAGCCGTTTGAAAGTTCATTCAATTCTTTCCTTTTTGCTAAGTATTTTTATTATCTTTGTATGTGTGTGTGATTCATATAACAGATTATTTAAAACACTTATTGACATAATAAAAAGCATACTTTTGACATACTTGTACTTTTTTCTAACAAAAATAATCTTGCACTGTTTCTTTTTCTTTTATAAATATTATACAATTGATTTTTAAAAAAATCACACAATTAAAATGCTGAAATATTAAATTTTCACAAAAATTGTCTGAGATAAAAAATCTTAGCTTGGCCCAAGCTGCTTATGCATTGAATTTAGGAGCACATACATCTGCCAACACATTTGTGTTATGAATTTGAACTCCAAGACTAGGAAATAAAGCTAAAATAAAGTCTTTTTAGTTTTGCAACTTGCTATCACTGCATTTTTGAAGCACTGGCACACAGTATTTTAAGTTAATTATTCTATTTGAAGTGTAATGTATTTAAAAATGGAGAGAATTTACACTCATCAAAATTTTGATGTCTACTAAAATACTTAATGGCACAATGCACATTACTAGGCAGTTTCTTTGTTAGGAAGGGGAGATCAGTAATTAAATACTGTTTTTCTTAAATTGAAATTCAAAGGCTTTTGAAATGCCTAGAATTTTTTTTTACTCTTATAGGTAGTTAAAATTATGGCCTGAAAAGTGTTGAAAAACACCCAAAGCCAAGTTTCAGCATTAGCTAAATGTTCCTATGGAGTGTGGAAAATATGCTTAGCTTAGTTGGCATTTGTGTGTGGGGGGGGGGGGGAGCTAACCCTATTTTGAAGACAAATGCGTTTTCTGGATGAAATCATATTTAATAATAAAGTAAGTGGTGACGGCAATCAAGGGGGGGGGGGGGTCATGGTGCAGACTAGACTGTTTGAATTTTTGCAAGGTGTTTTAAGTGTTATTTCTCTTTTTTTTTTTTTTTGTAGGGGGGGCACTCAGTACTTTTAGAGTGGTGCATCATTGGTCTTGGGTGGGGGGGACACCGCGTTGAAATAGTGCCCTTTTTAAAAAAGTTGCCCCTTTCAAAGGCCAGCACCCTGCCCTTTTTTTTTTCTAGAGTGAACACTAAAAATTAATGTTTTGGAAGCTTTCCTCATTGCATGTTCAACGAAGCACATGCTTTGCTGAAAATTGCAGCAGATTTCAATCCTTTTGCATCTTGAAAATATTTCAATTATTTTGATTGTTTGCAGATATTTTAAGCTACACAATACCTACTTTATTAATATTTTATTTTAATTATATATTGACCGAAGACATTGGTAGAAAATCAAGTACAGTAGAATTCTCTTAATACTATCACGTTTAATACGAAATCACTGCTAAAACAAACATTTTGTTCGTTAAGTTTGGTTTGCTATCATTAAAAATTTCACGTATAATACTTACACTGAATTGAAAGTATGGGCTAAGATGAACAAAAATTTCTGACCTCTTTACTTAAAATATATGCGATTGAGTACCGTAATTTTCTTTTTTTTTTAAATTATTTATAATTTTGTTAGGTAGTAGAAGTTCCAATGTATATGGAGAAGAAAATATTAAATGTTTGCACAGAAAATAAAGCATACATTTGTTTACATGTGGACATTTCAATTTTCTCGGAGATAAAACAGTTTGTCTTCGATTGTGGATTACATAGTCTACTCTACGATTGTCAATTATCACCTTCCTTTTTCAATATTTTCCAAAAACATTCATTTATAAGAAATAAGTTTTTTTTTTTTTTTGAATGTACTAATAGATTACAACGTGCATATTAGTAGTAATACATTTTAAATATAAGTAAGCATTCCTTCGTTTTTTCACAGTATCTCTCGTTCATGATTGTTACGAATAACCGCTAATACGAACAAATTTGTGGGTTTTTATTAGTTTGTATTCTGAAGAATCACCAGTGAGAGTTGACATTCTTCAATTTTGGTGTTTCTCAGTAACATAATATTGGGTGAACCTTTTTTAAAAAAATTTAATTTTATTGACCCAAAATATTTACTCGGGGGAAAAAAACAAAGGGCTCACAAAATACTTGATTTAAATATCAATTCTTTTTTAACAATAAATGTGCTTTTTTTAGATAACAATTCTGTTAACATAAAAAAATTTCGAGTTTGGTCTTAAAATGATTTAGAATATTGATAGCGGAAACCAAAGTGAAAGACAGTAACAATTACGAGGGGAATTATGACTTACAATACTTTCGCCAACATTTTGGTATAAATCTCAATATTTTAATTGCACAAAAGTAATCACAGTTTTAAATCCTTACATTTGATACAAAGATACTCCTGAGACAGTTATATTTTTATTAAATACATTTTTTTAATTAATTTACTTGCATGCGTCATGTGCGGGACATCCCAAGTCAACCTCTTGTAACTTGCTACATGAATTAATATTTTTGCTCTAATCATATAGCAATGACAAAACAAGTTGTAGGTTGGGGAAATTAAGATTGCAAAGTAAGGAAACATATCTCATCTGTTGAGAAATATGAATTTAAACTATGGGAAAAAAAATATGCAGAATTTTAATAAAAACATGCTGTTTTTTACTTCCTTTTACAAAAAAGGAAGTATTGTATTCGCGAAAAAATTTTCACTCAAAAATCGCCCTTAATTTCCATTTTGCTCACCCCCAAATGAATGTTGAGTTTTTTTTTCGATTCGACCACATGAGGAAAAGTGCCTAAGAATGTATAGACACGCGAAATATCCATTTTGACCATCACCGAGGTAATTACAACGACTTTTCTCGTGACGTCTGTATGTATGTGTGTATGTGCGTATGTGCGTATGTATCTCGCATAACTCAAAAATGGTATGTCCTAGAAAGTTGAAATTTGGTACATAGACTCGTAGTGGGGTCTAGTTGTGCACCTCCCCTTTTGGTTGCTTTCGGATGTTCCTAAGGGGGTCTTTTGCACCTTTTTGGGGGGAAATCATTGTTAATATCAATGCAAACTTAAGTGGTGTTACAATTTGGCGGACACTTGGCGATATATCGCCAGTCTTTTGGTCGCCAAGTTTTGTCGCCGACTTGGCGGAAAATTTGGCGATTTTTTTTATCTGGTTTTAATTTGGCCATCGTTTTTAATATTTAGAGATTAAACTATTGAATCACATTAAAATTGCCAATAATGGGAAAATGACATTAAAATGGAGTAAATGGAAGTCATGTGAGGCACACATCAGCTCGTTTTTTTTTTATTTGTGCCAAATGTTTTCAAGAATTTTGCACATCATTTAAAAATGTGAAATCCAATTTATGCAAAGTAACAAGCGAAGCTTTAGAAAAAATAACAAATTAATGATTTAAAATTTTTTTTTTTCATTTCTGTCGCACCAGTTAATAAAAATATTGACTTGAAAACTAAATGTTGCTGAAAAAATTGGGGAGTGGTGAAGTATCAAAAGGGTTTGTATGCTGTAGAAATTACGCAAGTTTTGGGTTACAATAGAGGTTTCTGCTAAAGAAAGGTAAGAATTTTTTTTAAATGGCTTATGCGAGAGATGATTAAGTATTCTACAACATAACTGAAGTTGTTGAAATAATTCATCCACTTGCAGTTATAAATACTTGGGGACTTGAAAACTGCATTCTCAGGACTAAAATTTCAAAAAATTTCTGGGAGGAGAACCCTTGCCCTCCTCCCCCCATCAGAAGTGATATTTTTTTCAGAGTGCCACCCTAAAACTACTTTTTGGTTGCGCCACTGGGTAACAGTATCAAGTCCTTGCCCCACGTCAAAAAAAGTTAGCTAATCTTGGTTATATTTTGGGCCCCCTCCAAAATAAAAACATCTATCCGCCACCAAAGTGTAGCGAGAAGTGCTTTGACAAGATCGCTGATTTTGGTCACGAAGGGACCATTCGCCTTATTCCCTAAACATAAGTACTTCGACTTAATTCCTGAGATGATGAAACCACCTCCTGGCACTCGCTTCAGAATTCTTTGAGATTCTGGTAGCAGTAGACCGCTACATTCAAACTATCACCAGAACTGATGCTGCCACAGGTATTCTATGACTTCTGCATGGATGAGATCAAGTTATACACAATACTGTTATATTAAAAGGTCAACCCTTGTACACGATTGCTTTGATTCTTCAGGGAGATGAAAGAAGCTCGAAATTATAAGAAACACTTTTCATTGAATTATGGACACTGGTCAGTATGCAGATGTGCTCCATTATTGTCAGACAAGGAATAATTCTAAGTATTTGGTAGGGATTCAGAAAAGTGAACTGAAGCATAGCTAGCGCATAGCATTGACAGGAATCCTAAGAGGTTTTTTACTTTCTCCAATTCTGAGGAAGTTTAAAAGTCATGAGCATGGATATTTAATTTAAAACGTTAGGGATATTGCAAATGTTCTAATTTTTTATTCCACTTCTTTTAATGCTAACTATCGGCAACAGTTGACACTAGCAAGATGCAAGTTATAATATAGCTTCAGGAGTTTGTATTTTCCAGGGAGGAGGTTTTATTTAATTTGAAAAAATTCAAGCAACTAATGCGCTGGCACCTGATAATATGTATCCAAAAACTTCAGTTGAAAGTGCCGAGGAATTGGTGAATGGTTTTTTAAATATTTCACTGCTTCTTAAAACTCCAAGAAATTTTTCAAGCTACAGTAATCTCCCGATTATCCGCTAGTCAACTAACAATCAGGAACATGTATTTTTGCAACAAAAACAAATATCAATAACTATTTTTTTTTTTTGGTAAAATTGCAAGTTTAAGCTCAGTTGTTTTTGTTTTATTTGTTTATTTATTGTGATTTCTTCATCGTACATATAGTGCAGCTCTGGTTAGTAGAGCCTAGTGTACTTTGACAATGTTTACCTGTTTTAGGGGAGTTAAGTGAAAATTAGACGTGTTATTGGCTCGGATTTTAGTTGGAATATTTTTTGAAGAACTGCTAAGAAAGTTTCTCAGCTCAATTTAGCGCCAATTACCCTTTCCTATTTTCCGAAACAGAGGTAAACATTGTCAGAGTGGGAGCTCAACTTCTCAGAGCCTCACAATACACTTGTTCTATATTGATGTTAAGTTCTGTACGAATCATTTTCAGTCTACTGTATATATTTTCATTGCTTGTAGAAAGTATTATGCATCAATACAGCCAAGAGGAAGGACAATTTTTACCTTTATTTGTCCCTCATTTTAGTCTTTTTGCAGTTTAACCACAATTTTTACTATCTGCGGGCGGCTCTTGTGCAACCCAATTCTGCGGATAATCGGGAGTTTACTATGCTGTGTATTTTTTGTTGAAAGCATAGATTTTCCTTCTGAGGCACTGCGGCTTCAGTTAAGGCCACCAATTTTTTCTTTTTTTTTTTCAACTAATTGTGGAAACGACTGTGTCAGTTGACGGAAATAATTAATTTTAAAAAGGTGACTTCAAACTAAGCCACAGTGCTTCCAATGGTTATCAGTGTCACTCTTTGTATCTCAATAGTATTGTGTAATTGACTATTCACTGCTTACTGAAACTTTTAAAGCAAATTGACTGTTATTAAGTTGAAGGGGGCTCTTTGGGTTGAAAAGAAACTTATATTTGAAACCAAAGCTTAATGTTTAAAAAATTCAAATTTTCTGGTCAAGTTCAAGTCGCTTAGGAAACAGAGTTAATATGTCAGTTTCTGTTGCTGCAATTTTAGTGCAAAATATTTTAGTTGTTACGGATTTAAAAATATTTATCGTAAAATATTAATTGTGATAAATTTTCAAAATATGTATTTATGTAATTTACTTATTTATTGTAGAAATGGCTTGAAATATGTAACAAGAGATCTCGAAAGCCTCCTACTTGTGAACTTTGTAAATATCAGTTTCATTGGCACAAGAAATTTAAGGTGAGCAAACTTTTCCGTATTTGTTCTCTTTCAACATTTTACTATCATATGCAGTGATTCTAATCTTTAATATCATCACCTCAAAGCAACAGTAGGATATCTTACTGTTATTCCTGGACTTCTTCAATGTTATTCCTGGAATTAGATATCTTACTGTTGCTCTGAGGTGACTATATAATAATCTTGATCTTGAATGTACCTTGATTCAGATCAGCCAGTTCAGATTTTTCCACACTTGTCCCTGTGATATATTTTACCCTTGTTTCGAAAATCCAAATTTCTCCCAAGTAAATCCAAGTTTTTAAGAAAAATTCCTTGTATCCCCTCTTTTTAATAGGATCTCATTTATAAATAAAAATGCCATAATTTTGCTAACGCCATTATTTTAGGGCAGGAAAGTCATGGATTTTAACTATGGTTGAAATTAATGGTGGGAAACTAAAATTTTCTGCCAAAAATGCTCAAAAATCTTGAAAATAAACAATTAGTCATGGATTTTAAATTCTAGAATATACATGATTATCAAATTATGCAGCCGTAAAAGTTACAAAATTTACTTTTTTTTATGTTATGCAAAAGATCCGGTTTTCTACATATATCCGGTGCATCCCTAATAAAATCTAATTTGCATAAACTTTTGTGACAGTCAAAAAATCATTTTTACTTTCTGATATTTGTTACGGTTATATTTTTCAAAATTTTAGACACATATTTAGGATCATACTAGCCACCTACAGTGGAAATTTCAAAGCATTCCTTTGAATAGTTTTTGAAAATTTGCATTGTGCTTAAACTTTTCCGCTGCACTGTAATACCACTTGTAAAAATTATCAGTAATTTTTTACCAGTGTTTATCTTATATTTATGAAGAGTTTTGAAAATAAAATTCTAAACAGTTAGTTAAAGATGTTTAGGATGACAATAGAATATAAAAATCAAATCATGCTGCATTAACTTTTTTAAATAACAGCTCCCCTTGTTAAATTTTGCTGTAATTGAAAGTTTATGAATCATCGCAAAGTTGGTTGTAATTTTAGTTTCACTAATTTTGACATTTCTTGAGAAAAATGTTTTTTCTGAAAGCATTGCATCCTGGAAGTTCTGGAGAGTTACAAGTAGGGGAAGTAATAGAGAATGTCGAGAAGTCGTGGATTTTAAAAACTCTTAATGTGTAACTACCTTGTAAGTCTCTCCCTTAGGCGCGGCGCACATCTAACAGACACGAACATCTCGCAGACAGGTTTCAGACAATCGGTCCGAAAAACCAGTTCATTCTGCAGTGAGCGCGCACACCTAAGCGACAGGGCGGTGGTACGACATTTGTCTCCGTCTTACCCTCTTCCCTCGAAGTGTAGCAGGAGGGATATTTGTTTCTGGGGGGTCGCTTCCGCGTTGTAAACGACAAAACAGCAAGATGAGTGTTGTGTTGCTAGAAAGCACTTAATTTAGTATCTCTTTTATCAAAAATGTTGAAAACAAAAAGAAAAATTATTTGATTACCTATCGTTGGATTGTTCGAACAAAATATAAATGGAGATAGCGTGGAATAATGTCGGAAGAAAGCTAATTCTACTGGAAAATTACATTTCAAAAACTAAGAACTATGATAATATTGTTAATGTTTTTGCATTACTTTTGGATTTATGATATATTTATTCTAAGCTTTACATGAGGTATGTGATAATGTAAAATTTATACAGAAATGTATGCATTTGACGCCTTTTGGAACCATTTTGCACGTTGTAGTTCACTTAAAAATGAGTAAGTTCAATGATTTCTGTAATGAAATGAATTATTTTAAGAGGTATTCAATTTAACTACTAAACTATGAACATTCAAAGTTGAAACTTAGTTCAGTTGTTGAAAAAAGTCTGAGGCGCTGGAAGAAATTGGTCAAAACGTGCTAAATGAGAATGCACCGAGTTCAATTTTTTAGAAAAAAAAATTGTGATGATATGATAGAAGTGTTGTGTAATTTTTTTCCACTAAAATCCTTGTATTATTGAATAATAATATTTTTTAAATAGATAACTGATATGGTTTTACATGGATAACTATTAAATGTTAATGTCACTTAAAAACACTGTCCTAAATGTTTTTAACATTAAACGTTTTAGCACCTCCATATCTTTTAATGAGTTGCTTGATAGTGTTGAAAATTCATTAAAGTAAAAGCAATTTTCGAAATTTGATACCCAAATTGTAATGTATTGTTGTAATGTATACTGTTTGTAAGTCAAACATTTTTATTATTATTATCAAATGATAAAGTTCTTGTTATCAAATACATTTCAAATATTTAATATTCGGTGCCGAATTTATTTGTTTAATATTAAGTTAATTTGTACTTTAAATACGTCGTACAGTTGGTCAAGTGCATGCGACTTGCGTATTTATTATTTCATTTACATTCCTTTATTTAATAATTCCCTTATTTATTCATTCATTCACTATTTTATTCACTCATTTATTTATTCATCTGTTTCATTTTCTTTTCATTTATTGATGCATTCTTTTATGTCCATATTTGTTTAATAAAAGATATCTTTAATAATCAAATAAAAAAAAACGTTTCCTGAGAAAAATATTAAATTTTTCGCTTTGTCCATCAGAAAAAAAATTACATTTTCCACCTTTTTTTTTTGGAGGTACAAATTTACTGCCAAAAATAATAAAAAAATATGTTTCCGTGCAAGTTTTATTGTAAAATTTATTGTTCGTTCTTTATGTATCGCCATTTTCAGGACAAATTTCCAATTTGTTCATCTTGAAAGTTTTCTCAACTATTTCACTTTGACCCACATTCCACACACAATTGATTAGTTCTTGAAAATTCATAGGATATTACAAGCGGTTTTGATTAAGTTTAATTTAGGTACTTAACACTAAAAAACTTAAAATGAAAACATCAATAAACAAAAACTCAGTCTGAAATTTATATTAATTTCTTCTTCGGCTGCAAGTAACAATAAAAACAAAGCTTAATCATCAGATGAATCGTTATCTCAACCCGCGAAACGTCGCCATGTTTGTTGACATCGGGTTAATGTTGATAACTTACAATGTTTAAACGAACAGCCGAAGGGCTAAATTTCGTAAGTCAGTCAACAATGTTACATGCTTATACCAGCAGAGATAATACCACACAGTGGAAGGTGCAGAATCAAATGTTAATGTGAAGAAATGAACATTGGAAACTTGTTAAAATCTTACCAAAAATTTATTGGTCCATAGTAACTAAAATAAATAAACTAACAAAAATAAATTCATAAGAATAAACCCTGGCCATAAGAGGAGGTGGAGTTCGCAACTCCCCAACACCTATCGGACCTAACTCACAAGAGGCTGACGAACACAAAAAAAGAGAGAGAGAGAACGATTGGAATCGTTCACTATTTATACTTGCCTCATTTGCATATGATTGGGCATCAAAGGATGCCAACCTAAAACTGAAACTTTACACGTGCCGAAAGAGTTGAGAAGTTAATCTAATTTGAATAAAGTACATTTTATATTACATTACATTAGGAATGAGAACGCGGATAAATATCGTTTACTGATGTCTATCATATCCCCCCTTCTCATTCAGTAATGTTATTAAACTTTAAATTTTTATACAATTTTAATAGATTCAAAAATAACCCAAAAAAAATCCACAAAGGGCCAGGCTTAATCTTTTACAAAAATTTAACAATTCAACAATAAACAAATATGGATATATATCCATCATAATACATCATCCATCAGCAGATGCAGCTCAATGCATCACCGCTTATTTGATTGAAGTCCTTTCTCAAAAAAGTCCTTCTTGCCTATAGATGATCCACAGTCCAAGGAACTCGTAGTAAGTCCAAGATTAACATTTCCACTGCAAACTATCTTGTCAAACTGTAATTGACAAAAATACTCGAAACAGTATCTTTGAAAAAGATGGGCACAATGATTTGAAAAAAAAATTTTTTTTTTTTTCACAATGACAAAATTGTTTAAAACGCTTAGTTTCTAAAGATAAACTCTTATCATTGAATCAAATTCCTCCATCTCAAAGATTAAACCAATGAGAAATTTGAAAAAGAATTTCAGTTGTTACAAAAATATTTATACTTTAATATCCCATTATATTTATTATACTAAACAATTTAATACCATTAAAAATTGACAAAATATTTGTTCACAAAAACGATTCAGTTCAAAACGGGTCTGCGGCTTCGTAAAAATATCGGCCCTATTGGATTTACTACCTACATGTTTTACGGTAAAAATGTCCCATTGAATCAAATCACGAACAAAAAATAATTTTACATCAATATGTTTTGTACGGTGATTTTCAATCGGAGATTTAACAAAGTCAATGGCTGATTGATTATCAACGTACATTACAGATTTAATTTTACTTTTTCTAACAATTCCCCAGCGTAAACATTCGTTTAATACACGGTCAAACCACATAAGCTCTTTAGACACTTCACAAAGGGCCACAAACTCACTTTCCATAGTGGAAAGGCTAATACAACATTCCTTGAAGGTTCGCCATTCAATCGGCGCATTATCCAACAAAATTAACTGCCCCCCGAGTGAAGTTCAATCATCTCGATTAGCTGCATAATCGGCGTCAGAAAAAGCTATTAATTGGGTTCTATTACAATTTAATTTAAGTTTTAAATCTTTTGTTTGAAAAACATAACCCAGAAGTTTTAAAAGACCGTTCCAATGAATGACACCAGGATTGCTTTGAAATTGACTGAAGATATTGACCGCATAACAAATGTCCGGTCTCGTTCTGCTCGCAATGAAAGAAAGACAACCCAACAAATTACGATAAGGAATCTTTGACATTTCAAATTTTTCATTTTCTGTATTAGGATAATTCGATTTCGAAAAAACAGTACCTTTACAAATCGGCAATGATGAAACCGGAAAATTAAAATGTTTGAACTTTTCAAAAACTTCAATGATATATTTCGTTTGAAACAAATTCAAACCATTTTCAGTTCTTTCAAATTCAACACCTAACAGTTTTTTCGTTTTTCCGAGAACTTTTAAGTCAAAATTTTTCCTAAGTAAATTTAAAACATGATTTAAATTCTTTTCTTTCCGTGCGAGCAAAACAATATCGTCAACATATAACAATAAAATGACACATGAATTATAAATATAAACACAATTACATTCTTCAAATTTCTGAAAACCAATTTTCAATAAAATGTTTATCTCAAAAAACCACATACGGCCACTCTGGTGCAAACCGTAAATTGCTTTATTAAGCTTACAAACTAGATTTTCTTTCCCTTCTATTACAAAACCCGGTGGTTGTCTCATAAAGATGCATTCTTTTAGAGGTGCATATAAATAAGCATTTTTTACATCGCACTGCAAATCGAACCAACCTTCTGATATTTTCAAGGAAAAGAAAAATCGAACCAATGAAAAATGAATCGTCGGACTAAAAGTCTGATCGTACGATTCAGGGGATTGTGCATATCCCTGAGCAACAAGTCTCCCACGATACCTAACAATTTTTCCTGATTCATCTCTTTTAACATTGAAAACCCATCTTGATCCGATTGGTTTTTCATTTGCAGGCAAAGGTGTTAAATCCCACACTTTTCTAGAATGCATAACCTCTAATTCATCCCTCATTGAATCTAACCACTGGTCCTTTTGCTTAGATTTAAGAACCTGTTTGTAATTCTTAGGAATTACAATTTCATCATCTAGTCATAAGTTACATATATTTAAATGAACAGTTTGATCAGAAATTTCACCTTGATATAAATTTTTACCATTAAAATCAAATAAATGTGGCTTAAACAAAATAGCATTTTTAGAACAATATTTTTCAACATCATTTAAAGAACGTAATCGTTTAGAAGAATGTTTCTCATAAAAATAAATATCAGTACGAGATTTATTTGACCTTGGGATTGCTTTCCTCACCCATTCTGTTTCACGCAGCTGTGCGCATGGTGGGTTTTCCCCATTTTCACTCAAGTCAGAATTCGAATCTGATTCATCCCCGCTCGTCTCGCTTTCACTCTCATCAGAAGATAAGAATTTAGACGGCGTACTCGGGCTTTCACTTCCGTTATCCGATTCGGAATTCGATTCATTTTCTGAATTTTCAGAATCTGATTGAATATTTGACCATTTGATACAGGGACCCAGCACAGCTCCACTAGAGTCACTCTCTGATATATTTTTAAAAGCTTCTTTGTAATAAACATTTTCATTAAAATTTACATTTATACTTTCAAAAATTTTTCTGCTTTCGGGAATCCAGATACGAAAACCCTTAGTGTTAAATGCATAGCCCAAAAATATACCTTTTTTGGCTTTAACATCAAGTTTATGTCTTTGCTGACGGGGTGTTCCAAGATAACACAAAACACCGAAAGGTTTGACGTGCCTAGCACTTGGCTTACGTCCACCATATAACTCAAAAGGTGTTTTAGTTTGTCCTGAGTGACAAATCCTATTCCAAGTATAATTGAAATAAAGCATAGCATCCGGCCAAAATCTTTTACTTAGCCCGCTTTCTTCCAATAATACTGTTGCAGCATTAGCGGCTGAGCGATTGTACACTTCGGCCAAACCGTTCATCTCTGGACTGAAAATATTGGTTAACTCATGTTTTATACCGTTATCCAAACAATAATTGTCAAAAACTTTATTTACGAATTCTCCCCCGTTGTCAGTTCTAACAGCTTTTACTTTAAGATTTAAAAATCTTTCAGCACGCTTTATGTGCCTTATGAAAATTTCTGGTACTTTGCTCTTTTCACTAATTGGATACAAAGCAGATTTACGTGAAAAATCATCAATAATTGATAAATAAAAACGTTCCCCCTTATTTCCCTTAATATTACATGGACCCCACACATCAGCATGAAGTAATTCAAGGGGACACTTGGACCGTATTTTACCTATTGGTTTAAAGGAAACACGTTTAAATTTACCAATTTTACAATTTTCACAATCTATTTTTACATTTTTGAATTTAGGCAGGCCATGGACACACTCAAATTCACCGCTCTTTCTGATACTGTCGGTGTTAATATGTGCCAGCCTTCTATGCCACAATTCTAATTTTTCTACATTAGAGCATTCAATTTTCTCATTTTCGAAATGATCATTACTTTTATTTGGTTTTATACTTTCTTAATACGATTTATTATACAAAATTTGAGGTTTTACAAAATAAATGCCATTTCTTAAAATTGCTCTAAATATAAATCCATTTCGACCAGATATCGCCACGGAGCCGTTTCCTACTTCAAACTTAGCACCCCCCTTGTCGAATTTAGTACCCGATAACAAATTTTGATGTAGATTAGGAGAGTACATTACATCTTTTAAAACAATGATAGTATCATCAAACTTTAATTTCACAGTTCCCATCCCCAAAATGGGGAAAGTTTCATTTCTAACGGCTACAGCCATTTCTTTGTTTTGCAATGGTTTAAAGTCCTCAAACGCACTACGAATGTTGACGAAATGATGGGTGGAACCAGTGTCGAAAATAAATTCATCAGGGTCTTCTGATACTTCATTTAGATGTACTTCGGAAATGAAAAAGTTCTGGTACTTACATGCTTCCTTTTCCACTGATGGGGAACTGCACCTTGCAGTTTTCTTGTTCGCCTTCCTCTTATTCCAGATTGGTAATCTTGACTTTCTGTTTCGTTGTTCGAGGTCCTTGTCAACCCTCTTATTTTGACACACATTCCTTTTATGACCGGGTTTATTACAGTTAAAACAAATTAGTTTCCCTTTTACTCCTTTCTTGTCAAAATTACCCGGTTTCTTTACAAAGTTAGCCCTGCCGATAATTTTATCATCCTCATCTTTTAGTCGAATTCGCGATTCCTCGGCAATAAGTTCGCTGACTACTTTATTAAATGTGAATTCCTGTGCAGTAGTTCTAAGAATAACTTGACAAATATTGTCAAATTCTCAGGGCAAATGGCGCAAAATTTGAAAAATCAAATAATTTTCAGAGTAATTCGCGTCTATAGCCTTAATTCTTTCGAAAATTTGCCGAGTACGGGCAGCGAAAAGATTTATCGACTCTTCCTCTTTTATACGACATTGGGATAACTCTGAAAACAATGTCATATGCTGACAACGATTGTCAGGAAAGAAGTGATCTTTCAAAGCCTTCCAGGCATCAGCCGCGTTGACCTGATTTTCGATTATCTTTTTGAAATTTTTCTCCAAATTTAAATAAATTATTGATAGGGCCACATCTTGTCGATTTTGAAAATTACGAATCTCTTGCTCAGTAGCCTTTTTTTCATCATTAGAAAAAGGTTCTTTTTCAATGCCATTTACAATCTTCCACAGACCTCGTTCCATTAGGACAAATTTGATATCCGATAACCAACTCACATAGTTGTCAGACCTTAATTTTTCGATAGGAACACTCTGGGATGCCATGATTGATAAGAACACGAAAAACGCCAAAAATAAAAAAAACCTAATTTCAAAAAAAAACAACCAACAAAATCTCAAAATATCCCCGAAAAAAAAACCTAAATAGTGCAACTGTTACAGCTTCCCCCCTGGAACAAGTCCATGTCTTCCGCTGAATTTAGCAGCCACTATTCTGCCTAACACCAAACCAACTATATCCCCCCATAAAATGCAAACGAAACGTCTGAGAAAAGTTTACACTACACATGGCTTAAAGATTCGATACAAATTTCCAAAAAGTAAAAGAAAAGCTTCTATTTTCACAGTTTTCATTCAACGCCGATGCGGGGAAAACAAATTGAAAAGATTTCCAAACACTTGTCATCTACCGATTCAGCAAAAAGACAAGTCAGTTACAACATTCCATTTCATCACAAAAACACGAAGTCTAATACTCTACTCTGCTGACAATTCGAAAACATCTTAATACATTTATATTACTCATGATACTGAACACGTAATTATTATGATACAATTGGGTAGGGCTGGGCCCATAACCCTTATGATAACTTACGATGTTTAAACGAACAGCCGAAGGGCTAAATTTCGTAAGTCAGTCAACAATGTTACATGCTTATACAAGCAGAGATAATACCACACAGTGGAAGGTGCAGAATCAAATGTTAATGTGAAGAAATGAACATTGGAAACTTGTTAAAATCTTACCGAAAATTTATTGGTCCATAGTAATTAAAATAAATAAACTAACAAAAATAAATTCATAAGAATAAACCCTGGCCATAAGAGGAGGTGGAGTTCGCAACTCCCCAACACCTATCGGACCTAACTCACAAGAGGCTGACGAACACAAAAAAAGAGAGAGAGAGAACGATTGGAATCGTTCACTATTTATACTTGCCTCATTTGCATATGATTGGGCATCAAAGGATGCCAACCTAAAACTGAAACTTTACACGTGCCGAAAGAGTTGAGAAGTTAATCTAATTTGAATAAAGTAAATTTTATATTACATTACATTAGGAATGAGAACGCGGATAAATATCGTTTACCGATGTCTATCAAATGTAGCACTGCGCATGCGCGCTCGATACCGTGTTCCCCGCTGGTTGTCTGTCAAATGTGCGCTGAAAACTGTTTTGTCGCCGACGTGAAGCAGGTAAGACAAACGTCGCAGGCATGTTTCAGACAAATATCCTCTAGGTGTGCGCCCTGCCTTAGAGGTAAGGCTGTTCTTAAGAGAATGCTACCTGTAAATAACGTCTTAACTGAACTTGGTGGCACAACAGCCAATGGGGGCCAAGGCCTACTGTGCCCATTTCAGTTTTCGTGACCGAGGACTCTGGGGTGCAAACTAGACGATAAGCCTAACACTGAACCCTAGTTCCCAAGCACACTTGGTATTCATTTTATCAATCCACTGAAAGAATGAAATGGAAACGCAAAGAGCTGCCACTAAGCCAGGGGTTGCTCAAACTTTTCCGACTTGTGGCACCCTTTGAAGAATCAGAATTTGCTCACAGCACCCTATCTCTCTTTAATTTTTGAGATAAGTGCCTAAATGTGCCAAATAAGGCTAACCTAAGGATCAAAACCAAATATATCGCTCCTTTATAATTGAATTGCTCCAGCTTTTGTGTATTCATCAGATGATTCATAAAAACTAAGAAAAAAAATAAAACTGAGTGAAAATTTAAGTTACAATTATGTTTTTCAGCAGTTTTAGCTAAGAAAAGCGATTTGGCCTTATTAGGAGCATGGGCCCTAATAAAACTCTGAGTGATTGCTTCACTCAGAATTGAAGATAAAAACAACAAAAAGTACTATCAAACTAAAAGGAATTGAAAGAGTCTCAAAATATCATCAACCACATTTGATAATCTCAAAAATATTCCCCAATATTCCATGTTTACTTCCATGGAAAGGAAAAAGATCGTTCATCATATTCAGGGCAACTGATAATTCTTTATTTTCTGCTTTTTTTTTATTGCGAACAATTTGTGCATATATGTGCATTAGGTGTTACAATGAAACCTGTATAAGTTAACCACCTGCGGTGCAGTACTTTAGTTGTCAACTTAAACAGGTGGTCAACTTACAGAGGTTTATTTATATGATAAGGGCTAATTCCGTGCCTGAAAAAAGCAGTCAACTTACAAGGGTGTTCAACTTTACAGGTTTTACTGTATATGCACATGATCATATCCTCCAGCCGATACTCTGGTGTCATATTATAAGGACACTGGAGTGCTAAGAAAGCTAAGCACCACCTTAACGGCCGACAATCTACTTTTCTAGGTTATCAAATCGCAGGAAAAAATGACTTCACACAGCGACATTTATCTTTGTGAATTCCTAAACTACATAAATTAGGCTACAAGAACAATAAAGAACTTTTTTTATACAAGTAACCTACAGTGAACCATGTAAAAGCAAAACTTAAAGCAAAATAAGATCAAGTAGTTTTTACATCACTATTTTCTTGCCTGGTTATTAATGATAATGCTTTATCATCAGTTAGACTTTTTGATAACGATGAATTCACGATCTAGAGATTTTTTACAATGCTGCATCAAAAAATGAGGCGATGGCCTTATTCGTCTGTATAACCTTATTTGGCAAACCCATGTAAGATATATTGATAGCATGAACACTTATTTACATCCCTCACCTCCTCCTATGGCACCCAGTTTGAGAACCCCCACACTTAGCCACTGAGCTTCTTGCGCATAACATCACATCTGTATAAAGTATAAGGCTCGACTGATGGCAACTTTTGGCCAACGGCCGATTGTTTTTCGTTTCAAATTGCTGATGGCCGATGCACCTTTTTAAAGATTGACACAATTCTATATCAAATATATTATTAATTATTTTAAGAGTTGTTTTAAAAACAATACTAACCTAGAGCCCCCACCACACACACATCTTTATATACTCCATTTGAGTATTCCATTTTGAAATATTGCTACGGGGGGGAGGGTTATTGAACTCAATCTCTTTCTTTAATGTTGCCAAAACAGTTTACTATCGCATTTTTAAAACTTTTATTTGGAAAAGTTCCTGTGGGGGGCGAACAGTACTAATATCCTCAAACATTCTCTAAAACTGCGTTTTAGAACTTCAATTTCCGAAAATTGCTTCATACGATTACCTGAATCCCACCCCATCTGCTTTAGCTATCAAAGCTGGGGGGCCTATAATCGTATTTTAAAGGCTTTTATTTCAGAGGAGGGAACTCCTGAACCTTTCCCGCTCCCAACAGCACTGAAGGTTTTCTTAAACTTCTTTGCATGGCCTCAGTTTTTTTTTTTGTTTTTTTTATTTCTGTCGAAGAGTCCCTTACCCCCCACCTGTCTTTGGAATTTTATTATTAGAAAATCACCACAGAAGCGTGCCTAACTCCTATCCCTTCCCTTAACACTTTCAAAGATAGTTTGCAATTGTGTTTTAAAGACAAACTGGATATTAAATACTAGTAGTAGTAATATATCTAAGTATTAAAGAAAACTTTCAGTTATTAATATGTCTATAACTGATATTCATTACAGCACTAAAACCAGTTCCATATACACACTATAACGCAACAGCGGTTGCGTCAAGTGCAGAGCTTTTTTAGCAGTAAACTGAACGTGAATATTCCTACTGAGTATGATACATATTGTTCAACATCATTATTAGTCGATAATTTTTTGGAAAATTGGAGTTATTTGAAAGATATAATTGGCTTGAAAGAATAAAAGCATTTATGTAAATTTTTGAACATTTTTTCAGCATTCAATAATATTAAAATTCATTGAACTAAATTTCTTTCTTAGTCGCTCACCTTAACAGCTGTGGTGAAATGATTTTCTTGATTAGTTCATTCTAATATATAGTGTGGGGAGAGTTGAACATAATATTTAAGGAAATGTAGTTTTTCATTCCTAAAAAAATTTTAAAAAGCTACCGTGAAAGTTAAATTGCAGCATGCAACCATTTTTTAAGGGGAAGAGCTATAAAAGTATAAATAAGGATTTCAGTGAAAAAACTATTCTTCTTTTTTAGGCCTCAACTGGTGTTAGCCTTGTTCCTGCCCTATTTGAGGCCCTATGCTGCACTTACTTTTAATTATGTCGTAAAAAAATAGATAAATAAAAGCTAGATTTTTCCCTTTGTTTTTCGAAAAAATCAGCATTTAGATGTTTTGCAAGGCCGATGGGCCGAGTTTTTCTCCAAGTTAGCATCGCCCGCCAATGCTGTTGGCTAAAATTTTGAACCATCAGCGCTGATGCATCGGTCAAGTCCTAATAAAGTTATGAGCTCCTTTTGCACTAAGATTTCATCTATATGTTAATGTACAAAATGTCATTCTGAAACACATCTGTGATCATTTTATGAGCATTTAAAAATGTGTTTGATGTCTTTTTTTTTTTTTTTTTTTTGGTTGCTTACAGGTTGGGCAGTGGCAGTTTCCTCATTGCTCTTGGCAAGATAAAATATTGCATACTGTTTTTCTTATATCCGTTTTAATCATGATTGGATGTGCAGTCGTCACAGTGATGTGCTTTAAACAACACAGAGGAACTAAAGCAGAAATTACGCATTTAGAATTGACTCAATCTGAAATTATTACTCTTATCTGTGGTGCATTATTTTTTCTAGCGTTTTTCTTAGCTATGTATGTAGAAATTAAAGCTAGAAATACAATCTATAAGCTCATGCTCAAATTTATATATCTGAATCAACAATGGTACATTGATGAATATGATAAGAAAAAAGAAAATGCTGCAATAGATGTATGAAACCATTTGCTGAAAAATGTAATACTGCTATAGGAAAGCCTTTTTGCCATTTCTTGAACTGTTGTTAAATAAAAGTACAGCTTATTTTTTAAACTGCAATGTACAAAGGATTTACTTTATCACTGTAATAAAAGTTTTTAGGAATTGAGCATTTAGCTTTTTATATTGCAATTTGTAATGTGGGTTTAAAAATACCCATGTCATCTAAAGATGAATTCTTTTTCTCTCTTTTTAAAATGTAATTCTAAGCAGAATACCAGATTTTTATACATTTGTACATATGTTTTCTAACATTTTTTACTTCCTTTTTTAATAAGTAAGCTATTAGCATGATACAAAACTAATTTTCAATAGCTTTGAATTGTACACTTTTATCTTCTTCATTATTCTATTCAGATAAATTTAACCTAAAAATTATGCAAAAATAAATAACAAAAAAATTGTAGCTCATATCTCCAAGTTGGTTTTAAAAATTGTTCTGTATATAAATGTTTGGGAAAATTACCCTTTTCAATGCAGCCATCTTTAGATATTTCAAATAAAGTTTTAATGATAGTTTTTAGTTACATTTTTAATGCAATGCCTTTTATTCAGAAAACTTAGTGTACAATATTGTTAAATAAAAAGTTGTAGCATTAAATTTTGAATATGTAAAATATTAACTTCAATATTCTCAAATTTTGAGTGTTAAAAAAAAAAAAAATCTTAAATGTGCGTTTGAAAAACATTTTCAAATTCATTGATAGTTAATAAAATTGTATGAGATTTATAAAAATATTTGGTTTTTTTCATTGCTACCTTAATTTATAAATTTTGTATATGTCTCTGAAATTAGTGTGCATATCCATTTTGCTTTCATGCAGAACATAAATATTAAAAACCTGTGGCCATACAGATATGCCAAATGTTTGTACTTCCGTTCTCTTTTGTTCATATTCTAGTAAAAATCTTTAGCAGACTCATTACTAAATATTTGTTGATCAATTAAATTGGATACAGTTTAATCCCAATTAATGTTTGTCTAGGGACTAAAAAAAGTTGTTTGTAAATCAATAATGTTGTTTAATCTTAGAGCATAGGCATTCAATGCAGTAAAATGTGTCATTAAATTGAAAATTTTTAAATCTGGTATCGTTAAATCAAAGTTATATTGTATTTGTATGAATTTTTTAGTTCATTAAAAAAATTTCCTTATACTTGTAATTTTGCACAATGTGCAAAAAAATTTATTAGCATGTCATTTTTTCATTCCTTATTGTTGTTACTTTGTAGACCTAAAATATTCATCAAATATTTAAAACTATTGTCACCAATTTTATATACATGATACATTTATATATGCATTGCATGTTTTCATCATGTTGCCAAGTTTTTCTTAAAATGTATATTGGTAGACATGAAAGGCAATAATGTGATTAGATTTTCTTTCAAGATTCTACGAAAATGAAAGGAAAGAAAAGAATAATTTTATTACATATACACATATTGTGAACTAATGGCCCAAAAAAAAAAAAAAAAAAAAAAAAAAAGTTAGCTTTTTTTTTTCCTAATCAACTTTCCATATTCATGCATGAATTTTGCTTTTATGTTACGTTTAATACCTTTTATTTTCAATAACAATATAATTCAGAAAATTTTCTTAAATTGCAACAAAAAAGTATTAGCCTGAGATATTTTAATTAATTATCAAATATGTTTCTTTCAAATCTATATTTTATTCTTTACTTCCATTAAAACCTCTTATATCAAAGTTTAAATTGTTAATTCAGATTATTGATCTTTTATATATGAATGCACTGAAATGTATGAAACTAAAACCTGAAGGATTAATAATACACTTTGTATATTGCATTTTAGCTTTTATAGATTTTTACTCTCAACTGTAGAAATAATCAAAGTATTAAAGAATATAATATATACATAGTGATATACTGATTAATGTGTAGTTATTGAGTAAGTTTAAGACATCTCTGTTGTAAGATTTTTTTTTTTTTTTTTTTCATTCATCCATTTATTTTTTTCCATTCAAATCATCATAAGCAAACTGAAAGCCTATATTAAATAAGTTTAAACCAAATGTGCCTTGTGTTGTATGCATAACCTTCCTTATGTGTGTGTGTGTGTTTTTTTTTTTTTTTTTTTTTTTTTTTTAAGTTCATAATAACCTTTGTTTCAACAAGCATGTGTAGCAATATTTCAGATTTCAATTAAGGTTTCCACTAATCTGATATAGTCGGTGGAAATTATATTTAATACCTGAAACCATCTGTAAGAATGCATAATACTGTAAAAATTCCATCATGAAAGAATCATAAAGAGGAAAAAAAAACTTTTTGCATCATATACAAGGATACTGTTGACAATCAAATTTACTAAGGACTAAAAAAAATTCAAAAATCAATATATTGTTTAATAATTATGTGCATTGGATCATACAAGTTCTTCATATAATTGAAATGTCTTCTGAATCCTAAGTTCCACCTATACCTGATAAACAAGATGCCAATAGGATTTAATATGTGGTGCCAACTGATGATGGGTCACCCATGAAAAGTAGAACCTGTTCAGCAGTAAGTCAGCAGAGTAACTCTTTAGTTACAAAAAGCAATTTCAAAAGTGATTATAACTCAATAAATTGATGAAGTGCACCGAGAAAATTCCTTAAATATTCATTAATCAAAATGGTTAATTCTTCAAGCAGGAAAAAAAGCTGATTTTTATGTTGTGTCAAAGAAAAAATAAGATTGTTTATCAGAGGATGTTTCTGATATATTTAAAACAGAAAACATGATAAATCTTTTATGAATTTAAAAGTTTTGTATACCGTAAAACAAGGTAACTTTGGAACACTTTTCAAGGTTTTTCTCTGTTCCTATCTTTATTTACAAAGTAAAAAAGCTTAAAAAATCATTAATATGTCAGTTGAGTATTCTCTTACAAGATATGGCAAAAGAATAGCTCTAGTTGCTATGGTACTTCGTAAAAAAAATTTAGTATGTCCTAATCTTACCCCATTGATTGGTGGGTGCTTTATACCCATTAAAAAGGTAGGAAACATGATTGAACAGTTTGTTACGATTCGGCGCGACTGTTTCGGCGCTGGCCGATTCGGCGCCGGCCATTTCGGCGCCAGATTTTTGCATTCTGAACTTTATGAATTTCAGAAATTTTAGTTCAAATAAGGAAAAAGATTTCTGGAAGAAGAATGTGAATTTAGCGCTCTAGAAGCTAGTTAAAATTTATTTTAAAATTTACAGCGGGGGAAAAGAGGGGGCATATGTGATCCACGTATGTTTTACTGCGATAACATAAAAGAAAATATCTTGAAAAATTAGCAAATAATGCCAGTACCAATCCTGCCTCTTTGTCGATTTTTTTTTTTTAATCAATGCTGAGCCGTTTTGTGTTTCTGTGGTGATTATTTCTTTGTTGTAGCAGCTATTGGAAATAATTTCATAAGTCTACTTCACGTGAAAACACGTTTCAAACTAACCAAAAAGCTCGACTTAACTATTACAAACCCATGTACGGACATCAAGGTAAATTTAGGGCAATGTTTGATTTTTTTTATTGACAAAAAAATCATTTATTTTTTAAAGTTAGTTCTAAACACTATTATTTTTCTGTAATCAATTTATAAATTTTTTGTAAATTGCTTTTTTTTTAAAAAGTTTTATTATTATTATTATTTTTTATTATTGCCTTTTTTTCTGTTACAAAATAGTCAGTCGACAGTTTAGTGCTATAGAACAGTTACAGGAACTAAAAAGACACAAAATATTTTATTTTTATTTAAAAAAAGTTTAAAATATTTTTTGTTCATTATATTAGTCTTTATGAAACTTAAAAGCAATAAATAATAATAATCTTTACATAATAAAGTTTTTTCTTATATATCCTGTATTTAAAGCACACTACACAACTTAACTTTGTAGAGAGCAGGGTTACGTGTGAGTTTCTCAACACGTTAACTTTTTCCAATAAAAAATATAAAAAATTCATCTTATTATTAGTTGACATTTTTTAATTTTTTATAGAAAAGATATTTAAGTAAGTGCACAAATTAATGATCAACAACGAAAAAAAATCAATTTAAATTGAATGAGTTTTTTATTTACATTTCATAGAAAAATGTCAATGCTGTTTCCTAACTTATCTACTTCGAAAAATTATGAAGATGTTTTTAAACTTACATGTTATCAACTAATAATAAAAAAGAAAAATATTGAAAATTTCTCAGTCCCAAAGTTACCCTGTGAAAAGATGAAAATTTACAATGCAAGTGCTATAAAACTTATAATAACAAGGTTAATTCTACATTAATCACTTGAGGTGGTGTTTATCAATGTATACAGACCTGAATGTAATTTGGTGTGCACAGTTCGTGAGGCACAAGCAAAAGTTTCACCAACAGAAGAAATTTTGTAAAACAAATGGTGAGAATAACTGCTGTCACAACAAGTACAGTGAACTAGGGTTCTGACAACTGCCATCAGGTAGCTGCACAATACAAGTCTACTCAGTCAATCAACAGAAGTGATTGCAAACTGAACCCAAGCAGTGTGTCGAACAGTGAACCCCATAAACTAAAAATTCCCCACTGTCCCAAAATGGGCCACCAAGTCCCAAAGTTACTCCGTCTTATGGTAATTAAATACCCTTCTACTTTTACATGTGTTTTCTGATTGAAGAATCAAGCAAAGATGTAGGTTTCATTGTTACCTTCTGATATACTTACTATATGATTATATAAGCCTGAGTAGGATCAGTGGTGGTTTTACGGGAGTAGTTAAAAAGAGAAAAGCAAGAATATTTTTAGATAACTTTTGTATAAACTATTTTTCAAAGCATGAAAGAACATTTAATATAATTTAATATTTGCTTCAAATTTTTTTCAAATACATGGAAAATTTTAAGGTAAAGTTACCCCTTCATATATGCCTCATAACTTTGGAGGAAAAAGTCCTATTTCAAGGTGGCTACTCACTCTGGAAAACTAGAAAACAGAGAATTTCAAAATGCCATTGGAAAACGGGGAAATTAGTGAATGACTCTTGAAATTACGACAGGCAATGTATCGGATTTTACCACAAACCTGCTCATGTGATTTTCCACTAATTGGCTTTTTGAGAGCTGCAGGGCCATTCCACGTTATGTGTGTGACTTTTTGACACCCTTTCTTTGCAAAAAATAATTAAAACTAATATGATGTTTTAAAAATATGTCTTAATGATTTCTATTTGAGAAGCAGAACAGATGTAAGAGTGTTCAGGTATCATTTTTGTTTTCATAAGATGATTCTAAACATTTCCATAAAATTTTAACGCAGTGTTACGTCTGTGACTCAGAAAATCTGAAAATAAGCTGTACCTCATATTGTTTTGTTATTTCCTGCGAAGTTTTAAAAGGTAAATGAACAGTATTTTTGGTGCATGTGTCTAAGTATACCAAGTAAGTATTCCATAAATATTTTTTTTCTAAAGCTCGTACAATAGCAATAAAAAATATTTTATTAGCATTATGTGTTTGACCCCGTGCAGCAGTTAAAGATTTCCCAATAAAAATCCATAATTTATGTCGGATCTTTGCCACATTGCGCACAGAGGTTCTTTGGTGCTCAGGAACTCACATAGGGGGTATTTTCACCCTCCCCCATGGGGGTGGATCCTGTTAAGGTTTTTTGAAAAAATCCAAGAAGCAGGATAGTTAGGCCTATTATTAACAATGATAACATTTTTTGAATTACAAACAAAAGCCTAAGACATCTGAATTAAAATTTTGAGGCATAAAATTGCTCTTTTCTACACATGGACAGGAAGTTTTACACTATTTTTTTCTTTTATTTGAGCCTGATTGTTGAAAATGCATCACTTGACACAACTTCTATTTTTGAAGTGGACTGTGCAACGCCTGGGAACGCAGCCAGTAAATACTTAAACTGAAAGGATATACAAAATAAAGAATGAAGATGAAATTTTTATTTGTATACAAATAACAAGTTTATAAACAATCACGAACTTCTAATATTTATGGGGTTTAAAACTATTTGGAATGTTTTAAATCATCTGTAGGATTTATTCACTTCTCTTCACAAAAACCAGAAATTATCAAAAAATATTAATGCAATTTTAGGTAAGTAGAACATTGTTCTTTTGATCTTAAAGTATGCTGATTGCGAATACTTAGTTTAAGTTGCTCTTTGGGTATGAAATAAACAATTATTTATTTATATTATTATTCATTTTTTAACACTCATTGAGTCTTGGTTTCAGTGCCAGCACACAATATTTTTGGTTGAATTATATAAAGTACTTTTTTCCATAAAAAAAGTATGTAAAAATGGTTTTATAATGAAAACAATTCAGGAGCGTAACGTGTGTGGCATCTTTCAAAAAGCCTTGTTAAAAATTTTCTGCCAAATGTTTGAAGATAAAAGTCAAGTTACAGGTTTATGAAATGAGATATTTTTCTTCTAGTTCCCCAATTTGACCTTGGAAGAAAACTTTTGTTCTTTTTGCTTTGCGTGTGTGACCAATAAAAAGGGACCTGCATATTTTGAGGGGTTAAAAACATATCAAAAGTCTTTATTTAAAAAAATGACATAATTATAATAAAGCATCTGTGTTCATGATATTTGATCAATTTTCCCAGAAAAAAATACATTGTTAATGAAATAAATGTAAGAGCTTTATTATTTTTTTTTTTACTTCGTCTATACATGTTATCAAATAAGGCCAAAATCTGATATAAAAATATTTCAAACTCAAAATTGATGCAGGAATTGACAAGTGTAGACTTTTTTTTTGTCAAAAAATGTTTGTATATCATGTGAAAAAAAATTTTGGTGTGTCAGGACCACTTTTCCTGGAATTGCCCTGCACTGGAAAAGTTTGTTTTATACACTAATATTGTTTTACTTCCTTAAAAGTTTTATCCCTTTACTTTCAGAGAAAAAAATAGCTATTTGTGGAAGTCCACACCATACAAAAAAAAATATAAATAAATAAATCTTAAATGTTTTGTTGCATTTTTCTTGAAAATAAATGCTAAAAAACGAAAGGGAAATGTAATGAACATTAAAGATAGAAAATGCACATTTCCTCCTATCTTATTGTATATTTCATTTTTCTAAAGAATTTCTGTCATGACTTTTGTTTGCAAGTTTTACTCTTAAGTTTTTATCAATAGAATTTTGCTTTTTAATATTTTGTGCCCCTTTGCGGTCATTATTTTTCCAACAAGCTCAAATTCCTGAACGGTTAGTTATGTGAAACATTAGCAAGTTCAGCATTTCCCACTATCAGCATTACGGTCAGTCTTGAATGCCCAAAATAAAAAACCTGGTGGCACAACAGTCCCATGGGGCCAAGGTCTAATCACCATTTCTTTTTAATGAATATGCCCCATATTACTCATTCTGGAAAATCAACACTTATAAATAATATGATGGGTTCAAATCTTGAGGTTAGCAATTATGACTTCATGAATCAAGTAAAATAGAATGTGAGGAAATATATTAATTTGGCAAAATGGCTGTAATGCTACTTAAATAAATCTGAAGAACGAATTCTAAATGACATCTTTCATGATATTTTAAATTTTTCCTCAATAGTATACAGGGAAAGATACATTTGTAAGCAATTTTTGTTTTGAATACAAAGCGTGAAAAATGCTTGTAGGGGTGTTACACATAGTTGTATACGTATACATACAGATGCGTTATATAATACAGTGAAACCTCAATAAGTAGTCGACCGGTTAAGTGGTCACTCCGTTTAAGTGGTCATTTTTCTTTGGTCCCGAAAAGGTCTCATTCACAGTAATGTAAAATGATCCTCTTTTACTGGTCACCAAATTTAATTTTACCCGGTTAACGAGTCACTCAAAAATTGTTTTCTAGAATTCCTTTCCTTATCGGGTCTTAGAAAATAGTGTCGGACTTAGTTAAAAGGCTGTTTGATAGTCATTTTTCCTTGAAATCTCGATCCTCGGTTCTGGTCATTCAAAGCATACTTCTTGCTGTGACTCTGCTGACTGCCAAGAGTATGAATCAAACTCCTTTCAGCAAAACATACAAAATCTAATACCTGGAGAAAGTTAGTCCATTTAACATCCGTTCAAGGAACTACAAACACAGAATTTAAAGCTTGGTGTATGTTAAAAGAGATCATTTTTTTCCGTAAGCAACAACTTCATGAGTCAACATTGAAAGATTGTATTAATGTACCATAACTACATTAAAATAAGTTGTTATTTAGTAATGTATAAGTAAGAGAAAATAAAAACAAAGTAACTATCATTAGTATTTTTCCCCCTTTTTAATATTTGCACTAATTTATAGAAATTGATTACATAAGCTATTGTTTTTCTCACAGAATTCTACTGCTATTTATGAATAATTTGTTGGTCCCTTGAGTGACGACTTAACGAGGTTTTACTGTATATTTGTTTTGATTTGTTTCAAAATCAAAAATACCTTTCGTGATGTCTGGAATTTCTAAAATTTTACTCTGGAAATCTCAGGGAATTTGTCTGGAGAGTGGCCGCCCTGTATTTGAATCAAATTGCTTTTATGTTTGAAAGATATTGGCGCAATTTTCATGTCTTGATATTTTTTTTTTTTTTTCATTCAAACTTTTTAAATTAAAAAACCCAACATTAAGCCTACAAATATTGTGATCCCATATAGATCCTCCTGTAAAACGTGAATTTGCATCAAGTAAACTTCATTAAAAATATCATTTACAAATATATTTTTTTATTATTATTATTATTATTTTGACATTTCATACCATCCCCTTCAAAATTATGGGTGCTCTAAATTTTTGCATTTTACTCGTTCTTCTAGAACTAATTCCACCCTATTCCAAGTCCTTGCATTTATACTTCTAGAACCTAATTCCTCTAGAACTAAAGCACCCATACATAGCTCCAAAACTGCCTGTGTATGAGATAAATGAAATTCGCCTTTGTAGGAAGTGCCATTGTAATAATATAAATTGAAACAAACACGTTTTAGACAATAGTTTATTGAGAATATACAATCAAAACTTGTTATACCACCCCCGACAAACCACCATCCTCTTAGTTTGCCAAGAAAGACTGAAAAAAAAAAGTTCTGTATAGGAATGCAATTCAATTTCCCTCCTTAAAGTGGAATCAGCTGACAATTTTCAATCAATTTCCCTCCTTAAAGTGCCATCAGACGACGATTTTCAATGTAAACTGCACGCTTGGTACAATCATATTACTGTTTAAACTGCAAGCTTGAAAGATCATGTCAAACAGGATTTAGGAGAGTGAATTCTATGTGTTGGCCCCTAAAGCAGAATACTTGACGATGTTCTGCAACGTAAAATCATTTAACCAAAATTGTTCTGCAAGTACTTCAAGCATTGTATACACAAGCAACCAAGGTGACTTTTTCCACAAATCGGGAGCCCTAAATCAAAATCGTTTCATACAGAAGGGTTTTTTTTTTTTTTTTTTTTTCAGTTTTTAAAACTTTACTGTAGTGGTGTACATTTATGTGGAACCTAAACCAATTGAGTCTACAAAAATATTTTATATTATTTTTTAAATGCATAGAAAGAGCAAAGATACAAAATTTTATAAAAATCCGAACCTAGGCGTCAAATCACGTTTCTTTTTGGTTAATTTTACATGGCATGAAGGAGAAATTAAAATAATGTTAATAAATAAGTAAATTACAAAAATAATAAATAAAATGAGTCGAGTTAAGGTAGCAAATAATAAAACGCTTCAAAACTTTCTAAACAATTCAAATATTTTCAGAATGCAAAAGGATTGAAATCTCAAATAAGACACGCAATTTTCGGCGATGGACGTGTTTCAATGTTGACATGTATCCAAAACATACGCTTATGGAGGAAATTGCAATGGATGAAGGTCGATTGGGAAAAATAAGGAGAAGGAGAAACACAAAAAGGCTAGAAAAATCAGAATCATTTCAGATTTAGAACGTGAAATTTCTGCCGAAAATCTCCAGAAACTGCCGATTTTCCACAAATATCGTCCAACTCAAGATAGAACTTTGCAGAAATTCTGCAGATTTCTTTGAGTTCAAAGTAAATCTAAAGTTCCAGCAGATGACTTTTTGAATTCAACACTTTTCGCGAGCTCTCCGCCGAATTATCGTATTTTCGAGAATTTTTGATTTTCTTCTAATTTTAAGAGCTCTGCAGAATTTTATGTTGTGTTGGAAGATATTTGCAGAAAATCTGCAGAAATTTCACTGAAATCAGTAGAATTTCTGCAGAAAATTTGTCTGAGTTTTCCTCTCACATTTGAACAGAATTGTTCTGCAGCTCAGGCTTCTGTTCTGCGACGTACGTCGCAAATTTAGTAGTATTCTGCTTTGGGGGTGTTGGCATAGGGAAAAACTCATGAAAGGTCACCCACACCTGCTACCAATGCACCTAAATTAGTCACTGAGATACACCAGGTAAAAGTGTTCAGCTTTCTTATCTCTTTTTCTGTTTAATCAGCCACTAGAAGAAGCAGTATCCAACATGTCCAGGAATTTCTTACTTGAACTTGTCAGCTCCCCAACCCTTTTCAACCTTTTTATTTTGACATTTCACTGTTCACCTATGAAAGCAAAGATTCTTTACCCCCTTTTCAGTTTGGTGGGAAGGGTTAAGATTTAACCTGTTATGAACATCCTGTGCAGACTTCAACGAACTATGTCAGTTTGTATCATAACTCTGCAACATTCTTAATTACTATTGAATATGCCTTTCCTTTGCTTTGAACGCCCTACTGGCACTCATGAACATTAACGTCAGATTAATAAATTTTGTGATGTGCTTGGGAGGAAGTGCTTCCCCCTGAGCCCCTGCAGCCAGCAATCATTAAGTCATAGAAATAAATGTCTTCAATATTTTTTTTATAAACTGTGAGCCCTTTGTTTAAAATGAATTTATTTTTTCTGGTACAAATAATTGTTTTAAACTCATTTGGGCTAGCAATGACTAGAATAATAAGAGAAAAGAATTTCACTTCTTTTTTCCTGAAGTATCTCAATTTTATATGTATTGTATACTGTAACAAGAAGTTTGTTGTTCAAAAACAATGTCATATTTTATTGTCTGTTCTACTGCCAAAATTTTGTTTTTGGAAAATAGTTCCATAAACGACATTCAAAATAAAGAAAAATTGTGTTACAATGACAGGGCCGCAGAAAGCCAAGGCTAGGCCCTTCCGCCCCCCCCCCCAAAAAAAAAAAGGGAAAAAAGTTATGGGGAAAAGAAAAAGGGGGAATAAAAGCAAAAAAAGGGGTGGGAAAGAAAAAATCAAACCTGCTTACTAGAAAACAATAAACTCTATTTTAAGTGCCACAACAGTAAATACCAAAAGAATAAATTTTACTCAATCTTTACATTTTCTCTTGTTCAGAGTTCCCCCTCCCTTCTTTTTTTCTCCTTCCTTTTTTTTTTCTTTCCTTCTTTTCTTTCTTTCTTTTTTTTTTTTTTTTTTTGTGACAGTGTCGCCGCCCAACCCTCTCGAAGGCCTAGGCCCCTAGTTTCCGACTAGGCTGACATGGCTTCTCGTTGGGCCTGTACAAAGACCCCCGATAGAAGTGAAAGTTTTATCTCATACTAAAGAAAATAATAAATTATAAACAAGAAAACTAAACAATACTTGAAATCCGCATTTTAATTGTTGCCAAAAATAGAAAAATAATAGTAATTATAAAGTTAATTTTTTTAATAAAAAGTCATTTTAAGGCTCAACTAAGCAATGCAAATTACCCTTTAAAAATGATAGACTTGATTTGAATCAAAGAAATCTTTGGAAACCTGCATTATTTAAAAGTTGAAACTGCTCAATGAGACTTATGATTCTCTGGTAGAAACTTTTCTTTGTTTGAGCAGGTGTTGGTATGTATTATATCACTGTTTTTTACTCGTGAAAACATATTTGAATCGATTACCTTCAAAAAGAGCATAAGTCCATCGAATGAAACTTCAGGATTCAATAAAATTGTTTATTTCATCCATAAAAGCACTAAATTCTACAAGAATTTTTGTGACTAATCTAGCCACAAGTAAGATCATTACTTCATCAAAAACTAAGTTTCATTTAGTCACTGAAATTAATTTCAATTTATTTTTAATTTTGGACTTATGCTCTTTCTGCAACTAATACCCTGAAAGGCTAGTTAAGAGTGATGAAAATATAAATCAAGTGAAACAGATTAGTTTCAAACTGATGTATGATATTAAAAAATAGTATAACAAAGTGACAAAAATAATTAGGGATGTCTGTATGCATAAATTCATTATCTTAAGAAAATACATGTTGTATTTTTCCCTTTCTCTCATCTTATTTTTGTAACTTAATAAAGTTTGTTGTAAAAAAAATAAAAAATAAATATTTATAATAAATAAATTAACAAACTGAGAAAAAAGCTAAAGTTTCACATGTACATAAAACTATTCATATTCATCGAATACATCGTCCATAGAAATTTTCTTCTATCCTTCTCTTGTCTAGTTTTGTGTACCAAGTTCGATGTGCATGTTAATATGACTATGTTCAAAATTGCATTGAATAATCATCTTGATATCTTATTTCTTCCTACATTATGAAAAATTTTCTTTAGTACTCAATATTGGCAAAGGTAGTTCAGCCAACAAGCGTTACTTTACAGTGTGCTTTTGAAAACCGTTAATAAAATAGCTAGTCTGAAATTGTTCCTTTGGTGTTCTATTGAAAATTTAAACATCATGAATGTTGAGAATTGAAAACATTTGTCATCCAGTAGAATATTTTTCCAAAATCTCAATTAGGGAGATAAGTCCTCTTTAAAAATGAAAGGCACCTGTTTTAGCAGTTACCGATTTCATTGTTTTCAGCAGATTTGACAGTGAATTTTGGTGTACTTTCATAATTTCTCTTATAAGAAAGTGGATTTCACATGGTAATAATCTGTCATGTCATATCTGTTTAACATTCATTTTAATGTCCCAAAATTCCAGTTGCAAAAGAGAAACAAATGTCCTCTTAGAGGAGAGTCATCAGCAATCTTGTTAAATTTCTTCAATGTTAATTCTAGAAAAAGTCTTCTGCAGTGTCGTTATCATTTGACCAGCATGTACCTCACTAAAAGCATACAGTGTTTTTACAAATCCTAGAGTGATGTTAATAAAATCCCTGCGAAATTAGCAAACTTCTTTTCGATACTTTTCTGCCTTATCTCTGCAGGTCATGATTTCGAATCCCCCCCAAACTGACGGACTTACCATTACCATAGAAATGCTAGATTAAAGAAGTTATTTGTTTTTACTTCATTACACCAAAAAATATAGTTCTTCGATAATCATACCATACATTCAAACTGTGTCTTACTGTTCCTTTATTAGGGGTCTAACAGGGGGGGGGGGGAATATGGCGCAAGTTGTGCCATCAAAATTTGGAGGGGGGGATTGTTTTTTAATTTTATTTAAATTTATTTATTGGTTTACTTTTAATTTAAATTATTTATTTTATTTCATTCTGTTAATATTTCATTTCATTTATTTAGTTTGTATGTGTGTCATTGGCGTAGCATAGAACTTTTCAAATAAAATGATAATAATAGGAAATAAATAATATTTTAAACAAATTAAATAAAAAATATTTTTAAAAATTTAATAAAAGAAAAAGGAGCATAAAAAGGGGGAAAATGGTTGATTTTAGGGGGGGGGGATTTGCAGCATTGAACTTGGAGGGGAAGGGAATTTTGTTGAAAACACACATACATGTAGCCATGGACTTGATTTTATTAAAAATTTTGGTCTACAAAATTTATTCAAACAAGCACTTTCACCTTGATATTCAGCAACTTTGCGTAAGGTTATATTGTGCATATTTAAGATTTCACATATGTTGCACTCCTTAATTCATCTGCTGACTTTTCTCTCAGTACGAGTTGAACTTGACTGCAACTTAGCTCAACATACCTGAATAACAGTACCAAAATAGAAATGACTTAGAAAAAGGGAAACCAAGGTCAGTAAAACATCAATTCATATTTCAACCAAGTAACAAAAAACAAAGATGAAAGTGTCTAATGGATATAATAGCTTAAAATCTTTATGTAGTACAGTACTAGAACATTCAGCAGAAAAAAATTTTAATATGATGACTGCCAAACTATGAGATAATTCATAGCATGTGAGCTTAGCTGATAGAATGACTGTGAGTCAGCTCATAGTTGCTCAATTAGTTGCTTTTATACAGATTCAATTAACTATCGTCGTCTCACAGCAACAGTAAGATATCTAATCCCAGAAATAACACTAAGATATCTTACTGTTGCTCGGAGGGAACGATATGTAGCATACAGGCATGAATAGCCATTTCCCTTCCGGGAAGGTAAAAGTAAAACAAAACTGACTTACAAGTACCCTGGTCTTAGCCTGTGGCGCACACAGGAATTTTTCAAAGGAGGGGGGGGGGGGTCCCAGAATCCAAGGTCCTCAATCTCATTGTACTTCAAAAAGCATCCAAACTTATTCTTTTGATTTCATTGATTGTCGGGAATAAAGAACATTTTGAAATATTAGTCAACTCTCGATAACTGGAATATTCCTTTATCTCAAAGTTTTCATTTTGTTTTTCAATACAAAGTTGTCTCTGTATCTCGAATGTACTTCTTTTTGGTCCAAGTTTTTAAGAAATTTCCTTTTTCATTTTACACATAAAACTGCAGTGAAAATAAGTTTTTTTCCCCCCTATAATAGTGCTTTGCTTATCAACTTGCACGAGATAATTTATTTACAAGTGTTGCAATATTGTGTGAAAAGTAGCCGATTTTGGTACTTTTTGCTGTGGCTGAAGACCTAAAATTTTATAGCTGGCTAATCTTTGAGAGACTTGGAATTTTAAGAAAAAATACAAAAATAGCTTTTTTTTTTTCAAGATGACTCAACTAATAGTGCTCTAAGGACAAAAAGACATTCAAAAATAATGCGAACTGAAGACAGGAGAAAACAAATTGGGCCTATGATTGAAGCAGTAGTTCAAACTGCTTTAAGAGTAGTAATTTCATAAAACAGCAATAATAACAAAGGTAAGATGAAATATTACTTGGACACTGAAGAAAATGTAGCTACAAGTCAATCCTTGTTCTACGAAGCCGGTTGTATTAACTGTTACAACATATACAAACTGTTCTGCTTGTGCAGATTTTAATGAAGATACTGATGAAGAACTTTATCACCTCCACCTAATGAGCAAGTATCAGATTTTAGAAATATTTTACTGCAGTACCTGGAAAATTCCGAAAATATGGATAGGTGGAATTGTATTTACAAACTTAATGACATTTTAAGATGCAATAAAATAATGTAAGCAGTCAAAAGTAACTTCTTTTTTCGAAGTATCTCAATAAAAGCTGTTCTCTGTAAAAATATTTTTTGTATTACTAATAATTAATTTAATCCAAACAATAATTGTTATAGTCTAAACTCAAACTACCAATTACTCGAAGGTTTTAGCTGGTTCATTGAGACTTCGAGCTATCAAGCTGTATTTCCTATTAGTTAATAAAATTAATTTATTAGTTAAAAATACTCAATTAAAGTACAAGAATGCACAAGATAGAACATATTTACTTTTCTCATAATTAAAACAAAAACCGACAAAGCAAGATCATCGACAGACATCGTTTTAGAATAATTGAAGCTCACACACAGTTTGATTTTACGAGGGAAGAAAGAAAAAAAAAATTTTACTTTTAAATTAATATTGTAATTTGATATTATTGTTACCTTTGCATGGAATTATTTTATGTTCTACATACATAGGATTATATTCAATCAAAAAAACTCAAGGGCAATGGGAAGGGTGTGAACTTCCTGGACCCTCCCCTAGCGTGCACCACTGGTCTTAGCCAAGCTCATATGATCTTGAATTTTTCGTAACTTGGAAGTCAATGAATGCATTAGTTAAAATCAATTGAATACAGTACTTGTAGATATCAATATTTTAAGTATGTTTGTTGCAAAAAAATGTATTGCAAAGTGCTTGATTTCCCATGTAGAATAATTTCCTTCTAAAGCCAACAGGCTGAAAAAAATATATATATTATTGCATTGTGTCAGCTGTATGAGACAATGAAAATGACAATTTACTTTTTCTTTGTAACAAAATATCATTATTATCTTTACATAAAAGATATGACTTTGTTCCTTACAAACAAATGAAATGATCACTTTTAAATAAAAAAAGGGATGTATTATTGAGCATTGATTCTTTATTTCTGGATCCATTCATAGTACCATCATTATTTTCTGCATGTCGGACATGTGCTTGTAAATGAGAGGGAGAGATATAAGTGCATTTCTGCAATAAACAAAATTACTGCATTTATTGACATAACTGGCATTTTTAGCGGATCAGTTTATATATATATATATATATATTAGGGTGGTCCTTATTTTCGAAGTTGTAGATATTTTACACGACGCCCCCTCAATTTGTTCCATTATACAAATAAATGATCCATGCAAAATTTTAAGTCACTCCATGAATATTAACACGTGCCCCTAGGGCCCCCTTTTTTGAGTTTCGAAGAAAAAATTGCGGATTTTCTCATTTTTATGTAAAAATATTCCTAGGTTTCATATTTAAAGTAATTTTGAACCTCAATAGATGTTGCTACTTCCAGACCAACCATTCTCTCACTTTCATTCTGTAAAATTTTACATATTACATAGGGTACATAGACACCAATGGCTTTGGGACAGGCATACCGCTATTTGCGCTCGTTTCAAACCAAGAGGCAGGAACATTTCTTTCCACCAAGATGCACACAAGGGATTCTAAAGGCGATTAATGAATGGCCTAGGTCATTAATGAATGATTTTTGACAACAACAAATTGCCTCCTCCAGGCTTTGGGGGTTTTGATTTAGAAAATTTTCTGTGTATGTAAAAGGTGTGGCAAATAGGGTCACTAGGTTTCCATGCTATAAATATAAGTAATGACAATTATATTTAATTCGCTGTTCTTTAGTTATATACTTAAATATTTATGCACTTATAATTCAAATTCTGAAAAATCCTCGATTACCCTACCATAAAAATAAACTTTATTTTCCATATCTAAAATATAAATTAAAAAAAATTCCAGATCGGAATAATGTAAAAATCTATACTTTAAACTGTCTTCTATTTCAGTACATAGTCCTTTATTATCATCAAATTCCTCTTGCAATTCACAAGATTTAGAAACCGAAATGGGTATCTATCCTAACCTGTTGAACCTTTTTTCTATATCTGGTCTAACACAACGCAAAACAGCTTGACAACTATTGATATCTGCTGGCATTTTATCAATATTAGACAAATGCCATATTAGGGACAATGATGCTGCACATTTATTAACAGCCTATGTAGATGCAGTAAATTTAAATCCAAATAACCTTATGATCAATCGTACATCCCTTAAGAGAGCAAGAGAAAATCTTCGAGAGGTAAAATCAGATTTCATGAATTTAAATTTAGATTTTTTAGTTATTCCCTGGGATACAAAGCTACATCCAGATGTAACTGAAAAAAAAAAAAAAACAATAGGCTTAGCATGATAGCTTCAGATCCCAATGTTGAATAGTTACTCAGAATTTCTGAGATATTTCTTCAGTTGTATATGATATCTTAGATGATTGCTCTTGATTGCTAACTGTTCAAGTTGTAGTGTTTGATACAACGGCTTACAATATCGGCCGTATAAATTGTGCATGTAATTTTTAAGAGCAAAAGCTGAACGGTGATATATTGTATTTGTATTGCTATCATCATGCACTTGAAATCGTACTGCAGAGTGTCTTTAAAGAAGTTCTTGCCTTTCTTAGTTCTAGACTCGATATTCCATTATTTAAGCGCTTTAAAATTCAAAAAGTACACATACCACTTAAATTCTAAAAGAAGAATTTGATGACATATTATTGTTCGTAGAAAGCGGAATTAAGAAATATTACAGAGAATTCTCATAACGTGTAATAATATTGCTTGGTGAAGTCCTCCCTCCTACAGGGATATGTTTTCGGCAACCTGGAGCTTATCTGTGAGCCAGATGGGTGGCAAAAGGAATTTATTGTTTGAATATTTATATATTTAGGAAACAATTTAAATTGACCTTACATTAAGAGAATGCCCGTAAATGCTGTTTGACAGTTAAATGTTGTATGAAGATATAGTTTTTCGCAGCAACCCATTCTAGGCCTTTTAAATTAATATAAAGTCCAGTGTCTAAAAACCTGCAGCGTACAAAATGATGACAAACATGCAGCAGAAGCAGTGATTGAAAAATTCATAAATCACTTATGGTACTTAGGGGATGAACTAGTAGCTTTGTCCGTATTGGATGAAGGAATTAACTTTGAAGATAGGAAAAGACTACTTCAAAAAAAATGCTTGCTGAATAGGAAGACGTGTCTGATGACTGTATAAAAATTTCAGATAACAGTAGATGATTTGGAATATTTTCTTAGTAAAGTTCTTCCTCTTCATAAAATCAATTACAAGTCAATAAAACTGTTTGATAAGTTACAAAAACCAAAAGATGTTTTCCTTTTTGATCCTGATTCATGGCAAAATGAAGGAAGCTATTTAAAGGGAAGAGATATCGTTAAAACGCTGAAAGTTGTGAATGATACAATTGAAAGAGGAGCAAAATTAATCGAAGAATTTCACAATCAATTTACCAAATATGAGTCACAAAAGCAACTTAGTATTTCACAGACAGTCCAAGACTATCTGGAAAAAATGCACACGATTGAGATACATTGAGAAAAGCTTACAATTAAGGTCAAGTTTCTAAAGCACTATTTCATTCTTATTCAATGTAAAATCTTTAGACGATATGAAGTAGTTAAAAAGATTAATTTTAGGGCTACCTCGCTGTAAAAATATTTTGCAAACATAGGAGGAACGATGTACGGGGTCTGAAGTAAAAACTCGAAGATTTGTGGGAAAATTATCAAAAGTGTTAAAGTTCAACGTCCTAGGGGCACGTGTTATTATTGACTGATCGAGTTCAAATTTTGCACCGATTACTTTTTATTATAGTGTCACAAAACTAGGGGCGTCACTTGTTGAATTCCGAAAGAGAAAAAAATTCCCATATAAATAAGGACCACCCTAATATATATATATATATATATATATATATATATATATATATATATATATATATATATATATATATATATATATATTAGGGTGGTCCTTATTTTTGAAGCTGCAGATATTTTACGCGACGCCCCCTAAATTTGTTCCATTATACAAATAAATGATCCTTGCAAAATTTTAAGTCAATCCATGAACATTAACACGTGCCCCTAGGGCCCCCTTCTTTGAGTTTCGAAGAAGAAATAGCGGATTTTCTCATTTTTATGTAAAAATATTCTAACGTTTTATATTTAAAGTAATTTTGAACCTCAATAGGTGCTGCTACTTCCATACCGACCATTCTCTCACTTTCATTCTGTAAAATTTAACATGTTACAGAGGGTACATGTACATCAATGGAATTGGGTCAAGCATACCGCTCTTCTGCGCTTGTTCCAACTAAGCGGCAGGGGAATGTTTCTTCCCACCAAGATAGACACAAGGAATTCTATAGGCCATAAATGAATGGCTCTTGCCATTAATGAATGATCTTTGACAACAACAAATTGCCTCCTCCAGGCTTTGGGGGTGTTGATTTACAAAATTCCCTGTGTATGTAATAGGTGTGGCAAATACAGTCGCAAGGTTTCAATGCTATATAAGTAATTTCAATTATATTTTGATTCGCTGTTCTTTAGTAATAAACATACCTAAATGCTTATGCAATTATGCAATTTTTAATTTTTAAAATATAAATTTCGAAAAATCCTCGATTGCTTCTAACATAAAAATATACTGTATTTTCCATAGCTAAAATATAAATTTTAAAAAAATATCCTTATCGGAACAATGTAGAAATCTATACTTTGAATTAAGTTTCTTCTATTTCAGTACATAGTCCTTTGTTATCATCAAATTCTTGCGATTCACAAGATTTAGAAACTGAAATGGGTATCTATCCTCATCTGTTGAACTTTTGTTTTCTACAGCTGGTCTACCACAATGCAAAAAAGCTTGCCGATTATTAATATATTCTCGCCTTTCATCACTGTTAGACAAATGCCATATTAGGGATAAAGATGCTGTTTATTTATTTACAGCCTATGTAAATGCAGTAAATTTAAATCCAAATGACCCAGTGATCAATCGTACATTCTTTAAGAGAGCAAGAGAAAATCTTCGAGAGGTAAAATTAAATTTCATGAATTTAAATTTAGATTTTGTAAATATTCACTGGGATACAAAGCTACATCCAGATGTAACTGGAAAAAGAATGCCGACAGAATTACCATAATAACTTCACGTCCTAATATTGAACAGCTACTCGGAATTCTTTAGATATTTCTTCAGTTATACATGATATCTTAGATGATAGCTCTTTATTGCTAACTGCTTTAGGCTGTAGTGTTTGATACAATGACTTGCAATACCAACCGTATAAATTGTGCATGCAATTTTTAGAGCAAAAACTGAACGGTGATATATTACATTTGGATTGCCATCATCATGCACTTGAAATCGTACTGCAGAGTGTGACCTTAAAGAAGTTCTTGCGTTTCTTAGTTCTAGATCAGATATTCAATTATTTAAGAGCTTTAAAACTTTGTGGAAAGATCTCCATCATTCAGAACTTATAACAGTTCAATCAAGTACACATACCACTTAAATTCTATAAGACGAAGTTGATGACATATTATTGTTCGTAAAAAGCGGAATTGAGAAAGATTACAGAGAATTCTCGTAACTTGTAATAATATTTCCTGGTGAATTTCCTCCAACAGGGATATATTTTCGGCAACCTGGAGCTTATCACTGAGCCACATGGGTGGCAAAAGGAATTTTTGTTTTGAAACTTCTATATTTAGGAAACAATTGACTTTTAAACTGACCTTACATGAAAAGAAAGCCCTTCAATGCTGTTTTACAAAGCTGTTTTACAATTAAATGCTGTATGAAGATATGATTTTTTGCAGCAACACAATCGAGGCTCCTTTGAATAATATAATATGTTTGAAAAACTAGCAGCGTACAAAATGATGACAAACATGTAGCAGAATCAGTGATTGGGAAATTCATAAATAACTTATGGTATTTAGGGGATAAACTAATAGATGAAGGAATTAACTTTGAAGATAGGAAATGACTAGTCCAAAAATTGCTTGTGATAAGGAAGACGTGTCTGATGACCGTTTAACAAATTTCAGATAACAGTAGATGATTTGGAATACTTTTTTAGTAAAGATCTTCCTCTTTATATGATTTGGAATATTTTTTCAGTAAAGATCTTCCTCTTTATAGAATCAATTACGAGTCAATAAAAACTGTTTGATAAGTTACAAATACTAAAAGATTTTTTCCTATTTGATCCTGATTCATGGCAAAACGAAGGAAGCTATTTAAAGGGAAGAGAGATTGTTAAAATACTGAAAATTGTGAATGATACAATTGAAAGAGGAGCACAATTAATCGAAGAATTTCACAACTAATTTACCAGATATGAGTCACAAAAACAATTGAATTTACAGACCGTCCAAGACTATTGGAAAAAATACACACTATTGAGATACATTGAGAAAAGCGTACGATTAAGGAACGTTTCTAAAGCATTATTTCATTCTTATTCAAAGTAAAATCTTTAGATGATATAAAGTAATTAAAAAGATTAATTTTAGTGCTACCTCACAGCAAAAATATTTTGCAAATCTAGGAGAAACAATATACTGGGCCTGAAGTAAAAACTCGAAGACTTATGGGAAAATTTTCAAAAGTGTTAAAGTTAAACGGCCTAGGGGCACGTGTTATTATTGACCGATCGAGTTCAAATTTTGCACACGTTACTTTTTATTATAGTGTCACAAAACTAGGGGGCGTCACTTGTTGAATTCCGGAAAAAAAAAATTTCCCATATAAATAAGGACCACCCTAATATATATATATATATATATATATATATATATATATATATATATATATATATATATATATATATATATATATATATATATATATATATATATATATGGCAGCATGATTTTGTGAAACTGCATATCACAGGGTTACAAGTGAAACCTGGATTTTTAGTCTTTCTCGAACATAAAACTGAGAAATTGCTACTGTTGAAATTACTATCATATCTACGATTTTTTCCAAGATGGGTAAAACTTGAAGCTGATGCCTTCCCATCTTCCTTCTATATTGTTTCATAAGTTTCGACATTGTTTTAATTTCTATTCAAACATTGGAAAAAAAGAAAAACACGGGATAAATTTATAACATGCAAAATGGATTTAATACAGAAAAATTTTTTATGTGCAACTTGTGTATTACTTAAGAGTAAGCTTACTAGAATACTAAAATGTTCAACTGAAACACCAGAACGCCACCCCCCTCCCCCACCACCCCAGCGCCTTAGATATTCAAAAGGATACATACCGTTGGATGGGTTATTGAGTGTTTTAGAAGGTAGTTCATTCTCAGTGCTATAAATAAATGGTTTATGCTTTGCATGTTGGCACACACTCTAAATTATTATTATTATTATTTTTAAGCATTGAAGCAGGGAATCTTATAGCGCTGAAACAGATATTCATACTTTTTAAAAAAATGTTTGAACTTCGAAATTTGCCACCCTAGGCGGGCGCCTACCCCAGGAGCCAGGCCAGCTCATGTCTTTGATTCTAGCCTCCCCACATGAGTGAAAGTATCATTTCTTATCAATTTAAAAAGAAATATCTATTAAGTCTGATTGAAAAAGTTGAATAACCCTTATAAATAATAATATTATAAAGATAAAACATTTTTTCAACTTTCCCGGTACGTATTTATAACTAAAAACTAAGTGTTCATGTTTCCATGACTTGTAAATGTTCCGAGTAAGGTCCATGTAACCTAGCAAGGGCAACTGATAAATTTTTGATTGGCCTTACAAGGAACACTGCTGTTATTTTAGCTAAAATCGAAACAAAATCATTATTTTTTTCTTTAGTACAAAAGCAAATCCTTATATGACAATTTATATTTAAAAAAAAGATTATAATAGGTAATTTACATAAAAAAATAACCTTTTGCTGTGTGTGAGAATTACAATTTTGACATAGATTACCAAGGTCTACGAAGTGAGGGCCCGCACTACAAAATAGTAATACGAGTGACTCGCCGCCGCATCTGTGTCCTTGAGTTTGATGGAGCCAAGTGTGAGTGGAAGGAATTTATCATCACATGACAAGAACTGTGACTTTTTTATAGTTGGCCTTCAAAGGAGCATGGCTTTCCATGATCCACCCACCTTATTTCACTTTGCCTCACATTCCCCCAACTTCATGTTTTAAAAATAATAATAATGCAATTGAAAAAGATTTATTTTTTTCCATTGAGTTCAAACTCTGCATAAATTTTGAGACACCCTAATTTTTATCTGACCCCTATTGAATCTATCCCCTATCTAACTGTATTTATCAACAGTGCTAAATGTAGTAAAGTTTACAAAGTTTCAGCTTACCAATATATTCTTTAATCATCTAATGTAATTTGGCCAGGACCATGATTCTTCATGTATCTCCTATAACTTTTATATCGTGCACTTTCTGCCAGCTTTAATTTCATTTCTTCTTCCTTCTTTTGTTTCCATTTCTGAAAGAAATGTGAACCCAATTCTTACAAATACAATATTATCCATGATTTTTTTTTTCTTTTGCATTAGAATAGTTATATTTTTACCTATTAAAAAATCCTTGCGTTAAAATAGTTATATAATTACCTATTAAAAAATCAATTTTATTGAAATACACTTCATCAGCTTATCTAAGGTTGTAACTATCATATCACTAAGACTTTTCTGTTTATCTAGTAAATGCTTCCAACATTTTAATCAGTTATAGAAAATCATATGTAAAGTAAAAAGTTACCATCATTCAAACAAAAATGATATCAAAGGGGCTTTCTACAAATGATGTCATGCTTTGAGGGGAGAAGAGGGTTCTTGAAATTGTGCGTTTATGATAGGGAGGAATTAACAAGGTAACAAGAAATGTCACATCAGGCTCTTTTGTGAAAATATGTAAAAGAAAAAGAATGGAGAGGGGAGGAGATAAACTAGTCTGACACTTCATAACCAAGAGGGGAGGGGTCAAAAATGTTGATAAAAAATGATATCACTTATGGACCGTCTCAAAGATCACATGAATATTATGGATCAGAAACCTCATTCACATGGGGTCATACATGATCGTGAGGCCAATCAGAAATATAGAAGCCCATGTGACATGAACACCCATGAAAAATGGTAGATTATATTGAGCTTTTATTCTGATTTTTATTTAAAAAAAAGAGGAATAAAAAAACATTATCTAGAAGCAACATCTTCATCACTATGGTTTTCTATTTAAATGCTGATTTCCTAGAACATGTACACACTTTCAGTATCACAGCTGGGAGAAACAAGAGTGAATCATTGGAAAATAAATTAATCATACAAAAAATAATACATAATGATTTAAGTGTGCTCATATTTATAAGTTAGTATAATATGAAATCTTAACACATCCATTGAGACAAAACTTGCATGTACTAAAGTTGAATTTAACAAATGAAGCAACACAAGATTGTTTTTAATGTTAAAAACAGTGATGTGCAGTATGCCCAAGCAAATCAAGCAGAGATTAAGCACTCCAAAAGTAATTTTCATTTCTTATTTGCATGTTTATAATTGACAGGAATTATATGTTTTTTTTTCTTTTCTTGACCTTCGCTGAAAACAAATTTAAAAAACATTTATTAGGTGTTCCAACATCAATTTCCCCGGAAAGCGCATTCCCAGGCAAAGGAAAGAGCGAACAATCAAACAGCAGCCTATGCAGGAGAAGAAATGAAGAGGTGTTGCCATGGCTCCTATCTAATGATAAGAGACTGTCGTAGGCACTTCTTCAGATTCGAAACCAAGCAAGCAGTCCCAAGCATGGGGAGATTGCAGGGTTGCCAGATGCCTTTTTTGGGGGGGGGGGGGGGGGGGGTTGACAGGTTAAAAGCGGTTTTCTATTTTGGGACTGATTTTGATTGAATGTGAACTGTTAAATGCTCTGAAAGAGAGGAACACGTTTTTTGATTCTGTAATTGAATATTTTGCTGCTAATGAACAAAGAATGGAAATCATTTTTTATGAATTGTTAAAATAAATGCAGTATTTGCTTCTAAAAACTCTAAACTAGGTGGTATTTTATAACGCTGCATATTTTTGACCACAATTTCAGTCATTTTTTTTCTTAACCTGTTGCTAACATGCATTTCTAATGTATTTTTGTAAGTAATCAGTATTATGTATTACATATTTGTTTTTGCTGCACACAAAATTATACAAGCGCTTTTTTTTTTTTTTTTTTTTGTCCCTTGTCCATTTTACTTAAGTTCTGGTAATCTTTCAAATAAACTTTTTTTTTAGCCTTGCAATTTATGCAAAAAATCATATTTATTTTCGGTTGATGGAGTCGATAGAGGGCTATGAAGATGAGGACAAATAGAATTTCTCACTTTGAACTTGCATCTCTAACTTGTAATCTCTAGGAGAAAGAAAAATAAAATTGTGGGAGGATTTTTTTATTTTTCTTAGATTAGCTTCGCGGGCCCCCAATCTCTCATGGGCCCCTATGCAATATGTTCTATTCAACATGACAGTTACTAGAAGTAACATGTTTTACTGAGAAAATATTGATATACTACAAACAAATATAAAGTATAAGTAAAAATATGAAGACAATTGGATACATTACAGCTGCTTGCGCACTCGCTTGGGCCACTGCACGTGCCTGGTTAAAAGCATGCCAGACTGACACAAAGATGCATTTATGATAGTAAAATTAAAATGATTTAATAATTGTATGATGAACACAAATATAATTAATTATGTACCAGATAAATATTATTCTAGTGTAAGTTGAGCCAGTTGATAATGAGAATTATCTTAAAATACATATGTGGGTCATTCAAGAATTAAAGAAATAAATTGGTGTGGGGGAAAGACTGTTGGTAGTACAAGTTTGATGCATTTGGGACCTTTAGTTGGCACAGGGGTGGATGTAGAGGGGACCATGGCCCCTTACAAAACCTTGTGATTATAAGAATTTTTTAAGAAGGAAAAAAAAGAAAGGAAATACTATGAGAAAATAGCAAAATTTAACGCATGTGTTTTACATTAAAAGAAATTTAGGTCTTAGTTGGGAGAGAAATTATATCCCTCTCCTCAAAATAGAACTATTTTTTTCAAAACTTTGCTTCATCATTTACACCATTTCTTCATTCAGATACTTAGACAATCTCTAAATGCTGCTGTTCTCATACTCTTTCTGCTCACAAGACCAAAGAGAGCCGAAAATTTATGTTTCTACGGCTTTAATTTTGAAACTGGGGGGAGAACCTTTTCTTTTCCCATGCTCCTCCGCAAATGCCACAAAAAGGTAACCAAAAATTGTGTTTCAGGACTTCAATGTGGAAACATTTTCAATGGAGATTAGCTCACCCAGCCCTTATTCCTTATCTTGCCTAAAAATGGCTTAAATGATCTTTTTGGGATTTCAATCACAAACGATTTCCGATAGGACCCCCTCCCCCTCCCTGGATAATATCGTGATATATTGCGTTGATAGCTTTAAAATGTGGCTTTTGGAAGGGGGAGCTCATGAATCTTCCATCCCTTTCTCTAATACTTCTAAAAATAGCTAAAAACTGGCTTTTTTAGAGCCTCAATGGCAAAACATTTCCAGGAAGGGGAAATTCCAAGCACCCCTCACTCCCCCTTTAACGTCAGCAAACATTGCCTAAAGGTGCATTTTTAGGCCTGACAGCTGAAGAGCTAGAAGAGCACCCACCTCCTTTTCTAGTTTCTCAACATATAATAACAGAATGTTTCAGTTTCTAAGCTTCATTTTCAGAAAGTATTTTGGAGGCAGCACCCAAATCCTGACCTTCCTTCTTACATCATCAAAAATAAGCTAAAATGTTTTTTTTTTAGGAGCTAATTTTCAAAAATTACTCAGAAATTTGAATTTTGAAACATTTTCGAGGGAGATTTCTAAATTTATCCCCCTCACTTAATGTCTCTAAAGATAGCCAAAATAGAGTTTCTAAAACTTCATAAAATTTCTCGGGAGTTAGTTCAAAAATTTCAGATAGCACCACCCAAAATGATCAGCTAGCTCTGCCACTGATTTGACATCACTTGGATGAGTTTTAATCAGCTGATTGATTAACACTCTGCTCTGTTTATTATAACCTCAAAATTAAGTTAAACAATGCTGGGTGCAGGGCCTGATTTAGAAATTTTTGGACTGTAAGCACAACAAACCTGTGGAGGCCCCCTTGACTTGCAGAACAGAAGAATGTGCTCAATCTAACATCTTTTTGTCATTACACAGGTTGCTATCCCCCTAGAAAAATTCCGTACTATCCAAAAAAAAAAACTAATCAAAAAAAAATTGGTGCCATCTGCGCCATTGTTTTTTTTTTTTTTAAGGTTGATCCTATTGACATTTGCATGGTGAAAGGCTGCAGCAAACCGAGGGTGTAAAAATTTTTATATGTTTTGATAATATCACTGAATACCTTAAACAAAGTATTTTCCTTCTTCAAACCGGTCTCCAATTCCAAATGTCCCTAAACTATCCTTGGAAAGAAAGTTCTGAAGCTAGTTAATTTCTGAATCAATATATTTATAGTTCGAAACTTACATAAATAAACAATTAAAAAAGTTTCAAACATCTTGAAATATTTAAAATCAACAGAAACAAATAACTGCTTTAAGCAGTAATAGTGAGCTCCGTACCAACATGGAGTGACATCTTAGTGGTTTCATTCTACATTAGATGTCACTCATCCAGATAGTTTTCTCACTCCATGGGAGAGAGTTTTCTGCTGAACTCATAAACCTTGTTAAAATAGAGCCAGCATTAACAATTTAATTTTTAAACTTACACTAGAACTAAAAATATTTAGAAAAATTTTATAGTTCAAAACAAATGAAAACATTTATTATGGAAAACTTTTTTTTAAATTTTTGGGGGCCCCCCAAGGTAGATGGTCCCAAAGCCGGTGGTGGTCCTGAAAACTCAACATTGGTTGATCAATGTTCTGTGATTCATTTTTTGATTGCTGAAGGTGAAAAACCAGTTGATCAGGGGTGCCTATCGGGGGGGGGGGGGGGGTATGATGCAACTGCACGATGGCCCTTCCCTTTAGCTTGCCATAGACATTATTAGGGTTGTTGTTTTGTGGTGTATTGTCTCTTTTTGAGGGGTTTTCATGATATTTGGTGGGGGTGCTCCCTTGCTCTTGGGGGGATGGGTACCCCTAAGTTAATGTATACTCTAGAATAACTAAAGTGTATGGTAAAAGTTGTATGAACTGTGGAGTTTTTTCCAAGTGAGTAAAACAGTTCAAAGTGATCAAGAATGGTGTCTGATAAACACTGTTCTGGCCTCAAGACCGTCGCCATAGGGGGGGTGAGGGGGTGTCTCACCCTCCCAGAGATTTCATCCAGTCGGCAAAATCAGTTTAAGTCGGCATTTTCAATGTTTCGGATTTTCAAAGCTTTTATTGATTGAATTTTTTTAAAAAAATTTAGCATTTTCATATTTTAAAGTTGCAAATCTAATCTTTTGGGTACTTTGCGCAAGAGAAAATAATGAAAAGGATCTTTATTTACATTCATTTTCATTTTGCTCAAACTACGTACAGCAAACACGATCATTCAGCATTCTTTCGCCGACTGTTCCATTGAACGTGCATCTTCAGGGTGCTTCTTTTACCGAGTGCGTAAATACGCACTGCCCAGTGCCTAATCATCAAATTCACCAGAGTCGGCATTTTTGACTCATTACTTTCAGCATTCACTACACAAAGTGTGTTTTTTTTAATATGTATAATACACATATGCACAGATTTATAATTAATAATAAGCATTTACGGAATGAAAGAAAACATGAAGACTTTGTGCGGGTATGTATCCCATTTTTGACTGCGCATCATGTTCATTCTAATAAATTCATATCGCAGACATGAACATTTTTTTCATTTGCTCACTATGCCGATTGCTTACTTTGCGACAGCTCATTTTGCCGACACAATAAAGAATCGATCCCCTCAGAAAGTTTATCTATAGAGTCGGCATTTTTGCTTTTCAATTGATTCTAGATTCAAAATATTTGAATACAAAGTAATTTGTTTTAATAATGAAAGAAAAATCAAAAACATGTATATACTAGTATAGCTTGTCGATCATACTGACGACTGTTCTTCTAAAAGACATAATCAACTCACCAACTGCTAACTGCACCGTATTTCCAATTTACCGACATTCATATGAACAAAATTTGATTTTGCCGACACTGATCTATTGACGTTCCGAACTTAAATTTTTGGAAAATTCTCAATTTGAGAGAAGTTCTCAATTTGCCGGAGAATAAAATATGGCTATGCAATGCACACATGAGAAGGAAAATTCAGGAATTAAAAAAAAAAGCAATAATGTCTCAAAACTTGCCGAATCATCAAACAAGTTTTGCCGAATAAGAATATTTTGCTGAGGCCACAGGGGACAGTTTCAGCTACCATCGACAATTTTTATTTTTAGAGTTAATTCTGAATGTCATGGACGTTTTGATTTGAACGTGAAGTCCGACATTCATAAATTCTAATCGAGTGTTTATTCTGTAAAATCTAAAAAGAAAAAGAAACCTAAATATATTATTTAGAAATTACCCGGAAATCTGTATTGCACATTAAGATTACCAAACTATGAGCAATCAAGATGCACGTTTCAAACATTTTTTTAAAAATAATTATTTAGAACATTACTTGAAAAACTTAGGAAAATTCTTAGTTTAAAAATACAATAGCTTCTGGCCGTCGACACATTTATGAAATTGTATCATCAATAAAAACCATATCAAAGTGGAAAAAATACATGGGACGCCGAAACTAAAGCAAATTAAAATAGAGAGAAAGATAGTGAAAATATTGCAATACAAAGTCACATTTGTACTCATAAGTGTTTGTTTTTGAAACAAACTTCTGAACGCACATTGAGCACTATTTCCAGTTTTTCTACGCCTAACGAGTAGAGATCGAAATAGTCTTTTACTAGCTGCGGTAATTTGTCGACCACACAAGTGTCAGGACATTTGTCCGTCAATTAATAGTACTCATAAATGTCGCCGCCGAGACGGCGTAGTCGTGTGGGGGGGGGGGGGGGGTACATAAGAAAGACGCGTTTGACACTAGAAACGCAGAAATGTCGGACCTTCAGGGGGGAACTAGGAGCTCGAGGGAAAATTAAGGAAATCCTAGATCAACTGTGTTTTTGTTTGCGTTTAGTTTTGAACGGTCTGTCCGGAGCCCTGCTGTGTGACCTTTCCGCCAAAAGAAGAAAATGGTTATTGGCGCTGTGGAGCCTTGATGACAAAAGTTGCATTGAGTTTGATTTTCAATGCTGACTGCATCAAGGAGTAGAGCAGACGACTTGAATGACTATCCTGCATAGAGTTATTTTATTTATTTAGCACTGCACAAAAAAAGTTTAGTTGAAATTTTGAACTTCACTTTGCAAGTGAACGAGCAATAATATTCTTTTTGTGGCAAGGAAAGAAAAATCTGAAAGCATATGATCTTAGTTTGAGGAAAAAAAACTTATTGAAATGCAGCAGAAGAGAGGTATGATTATTTTAATGTAATTTTTCAAAGTTTTATTTTGAGCTTATGTATTTTACATATTTTCCATTAAAATATTGAAAAATAAAAGTTGTGAATTGGATGCTGGCCGGGATGGAAAAATGGATGTCTATTGGCCCCTGTTACACATTCGCAGTGTTGAAAGTTTAAAAAAAAGAAAAGAAAGAAAATTAATGAAAGCAAGAAAAAGAAAACAAATGAATGTTTTTTTTTACTGTAAAATTTAAGAAAATGCAATCTTAAAATATTATTTAAGAACATTTAAAAATGTACATCATTAAAATTACCAAACTAAAGGCAGCTGAAATACGTTTCAAACACTTTTTTTAACCAATAAAGTAGAAAAAAAAAATAGTGAGTGCGGTATTGAAACGCCTGACAAGCTTCAGTGTAAAAAAGTGGATAAATAAAGAAACAAGACAGTTTCTGAGGGGCAACCCTCACATCTACTTTTTTATAAACCATGATATCATCACAAAAATCAGAGTAAAGTGGAGAAAAGTAAAGACCGCCAAAATTATGTTTTAAATAGAGAAAAATATTTAAAATTTAGTAATGAAAAGTCATACCAGTGGCTCTAACGGTAAAAAAGTAAAGTTAAATAAAAGTTATCGATGGATACAGGCATTCAGGATTCCTGATTTTTGAGGGTAAAAAGTTATCTAAGCTATCACTGCAAAATACTGAAACTTCGATTTTTGGTATTCAATTTCAACTGACTGTAAATCAGTTAAGTTACCGGATCCAGTTCAGCCTTGTCACGATAAAGCCTTTCCCTGCATGTTAAACATTACCAAAATATATTATCAAATTATCATGGCGAGAGTTTCATTGCTGAAACACGCGGGTTACTCGATCATGGGCTATTATTCACATTAGGATTATTTTTGTTGAATCGCTAAATAGGCTTCATTACGAATTATGCTAATAATTGATATCTTTTAATTATTAATTAATAATTTAAAATTCCAATACACTCGTATTTGTGAATCTGGGTATTTTTAAAAAGACATAAATAGCCGCAAAATCTATGCATGAGTAATATGATTGAAACTTAACTAGGAGACAGACATACTGAAATGTTTTCACCTACAATAATGTTAATAATTCACTAAAACATGCTCAGAAAATATTTTTAAACATTAAAAATATAAATAGCTCTCGTTTTTCTTTTTTTTAGATATTTATAAATAAGACTTTGAATTTCACTGTGTACTGACATCAGACAGAGTTAGACCATTTTGACGCTCTTAATCATCAATACTGTTCTTTTAAATTGATACTCACTCGTTAAATGTCAAAATTGTACTTACAGTTGCTGCCATAAATGCTAGGGGGCTTGTAAAAAGAGCAGAATGCGATTATTTGGGAAATTGACATAAAAATCTTAAATTTAGGCCACATTTGGTAATGTGGAAAGAGGATTTGGAGTACCTCTCGGAATATTTGTAAAATTGAAGTCAGTTTTAGGACTATCTTTGCTGATATTAGGGGGTCAAGAGTTTCTTCCAGAAATTTTTCGGATTTGGAAGTTTTCAAAACGCAATTTTAGACAATTTTTGCAGACATTAGGTGAGAGGTGGTGTTTCAGAATTTATCTCGGCAAAATTTTGAGCAATTTCAGGCTATCTTTGATGTTTGGGAAAGCGTGTGGCTCGGAAACCCCCAACTATTTTTTTTTTTTAATTGAAATCCTAAAACGCATTTGAAGCTAATTTTGATGACGTTTGGGAAAATATAGGTTTTGGCGGATGTCTCAAGAAAATCTTTGATTTTGAAGTTTCAAAAGCGAAGTTTTAAGTTATGTGTAGAGATGAAAGGGGATGAGGGAATTGTTCGAAATTGGAGGCTTGAAAGCAGGGACACCGAGAGCCAAGGCCCAAGGCGGGTCCCTTGTTGGTCGTTGGTTTGCTTTCTGGGCCCCTTTCCTCCCATTAAACTGATAAAATTTATACTAGTCTGATTTCGAGCTGGGCCCCTGGTCAGACCCCTAATTTCTGACTAGGTAATGGCCTCTTATTGGCAAGGGAATTTTAAAAACCCCATTTTTGGAGACAGAAAAGAAATGTTAAAGTTTTTCGAGGGACAGCCTCTGAACATCATCACAGATCGTGTAAAAATACGTTTTTCGAATTTCAGTCTCAGAAATTTTCGGGGATGAGTCTTTTAACCCCACTGTTTCCCCCCAACACTAAAAAGATGTCATTAACCTCTTCTTTCTTTAATATGATTAATAGTGGTCTATGATTGCCTACGGAACTTGAATTTCAGAAAATTGCAAAGGGAGCACCGCTAGGCCCCATCCCTTCCCCTAACGGATCCAAAATTAGCTTAAAATCGCATTCTTAAGTCTTCGGTTTCGAAAAAATTTTCGAGCCTGCTCTCACCCTAAAATCGTCAAAGGTTGTCTAAAATTTCATTTTCAGAATAACATTTTTTAAAATTCTCTTCCGAACCCCGTTATTTCAAACCTTTCATTATCATGGTATGACTCATATTATATTCTCTATATCATATTATATACTCTATTTCTTGACTTACAATGCAGTTCTCCTGATTTGTATTCTTTTAACCTTTTTAGTGCGCTACGGAAATATTCAATCAGAAACAAGGTATTCAAAGATACCTAAATGGATGATTACCGTGAAATTTTTTTTTCTTCCAAAAACATGCTTTGCTTATGTAATATAATTAATTCACCATGTAGTATGAAAACTTTTTGTGTCAGTAGAAAATATTCTTATGGGTTAAACTTAAATTTTGGATGGTTAAAATGTGTTTCCTTTCTTTTTTTTTTGTCGAATTTCCTAATTATGTCTCCTCTAAAAGTAAATATAATTCCTCGTAAACTTCCTAAACAATCAAGTCTTTTAAAATCGAGGGTCATGAATGTTTGTTTATGCCATTCCCTTTTTTCTAGCTAATCTGCCATTGTCCACTGATGATCTGACAGTACCTATCCTCTCACCTACAGTCTCCAATAAATAGCCTAAAACTGCGGTTTTAAAACTTTAGTTTCGAAAACCTTTCGGGGGAAGGCCCCCGAACCCCCCATTCCTTTTCTTCGCGTAAACAAAGATAGCATAAATCTTTGTCTCAAGAAATCTTTACAGAAAAGCACCCAAAGCCATCCTTTCCATAATAAAGTCCAAAATTGATCCCAGCGAAAAAGGTAATGGGAAGGAACCTGCGCCCTTTTTTTCTTAAAACATAGAACAAAGCCTAAATTTTTTAGGATGCCAATTCCGGAAGGCAGTATATATTGACTTTTATCGAAATTAATGCATACCCTTAGCATTACTAATGCTAGTCTACAATGCGTGTTCCAGACTTCAATATGTAACAAATTCCAGTCAAAGGCAATTTATATATATATATACAGTCGAACCTCCATATATCGAACTTTCACATATCGAAATTTTCTACAAATCGAAATCCCAGCAAATTTCAATGTTCATTACATAGAAAAACTGTTTCTATGTATCGAAAAAATCTCTATACATCGAAAATTTTTTCGAGACATTCGTACATATTTTTTTCCACTTTAGACTGTATGTCTCATGAAAAATGAAGGTTAGGGGAGAACATTACGTTTACTAAAGGTTGCTAAGAAGCTCATAAGAAATCTGGGTTTGAGGGGTGTGTAGATAGGTTGTTGTTCCGATCTGGAGTAAGAACTCCAGAACGGAACAACGAACAACGTTCCCTCAAGTTTATTTCAAATCTTAGTTGTAACCAGTAATACTGTAAAATCAGTTTCAAGTTATCCTTTTTGTATGTTGATTATCATTCCTAGTCTTTTTAGCTTCGGTAAAAATCATTCAAGTTAGGTAGAATGATTTTTTACTTTTATCTCGATTACATTGTCAAATCAAAAATCAAGTTGAACTGCCGAAGAATGAAGATGTATGAAGGCACAAAAATGTAATTTCTGTTAATTTTTCAGTTATTAATTTTCGTTTATTCCGATGCTCGTATAAATTAGAAATTGGGTTTCATGCACAATAATTAGCTTTAATTTTAATGTTTTACGATATTTTTTTGATAAAATAGGATTGTTTCTATATATCGAAATTTCTATATATCAAATTTTTCCCGGCAATTTGCTACTTCGATATATGGAGGTCCGAATGTATATATATATATATATATATATATATATATATATATATATATATATATATAAATCGATATATCGGAAAAAATTCGATATATAGAAAAAACCTTATTTTATGCTAAAAATCCCCTAACATATTAAAATTATAGTTAATTTTCGTGTATGAAACCCGATTTCTAATTTATACGAGCATCGGATAAAATGAAAGTTGATAATTAAAAAAATAACAGATATTACATTTTTGCGCCTTCATTCAGCTTCATTCTTCGACAATTCAACTTGATCTGCAACATTACGGGATTTTCTTTTTGACAATGTAATCGAGAGAAAAGTAAAAAAATCAATCTACTTAACTTGGATTATTTTTATTGCAGTTAAAAAGACTAGGAATGATAATCAACAGACAAAAGGGATAACTTGAAACTAATTTTACAATGTTACTGGTTATAAGATTTGAAACAAACTTGAGAGAATTTAAGAACTCCAGAACGAAACAACGACCTAACTACACACCCCTCAACCTTAGATTCCTTATGAGTTTAGTAGCAAATTTTAGTGAACATAATTTTCTCCCCTAACCTTCATTTTTCATGAGAAAAACAGTCTAAAGATGAAAAAAAATTTACGAATGTCTCAAAAAAAAATTCGATACATAGAGATTTTTTCGATATATAGAAACAATTTTTCTATGTAATGGACATAGAAATTTGCTGGGATTTCGATATATAGAAAATTTCGATATGTGGAAGTTTGATATATGGAGGTTCGACTGTATATATATACATATATATACATATATATATATATATATATATATATATATTACATATTACTTATGTATTTGTCGGCAAATGTCGGGAGTCAGTCGGCAAAATCAGTTTCAACACCCCCCCAAATAAATCCACTTGGCGACGGCCCTGTCTGGCCTACCCATTGAAGTTTCAACTTCTTCACTTCAAACTAGAGCTGTAGCGTACAATTAACAGCCAATACTACACAAATATGCTTTTGAAGAAGGTGAAGCCAGCCATGAGAGAGAAACATTTTGGATCTCAGAGGAGAGGTGTGATTCTATAGCAAGACAACAAACATCCTCATGTTGCTTTATTATCCTGCAAAACTAGGGATAAAATTGGCTGGGAGTACTGCCTCACTTGCTTATAGCCCCGATTTAGCACACTCTGATTCCCATTTGTTTGGTCCACTAAAACTCCAACACCAAGATAAAGAGTTTGCTGTAGCCGGTATAACAAAGCTGGTCACCTGTTAGGACACCTGCATAAATGTTAATGAGGGTTATGTTCAAAAGTAAGAAAAGTCTTATTTCATAGAAACAGACTTTTTTCTCCAGGTCAGCTGTTTTCTTTAATTATTGAGTTATCCTCATATACAGAACTGAAGTTTGTTTTAATTAATCAAAGTTGGAAAAAAAGTACTGGTAAAAAAAACCAATCCACCTCTCGTTTTGAAGAAAATTAAAGACTTTACAAATTAGGGATCAGTGGAAATAACAGCATCAGCACATAACAAACACTTTAGAGCCCGGGACAGCTTTCTGCAGGAAAAAAACCCTGCTATATAATACACAATGTGCTCAGGAAATTTAGTCAAGGATCCAGGATCAAAGATGTAATTATGATAAGAAATGATGAATAAAAAATATTCACCATTAAACACAGCATTACACTACCATTTTTAAGCAAACACCACTGTTAAAGCCCTTTAAAGCCGAATGCTTTTGGTAGGCTTTTTGCCGTGCCAGTTAAAAACCGGTTTTGGTTTTTGCTACACATTTCCCCGGGTTGGGCATCTCTTTCTTCTATCCGCCTTGGTTAGGACACCTGCATAAATGCTAATTAATGAGGATTATGTTGAAAAGTAAGAAAAGTCTTATTTCAAAGAAATAGACTTTTTTTTCCAGGTCACCTGTTTTCTTTAATTATTGAATGATCCTCATATATAGAACTGAAGTTTGTTTTAATGAATCAAAGTTAGAAAAAAAGTACTGCTGAAAAAAAAAAACACACACATACACAAAATTTGAAAGTTTAGAAGATTTCAGATTTTGCTTTTTTGAGATTCATTGCAAAAAAAATCCACGATGAGGATATGCAAAAATCTTTTATTCAACCAAAAGTTGAACTTTTCATAAAGTAAGCAACACTGTAAGTAATGCATTAATTTATATAGTGAGAATAAATTGAACTTAGGGGGAAAAAAAAAGTTTATTTCTTAAGTAAGACTACATTTAAGTAAAGGTTTTATATGGTTGAGTCACCACAAGCAGTCATGTATATTTTTATGAAGAAATAGATATTTTCATAAATCATAAAACCAAATGCAATAACTTATGCAAAAAAGTTGAAAATAGACATACTGAAAAAATAATACTTTAGATTTATACATACACTATATCACCAAAAGTATTGGGACACCTTCAAAAACATCTTTATGGATTTCTCAAGAAATAAGAGACTAATTGTTCCGTATACTTTTGTTACATAAAGGGTATGCTCTAGCTGTCACTTTCCAATAAAAATTAAATCATGCATGCATCTAAAGGACCAGCAAGAAATTGAGAAAACAAAAAAAGGTTTTTGATCGTCTTTCATCGTAAATAGCTGGGAATAATCTGTACATTTCAGAAATAAAATTACTTACTATGCAGAGTTTATTTTTGTGAGAGCATTCCTAATTTTCACGAATATATAAGCATTCCTTTCACAAATGCTTTTATTTGAAGGATTTTGACTCATAACATGAAGAGTTTTCCACCACCCCTTACCAAACTTTCAGAATGAGTGACAGCACTTGAAGCCCCCTGCACTTAGAAATTAGAACTTCCTTGCTTTAAGTACTTTTTTCTTCGCAAAAACATAAAAACATTTGTTTTCCAACCATTAATGAATAAGTTATTAAAAATGTCAAATTTTAATAACTGTAATCTGTACTAAAATTGATTTCCAGGGGTGAAATAAAAAAACTCCTGCCAAACCATGGGGAAAATATTTGAGCCCCCTTTAAAATTTTGCATATGGGTGCCCATGTATCAGCGATCAAATGAGCCTAATTTCAATAATTGTTGGAGAAACGGTGAATCATAAGGGGTCATTTGCAAATTTGCAACACTTGCCTGAAATTGTTCAGTATGGTTAATTGTAAAAACAGGTTATTTGCAATCAATCCCGCAGAATTCCTCAATTTTCCAAGAATTATTGAAATATGGCGCACTTAATCCCTGATATCTTTCTAAATTTGTAAGATACTGAGCTGAAATTTTTTATGCGTTAACATTAGAAAGACGGCGTTTTCCGTATACCTAGAGAGACTAGCAGCGGTCACTTTGACCGCCATACCTAAAAGTTTGGAAATTTCCTCCTTTCGGGATTTTTAACCATAGAAAAGATTAGTTTCAGCATGTCCGAGTTAAATTTAACATTTTAATCGTAATATAGTCTGCAAATAAGTCTTAGATAGCTTTTTTTTAATTGTATGTTCGATCAAGCGAAATACACATGCTTTACACAATTGGCATTGAGAAAGAGCAAATTTGTACAAAAAAGAGGAAATTTTCTTAGCATGTAATAACTAACAAGTACTATAATCAACCATGCATGTGATTGGTTTAAAAAATACCTAAATATCGCATGATACCGTACATTACTATCTTTTACAGTATTCCGAAATACTTATGTTATTACATCACCTGTATATTAGCCATTAACAGATTTTTTTTTGTTTTGGCAACCAGAACAAATGCTCGTAGATTTATTTTCGCATAGTTTTATTTCACACTATTTTAATCTTTTTCCTGAGGTAGACACTTATTTATATGCAGCAAAATAGATCAGTGGAGGTGACTTGGAGGAAATTGGAGAAATAAGTATTCTGTTTTTGAAATTTACCCCTTTTTTCGGCGTTGGACCCTTTTCCCTTTTTCTTTTACTGTTTTTTATGTTTTGAGCATCAGTTTTTTTAGCGAGGTTTCTTCTGATTCTAACTCAGAAGAACAATCCTTTTCTGCAAATCTAGGCTCCGAAAAATATTCGCAATATATTTCTCTTCAGATAAGTCAGACTGTTCATTCGAACCATAATCTGTTTTAGATAAATCTGCAACAGTTTCAGGAATTAATGTTCCTAAAAGTTTTGCTTGTCAACGGTTTTTCTCAACATCATGAAGATAATTATGTGACTGAGCACTTCATTATCATCGAAGAAAATGAACGTCAATGCTTCAAGCAAAGCACATGCTTTGGTGCACAAAAGAATTCCAGCAAACATTTTTGGAATTTACCTGTTCATATTTACTTCTTTTTAGACACAAGGTAATTTCACCTGTCCAGTCACATATTTCTCAAATTTACCTTTCTCAACTTTGCCCCCTGTGCAGATAGCAGAAAACTGAAACCATGCAACCAGCAGGTGTTTCGAATTTTCCTAACAGTTCAAAGAATTAAACCTGACCAGCAGGTACTACTCTAGCTCAAAAGAGCATTACTCACCCTGACAACTAACAATAGTCCCTAGTACACACAACTGATAAGAGAAAAAAGTAGAAAACGGATGCATAAAGAAAGGTTCACTTAGCGGTCAAAATGACCGTAGTCAGACTTTCTAGGTATAAACATTTATAGCAACTATAATAATAATCCTAAAGAAAAAAAATACTGTTGTAAGACCTTAATAAATAGTTAGAAAAAGTCAATGAAGGAAAAAGCGCTTGAAAATTAAACGCAGCAAATATGAGCATTTGAAAATCGTTTGCGGTCAAAATAACCGCTTCCGTCTTTCTAGTGTTAAAGGAACTACTCATGTTTTAAATTATGAAATTTAAAAAGTGCTATCTTTCATGCATGTGCAGAGAACATTTAATTGCTTAAAACGTTCATATTTCAAACAATTTTCAATTTTTTAACTTCAAATTTTAGCATTCTGTATCTGTTGTGTGAAAAATTCTGAAAGTTTTGTAAGGGGTGATGGAAAACTCTGCATGTTATGAGTCAAAATCCTTCAAATAAAATTTTTATTTTTGAAAGAAATGCTTATATCTTCGTGAATATAAGTAATACTTTCAGAAAAATATAAAAATAAATTCTTCATGGTTCTTAAACTTACTTCAGAAATCTATAACTCATTTTCAGCTGCTTACTATGAAGTATGATAAAAAAAATTGTTTTCTCAATTTGTTGCTGGTCCCCTAAATGCATGAAAGATTTACTTCCCACTGGAAAAGAACAGCTGGAGCATACTTTTTATGTGACATAAGTTTCAGAACTGGTCCCTTATTTCTTGAGAAATCGGTAAAAATAAATTTTTGAAAGTGTCCTAATACTTTTGGTGATATAGACTTACTACAAAATTATCTTTAATCCATAGTTCTTCTTCAAAACATTCTTCTTTCTCATCACCAGGAATTGCATCCCACTGTGTTTCAGAACACTTCATATGCTTTTTAATCAGATATAACTTTTCTTCATCTCCATATTCTTGCTTTAAAATAACAAATTTCCAAATCCATCGTAGTTTCCAAATGATGTATTTTGCAATAACATATGGAAGGAATATCAACTTTATCCACAACACATCTGTGATTGATGGCTTAGAGTAACCTCCTCTTGTATTCAAAAAAAATATATATATATTTTAACGATGCCAAGTAGACTAGAGAAAAATCATTAAAGTGAAATTTAATTATGCTGAGACATGTAAGAGTGCAAAAGTTCTACATGTTTTTAGTACCCACAAATAGAAATGGAAAATTTCTGGAAAAAAAAATTGCGAAAAAAAGTTTATTATTTTTTTTCCCAAAGAGGTTTATTTCCAGTTGGAAAAAGGTGAAAATTTTAAATTTCCAGTACAAAATTATGCATTCAGAAATTTATAAGACTTAACTTAAATGCTTTTTTTTTTTTTTTTTTTTCAGCATCCCACATGTAAACATAAATTTTGTTAGTTCAAGTTCTAAGAGAACTTAATTTCTCTATACTTTAAAGTATTATTTGATACTTTTTTCAGCGACACTTTAAATGTATAGACAGGACAGAATTAGTATATGAAAATACAAATACAAAAGTGACGACCAGCAACAGGCTCTGGGCCCAGCTAGTTACTGATATCAGTTAGTGGAAAAAATTTTAATACATTTTCATTTAATGTATGTGTAGATATGTACACACATACACTATATGACCAAAAGTATGGGAACACTTTCAAAAATTAAAATTTTTTACGGATTTCTCGAGAAATAAAAGACCAATTGCTCTGTAATTTTTTTTTTCACATGAAAGGTATACTCTAGCTGTCATTTTCCAATAAAAATTAGGTCCACTATTCATTAAGGGGACCAGCAACAAATTGAGGGAACAAAAAAGGTTTTTGATCATTTTTCATTGTAAATAGCTGAGAATAAGCTATAAATTTCAGAAATAAGTTTAAAAACTATCAAAAATTTATATTTATATTTTTGTGAAAGTATCTCTTACACCCACAGAGATATGAGCATTTCTTTCAAAAATGCAAATTTGTTTTGAAGGTTTTTGGCTCATATCACAGAGTTTTCTGTCAAATGTTACCAAACTTTCAGAATATTTGACAGCATATTAAAGAAACATAATGATAAAATTTGAAGTTAGAATATTGAAAATTTAATGAAATATGAATGTTTAAACAATAAATATTTCACTGCTCATGGGCGAAAGATAACAATTTATAACAATCTAATCTAAAACTCAGATATATTCTACAACTCATAAAAAAATTCCACTTCAATAGCTTTAAAATTTAAAAAGTTATCAGCGATCTAATGAGTTGAATTTCTATAATTCTTGGATAGGCAACAAATGGTGAGGGGTCGTTCTCAAACTTGCAACACTCTCCTGCTGTCGCTGCAGAGTGATTCATGATAAGAACGGATTATTTGCGAACCATCCCTGACGATTCGTCGTCTAGCCAAGAATTACTAAAATTCGACTCATTAGATTGCGGATAACTTTTTAGATTTTAGAGATATCAAGGTGGAATTTTTTTTTTTTTACGAGTGGTAGAATATATCTGGCCTTCCGATTATAAAGGTTATAAATTGCTATCTTTCGTGCATGCACAGTCATATATTAATTGCTTTAAACATTCATATTTCATTAAATTTTCAATATTTTAACTTCAAATTTTATTATTACGTTTCTCTAATATGCCATCAAATATTTTGAAAGTTTAGTAATGTTTGACGGAAAACTCTGCGCGATATCAGCCGAAAACCTTCAAAAAAATTTGAATTTTTGAAAGAAATGCTTATATCTCTGTGGGTATAAGAGATACTTTCATGAAAATATTTAAAAAAAAAATCGGATAATTTTTTAACTTATTTCTGAAATTTATAGCTTATTTCCAGCTATTCACAATGAAAAATGATCAAAAGCCTTTTTTTGTTTCCTCAATTTGTTGCTCGTCCCCTAAATGAATTGTAGACTTGACTTCTGTAGAAAAATTGCAGCTAGAGTATACCTTTTATGAAAAAAAATGTAGTAAAGAGTAGTTATAGTATAGAAATAGAGCAATTGGTCTTTTATTTCTCGAGAAATCCATAAAAATGTGAATTTTTGAAAGTGTTGCAACACTTTTGGTCATATATTGTATCTATATATGTATAAAGGAGTATATGTTTGTTTGTTTCTTTGTTTGTGGGGGATTATGGATTATGTTGGGAAGTGGGAAATTAAGGGGCTCTTCTCCAGAAATTATTTGAAATTGTAGCTCTGTTCTAACAATACAGTTTTAGACGATCTTTGATGATACGGGGAGGTGGGATTCAAGGTCCACAGCTGTAAAAGTTTTGAAATTGAAACTTTTAAAAATATGATTCTTGGCCATCTTTGGTAACGTCTAAGGGACTGACAATTTTTCGAAATTGAAGCTCCAAAACCGTAATTTTAGTCAACTTTCAATGTTAGAAGGAGGAGTCTTAGGAGGCTCTCTCTCTCAGAAAGTTTTTGAAACTGATCGAAATCCTTAAAAGGAAATTTAAGACAAGCTTCAACAATGTTGGCAAAAACTCTTTCGGAAAATTTTCCAAATTAGCTTTCAAAAGGCAGCTTTTAGACAATCTATGGTAATGTTAGTGGGAGGAGAACTTTGTAGGTCTTCCCTTGGTATTGGGAACTTAAAGTAACCAACACGCTATCTGGTGAGTGACTCTAGATAGGATAAGATGGTGATTGCCTGTTGTTCAGCGTGTTACGCTTTTAAGCAATGGAAAAAATGTCGTCCGTGTATCTTATCTTATTGAACCAAAATGAAAAGCTTTGAAGCTGCTGTATCTTCAAAAACTATGTTTTAACAGTTAATCTTCGCGACAAAACTGAAAAAGGCATACGAAAACTTGTCATGTCACTCATCCTACTCATCTAATGCGAGAATGTGAGACAGGAAAATATTTTTCTACTTAAACCACTTGGGGAAACTGACCCTCAGTAGCAAATACTATAACTAATTTACAATGATCTGCTGTGATACAAGTATGTTCTAGCTAATTTTTTAAAGAAAACTTGTATTTATTGGCACAAACAATTAGATTAATCAGAACAAAGTCTGCATTTTTAAATTACATAAAAATGTTTTGATTGAATTTAAAAATAAATAAAAAAAATTAATTTAAAAAGAAAAGCCTTTAAAAAATTCATTATTTTACTACTTTTTATCTTACACATGTACTCGCTTTTTATTCAGGTGTTAAAGATTGTAAAGCTGGTGGAGTATACAAAATGATAAGCAGTACATGAAAAAATATATGTTTTCCCAAACTGCATATTTATACCGATAAATAAACTAACTACACTAAAGAAAATACCTAAAGTTGTTGACTTCAACAAAGAATTGCGATTTTTCCCTTCTGGTAAAGTAATTAAAAATACATATAAATGCAATCTTCCTGCATAGAAATTAACCAACAGTGGAAAGGGAAAGATAGTAGATAACAGACAATAATTCAAAGAAATTATTAGGCATGGTAAAAAAAATAGCAAATAACAGTAAAGAGTAAAAGAATGAACATGCAAACACATACCAATACAAGAAATCAAATTGTGAAAAGAAAATCCATAACTCTTCAGTTTTTGAATTATTAATGCATTAAGAAGAACCAAGTTCTAACAAACCAAGCTGTTTTTTTAAAGGCAAGAATATTACTAAAAACAATTAGAAAAGTAATGATTCAAACTTGCTTAATAACATAGCAGAAGCCAGTAGCAGACAAGTAGTTTTGGTTTCTATCCTATTTACAGTGCCACCTATCCGGGGATTCAAGGGCACTCCCCTGGAAAGCTTTTGAAACTGAATCCCCCCCCCCAAAAAAAATAACAATTTTAGAGGATCTTTGATAATATAATAGGGAGGGATGGTTTGGAAGATATCCGGAAATTTTTCCGAATTGAAGTCAGAAAATCAAATTTTAGACATTCATTAATGATGGGCTGTGGCACCGAGTTTTGAAAATCAGTGGGGGTGCTCAAAAACAAGATTCCAAAAAAAGAGGGGGAGGGAATGGTAAATTTTTAAAATGTAATTTTCAAAAAAAAATGTGCTTCAGTTTTTTTTTTTTTTTTTTTTTTTTTTTTTTTTATTGGAGAAATACTTAACGGAAAATATCAAGTTTTACTTTAGGTTTTTATTGCAAAATAATTGCACAAGTACTAAAAAAAAATTATTAAAGCAATATTTTACCAGAAAACATATTAGCAAGAATCATAGAAACTATTTACTCTTTTTTCTAATAAAGAATCTAATCTCTTTTTTATTATAAGCTTAAATGAACATTAAGAAATATGTAAATAAATATATAGTTCAAACAAAAACAACTTTGTACTTATGTTTTTAAACTGTAAGAGAAAATGAAAGTTTTTGTGTGTTAAGTACAAAGAATATACTTACTTTGAATATATTTGGAATAGTATAATGTACTTAAAGAAATGCGGAAAAAATTCCAAATTAAATTCGTTATTGGGCCGCTGACTTGAAAAATTTATTGGGGGAGGGGGGGCTAGACGTCCTCTGGAGTCAAAGAGGGTATAAAATCCTAAAGGGGATTACGATCAAAAAAGTCGGAGCAATATCAACTTTGCTCAAGTGAGGATAGTAAGGAATTTGTGGTTGCTCAAAAAAAAGCTGAATGCTCGATGTTCATTAAATAACATCCACGTAATATTGCAGCTGCAGAAAACATTAAGCAGAGAAAAATGTCAGAGTTGCCAGAAGTTAATGCTTGAAAGAAATCTAAAATACCTAAAAAAAGTAGACTTTGTCCCCTAAAAACTTTGCTTCGCTATTGAATCAGCGTGTTTTGAAATGAAAAAGTGCATTTATTTGTGAAATCTAAGCTACTTTCTTCCGTACCAGGAAGTACACGGAACAACGTTGTAATTGCCAACTGCCAAAGCCACACCAGAACTGTAATTCTTGTTGGCAAGAAATATGCATTGGGTGCCTGATGGCGGCAAGAGAAAAAAAAACTAGGGCTGTTTTTCTCATTCTTGAGGCCACACTAGTCCATTTGGCAACTTTTTGCGGACTTTGAGACTTGAAGAAGTTCAAAATTAGAAAAGTTCAACTTTAAGCTGGAACTATTTTTTTACAACCGTCTTATTTTTACATTTTAGTCACTTTTAGGCTGAAATATAGCACTTTTTTACAAAACAGTCGTTTTTGTCTGAATTCAAGCTAAAATAGGTGTCATAGCCGCTCAACTCTTCAAAATTATGACAATAGTTGCTTTTTTAGTGGCCAGTGGCAGCCCTGTTCTCTGATTAGGGGGATTTTCAATTGATTCTGATTGAGCAATCATGATTGCTTATTGTCATCACTTTGCTGAATGCCTAATGCTTGCCAAACTCTATTGTATTTGTGATTGGTAGATAGCGAGCCACGATTCTTTGCGGTGTGGCCAATGAAATTCATTCGCTTAAATTAAGGTGTGCCTTTTTGCATGTATAAATATTGTGTTTATTATTACGGATTTTTGTTTTTAATTATTGGTATCGATATTTTTAGACAATAAACCGAAACTTAGTGATATTTTTATTCATTGCTTTTGATTCACAATTTCTTTTGGATTGGATTGTATCGGGGTGTTATTTGATTTTAAAGGCTTAGCCATAGTGGTTTTGAATGATTTTAAAGCATATCTTAATTGAAAAAGTGACAAACTCTAAAAGTTCGAAAAAGCATTTTTACCTTCACTTTAAAATCTTTCTATAACGATGATAAACTGAAAGGGATACATATTTAGGTATATTTCTTTCAATAAACAATGTTGTGATCATTATTAAATAATTTAATATGGTGATATAGATGTTTTCCTAAAACTAGCAATTTTGTCGTTTGGTTTGTTTTAGAAATAAACGATTCAATTTTATGCTCATTTCTTCAGAAAATGGAATTTTTTCTACTTCATTTAATACTCTTGGAGCTTAGCTAAAATTATGTGTGCTCATTTTAATCCACAAAACAGAATCTCTTTTATTATTTTGGAGTGGGAAGGGAAATTTACATACACTCATAGAGTTTTTTTTTTTTTAACCTTATAGCATGAACAGACTTATGCGGGTACAGCTAGTTACAGTGAGTGGCCAAATTATTATTGACAATGCTAAAATTCTCATATTTTCAAGTTTAGACTCACTTTTTATAGAAATAAACAAGAAAGCGTAACTTTTTTTAATTATGTGCTGCTACTGGTATCATTAGTATTGTTTTTTAGAAGTGGCAAACAACCAACAGTCCGCATCATTTTACAAATGTGAAGCTATTCTTGCTTTAGTTACCATTGAGTAATAACAGCTGTTCCTGTGACGTTATATTCAGTATTCTAGAAATATTTCTATGTAAGTTTTGGTGTCTGTTACAGTCAATACACATTTACCAGCATTTACTTACATACACCCTTACTAATAAAAACATTTATGGCAGTTTGTGGTTTAAGTTTAATATTAGATTTATATTATAACGTGATTTTGTCAAAACAAATATTTTAAGAAAGGGCAAAGCTTCCCTAGAATATGTAGGGAAATACAAGCATTGCTACACCCCTCCACACATATCCAGAAAGTTATTGCAAGCATAATAGGTGGTTTAGATCAATAGTTGATCATATCAAAATTAAATTTGACCAAAACATGTCACTGGAAACAAATTGCTTAGAAAAATGGGGCAGAAAACAGATCACCAATTCTTGTACCAGCAACAGAATCATTGATATTTCCCTCAAAAATCGCAAAAGAAGTGTAGCATGTCTTACTATGGTGATGATGAATGAACAGAATATTCAAGTTTACAATACCCTGGGCTCTTTTACCTGGGCTCCCCCATAGGACGTGCAATGCCTTTACTTAGAACTATGACTTAAGAACACCTGTTACATTTGCAATAGCTCTCTAGAAATGAAAGGAGGGAAGTAGTAATGCTGTTATTTCACTACATTTTTAGGGGACGTGTCTGAAGCATTGATCATTCTTTAAAAAAAAGTTTTGACAATATCAAGCAGTAATATAAATCAAATGTTGAAATTAAATCGCAAACTGTAGAAACATTGCATTATTAACAAGAGTTACTTTTGTATTAATCATATCAAACACCAAAAATTTCAGAGAAATATTTCTAGAATACTTAATATAATGGTACAGCTGTCACAGGAACAGCTGTTTTTTCACATTCGAGCCTAAAACAGGAATAACCCTACATATTTGTAAAATGACGCAGACTGCCAGTGTTGCCACTCTTAAAAAACAATAATGATATTACCAGCAATGCGATTTTTACTTTATTTATTTTTTTTTAAATTGTGGTTTGTGGTTTATTTCTTCAAAAAGTGAGCCTAAACTAGAAAATACAAGAATTTCAGTAGTGTCCATAATAATTTGGTTACCACTGTAGAAATAAAATATAGTATATTTTATAAAATTTAAAAGAGATACAGCAAATTAAATGTATAAATACCTAATATCCATTTTTTGTTCTAAAATCTTCTTCAGAATTGCTTCTTCTTCTTCTTTTATCTGTTCCTTAAAGATTTACAATAGCTTATTTCAGTTCCGGAAGTAATGTAGCTTAACATTTATAAAAATTGAAGAAATAATAAAAAAAGAGAGGATCAAATTTTATAACAGAAATGTAGAAACACATAATAGTGTGACAAGTATACTAAAATGATTCCAAAATTTTAAGCATATCTACAAGACTACTCATAAGACCAAAACAGCTCATAAGATTTGTGCTGTGTAAGAAGGGGTGTCATAGCTCAAAGGAGGATTGGTATGCCAAGTTCAAAAATGGAAATTTTGATTTCAAAAAGAGACATTGAAAAAATCATTCAATATTGGAAGCAGGTCGTAAACAATAGAAAATACATTATAATTTTTTTTTTCTTTTTAAAATAAAATTGTTTAACGTTTGGAACTTATGCATCAGCCAAATAGTTCAGGAATATACAGCATGTCGATGTTTTATCTGCAGAACCTCTACTTTCACAAGATGCTTATTTTCAATTGCAAAAATGGTCAAAATAAGCTGCAAAGTTCAAATATTTAAAATTTGAAACAGAAAAAAAAATTGTGAAAATACACAAAATCAAGCTTTTTAAAGTCTCTAAGTGCTTACAATTACATTTAGGGAAATAAACTCAATTAAAAAATTATACTAACACAAAAAATTAGAAGTATTTGCGACCTAAGTTCAAGCAGATATTTCAGGTCAAAAATCTAGTGCCCATATTAGGGTTTGTGCAGGAGATGATGTCTAGTAGGGTTGCATACTACATTTCATAGAAATTTTGATAGGGAAAGTCTGAGACCAATTCTAATGCATTTTTTATGGTCCGAATGGTAACTAAACCTCACCAGGTGTTTTGCTTGAGTTTGTGTCAGATGACGTAGGTGAGGTCATTAATTCAAGATGGCGGCTTTGCCCTTAACGCTGTTGAGTTTTTTTGGGAATATACTTAAATTTTTGGATATTTTGTGACAATTTTCTGCTGAATTTACTTGTTTAATATTCTATTGTGTTTTCTATTAAATTTAATTTAAAATATTTATTTTATTTATTTAGTAACTAAATTTTTTGTCATTTTTTGAAGGGTCTCTCTTTTTTGGTATTTAGAACTAGAAATTAAAAAAATACTATGGGTTAGTTTTTATAGTTAAAAATGCTGTTTATTTTCAGGGTGAAAGTCAAATATAATCATTTAACAATATTCTAACAACCTGTATAATTATGCCTTACTGATTGTTTTTCCTAATTTCATTTTCCTCCATATTTTTAATGTTGAAAATAACTGTTACAGCACCACAATTGATATTTTATCTGTACAGTTGAAAGTCTAAATCATTTTTAAAAGATTATATAGGAGGGTTTACTCAGTTTTAAAAATCTTTTCTCTCACTTTTGACCGTCTGTCACGCTTCTTACTTGTTTCCAAAAGTTTTTCCTGTTTAGCAATTTCAATAGCCTGTAAAACAAGTGAAAAAAATATTTTGAAAACAATCCATATCTAAATAGCTTTATGAGAAAAAAAATAAGTATTTTTCTAGAACTCCCAAAGTAGCTGAGAAAGTCAAATTACCAACTCTAAACGTAAAAAATAAAATTTGTTTGTATTTTAACATGTAGGGTCAGTTGGGGCATTTGTAAACATGAGATGGGTGGAAACAAACTGCATAACCACACTTGTAGTGACATTTAAATCTAAAGTTTTGAAAGTAAAACTATTGGTGAGGAACAACTAGGCAATCTTAGGAGAGCAGTCAGCGAGTTTCGCTTCTTTCCCAATTCTAGAAGTCTGCATTATTTGAAGCTTTGCACTGTGAAAAAGAAAATAAAGCCACTTTTCTCTCCAGTAGATCTGCAAATGCAAAGTGAGTGTTTTCAATCATTTCTATTTGTCATGAAGGATGTTACTGAGACATTTGGTTATGATTTTCACTGAGGTACGTAACTTAGTGGGTGTGGGTCAGAAGGGATCAATGGTTCCTCCCCCCTTTGGGCTTTGAAAAATGAATGTTTTTCTGGATACGTGAACTTGGTTTTTGTTGTTTTCTGATAAAATTTGTGTTGAGTATGCACCCTTTCTTCTTCTAGAAAATTTCAACATGGTGGGCCTGCTTTCACTTTCTCCTTGACTTTTGATACGTTAAGTTAGATGTTTCTAGCCACTCTATATATTATGTATCCTGGGGTAGTTGAAAATCCCTAAGCTTGTCATCCTTTTATCTTTTTATAAAACAATATTATACAGTTATAGTTGGAAAAGTTTTTTTTTAATGCAAAATCACACATTTGTGTATATTCTAGAGAAATTTAGAAACAATGAATTTTTCGTAGTTTTTTCTTTTTAAAAAAATTTTAGATTAGATTTGGGGCTAGAATACTGTTGCTGTAGAAGTACACACTCGGTTTAAGGCTCTAAACTGAATGTGTGCCATGGTTTTTCCCCCTACAGCATCCTCATGGAGATAGAAATCAGTTTTTTTTCTTCTAGTCTCTAGAGTAAATACCAACAAGCTGAGGTCAATGAAAACAGAATGTCATTCACAAGCAAATAACCAAGAAGTCAAAACATTTTTTGGGAAAATACTATCAGGGAGAGGATGTAATGAGAAGGGTATCATGGATGCAAAGTTACAAATTTTATCTCTTAATTCTTCCAAGCAATAGAGCAGGATCCAAAGGTCAACATTGAAGTTTTGTTTCCAATTATCTCAACGGACTCTACTTATCAAACAAATCAGTATAAAGAGTATATTTTTTTAAACATTTTATGGAGGAAAATAATATTTCTAAGTAATGTTATTTAACTTTTTTCTGTTACTATAGTAGAGTCTCCAAAATCTGAATCTTGAAAGTTCGAGGTTCCCTCCAATCCGAGGTGCTTCATTCATATTTTAAATTTAATTTTTTAGTCGCTCAAAAAATATTTTTATTAAAATCTGAAAATAGAAATTTTGCTTCTGTAAAACTAATTAACTTCCATCAGGAAATAAGGAAAAGACATTGAGAAGTTTGTTTCAACAACTCTCAAAGAGACACGAAATATTTGACTAAAAAATATGTATTACGACTACAAGATATGAATTCAAAGATGCCTTGGAGATAATAACTTGATACGCAAAATTAACATTGATTTTCGATAAAGAAGGTGTTAACATACCTTTTGAAGTATCTGATTGCAATAAAAAAAATAGGTGCACAACTCGATGCCACATGAGTTTCAAAAAGGACATTTTTCACAAGTAACCGTTTTTGTTTTATGCAAGATACATCTCATACATACGCACTCTGATAGATACAGAAAACTCGTCGAAATGGTATCAGGCACTGTCAAAATGCATGTTTTGGTTGCTTAAAACTGGGCATATAAATACGCATTCATATCGTGAAAAACTAAAATTATAATTCGTTTCAACGCAATTAAAGCATAAATTTATGTTGAAATTTGAGTAATAAATTTTGTGTGAAGAAAATACTTTTTTCTTTGCACAAGGAAGTAAAATGTCTCCCTCCTATGTCGTCCAAATAGTGTCAATTATCAAACTGGAAGGTTTTTTGATAATCCAAGTTTTCAGCAATCGGAGGTGACATGAGCCCCAATTAACTCGGATTTTAGAGACTGTACTGTACTATTATATTGTATGCTTTACAACAGGTCCAAAAAAAAAAAAAACATTTCGCTCAGGTCTATTCTTAAATACAGTGCTATGATACATCTCCCAAAAAAGGTATCATTTATTCATATCATGTGAATCTTTAAAAAAAGAACTGGTTAATATAATCCCCCCCCCCCCATCAAAAGAATATCATTCATGTTTCTTGTTGCAAAGCTATTTGCTTAGCTACATGAAATACACCGCCAGCTCAGTCAATTCCAGCCGAGGACTGCAGTTACGTGCTTATTAGCACTCATCAGCCCGGCATAGGAGTGACTGATCTGGATGTGGAAAACTGACTGCAGTTTCGTGCTTATTAGCACTCATCAGCCCGGCATAGGAGTGACTGACTCCTGTGCCGGGCTAATGAGTGCTAATAAGCACGAAACTGCAGTCCTCGGCTGGAATTGACTGAGCTGGCAGTGTATTTCATGTATTTCTGTCTTAGCCCTGGCTATAGGGCGGTAACTTATTGAATATACATATTTGCTTAACTGTTCCTTCAGTTAAAGCAGATGTCTTTTCCTTTCTTTTTTCTTCTTTTCTTGCAAATGAAAATAGAATTTTTTTACATATCCTATTCAATTTTTAAAATTGTTTCTTTACCATACTTTTCATTAAAATTCAAATCTAAAGCAATGCCCTGACCCTACTTGCAGACTCCATGTTTGTGAACCTCTTCACTGTACTTCCAGCACTCATATGTTTATTCAATTCTCTTTTATCTTGGTGGGGATAACAATGATTTTACAGGTGGCTTGCACCATAACATGACAATGAGGGTTTACTGACTTTTGGTATTCCTTGCTTTAATGCTATGAAATTGTCTCTCCAACTCTTTCATCTGTTTTTTCTGTTCCCCGTAATGGGAGGATTCCATATCAGTCTCACTCACTCTCAGTCATAATAGAATGGCAATTTAAACATGTGAAACAGCAGATTTCAAGTCTTGTAAGCCTGCCATCCATTAAGGCAGGGGTTCTCAAACTTTTTCAACTTGCGGCATCCTTTAGTGATTTATAGCTTTCTCACGGCACACCAATTCATCTCTATTATTTAAGGTAAATGCCCCAAATGAGGTCACCTCCAGTCCACCACCGCATAAGCGCATGAGGTGATAGCTGGGGCCTCCAGCAAAGCAGGGGGCCTCGGAGCCGTGAAGTGTCACATCCTCAAAATTATGGTAAATCCTCAGAACTCATGGAAATTGATAGATAATCATGGATTTTAGGCACGGGCTGATTGCTCCCAATAGGGCTAGGGCCCCCTGAGTCTTAGGAGGCCCCAGGCTTTAGATGCCTTTGTTTAGATTTTCTCAGGCGTTTGGATTTTTCTCATTCTTCCCACAGTTGTAGCACAAAATAGTATGTTTTTATACTCGACAAAACTATCTAGCACTTCCCGATAAAATGCAGTTAGTCTTGCTAGAATAACTTTTACCGTTCCAAGTAGTTTTTTGGCCGAGTTCCCCTCACATTCGGCCACTTACTACTTGGCTGAGTAAAGAGCATGTATCTTGTTTTAAAAAAAAACACTATTGATCTTGAAGATATTTGCTTTAATTGGAATAGTCAAGGATAGGCCTGGATCTGCATACCTGAAGCGCGGGGGGATCAACGTCCTTAAGGGGCCCAACGGCCCAAGAAATTGAAGGAAAAATTGAGAAAAAAAAACTAGCACTAAGGCTTATTACAGTTACAAATATACACTGCTGGCCTCTGGGCAGGGGCCCTACAGATTTTGATGCAAGGGGGCCCAAAATTTATAAATCTGGGCTGGCCAAGGACATGTCGAGAGGGGGATGAGCCCCCCTCCCCCCAAAAAAATTATTACCAGTCGTCATTTGTCGCAGTCTTTATATCAGTCCTCAAAATATCCCAGTCGTCATTTGCTGTTTTGATTCACTCATGCTCATGAACGTGCTTTTGCTCTGTGTTCAATCAACAAGACCATTCTTTTTAAGATAAGTTTAATGTGTTTGAATAACTATTTATTTTTTAGAATTATGCTGCTATCATGGTGTTAAATGATGATATGGTGTTTTGAAATATAATAAGTTTAGTGGTACAAAGGTATAGCTTTTGAAAGAGAAAAGGAACGTTTGTCAATTCACTGCAAAAACGCTTTATAAAATTACTATAAAAACTTTAAATGCCTCTGCTGCAAAAGCAGTTGATTTTGATTGTTCTCCTTCTTTCACTGGTGACTGGTGCCATTTGTTTGTAATATATTTTACAATTTACACTTCATAAAGATTGATTTACTCATTAAAGGCAAATGTTTTATACTTTAACTGTAGTTGGGGCAAACCTAAACAGACAGCGTCGTAATGCTATAATTAAGAATAAGATCTGTGTAGCTTTCACAATGCTGCCAGGTTAGATTTTCCCTAACTATAAAAGTGTTTATTTTATTTCGAGGAGTGCACATTAGGGTGTCCTGAAAATTTTTTTTCCCGTTTTTCTTAATGCAAGACCTCTCAAAATTTGCGAAATCGATCGTAAATTACAAAAATAATTTAAAAACTAGAATAAAACTATACCTTCAGGGCTCTACCGATCGTCAAAGTTTTGAAAAATTGTCATTTTTATGGCAACTGAAAAAGAAGTACTGTGAATAAAGTTATAAATTTACTGTGAAATAAAAGCTCGACAGCTAAAATAAAAAGATCGTGATTCGTAATATCAACACGAACAGAAAAAAAAACATATGGTGATTACTACTGTAAATGCCTATTGGGAATAACCCCCATTTCCGCAGTAGAATCGTCCACGAAGCTTGGCGCCATGTCTCGATTTGCGTGCAACAATATGTTACTGACGACTTCGACTTTGTTTGGTTTCAACTTGCTAATTCCTTTTACTTGTTTCGAGGGCTTTCTTGGCTTGACTTACGGGTGTTTTCTTCGTAGCCAAAGTAATTTTAATGCTATAAAAGTACAGTTGCAATTGTTAGTGTTATATGCCGATTCTGTTAGTTAAGTAATGAGTTCGAGACGTAGTGAGACTACTTGTGCTATACTGGGACCCTACAAGGAACTTGATCATCGGCAGCTACCTACTGTAAAAGACGTCATAAAATTTATTTTATTTGTCAGTAGCGAACAGAAATGTATGCATAATGGAAAGGACCCTTCCAGTTCAGATATATATACAATTGTTTCTGAAAAAATCAACAGTATTTGGACAAAAGCTTCAATTCCAATCGTAACTAAGGAACAAGTAATTCAATTATTAAAATTCTCTTTCGAAAAGTACGTCAATTTGAAACGATACCCCAGAAGCAAACGAAGTGATAGTTTTGAAAATAAACTGAAGTGCTTTTTAGAGTCATCTGAGAAGCTCTTCGACGTTGCGGCTTGTAAGTGCCCTGTATTTGAGTCTTGTTCGTGTTTAAAACCTAAAAAAGTTCCCATCAATGAGAGAAGTTTCTTGTTGGATCAAAGAAATGACAGGAAAATGGTGATAAGAGGTGTCAATAAGAAAGAAACAGCTAGATTAATGAAACAACAGCAGAGAAAACTTGAAAGGGCAGCAAAAAAGTCTTCTACTGAAAATAACGATTCTGTCTCAGCAAATTTTGATGACGATTCGATGCGTGAATTTTCTCCAGAAACGTATCCCATAACAGAGACAAATACGGCCTCTACAGGGACACCATCAACTCAAACGACAAATAGGAATACACTGATCTTGCCAACAGTTGCCAAGGTCTGTGATAGATACGGTTTGTCGATGCGATCTGCTGCTGCTGTTGCTTCTGCAGTTTTAGCTGATGTCGGCTTGGTTTCGAAAGAAGATTTAACTCTAGCTGTTGATAAAAACAAAATCCACAGAGCTGTAGCTAAAGCTTGGAAAGAAGCTTCCAAAGATATTGGAAGTATTGTTATAAAAAGCATTTACTTTGATGGAGGTAAAGTCAAGACTCTGATAAATGAGAAAATAGGAGCTCGTTACCATCACAAAGAAATTTTAGAAGAGCACATCTCAATTTTAGCAGAACCCGGATCAATTTATTTGGTACACACAACGCCAAGTCGTGGCACTTCAAAGGCAATTCTAACTTCGATTACAGCTCTATTAGAAGGTCAATGCTTGAATTTAAAAGACGTGATTTGCGTTGGATGTGACGGAACTGCAATAAACACCGGTTGAAAGGGTGGCGTGATTCAATATTTAGAGGAGTATTTGGAAAGACCATTGCAATGGTGTGTGTGTGTATGCTTCATGCCAACGAATTACCCCTTCGTCATTTATTCTTGACCTTAGATGGTTGCACTTTGGGTCCTAAAGAATATTCCGGACCTATTGGAAAACAGTTAGCTGGTTGTGAAAATAAAATGACATTGTCTTTTTGCGGGGTGGATGGTAATTTGCCTAATTTGCCGAAAAATGTGGTTGATGAACTAAGCACGGATCAAAAATATCTTTATGAGATTTGTCAAGCTGTATCAACTAGTTTCTGTAGTCCTGAGCTGGCAAATCGCCAACCTGGAAAAATGGCGCACTCGAGATGGCTTACTTCTGCTAATCATATACTCAGATTTTATGTAAGTACTCTTAATCCAACAGAAAATTTGCGATTACTTGTTAACTACGTGGTTAAAGTGTACGCTCCAGTTTGGTTCTTAATCAAGCAAAAGTCATCTTTTAAGGAAGCAGCCAAACATCTTTTTCAAATGATTGTGTACTCTCGATTTTTACCCGAAAACTTGAAATCTGTTGTGTATTCTGTTATCGAAAGAAATGCTTTTTTTGCGCACCCAGAAAACCTGCTGGTCAGTATGTTGTTTGATGATAGGGAGCACATTGGGGAGTTAGCATTACAAAGAATAAAAAAAGCTAGAGAGGCTGAAAGTAGCACTAAACGCAGAATATTTAAAACACCAAAAATTAACTTCTCTGCTAAAGATTATACGGAAATTATTGTCTGGCAAGAGTGTCAGGATACAGCACCAACGGTTCTTCGACATATTTCTAACGAGAACCTTCAAATTATGGCAAAAGATAATAGCTTGGAAATCGTTGACTTTCCTTGCCACTCACAATCTGTGGAAAGATGTGTTAAACTAATGACACAGGCTTCACAAAGTGTTACTAACGCTACTTCTAGAGATGGCTTCGTTAGAACCAGGTTGCAATCTCGCACAGAAATGCCAAATTTTGGACACAAAAATAAGTTTAAATTCTAAACTTTTGTCATTATTTATAAACTGTAGTTTGTTTATTTTGTTTTCTTGTGCTTTGTTTCATTAGTTTCTTAAATAAAATGCTTTCTAAACTTTATTTTTGTATTTTTTAAATCATATCGTTTAGGTATGTCAAAAATGTAAAATATGCAAAACTTCAAAGAGCGGTAGAGCCCTCAAGATGACACGCAATTCCATTTTTTTTACCTTTTTCGTGATCTGTGAAAAATTTCGCAAATTTTGACACCTCTTGTGATAGTGTAGCTCAATTTTTTTTTTCTCATATATGGACGGGACACCCTAGTGCACATATGGCACGATATTCTACACAGGTTAAGAGCGTTTTTTAATGCTTGGGGAAAAAATGATGGTAATGATTTTTTTTTTTAATTTAAAAAACATAGGCTTTAAGATTTACTCGAAAACTTCTGAAGAATAAGGACTTTGGAATTTTGAATTTCAGAAGGAAAAAAATAATTCCAGGAAAATACTGTCAAAAAATCTGGATACTTAGAAATCTTGATTTTTCTTTCATATTATGTTCATTCTGTAAACGTACTACGAAAGAAATTCATCATCAAACTGAAGTCAAAAAATAAATAAATAAAGGAAAGAAATGAAAAAGGCTTCATTGATGACTTATTAAATTACCCTCGAAAAATTACAGGCCCTAATGTTACAAAATATGGTCTTAAGAATCGCATTTTAAAGACTTAAAATTTCAGAAAATATCTGAGCAAGGGTCCTGGAACTGCCTTCCATTAATATTATTAAAAAAATCAAGTTTTTTAAACTACACTTAGAAAAACTTAAGTAGATTAGCCCTGAGTAATAAAATTGCTGAAGTTTTTAGGGCCATAATTTTTGAACAAATTTTCAAGGGATGGACACTGTTTATCATGTGAAGTTTGTCTACAATTGCTTTTTTGAAACAAAACAATTGTACTTCAACAGCAAAACAATTTTGAACTTCATACTTCAACAATAAAACAATTTTGGTTGTGCAAAACAATTTTGAACTTTATACTTCAACAACAAAACAATTTTGGTTGTACAAAACAATTTTGAACTTCAATTTTGAAAATTGGGAAGGAGGGGGGGGGAAGAGGAATTGATTTTGATCTTTTTTTTTTAACTGGTTGGGGGCACTCCCCAACCTCCATCCCTTACCCAAACCTTAATAAATATGGCCTATAATCACGTTTTTAAAGTTTCAATTTCTACTACTTTCCGCTGAGACGCCTGCCCCTTTCTTTTTATCCCCAAACCTTAGAAAAGAAAGTCTAAAATTGCGTTTTTAAAACTTCAAGTTTCAAAATTTTTCCGGAACCCCCCCCCCCCCTTCACTTATCAGATCACAGGTTTCCTTTTTTTGTTAGGTGCCCCGCCCTCCTAACACTTTTTTCTGGTTGTGCCACTGAATTACACTTGCATTGAAAAACTGGGATTTTGCTAAATGCCAGAAATTGGAGCTCGGCAGATCTCTCTCCTTGCACTGACAAAATTGCAAAAAAATATAGAAGGCAAAATTTTTCACTGTAGTGATTTTTTTTTTTGTCAGAAATGTCATTTTCTCTCTTTTAAATAGGAATGTAACTGCCCCCCCCCCCAAAAAAAAAAGCTTGTTTCTTTATTCAAAAAATAAACAAAGTTGTGATTTTCTGCATTGTAAACTATATTGGTTTTGTTGTAAGTCAATAGAGGGCCTCCAGATCAGGCTGCGCCTGGGGCCTCACAATCCCATGATCCACCACTGGGTCACTCTACGGTTCACAACCTAGTATAGTAGTATCTCACTTATTTATGATGGAATTGACTTCAGCTTTTGCATATTCACCAGATGACTAATAAAAACTAAAAAAAACATTAAACTAAGTGAAAAGCAAAGTTTTAATTATGTTTTTCAGCAGTTTTAACAAAGAAAGACTATTTATTCTCATTAGGAACATGGGTTCCTTACAAGGAAAACTCAGGGCAAGAAATGCTTCAGGCAGAGTTAAAGACAAAAGGGGGGGATGTCATAAAATATCATCAAACTAAAAAGAATGGAAAAATATCTTTAACAGCAAAATAAAAACATATACATTAAACCAGATTTTAAAACCTCGAAAGCAATTACAAAAATTTCATATTTACTTCCACGAGAAAGATCAATCATCACATTCTGGGCAACTGTTAATTGTTATTTTCTGTTATTTTTTTTCCTCTCTCCTGCACACATGTACAGCATACGCAGCACAGGATCATATATCTTCTACCCTGACGTCTTATTATAAGAGCACCGAAGTGAAAATAAGGCGAACCAATTCTTATTGACTGACAATGTACTTTTCTAGGTTATCAAATCACAGGAAAAAATGATGGTATACAATGACACTCTTTTTGAATTCGGCAATTACATAAATTAGGCCATAAGAATAATAAATAACTTTTTTCATGCTAGTAACATAGCTGCCAAGTGCTCCGTTTTTCCCGGAGTTTCTCCGATTTTTATTGCATGCTCCGAAAATCCGATTTATTCCAAAAAACTCCGTTTTTTTGACTTTGCTAGTAGTACACTTTTCGATTTCTGAGGAAAAAAAAAATTTCCTTATCCTCGAAGGCAGGAATCGTGCACAAACACAACAAAAGAGAAACCAATTTGATGCTTTGGAAGCATTAGTGTCAGGATAAACACCGAGGGGGGGGGGGGCGTCAATAGGAGAACGTCGTTTATTCATCGAGCATTTCAGCTACGTGTAAAACGTAGCCGCCATGTTTGGTCATTCACAAGATGGAGGTTGACGATGCTTAAATGCCTTCGTTTTCAAAGACAAAGCAGAATTGGGTGTTTCTTTTAACTGAAAACTTATGAAAACAAGCAACATGTGCTGCATTTTTTTTTTTTTTTGAGCAATCACGATTGCTTATTGCTTTCATTTGACTGTTTTTGGCGTGCTATCATTTTTCCCACCGGCGCGGTGCCACCCTCTGCCAGCACCACCCGTCGCGTCGGCCGGCCTCACGATGCTGCTCCTCTAGCGAAAACCGTCTCCAGGTTGCGTCCATATCCTACACACACATGCATACATACACGCACCAACACACACGCACACACAAACACATACACACACATACACAAACACCAGCATACACACACAAACACATACACACACGCATGCATACAGACACCTACACATACACACAACTGCCCACACATTCATGCCTGCACCCAGACACAAACACATATGCTTACACACACACACACACACATACACATATCCCGCCCCCACGCACACAAACACTCATACACACAACTATCCACACACTCATCACTGCACACAGACACAAACACACATGCCTACACACATACACATACCCCCACACACACACACACATACAAACACACACTCGTGATTGCGAAAAACATAATTTGAATTCAAGATGACAAAATTCAAATTATTATTTTTTTTTGGTTATTTTAAATAATTTTATTGAGAAATAAAAACAATTATACTATTTTTAAAATTTCATCTTACCTTATTGCTTTGGGCACGAATGTGCTAAAAATTCTCAATTAAATTGTAGTTTCATGGGGATTTTTTATTTTTAAATTATTTTCATAGAACAAATTCAAAATTTTATATCTGAATTTTTGACTTAGTCGCCATATTTGGTCATTTGCGAGATTTAAGTACACAAGAGTCTTAAGTGGCTAAGTTTTCAAAATCGGAACTAGATGTTTATTTCAATGCAAACTATTGAAAATAATGCAAAATGGGCTGTTTTTTTCGGAAAATTCGTAATTTGTTTTCTTAAAATTCAAAATTTTTTCTCTTAAAATTCAAAGTTTTTTCTTCAGAATATTATTTTATCCTCATTGCTTTAGACACTTATTATGCTGAAAACTAACTATTTCGTCTAAATTTTAGTTTTTTAAGGATTATTAATTATTTATAATTACTTTTAATGCGAAAAATTCAAAAAGCTATCATCTTAAACTTTTCGCGTCGTCGCTATGTTTGGTCATTTGCAACATGGAAGTAGACTAGACTATTAATAGCCTAAGTTTCGGAAAACAGAATTGGTTGTTTGTCTCAATGCAAACTATTAAAAATAACAAAAGGCAAAAAGTTATGGTTTTTTTTAAATTATTTTCTTGAAGGGGAAATTTTATCTGTATTTGATCCTCTCTCATTGCCTAGGAGGCTTTGCCATAAACTAAAACTATTTCATCGAAAATTAAGGTTTCTGCTGACTTCTCATTTATTTATTTATTTTTTTTAGATAATTCAGAAAACTATTTTGACCTAAATTTTCCATGTGCAAAAAAGTATTGAATAACTTTCTTTTAGAATGTGCAAAGAAAGAGTCCTATTCATCTATTTTTCTTATGAAAGCTGTAAAAACTGCCCCTCCCCCCTCCAGTTTGTATTTCAAAACTTGGCGACAGTGGTAGCCACTAAGTTTTTGGAGTCTAGTGGCCACTGGCCACTTAGAAAATTTCCGGATCTTGACCTTTACCATGAAGTTGTTTTACTTCCAAGTATAAGAAGTAATTGTGTTTTAATCTTCAATATGTTCTTATGCAATGCATTTTCAATGCAAATAGGATATGTATAAAAGAATATTTTTGAATAGGAGAAGGATTTCGTGCTCCTATTTTAACCCTCATTGCTCCTATTTTTACCCTTAAGTGCTCCTATTTTTTTTTATCTTGAGGTTGGCAGCTATGTAGTAACCTACGGTGATCTATGTAAAAACAAAACTTCCTATAAAATAAAGTCAGGTAGTTTTGACATCACTCTTCTGTAGAAACTTTAAATACGCTGTTACCTGGTAATGAGTAACTGCTCGTATGTGTTAATGTTTTTGATGACAATAAAGTCATGATCTAACACATTTCTACTATACTATATCAAACAATGAAGGGATGACCTTAATGGTCTATATGACCTTATTTTGCATGCACACCTTAAATATATGTATATTGATACCATGGACACTTCACGGCACCCTTTGTCTCTTCCTACAGCACCCCAGGGTGCCGTGGCACCCAGTTTGAGAATCCCTGCATAAAGGAAAAGAAGCAATGCATCAAGTTTTGACCTAGCTTTTTTTTACATCAGAGACAAATTAAGAATACAATTGGGAAAAAGACGGAAATTGAACGGGAATTACATAAGTAAAAAGACAAAACAGGAAAATTGGTCAAATACGATTAAAACCTTTCAGGCAACAAATGCACTAACTGATCTTTGATTTTCCTTGCTGGGGTAAATCTAGAAACTGCCGTTCGTACTCGAATTCCTTCAAGGTTTTATATTGAGTTTCAGTGTAAGAAACCACACAAATAGGGGGAATTAGCTGCATCCCAAAAGTTGCCATCTGGGGCAAAGTCTTCAGTTTTTGCCTCCCCCCCCCTCCTCTAGATACAGCACCAATCAAATGTTATAGCTGAAAAAAGTCTGTGGTTTTCAAACATATACACTCAAATTATAAGTTTATAGCAAGAAGCAGCACTTTTTCTTTTGACATTTTACAAAAATTTTCATTATCTTTAAAAGAGTTTTATATGATTTTGGAAGAATAGTAGGGAAAAGCCATGAACCATATTTACTATGCATAGTAAAAGTAATTTAATAAATACCTTCATTCGGTACTTTGGAACTGATATAAGATGGTCGATTGCAGACTTATATCGTTGCCAAGCCCCAAGATACTAAAATAAAATTTACAATTTTAATAAAAATGAAATGCGGTGTATTGATTCAAAAAAAGAAATATTAGATTTTGGGACATATTTTCCATTCAAATAACATACGCAAATGCCTTTAAAAGTGGATCAGTAAAACACTGTTTGCAAATAACACTGAATTTTTTTAAATAATAATAGAAAAAGTACACTAACAATAATTATAATAAATACAAAACAGAATACCATGCTGTTTAGTGTGCATTTATTTAGTAATTTTGAACATTCTGTACAGTGATATTTTAACACTAGAAAGACGGCGTTTTGCGTATACCTAGAAAGACTAGCACCGGTCACTTTGACCGCCATACTGAAAAGATTGGAAATATCCTCCTTTTGGGATTTTTAATCATAGAAAAGATTTGTTTTAACATGTCAGAATTTGATTTAACAATTTAATCGTAATATAGTCTACAAATAAGTCTGATAGTTTTTTTTTTTTTTTAATTTTATGTTCAATCAAGTCAAATACATGCTTTACACAATTGGCATTGAGAAAGAGCAAATTTGTACAAAAAAGAGGAAATTTTCTTAGCATGTATTAACTAACAAGTACTATAATCAACCATGCATGTGTTTGGTGTAAAAAATAGCTAAATAACGCAACATACCGTACATTACTATCTTTTACAGTATTTCGAAATACTTATGTTATCAGGTCACCAGTATATTAGCCATTAACAGTTTTTTTTTTTTTTTTTTTTTGGCAATCAGAACAAATGCTCGTAGATTTATTTCCGCATAGTTTAATTTCACAATTTTAATCTTTTTCCTGAGGTAGATACTTATTTACATGCAGCAAAATTGATCAGTGGAGGTGACTTGGAGGAAATTGGAGAAATATTTGATTTTTATGTTTTTGAAATTTTCCCCATTTTTTCCGGCGTCGGGCCCTTTTCCCCTTTTCTTTCACTGCTTTTTATATATTGATCATCAGTTTTTATTAGTGAGGTTTCTTCTGATTCTAACTCAGAAGAACAATCCTTTTCTGCAAATCTAGGCTCTGAAAAATATTCGCAATAATCTCATGAAAGCTAACTATTCTCGTCGCTAGGAATATGTTTCTCTTCAGATAAGTCAGTCTGTTCATTCAAACCATAATCTATTTTAGATAAATCTGCAACAGTTTCAGGAATTAATGTTCCTATAAGTTTTGCTTGTCAACCGTTCGTCTCGACATCATAAAGATAATTATGTGACTGAGCACTTCATTATCATCTAAGAAAACAAACGTCAATGCTTCAAGCAAAGCACTTGCTTTGGTGCACAAAAGTATCCCAGCAAACATTTTTGGAATTTACCTGTTTACATTTACTTCTTTTTAGAACCAAAGTAATTTCACGTGTCCAGTCACATGCTTTTCAAATTTACCTTTCTCAACTTCCCTGTGCAGATAGCAGAAAACTAAAACCATGCAACCAGCAGGTGTTTCGCATTTTCTTAACAGTTCAAAGAATTAAACCTGACCCCAGCAGATACTACTCAAACTCAAAAGAACATTACTTACCCTGATAACTAACAACAGTCCATAGTACACACAACTGATAAGAGAAAAAAGAAAACGGATGCATAAAGAAAGGTTCACTTAGCGGTCAAAATGATCGTAGTCAGTCTTTCTAGGTATAAACATTTATAGCGACTATAATAATAACCCTAAAGAAAAAAAATTACTGTTGTAAGATCTTAATAAATAGTTAGGAAAAGTCAATGAAGGAAAAAGAGTTTGAAAATTAAATGCAGCAAACATGAGCATTTGAAAATCGTTTGCGGTCAAAATAACCGCTTCCGTCTTTCTAGAGTTAAGTTCCTCCCAACATAAAACATTAAAATTTCCAAATCAGAATTCTTTTTCTACTCAGGAATGACTTAATAAAATCTAATAATTTTATTTACAGAATCATTACAGCCAAATATACATCATGAAATACTTGTATCATGAGTAATCTAATCTTTTAATGTTGATTACATATCTAAAATCTTAAAATTAGTGGAAAATAAAATTATTTTGTTCCACAAGTTGCATTTTATCCTTTTTACACTGCAACTTAAAAACACTGCTAAAATTGTACCTAACTTGTTCTACATTCAGTGTTACAAATAAAATTTGAAACATAGGGACTCAGTCATTTAACTCGGTCTTTACAAATAAAAGTTAACCATTTAGATTTAAATATAAATTTAAAAAAAAAACTTTTGTCTTGCTGGGTATATAATTTAGGCTACTAAGTGGGAAAAAGAGGTGTAGAAGAATGAATGAAATTTCTTGACCTCTAACGAAAATGACGTAGTACAACTTCAATAAGAAAAAAATCAGTGATAAAAATTTTAAAACATTGGCCACTTCACCCATTTCAATTCTGTTAATTACTACAATATTTAAACATATTGTTTGAGTTCAGATGTTTAAATAAAAAATTATAACAAAAACATTGTCTTTTACATTTGTTCAATTGCTACGATCGTAGCAAAATCAGATGGAATAGAAGAAAAAACCACATTGACTTGAAAGGAAAAATGAAGAATAATACTCTTCACCAGAACATGCTGTACTTTGACAGCTGAGTAGGCAATATTATACTAGAAAAGACAATAACAGAAGCTCAGGTTGCTTTATTTTCATAAAACCTGGATCAAAGTATGGAGTCTTTGTCACTCCTATGTCTGATTGCTCACACAACATTAAAATAAGCATATCTTTTAAGCAAAATATTGATATTTCTGAGTAACATACTATAGGTTAAAAGCAAACAGTGTTTACAGGTTTTAAACATTAAGTCATAAGGAAAATTGTGATTTTTATTAAGCATTCTTTGAAATTGTTTATTTGTTAATCACACTCCAATGAATTACCATTATGTCATCTACTGCAACATTTGGATGGAAAACTGCTCGACCAAAAGGATATTGTTCAGAAATTGAAGAAAAACTTGAGTCTAGTGAAACTATTGCTGTAGTAAACTCTTAAAAAGTATATGAGAGGTTGCACCAGATGAACTTAGTACAGATCAGTGGTATGCAGGGCCGCCTCATCCCTATGTGCAAGGTTGTGCAGTGCATGACGGCGGCAGAGTCAAAAAGGCACCAAGCTCTACCTATCAAAAATGTTCCAAACGGGGGGAAAATCTTTAACCCAAAACATAAAATTGAATTGTACATTTTTTCAAATGTTGGTGGCGAAATTATACTGCTCACTGAAACAAGTAATCCGTCTCAATGCCTATCTGAAAGGAAAAACTATTGCCTTGTTGTGTCTGAACATACTATTAAAAGCACAATATTTTACACTGAAAACATGTGAAAAATTAACGCATACATCAGCATTTTTCGTACTAATGTGGAGTCGTGATGCTATTTCGGTATGTCTATAGTAGTGATGTGCCGGATCTTTAAAAAAGTAGATCCGCGGATACGGATACGGATCATTAGTGTCAAGATCCCCGGATACAGATCTCAATTTCTTTTTTTAACCCAATTCAACTATCCAAGTGTAAAATTTGTTATGGAAGATATTCCCGTCAGAATAATGGCAGTTTCCTCAATAAATGTCAACTGCGGCAAAAATATAATCAAGACTATGATTTGCTCTTTAAAGAAATCGCCGTTAAAATTGAGGGAGAGTTGGAAGGAATGGGCCAGTGCTGCATTAATGCTTAGATGGGGTGTGAAAATTTATTTCTAACTTACTCGGTAGATGTAGGATACAGGAGCAAGAGTGTAAAGCTGCTACTGGACAGGCTAGAAATAATTTTTCGCATTTTATTTCGCATTTTTTCGCAGAGCCGGGAACAACTTTACAAACAGTAAATAGAGAACTTAGTCTCACTTTTTTTAAAGGATGCCGAGAAAAACAAAAATAAAGAATAACAGAAACCCCAAATCAATAACAAAAACTAATATTAAATTAAAAATTAAAAAAACAAAACATGTCCCAGTGAGCCGACCTCATATTAAGATGAATTTCGCGAGTCAGAACACACATTTATTAACAAATATGAAATGACAGTAGGTAAAAATTTTAAATTATTGAGCTTTCTCCTTATTTTCCCGACTATGAAATCGCTACTAATCATGCGTATAAAGGCTTAGAATTGCACTTAAAGTTTACTTAACAAGATTATAGCTCCTACTGTATATAAGTTGGAAGTTTCAAATAAATATCAACAGCAGAAAACTTCGTTTTTTCAATTAGGGCCAACACTTTTGAAGTACAGGTAAATTTTTACTACCATAATTGTGAAAAACGTTAAGTCAGTTTTTAATTAATATCTCCGGTAATTAAAATTCTACAAAAACGAGGCCAAGCTAAGAACACTTTAGATCAAGTCACCTTTTGAACGAAGAATGAACTATCAAAATCAGTTCATCTGTTTAGGAGCTACGATGCCACAAAAAGACACACTGATACACTTTTAAAACTTATTTCCCCTTCCTTTTTGCAACGGGGGGGGGGGGATACAAATTGGCTTCTGAAATGATACCTTATAATTTAAATAGGAAATAAAACCTAATTTAAATGGAATTTAAGAGTCTTTTATTCAAATATTTAAATTTTTTTTAGAATAGAAATGATCCGTTTAAGATCCGTCAAAAAAGTAACGGATATGGATACAGATCTTTATTCTCCCTCGGATATCCGGAACATCACTAGTTTATAGTACCCAGGGTTGAGCATAGGAGGCTCCAGAAAGTTACTATTTCTCATTTCTGTTCTTCAGATGAATACGAGGCATAGCTGATATGAAAGGCGAACTCAACAAAAGGTGGGTTTGAGAAAAATACATTTGCAACTTTTTTGGTGGGGCGACCTCAACAAATATGTCATGGAACATGGAAATGTAAAGGAGACAAAGGGTGAACTCAACATAAAAAAATATACTGGCACATTCTCTGCTTTATGTAGATTCTAGCAATTGAAAAAAAAAAAAACAACTTTTAGTTTGCCCTGCATATCCGCAGCACTTATATGTTATTTTTTATTTGTGAGATATGTCTTTTTGTGACCTAACTATTGTTTGTGGTAGTTCGACTGCTTCATGTTATCACATATAAAAAAATATGGTAAGCATATTCGCATATTAGTTAAATGTGTGTAATATTTACATTGTAGACAATAATTAAGTTAACTTTTTAGTTCCGAAAGCAATGACTTGTCCCGCGAGCATCTTTTTCCCAACCCGCGTAAAGTTTACAAACTGAAAAAAAAAAAGTTTTCTTTTTTTGGATAAAATATGGTACAGATGTGATATACCCCCATTTGGCGACATCTGATTTTTTGCACAAAATTGAAATATTTTTCTCGCCAATAAAGCGATAATTTTTTAAGCATGGCATCCCTGGTGAAACTAACCTGTGTTTGGCAACGCGAAGGCAATCTTGTTCAAACTTGTTTACTTGGGTTGTTTATTCGGTTTCACGCAGGAGAGATACGTGTTGTTTCGTGCACTACCTTACAGGAAAGCTTATTTTGTGTTAGTTTAAATTTAGTAGTTGTGTTTTGAAGTAAAAACATAAGAAAATGCCAGTTTCTTAAAACTTGAACGTTAATTAAAAGTTAACTCCAACATGGTGTGTATCTGTAACGTGCCATTGTCATATGATGTTTTGTTTTGGACTGAGTGTGAGGATTTATACCATAAAAAGGTAAGTTCTTTATTTTAGAATTCACATAAAAACTCTCACTTCCGAAATTTTTTGTTTTTTAGAAATCCTTGAGGGGTTCTTGTAGTTTTTAACTGTATTTTTACTGTATGTAAATTAATTTTACCAAAATAGTACGGTTATTTTGTTCTAAAAGTTAATTATTATCGATGCCACGAATTATTTATACATTCTATTAACGTGCCTCCTTTAGATACTGAATTTCTGAAAATAAGTTGACTCCAGCATTTTATAAAAATATAAAGGTGTTATTTTATGTAAAATATAATAGGTATTTTGAGAGCATGTCTGTATAGCAAATAAATGTATGGTATTTTTGTATTGTTTATGTTTAGGATGTTTTGTTGAGACATTTCTACTTTTCATACATCGAAATTTGAGTAAAAAAGCGCTTTTTTGGCTGAAATAGTTATGAATTTTGGGGATGTTTTCCGCTTTAAACATCGCGATTTGAATCGCTTTGCTCTTTTTTAGCCGAGTATGAGAAAAGTTTTTGTTTGATGAAATGCATGTTGGAAAATAGCTTTTATTTCTATTGGTACATATTTCATTGGTGAGTTGTTATAGTAATTTGTCAATTTAAGCATTTCAAATACTTTCTAGTAATTGTTCTTTGTGTACAAAACCTTTCTAGTTTCTGATATTTTTGAAGCGTATATTTGTGATGTTTTTTGTTGTGGTTTTATGTTGTTTTTATATATATTGTGTTCTGAAGTGCTTTGATTATGTTTTTTTATCTGATTTTTTCCTGTTGGCGCTAAAAAAAAAGCATTGCTAAAAACGATGTATGACATATGTCGTCGTCCATCGTTTTCTTGGCGCCAACAGGAAAAAGTTGCCAAGGGTGGGGTATATCACATCAGTTCCTAAAATATTTCTTTTAAGCATGTTAAATTGAAACTTAGTCCAGAAATCCCAAAAAGCTGCTACTGAGCACAGGCATAGCCAGAGGGGGGCAGTTGCCTCTCCTTAGAGAAGAGTCTCCAATTGTCACTTTCATCCTAAAGACACTAAAGATGGTTTAAAATTGCACATTTTAGGGTCTTCAATTTCAAAACATTTCTTTGGAAGAGTCGCTTTTCCCCTCATTTGATCAAAATCATCTTAAAATGGTGTTTGGAAATTTTAACTTGATAAGATTTCAAAGGAGAGCCGCCATCCCCTTCCCAAACGTCTCAACATATGCAGCTTAAAATTGTGCTTTTAAAACTTCAATATTAAAAAATTTCTGGAACAACTTTTGAATACTGACCATTCTTTTTGCATCATTAAAGATATAATGAAATGTGATTTTGGTCATTATTCACAAAAATTCTCTGAAGAGAGCATCTGACATTCATGACTTCTTCCATCAAATGACCAAAAATAGTCTAAAATTGAGTTTTTTCAACTGTAACTTGTGAGGGGAACCTTTGACATCACCAAAGGTAATCTTAAATTAACTTCATTTGTGAAAAACAATTTGAAGGAGCGAATCACTACCATCCTTTCCCTAAAAACTACATTTTTAAGAATTTAATTTAGAAAATACTGGGTAAAATCGCTTAATCCCTGAAGAGGATTTTCGCCCCTTCTTCTTTGTCATATTTTTCATGTATCACTTTTAGAAGGGAGAGAATTGAAGAGACTACGTTCATTCACAACACACAAACTAATTTATTTTCTATATACGGAAACAGTATACATGATCGGCAGCCAATTTGCCCTTTATCCCGAATAGCGGTCAAGAGATATCCATAAATTTATCCCGCTATTCGGTCAGGAGATTTTTTTTGGCAGTCATGCCTTCATAGCTGCCTATAGCCATATGAACTCAGGCGCTCTCATGCATCTGCACAGAAGTCAATCGCGTAAAGCCCCATTGCGCAATTATGGAGATCCCGAGTTATTAATCTTGGGATCCCTGTCAAGTTTTACGCAATGTAACCACGTGGAGCATATAATTTCTTACAATCCCTGCACCTCCATCCTTCTCCTGATTCTAAGACTGCCGAAAACTTTTCAAGACTTGTCGCTTTTAGCATCTATTTTTCCTACAAAGCAATAAATTGCACAGAAAAAATTTCTCACTGCTAAACTTTTCTTAAATTTTATAAATTCACTCCTTACTTTTAACAGACAGAATGTTGAAAAAATTAAGAAATAGCACTGGGGGAAGGTGGCAGCTAAAAACAATCATCTTGTTCGGTCTTAGTTTGTCCCTTCCTGACGTGGATCATAGCTACGCTCATGTTACTTAGCGCTTATTCCATAAAGAGTCGCGGGGGAGGGGGGGCGGTAGCACAAACCATCTAAAACTGAACCATACTAAACCATCAAACTGAAGTGTTGTTGTTGAACTGTTCACTCACCTCGCCTGAAAAAACTTACAATGTAGCCCTTCAGTAAAAAAAGGTTGGGGACTTGACCATAGTTACTCTATTTCCACCTCCCCCCTCCCCCTGCGCTTTTTCTTTAAATATTTGTGTATTAAATTTAAAAAAGCTTTAGACAATCTATTAGTTTTAGGTATTACATTCAATGCCTTTTTAACGATCTGTATTTTTAAATTACTGGTGTTTTCAGAAAGGATTTCAGTTTCAGATTTTAAGGCGGAATATCATCTTCTACATTATTATACTTCAATTTAGAAATATTACCAGTACCCTGTTGTCATGATTTGACTGGCATAAAAAGTTGATTAATTATTCATCAATTAGAGGTTAGAGAGATATTTAGAGCATCGTTAACTTTCATACTTAAAATATTTCTTTTTCCAGAACACATTAACAAATTAGAAGAGCTACTGAACTCAAAATAACTTCCAGATAGGAAGCTAAAATGTACACTGTATTTCAAAACAGAAGAACTGCATTAAAACTACATTAATTTTTAAATTTTTTTAAAATTCCTTTGACAAATTGGCAACTAAAAACTACCTTGTAGCAAGATTAAATTTCAGACACATAATTTCTCTTACAGGAGGCATCAATTTCACAAATAGGCTTGAGGAAAACTTTTATTTTTGAGTGTTTTAGCTCCACCCTGACATTAGTCAGAACTAAGAGGTTATCTTAGTTCTGAAAAGTTAAAGTAATAAAATTATTAATATTATTATTTCTTTAGCACAGATGGATAAATTCTGTACCTTAGGTTCAGACTAAGTCAATGAATGGTGATTTTCAGGTCATTACTGCTATTATTTTCCTTCTGATTTTCTTACAAAGAATTGACTACTTTGAGGGAATCGTCTTTGAAAATGATTCATATCTCTTTTAAAGAAGCATTTATATAATTTGAGGATGATCTCATTTACGATGCTGAAAAAAAAATCTTGATTTATAATTGTTATTTTTTCCCCATTCAAGTTGTTTATATGTAAAAACAGCGTTTTCATTTCCATTTAAAGAAATAACTCAATAGTTTGAAATACCTCAAGCTAAATAGAATACTTTCAAACCAAAGCTGGCAGAAAGCATGTGCGATGTGCAAGAATAATGCATATTTGAAGGAAATTTCGAAGTTACCTAGGTTAGTAAACTAACTCTACATTAAGTATTTATTTCTCTAGAGCTTAATTTTAACCAATTTGCAGTTTCAAATGAGAGATAATTATTTTTCATCACTCCATTTTCCCCAGTTTGATGAAAAATCAGGCTAAATACTTAAAATTGAAAATGATTTGTGCAGCTAAAGATATTATTTGATTTAGCTGAATAAAAAGGCTTGGTTAGAGGCAGCTTTCCAACATATAGGATATAGGCATTGCATATTTATTAATTTTGATTTGTCCACTTCACCCTAACGTATGTGCTTAAAAACAAACAAAAAATGCCATCAATTTGCAAAACAAAAATTGTATGTTGATGAAAGGTAAGAATATTTTCTCTATTTTTTAATTTGAATATTATTTTTCCTTCAAATGAACTCAAACGTTTAGTTTTTATACTTAAAAACTTTATGAATTTTATGTAGTGTATATGTTATTGTGACAGACTGAAATATGGTAAATATTAACATTAACTAGTGAATATCTATTTACATCAATGGTGGATTTACAAGTTTGAGGCCTTGTCAGAATGCTTTTTAGGGACCCTTTTGCATTTTGCAGAACAATGTAAAACATTTATCATGTGGGTTTTCCCTTTCTGGGCCTCTATGGAGGGTAGGGGGGCTAACATGAAACTACACACATTTCAATTCCAAACAAGGCAAAATAAATCAGCTAAACTAATATATTTTTCAAAAACTACAGGTAAAGTAACAAATATACTTACTTGTATAATAGAGATAACTGTTATGCTGACAGCAATAACTATTCTTGCATCAACTTTTGGCGACATTTGTCTGCGATAATATCGATAATAATGACCATACACCTTATCTAAAGTAACAAGTTAAAAATAACTTCTTATACTTTCTACACACATAATACATAAAATTTAATCATAAGGAATAAGATAACATCAAATAAAGATATAAGTTTGAATTACTTTTATAGAACTTTAATACTTTATAAAATTTAAATGGAACTAATGACATAAAAAAAGAGATTGATAGCCTAGAACAAATTATATAAATTTAATGAGTAAATAATTGCTAAAAGCAATTCTGTAAAGAAATATCTAAAATTTGCAGAAGCGTAATGATTAACAGCAATCAAATTTTGCTAGCAACTGAAAATACAGCCCAAATAGACTATGAAATTTGAACCATTAATATATATTAATTGGATATGAAAATTGTGTACATTTTAAAACAATTACAAGTGGATGCAGATACTGCCATTGACAGTAAAAGAACAGAATGTTGCTTATAAGTACTGGAAATTTTATTTTGTCTTTATTTTTTCTGTGTGAGAAACATCCTTATGCCCGATAGAAGAATATGGACATAACACAAGCACATTTGCATGTTTGACAGAAGCAAATAGGGAAGCAGGAGGTGGGTTAAGAGCCATGATTGCTCCTTTAAGTGACTAAAGATAGAATAACTTCTAGATAGATATAACTTCTAGAAATTATCAGGAGAAAGCCAAAAACTCTCTAACAGTGTTTGAATATTACACTTATGACTCCCTCTGCTCTAATTTTAATAATACTTTCTCCAAAACCAAAAGCTGGATCTGCTTTGGACAGAAGAAAATCTGAATTTGAACCCTGAACCTCTCCTCCTCCTCCTAACGTCACCAGAGGTCGTGCATGCTGTGATTTTAGAACTACAATTCCAAACATTTTCCAAGGCAAGACCTTGCGAATGTTACATGTGGGTCATTCTCCAGAAAACGTAACTTATGAACGCAAATATTTTTCAATTTCAAAACCTTTTGTTTTCTTTTTTTTTCATTTTACATGAAAATGTTACCTACTATAAGAAACCATAACAATATCCCAGCTAAGTTCCAATTATTTTACTCATAAATAAAAAAAAATAAAAGAAATGCCTTGTTCACGGAAATAAAAAAAAAAGAAAAAACTTTTAATATTTAAAAATCGAGACCAATTTAATATCAAAGTAGTTATTTTGTTAATTGTGCAAACAATCAGCTATTTTAATGATTAGTGGGTTTATTGAGTGAGCGTATTTTAGGGGTTACGTTGGGAGCACTCTCATGGTTTTTAGAAACTGCACTCCTAAATACTCATTTGTAGGACATCTTTAATGACGTTAGGGCAAGAGATGGAGTTTGAGAACGTTTTCCCGGAATTTTTTCAAAGTCTAAGTTTTAAAAACTAACTTTCAGGCCAGCTTTGGGGACGTAAAAAGAAGAGAGAGTTTGGAGTTCCCTACACTCTTCATTCAGTTTGGCTACATCTCTATCTTTATTTTAAATTTTAATTTTTGATCAACATATTGTGGTGATACATTCTTCCAATTTTCCTTTCCCAAATACGATTATTTGCTTGGATTTTCCATAGTGAAATTTTGGATTTCCAGCCTAATATTTTTGTTTTCTTGAAATACAAGCGTATGCGGCCCCAGAAAAAGAACTTAACATTTTGAACGGATGTAATAATTTTCTGTGATACCTTAGGTCTTATTAATTCCACTTCATTTTATTTTGAATGTGCCTCCTGCATCTCTTGATCAAGCTTTAATTTACTGACAATATTTACGTTCGAACATTTAGAACTTCTGGTGTGAGTATTCATCACAATACTTTGAATCTTTCTTTGCATTAAACTGTTTTTTTTTCTCTCTCTCTATTTCAAATATATTTCTGCGACCCATGCATTTTTCCCTACTTAGCAATGATTTTCAGGACAATATTTTTCATCAAAAAATTACATGTGGGAAGGTTTCTGCGGCCCCTATGGAGCCATCCTATTTATTTATCGATTTTTTTTTAACTGAAGAACCATGAAGCATTGTTTGGTATAACCAGGGCCGCCGAGAGACAAGGCGTTCACCATGTTAGTTTTGTGGATCTGGGTCCTCCCTCCCATTATGCTAATTTTACTCTATGCACTATACTTTGATTTGAGCCGGGCCCATAGCTTCCGACTAGGCAGACATACCCACTCTGCGGCCTATTGAATAATGTACTGAATACTCTTTTTTTTGCATTAAAAAATGTTTGAAGCTTACATTACCGCGGCCCTTACTTAGATAATCTTAAGAAAAGAGAATCAAGAATGTTCCTAAATTGTATTTCAAGATTACATTTTTTAACTTTTTGTCACTATTATTTCATTTGTTCATTTATAATTACTATTTTAATTTTTTTAAACAATGAAGAGTTTGCCTTTTTTGTTGTTTGTTGCATCACTAAAATAAAAATGGCGGCCCCACTTCTGAAAAACTAAGGGTGGGGGGTAGCAGTCCCCCCCCCCACACATCCCTAGGCGTCGGCCCTGCTAACGGGGACTCCCATTCCTTTCAAAACTCATCATTATTACACTGGCTTACATCATTTGTTCCCACCCACAAAGTAACCAAATCCTTCTTATTTAATACCCCTTTCCTTTCAGCAACCTTAATAATGTCTTTCACTTGAGCCCCTGGTAAACAACCACCTAGCCACCTCACATTTTACTCTCCCAACTGTATTACCCACCTCCCTTACCATTGAGTTCCCCAAAATTACACCCTTAGTTTCCCAGTCTGATTCCTTATTTGAAACTTTCCCCTTTATCTCTAGAATGTTTATATCCTCTACAGCTAACCCACAACCTAATGCTAGCTAGGCTTCTAAAGTTAAATAAGATTGATTAAAATCATAAAGACATTGCAATTAAAAACTGGTGGATGTTTATGGTAAGATTTTTGTTAAAAAATGTAAGCAGAGGCCACTCCTCTCTGACTACACCCTTTATCACCAAGGGAGTGGTCATTTATTACGGCCAGGGGGGTGCCGGAAGCTGAGCATCTATTTACTGAATAAATTACGTGACCCCTCTTCAAGATTCTGTTTTATTTTTATGACCCCTCTATGAAATTTTAAATATTTTCATGACCCCCCCCTCCACCAACATTTATATTATAAGATTTATTTTTTAATCAGCATACAGCAGCATATGTATTTTTTCAGCTTATAAATCAGTGTTCGGAAAACTATTAATCAATTTTATTTCCCATTATACAAATCAGTACAAAAAAAAAAAAAATCTGTGTACATATAAAGAAATAGCTAAGAGCTATTTCATCCAACGGATACAAAACAAAAATTTAAAGCAACAAACTAAGATAAACTGCATAGGTGCTAAATACACTATATAGTGTCCCGCAACTTTCTTTGGGAAGACTAACTCAATTATCAGAAGTTAAGGTGCTATTATAGTTATTAGTTTTTTTTTTTTTTTTTCATTTCAATATGACATTAGTTTTAACAAAACCTTCAACACTTGAACTTTTCATCTATATTTCAAATTATATATAGATGAAATAGTACATAAAATATAGTTAAATTTCTTAATAAACGTCTAAAATCTATGCTTTTTGCAAACTATTCAGCTGTCTACCATTAAACATTTCAAATTGTCACCATTAAACAATTTTAATAATCCTGAAATAAGATTTGGATTATTTTAAAATCGACATGAATGATAATTTTATTAAATACAATTTTTAGTCCGAAATAATATGAGAAACATTAACAATTATGAGTTAAACATTTGCAGAAAGTTATGCATAATAAAAACAGACTAAGAAATAAAGTAATGCAATTTTTTAGATGCAATGAACAGATGAATCATAACTTCTGATTTTTAAAAAGCATGACATACTTTAAAGAAAGGGAAGAGGAATCTCTGTGCCAATGGTTACTAAAAACCATATATACAAAATAACTGAAATATATGTTAACTTATGCTAAACTATATAAATTTAAATGTTTTCCAAGTCCCTGCTAATCGCCCACTTCTAGTATGGGTTTGGATCTCTTTCCCGTAATCTTGTAAACTTCCATCACTGTTATCATCATCAGTAGAAGAGTCATTAATGACTTTTAACACCTCATCATTGTCACTTTCTGCAGAACACTCATCATTATCAGAGTCTGAGAATTCTGTATCTTTTTTATTTTTAAATGGCACGTTGGGAAACAAACTGGAAGCTATATGATTCTCTATAATTTTTATTTTTTGGGCTTTTGAAAGTTTCATTGAGTTAATTAAACCATGATGATGCAGGTACTTATTTAAAATATCGACACGGAGCTGTCTTAACTCGCGATTTTCATACAGTTCCACCCAAAAAAACTCTCCATAATCTTTTTTACTCTCTTCCTCCTTTTGCTGCACATTTGAAGCATGTCTCTTTTTTTGGAGGAAATCAGAATGCTTGAGTCTTTCAAGGTAGGCGGTAACAAATTGTTTTTCAACAATAAATTTTGTTGAAAAAGCTTCCACAAAATTTTGGTCTTCAACTTGACCTAAAGTAAAAGCTTTCTTCAACTGTATTCTTGGTTGGAAATCATCCACACTTCGGACTTTATCACTAATAGATGTTGGTGTGACTCTGACATCCATATACCTAAAACTGGGCAATTTTGATGTGTTTGGCACAGGAGCAGGTATACTGCTTAGTTTTGGCCCAACAAAAGGATATTTTAAACAATAGTCACAAGTATAACCCAATTTTGTTAGGCAGGACTCTTTAACAAATTCTAAAAATTTCTCTCCTTTCCTGAAATTCAAATCCATAAAAGATTTTAATGCCTTAAAATATGAGAGATCTTTTATTTTTTCCTTAAAATTATCAGTGTGAAAGAACTGATCACATGCTTATTTGGAAACAAAACCTTTTAAGTATCCTCCAGGGCCAGGAGCACCTTCTATGCGATTAGCAACTTCTTTGCAAACACTTCTGGCATTGTACTTGCGGTTAATAAGTGACATAGCATAGAAAGGTTTGCGATCTGCAGACGTAATTGTAAATGACAGGTGAAGCTGCTTAAAAAACTTAGGCTGTATGAAGTTTTTGACGTTGAAGATACTGGAAACATTGCGTGGAACATTTCTATTGTTAAATTTTTAGTGGTGGTGGTACTAAAACCACTCTGTACCATAACACAGGTAAACAAATCTACCGTATTCAAGGCAGAATAGCTTCCCTTTTGACTCCACATTCGAGTCAAACTGTTCTGACTACTTGACAAGATGCCCCGGACTTAATTTTTTTTCTTTTGAATTGGATAAAATTTTTCATGACCCCTCCCCTCAAACTAAATTTTCATGGCCCCCCCCCTCAAGCAACATATTTTCTCCATGACCCACCCTTAAATCATACCTGATTTTTCGTGACCCCTCAAGATAGCTTCCGGCCCCCCCCTAGCTATAATAAATGACCACTCCCCAAGACTCATAACAATTTTCATAGTATGTCAAATCAGCTGTTTTCAATAAAAAAATTTCAAATTAAAATCTTTTAAAAATTATTTGAATTGAGGAAATAAAACACAGCTCAAAGATGAGCAAGTTTTGAGCACATCCTGTCAAACTCAATGGTTATAATAAATAAAAGTCAGTTTATAGTTTACTAACATTACAGGAAATGTTTTGGCTAATCTCTAAATATACCTGGATTATCCAGCATGTAATCATAATCTTTTCTTGTTTCTTCATCTTTTAAAGTCTGAAAATGAAATCATAAACGTTATAAGAACCATTTCACAATTTTTTGCCCAGATGTAGAGTCCGCAACATGACACTTTTTTTACCACAACTATTTAATTTACTGTTTGATTAGCACATTGTTTTATTTTGAGTTTGTGTGTTGGTATTAGAAACTCAAAATAAAATTTTCTGCTAATAAAGCTGTAAATTAAACAGTTATGGCAACAAAAAAAGTCAGTTTGCATACTCTACATTTCGAAAAAATACTGTAAAATGATACATAAACTTTTTTGGATGAAATGTCCAGTTCGAACAAATTATAGGCAACTCACCTCATAAGCAGTTGCTATCAGCGTAAACTTTTCAGATGCCTTCCTTTTGGCCTCCTGGACAAAAAAAAAAAAAAAAAAAAAATTACAATATGAAATACTTTAATAACGCAAGTGAAAAGATCTTTCTAAAACTTACTGCTCCTTTCTGCATATCAGGATGGTATCTGCGAGCCAACTGTCGATATGCTTTAGCAATTTCAGCCTGTAAAAAATTTTAAAACATTTCTAAAACAGCTTCAGGCGTTTTTTTTAACAACACATTATCTTGAACTGGTGTTTTTTAATTTCATTCTTAAACATAGTTTAGTTTATATTTATGATTTTATGCACTCAAATAGTTATCCATATTCTACATTTTTACACATGAGATTTATTCGTCTAAGTTGGACAGGACAAGTAAAAGGCAGTGTGCACATACATACCTTATTTTCCACTTATTATACGATAGACACTAGTTCTTCCCTTATATTTTTTTCATTGAAGAAAAAAGTTGCAGAATTAACTTTTATGATTCTATTGCTCATTAGCTACTCGAAAAATATCTCTATTTCTCAATGTTGATTGATGCAGCAGAAATGCTTTCATATATGTATTTTTTGAGGCAATAGAATACTAACTACTATTGTAACCATTCTCTGGTTAAGATCACTTAAAGAATAATTAAGAATTTTTTTAGAAATTTAATTTTGCTTGTAATTGTAACCAAGGGCACTCATACCATTAGAAAAGGAATATGTTCTCGGGGGAAAAAAGAAAAGTACATAGTGTAGTCAGGTGTTTTCCAGAAAATTATTTAAAAATTAGTTTGCGCACCGTACATTCTTCTTGGCGATGTTTTTGCCAAATTATATCTTATACACTTTCTAATAAGGCCAAATAAAATTGCAAACAAACATGATTCATTTTTTCACTCCAGGGTCCCCATAACCAGTTTATGGTTTAACCAGTTGGATGGGACCTTGAAGACAGCTCTGATTTTTTCATTCAGACCAAGGTCCAAACAATTTCTTGTCCAGCACCCCCAGAGATACCGTTTCACTGGCAGGACTTTGTGAGAATGAGCATATTTAACGTCTTCGACCAGCTGGGATCGAACCGGTCACAAGTCCGATGCCTTACCAATCAGGCCACCACGACCTGACATGGTTAAAACTATCAATCAATATGTGCTTTTTTTTACATGAAATAACTATGTTCAAACAACATACAACTGCAAGAAAAAAAAAAGATAAATGCAAGAAATAAGTAATGATAATGCATCAATTTTTTAATAATTTATATCGGACATACAAACGAGTCCTCAAAAACATTACAAACTCTTTTTTTACACCCCTCTATTAAAATTAGAATGTATAATTAGTTAGAATTAGAAACAGCTGGTAAATTTCGAACAATTTGTGTAAATTCAGTGAAATAAAAGTGATCAATATTTTAGAATTTGTAAATATACCTTGAAAAAAAATGTTTACAACGTGGACAACATAAATGGTAAAAATAGTTTAATAACATTGTTACTTCAAAAACTAATATTGAAACTCCTCCTCTCTCCGAACAATATATAAATATAAATACATATAATGTATTTATTAAGTATATGTATTGTTATATATATATATATTTGCTGATGTTTATATATACACACTAATAAAAGAACAAGCAGACAAGGTTACAAAACAAAAAAGAAAAAAAAATACATAGATGAAACCAGAACTAATCAGCAGAATTTTAAGCACTAATAAATCTTTCACGAATGAATGAATTAACACCGCTAGAAAAAATTAATGCAGCATACCTTCGAAGCATCTCTTTCAACTCCAAGCACTAAAAGAAGAAATAAAAAACGAAAAGAAAAATTGTAAGTGGATCAAGAAGACAAAATTTCAAATGATAATCGGAACAGGTAATAAACGTACCAGAATAGCAGTTGTGCTTGCCGCAATATAAGCCATCAATAAGACCATTCACAGGAGAATATAATAAGGCGATAATAACGAAGAGTGCGTTAAAGAGCATGATTTTTAAAAGATAAAACAAAATCGTTCAATAAAATTTATTTTTATTAAGATTTGACAATTCATTAAGACCATCAGATCTGCCGAACACTACCTGCGCTTAGCTGTCAGTTTTTCAAAAACGTTCGGTTAGGGACCGAAGGTGTTCGGGTGCGTAGCCTACGAGAATCTGTGCTGTTGCTTGAAGAGCCTGTTATTTTCCCTTCGAAAGCGAGGGACAGGGGCAGGGAATTTCGTCCCTAGATGGCGCCTATAGCGAGGCCAACAAAGCTCTCTGACAGGCAAACACAATGTGTTTTGGACTGTCAAACTTATTAGATATCTTGCTATAATATGCATACTTTTTCAACTTTCAAGCATCTAAGGCGACCCAGGATACTCTCCCTTAACACCTGGAAATGAAAAATATTATCCTTTGAGTCACAATAGCGCGAGGAAAACAAGCCTCGAAAATGAGATAAATTCCGGTCAGAGAATTAAAGTAATAATTTCAAACACAAAGAATGTCCTTGTTTTTCGTAAATTTTCGTTAAAAACTTCTTTTACTCTTCTCGGTGCATTTACCAGATAACATTTTATTTTTGCCAAATGTATTTTTTTTACTTTTAATACGTTTTTTTTTTTTTTTTTTTTTTTTTTTTTTTTGTTTCATTAGATGCTAAAACCCAACTTTCGAAAGCAGTTTTCTTTAAACATATGAAATCCAAGGGTGTCCCCCCCCCCCCCAAGCTTACTAACAAAAATCACCCCTTCCCCTAAAAAAAATTTCTCGACCCTTTTTCCTTTCGTATTTTTGCTCTTTTTTTTAAATAAATTTGTTTTAAAAAAATATTTTATGATTATTTATTTTTAATTATTATTATTATTTTATTAGAAAAGTTCTGTGCTACGCAAATGACATACACAGACACACAAACGAACTAAATAAAAAAAATATAAACAGTTTTCAAAAAAAAAATTTAATCAAAAATAAATAAATTAAAACAAAAAAACTTTTAAAACTTTTGATTCCCCCCGGCCCCATTTAGATGGCATTTTCTTACAATTGTGAGATTCAACAAAATGAGATCAAAAACCTTTTTTTTACCCCCCCCCCCCCCCCAGAAATTGTTGATGGTACAGGCTACGTTATGACCCCCCCCCCCCCTGTGGGCACTCCTGACGTATATAGCAATCCGAAGAAGCATAATTGTAAGACTGATAAAAAATATGAATGACCTTTTAGAGAATTGATTTCAATGTAGAAGGAAACAGGCGGGTGATGGGGGGGGGGGGGAGTGGGGTCCTGTTGCAGACAGTGCTGAAATTTTTAGGAGGTAGTTTAAGAATTTTATTTGACCTCATGGCACATGATTTAATGATTCTGTCTTAACCCGGATTCATCCCGCCCCGTTTTGAGTTACGCTGTCTGCTTTGTTTCACACTGAAATGAATTCTCTCAAGGTCATGCATCTTTTTATCAGAGCCATAAAATGCAAGCTTTTGATTTTGATTTTTCAGATAGTTACGTCTGGGTGCCTAGTGAGGAAAGGGGGTAGGTGTAGCACCTAGAACATTGAAATTTTCAGGGGGGAGTAATTGAAGAAGGTTTTCGATCTTGTTTCATGCAGTCCCCTTTGGGGGGGGGGGGGCTGGAGGGAGCTCTGTGCAATGAAAGGGTGTGTCATCGTTCTTGGGTAGATGGGCAACGTATCTCTCCTTCGGACGCTAAGGAGCGCCCTCCAATGACAAGACTCCTCAAAATGAAATTTAAAAAAACTCTAAAATTACCCCCTATTCATTTAAGTAAAAAAGACTACCCTTTTACCCCCGTTTGCACCCAAACGAGAAATATCCCCCCCCCCCCTTAGGAGGAAGGCACACACCTTCAAATGCAAAAAGCACGCCCCGTTAACGAGACTCCCCCTCCCCAGTACGATTTTAAAATCTCCTAAAATCCCCTCCATCTTTTTATACCAATGGCGCAGTCTCTGCCAGGAGTCCCCATTCTCCACGACTCCTATTTTCTTTCCACACAGAAATGAACTCTCTCAAGGCGTCTTTTTATCAGAGCCATAAAAATACAAGCACTTGCTTATGCCTTTTCAGATAGTCATTTAAAAAAAAAACCTTCCAGAAAGTATTTTAATCAAAAAAAAAAAACTCTAGAAGGTATTTCTGGCTGCGCTAGTGCCACAGTTCAAAGATTAATGTAAGGGAAAAAATGAAAAATCCAAATTTTGGTCGATTTTTCTCATTTTAAAACTCTATTGTAGCCTTAAACAATTTTTATTTTGGATGGGAGGGGGGCAGCTGCCCTCCCTTCCCTTGCCCTTACCCCTTCTAGCTGCGCCCATGATGACCAATAAAATGAAGTTCCGAAACTTATATTGACTTTGAACTGCAATTCATTTTCCTGCTACGACTTCGTATAGTTTGCTTTCATTATTTAGTATAAACTTATTTTACATGTAAGAATTTTTTCGAAAGGCATTTGAGAAAGTTTACCCCCAGGGGTGCCCACCTAGAAAAAGGGGGTCAAGGCGCAGATTGCACCTTTAAAATTTTTACGGGGGGTGCTCTGATAGATATTTTTCTCATTTGGGAAGGGGCTCTTGCTTTTGGGGGGGGGAGGAACTTTGTGATATTTAGGGGGGTGCCCTTACTCTTAGAGGGGGTAGATCGACAGTCGTTTAGAGGGGGAAGAATTCATCCAAAACCTGTCAGCAGATCCGCTTAGAGAGGGTAGAAAAACACTGCAGCTCTCTCTCTCTCTCTTCCCGAAAGCTAGAAAATTTCTGTCGGATGAGTCCTCTTAACAGCTCAAAAATACATTTAGCAAAAACAATGCCATTGCCATTTGGTAAATGCACCGAGAAGATAAAAGAAGTTTTAAACGAAATGTTTTACCGGATCCAACCATATGTGACATATTTTAAATTACTTAGAATAAAAAACATAATTTTAAATTGAACTGCATTTTTACCACGGGCATGCCAAGAGGGGGGAGGGAGCAAGGAAGAGCAGCTGCCCCCACCCTTAAATTGGAAAATATTAAAAAGAAAAAGAAATAAGTATGGAATTTAAAGAAATTGATTAATTGACGTTTGCTTTACTTTCTCAATTTATTGATGATTTGGTAAAAGCAGGGAGGTTAAAGGGGAGGAGATAAATCTTTACTATGTAGAAGTGGCAACGTTCGTTCACTTTTTCCAGAGGGCGCTATATGTGCACCGCTCCCGACAATCGCAGCAGATCAATGTAAATGATGCTAAGTTTCTCATTTTTTTAGAAGCAGCTATTAAAGCAAAAAAAGAAATAAACTACTGGAAATTGGTTGTAAAAAGGGGCCAATATAGTGGACGATGTACGGCTGTCGTCCACAGGAAGTTATCGCAGTATTTGATGGAAAAATTTATTTTATTTTTCATCACCAACTTGCCGAATTCGTCTGCTATTAATATTGCGCTGTGCGATGTTTTATTTTTTACGAGTTGGAATGTTTCTATTCCTGTAAATAATTGACGAAATGAGAATATAGTAGAATTAATTACGTAAATACTTTTTTAATTAGTTGTAAATTTCGTGACATGTTTCAAGAACTAATTAAAGCGAAATAATTTTTTGCTTTCACGACCTTTAACAGATAAAAATAAATGTTAATGTTCTATTTACTTAACTTCAAGCTGATATTGATTATAATAATTTACTCACTGCTTAAACAGAATTGTTATCATTATTTTTTTATTATTGCATTTTTTCGACAACGAAATGGGAAAAAAAATCGAGAAACCTTATTCATTCAAAAAATTATACTTTGGAACGCTTTTTTGAGATAGTTTGTGGGGTTTTCTGTTGAAATTAATCATGTTTTTGAAAATTACAATTTACTCTTTTTGTACATGTATTTTTTAAATGAAAAAGGTTTCCCGATTTTTTTCGATTTGGTTGTAGAAAAAAATGCAATAATAATAAAAAAAAATAATAATAACAATTGTGTCTAAGCAGTGAGTAAATACATGAATAAAATGATTATAATCAATATCAGCTTGAAGTTAAGTAGATAGAACATTAACATTTATTTTTATCTGTTAAAGGTCGTGAAAGCAAAAAATTATTTCGCTTTAATTAGTTCTCGAAAAATGTCGCGAAATTTACAACTAATTAAAAAAAGTATTTACGTAAATAATTCTACTACATTCTCATTTCGTCAATTATTTACAGGAAAAGAAAAATTCCAACTCGTAATAACTAAAACATCGCACAGCGCAATATTAATAGCAGACGAATTCGGCAAGTTGGTGATGAAAAATAAAATAAATTTTTTCATCAAAATACTGCGCTAACTTTCTGTAGACGAAAGCCGTACATCGTCCTCTATATTGTCCCCTTATTACAACCAATTTCCAGTGGTTTTTTTCTTTCTTTGCTTTAATAGCTGCCTCTGAAAAAAAGAGAAACTTAGCATCATTTACATTGATCTGCTGCGATTGACGGGAGCGGTTCGCCGACAGCGCCCTCTAAAAAAGTGAACAATCGTTGCCACTTTTACACTAGCAATCCCGTAGGACATTTCTCTCCTTCTTCCTACTCCGTGGGTAAAAGTTTAAATGTTCATGGCATAGCTCAACATATTTAATGAAAAATGGATAATCTGGTAGTGCTTTTAATGCAAACATTTGGGCCCTCCCGAAGCAGAATCCTGCCTATGCCAGAGAAAGGAAATGTCGTGGGCAGAGTTATCTTCCTCACTAATTTCTTTTATTGTAACTAAAGTTGCCCATACACATAAGGGCGCAGTTAGAGGCTCCTGCCCCCGAAATGAGGGATTCTACGAAAGACGAAATAAGCTGACAAGTAACATTGACCTAGTGTCGCATGCCGATTTGAATTAAAACTTTGCACATCGACAGAACACTTAGGAATATTAAACACGTACTTTTTTATCGTCAATAAAACTTTAAATGGGGTGAAATTAATCTCTAAATGCTGTCAGCTTCACTTAATTGGGAAACGGATAAACGAATACGCCGCTTTTCGAATAAAACCTTCCAGAATCGAATATTTCCCCATAGACGCAATGTTAAAGATCCCCGCTTAATCGAATATTTTCACCGGATTATCGAATAATATTGATCAGCTTTCGAAAATATTCCTGCTGACATTTTTTAAAAATAAATTAGAAATAAATTAAGTAAGGAAAATTATTGACTTAAAAATATGAAGCAATAGTTTTCGCGGACAAAACGGGCGAGAAAAACAACTTGCATATTACATCGAAACATGTCCACTATTCTATCAAATTTCTTTTGTCTTTGTCATTACAAAAAAAAAAAAAAAAAAAAGAATCGCATTCGAGAATTAAAGTGAATAACAAAAAAAAAAAAAAAAAACACATTTTCAACAACAATTAAGATTAATGAAAATTAAATGCAGAGCACGGTAGACGACGAGTAGGGGAAACAGAGAGTCAGAAAATGCGTTCCCAAAAGATCTTGAACAAGCTATCCACTATTATGAACTTAATTCAAAAAATAATGAAGTGAGAAAAGATGGCAAAATTTTCATAACCCAAGTTGTTAGTTACATTTTTTTTCTCATACGGACTTGAGATTAATTGTGAAACTATTTTGTCCTTTATTTATCTTATTTCAAAAACGTTTTACCAAAAACATTAATTATTCCCTTTATATAGCTATTGATTTATTATTGTTATGTTTAAGACAAATGTTATCAATTTATAAAGGTAAAGAACATTTCCCCCCTTAATCATAAATACCCCGCTTAATCGAATAAAATTCTTAGAACTGAAGATATTCGACAGCGGGGCCGACAGTACTGAATAATTACAATATATATTCTCTCTTTTTTTTTTTTTTTTTTCAAATTTTAACGACAAAAATTCAAATCATGATTGAAAATTGGTTGGAAGACACATATAGAAATATAAAAAGAAATAGAAATATAATAAAAAAAAGGAGGTAGGGACAAGCTTAGATTCAAACAAAAAAAGTGGGTAACGCTGTTCATCCTCGACTACACTAAATGTCTACTTTTAATTTAAAGCAAATTTGTGGAATGTACTGGATAAAAATTAGCAGCGATTGCTAATAATTCCTTCAATTCTATATTATTAGTTTTAGAAAACGATGGTCACGGAGGGGGCGGTCGCCCCCCCCCCCCACCGCCCCTCCTGTAAATCCTCCACTAGTCAAGAAGGCGATTTTTCTGACATGGAATTGTTCATAGGCAACAAGAAAAATACAAAACACGTCAATTTTAGTTTGTTTAGTTTTTTTCAAATTGTCAATCATTATTTGAATTTTAGTATTCAAAATTACAAGTGAAAGAATATATTGTACCCTCTATTATCCCAATTATCCAATATTTAGGGGTAATTTCATCCCGTTAAAGCTGTTTGTTGCCGATAAAAAAAACACGTGTTCAATATATTTAAATGTTGTACCGAAGGATATGCAAAGTTTTATTCCAATCGGTAATTCACACTTTTGAAGGATTACTTGTGAATATGAAGTAACGTAATTTTTAATCGATATTATAAAATTGTGTACTAATTAAATAAAACTAACCAAACATATCGAAAAACATTCGAACTCTCATGAGCAGCAATCTTCAAAAACATTTCAGTTGTTAAAAGACAACACATGTTTCTCCAACTGCAAACGCAAACCTCTTTTTGTTTTCCTTTCTCCTTTCTGAAGGTTATAGCAGAGACACGCCGGGGGATAGGAACGCCTAGTAGAGTACAAAGCGATTGCCGATGGTGTTTTCGGGGAAATTCTTTCAATGACACACCACCCAATGAACGACAAGAAGGTTGGGGGGAAGACACTTGTTATCAACTTTTCTTTTATCCGAGTACTCGATTTGCCCAATTTGGAAGGGATACAAGAAAGCAGTTTGATTTTCCTTATCCTCCATTCAGCTCAGAAATCTAATAAAATTAAAAAAAAAAAAACATCCGATTGTATTAAATTTGGCTTTCGACAGTCATTCATCGCTTTCTATGGTCGAAGATTGCGAGGACATACAAAACAGTTTAATACACTATAATTCATAATTTAAGTAGCATTTTTGAGTTTCAGATATTTTTAACCATATTCTATACCAACTAGAGAAAGATAATTTTCAGAACAAATTCTTTCCAATTTTATTAAATTTCTGTGAAAAATGGACTTAAAGTTGGAATAGGAAAAGAACAAAATCGAATTTTCGAAAAATCGCTTCGAGGTGCACATCCCCAAGCTACAAACTAACTTCGCCAAATTTCATGAAAATCGGCCGAACGGTCTAGGCGCTATGCGTGTCACAGAGATCCAAACATCCATACAGAGAGACTTTCAGGTTTGTTATTTAAAAAGAAAAGAAAAGAATAAAGATAAAGAAGTAAAGAAAAGAAAGATAAAGAAAGATAATTTTCGGAACAAATTCTTTCACATTTTATTAAATTTCTGTGAAAAATGTGCTTAAAATTGGAATAGAAATAGAACAAAATCGAATTTTCGAAAAATTGCTTCGAGGTTCACACCCCCATGCTACAAACTAACTTTGTGACAAATTTCATGAAAATCGGCCCCGAACGGTCTAGGCGCTATGCGCGTCACAGAGATCCAGACATCCAGACATCCTACAGATATCCTGACATCCTCCGGACAGAGACTTTCAGCTTTATTATTAGTAAAGATTTATTTATTTGAATATTTTTATTTACTTACTTATTTATTTTTAATTATTGTTATAATTATTACTTTATTCGAAAAGTGCCAATGACACACCCCATATACCCGCACAAACACGCAAACTAAAAAGTTAAATGAAATAAAATGTAAACAATAAAATAAAATAAATTAAAAAAATAAAATAAAGTAATAAATAAATAAAAAATAATTAAAAAATCCCCCCCCCCCCGAATGCCAATTACAATTTATATGACTAAAATACGCAGTTGAAATTATCTATATTCGCTTTAGCTCCCAAAGAAAAAATTTATACTTTAAAAGTCAGGTCACTAGAGCCAAATTATCAATAAATTGAGAAATTGAAACAAATGTCAATTATCAATTTTTTGAAATTTCATGCTTTATTTTAAAATATGTTTTCCCAATTTAAAGGGGCGGCTGTTCTCCCTTGTTGCCCTCTAGATACGTCCATAGTAATAAAGCAATTCGATTTAAAATATGTTTTTTATTTTACGTAATTTAAAAATGTGTAACAGGGTTGGGTCCGATAAAAAATTTCCTTAAAAGCACTATTTAAAGCTTATTATGAACATTATTTGGAGGGGCATTCTTTCATTGAAGTACCTTAGAAGCTGAACTTTAAAGTATCCAACAATATTTCCTTTCATCTTCAATTTTATCAATTATTTGCTATTCAAAGCGAAAGCAAAACCGCTTTTTAGCACGCAAACATATGCAATCTAGAGTCCCTATATGAAAACGTAGTTTTCAGAGTTGCGACAACGCGGTATCATTTTCCTATTGGTCGAAGACCGCCTGAGGCAGTGTTTCTTCTTCTCCCGTAGGATTAACATGGAGCGTATGACAGTGCTGTGGAAAAACCCAGAATCTGGAAAATTAAAGGTGAGTCCAAGATTTTAATGCTCATATTACTGTTCTACAGGTCAGACCAGACGGATCTCTTCGCGGATAAGGGTGTATGAGGTTATGCGCGTAGAAAACCACCATCTTGGGGTGTTCAATTTTCAATAGATTTTTTCTGTATTGACCTTTGAGGTCTTATGTCTTAGTTTTTTTGCCCAATTTAGGCTGTTTTTGAGTTCTCGTTTTCACAATATTATATATATATATATATCTATATATATATTTTTTTTTCTTCCTTTCCATTTTCCTTTATTTTTTCATGTTGCTGTTTCATTATTCTGCTAGTGGGGAGTAAGTTACTTCCATGTCCGAAAAAAGAAAGGCCAATCCTTCAGAGGACGAAGAACGTACCTCGGAAAAAAATGTGAAAAGAAACCTTAATGTCTTCGAAGCTGACTTAAGTTTAGAGGACAAAGTAGAAGCAGCCTTTAATAATGGAGCGACAAGCATAAAATTGTGTGTTTATGGTATCAGCTCACCTATCCCAAGAAATAAGGGAATTAAGTTCCATGAAGAAATAGATAAAATCACAGACAAGACAGATGACGTCCAATTCTCAAGAAATAACAACATTATAATAACAACCAACAAAAAGAGCACAGTTGACAAGGTAAGTCAATTAAAATATTTCCTAGGAGTAAACACAGCCACTAGACTGATTGAAGACGCCGTAAGCACCAAATACATCATTAGAAACGTCGACACTGAAACCTCATTAAAATATATCGCCGAAAAATTAACCGAAGACGGTATCATAGTCAGCCAATTAATCAGATTTACGAAAAAAGGCTCTACAGAACCCATTCCCGTCGTACTGATAAAAGAAATAGGCATAACAAATAGAGATAACATAAAAATAAGCCGATTACGCTTTAAAATTGAAAAATTCATCGACAAGCCTAGTATATGTAGAAAATGCCTTAAGATAGGCCATCCTGAAAAATATTGCCGAGGAACCCAAAAGTGCGTCAGTTGCGGCGGGGAACACCCCACATGCGATATCACTCCAAAGTGCTTACGCTGTAAGGGAAATCACTCTGCTCTGGATAAAAATTGCCCAGAATACGAAAAGTACATTAACAAGAAAAATAGCAGCATAATTGAAATAAAACCCTCTTACGCCAATGCAGTAAGAACAAACACTAACTTTGATATCCCTACTCAAAAAACGGAATCAAAAGAAAATAAAAACTACGAGACTTTATTAAATATCATCAAAGAAAAAGACTCTGAAATAAACACATTAAAAGAAGAAATCAAAAACATAAAGACAGAACTCTTCGCGTTAAGAAACGCTCTCACCGGACTTTTCGATAATACTGAAAATGTTATGGGTGATAACGAAAAACAACTAATTGAACAATATAGAGCTCTACGAAACAAAGACATTTTACTCAGTTCATGCTCCGTCTTCGACTCCTCAAAAGAAGACCTTTTTTACGACGTTGGTAGCCCTATGCAAGTCTCTAGTCCTCATGTGGACGAACCAGGAGGAAGCACGACGCCTTAACGGGTTTTTTTTGTTTTTCTTATGGGTTGTTTTTTGCTTAATTGGAATTGCCGCAGTGTAGGCAAAAACCTTTGTTTTCTTAAACTTCTTATACCCTAGTAGCACAAAAAACCGAACGACGTAGAAAAACTTTCAAAAACAATATAGAACTATATTTTCCCCGACGTCGAACTACTTAAAAACTTGCCACTTCCGTTACGTTCACGAATATCGGCCCTGAACATACAGGAATAACGGTCCTGAATATTCAGAAATAACGGTTCTAAAACCGATCGACGTAGAAAATTTTTCAAAAACTACATAGAACTATATTTTAACCGACGTCGAACTACGTAAAAACTTGCCACTTCCGTTACGTTCACGAATATCGGCCCTGAACATACAGGAATAACGGTCCTGAATATTCAGAAATAACAGTTCTAAAAACCGATCGACGTAGACAAAGTTTCAAAAACTACATAGAACTATATTTTCACCGACGTCGAACTACGTAAAAACTTGCCACTTCCGTTACGTTCACGAATATCGGCCCTGAACATTCAGTATTAACGGTTCTATATCGTTGCCCTAATTGATGACGATATGAGGATTGCTATGAGGCGACAATATGTCATTTTTTCCTTTTTTTAGATACAATAATTTATAAATAAAGAGTTTTTACACTTCTTTCAAAACATATTCATCATAATTGCGGTTGATGTTATTAAGTAAGAAGGTTTTGTACTATTGCTCGGCACAAGCATGCAATTTCATACATCAGATGCATTTGTGTTCAAGATACATGAAGCTTAAGCATTTTCCTGATTTCATTCATGTGAAACAGTGCTTTCTATTTACGTACTTAAAGTACAATGAAATATTAAGAAAAAGCCCTTTAAAAAAAGGAGAAAATAAACTTTTTAACCCAATATTGAAAGAAAATTGGCCTTTTTCTAAAATTCTTAAATGAAAAAAAAATTAAGTAAATAATTAAAATTTAATAAATAATAATAAATAAAATAGGATTAAATAAGACGGTTAAAATCTTTCACGTTTTGTAAATATGATGGCTTTTTGCATTTTGCAGCACAAATTTCAGAAATAATTTCTGCCCAACATATTTTTTTGTCAGAAAATAAAAAAATAGTAAAAATAAAGCTTTCTTACAGTAAAAAAAGTCAACCTCAAATTCCAATAAATACAAAATAATCATTAAATATATTTTACTAATTATACATAAATCACCATAATATACCTATAAATGACATCTTCAATAAAACAATAACCACATCAGTAAAAACTGTAGAAATAACAGAAAAATAAGAGCATACTTAAGTTTTTCTAAGCATGAGCCTACAACCTTAAAACTGAAATTGTACTTTTTCAGCAATGCCTTTTAGTAGTAATTTTTAAAAGCATTAACAGAGGAATGCAGGTTAAGGCTCTTAGATTTTCTTTCATGCAAGGCATGAAATTACTTAGTAGTTTCTCAGCTTTTGGGGATCAAGTTGTTATTCAAGAGTCAAAGACTACTCGTAGCAAAATACAATATCTTGCCTAAATAAAGAGTAGAAGCAAAACTATTTCTTAAAATATTTATTAAAAACAAATTAAACAGAACTGGTTTACATAGTATATACAAAAAACACTGCATCAGCTGTAAATATATGAAGTCAATTAAACACACTCAGGTAAAGACCAGAGCAACAAAATCTAATCATCCATTCACCATAGAGCATTGGGATTGTTCGCAGCACTCAATCCTTTCTACACATGAACACTTCAGAATACTTAACCAAATCTTGCTTTCACGTATTGAAATAGCATAGGGAGCACAAGCTGAAAAACATATAAGAACATTACAAGCAAAGTTACAAAATATAAAATGTTATGATTCTGTAGTTTTTGGCTGATTTTGTATTATTTACAACGCTATCTCTTCCTATTGTGAAATATACAGGCGAACCAAATGACCTTTTAATTTTCTACAACTGGCATAGCCATCCGGGTACCACTAGTTTTAAATATAACTTTCTTTATTTTTAGCTAATTGATTTAACATTAAATAAAGCACTATATTCAAAATTTTTTTGGCAATAAACATTTAATTTTTAAACAGTCAAGTTTAAACAGTCGGAAAACCAATTTCATTAATCAACCCTTAAAATGGGCTACTAAAAATTTGATAATTTAATTTTGCTATTTTTACTTAGTTTCAAATGCTGAATAAAATGTGGATGATTCATATAAATTATGTACAGCGGTTTGAAGAAAAAAAAGTCAATGAATGGTTTAGCTAATAGTTGGTTCAGGCATCAACCAGGCTTATGCTTTAGAATTTTTTTTAGCAAAGTGTGAGCATAAATTGCCAAGGGACCACCGATTTTTTTTTTTTTTTTTTTTTTTTTGTCCCTTTTTGTAGTCTGAGGCAGGTTTCACTGGTCCGGGACCAGTGAAGCAGCCGTAATTTTGAACGCTGAACAATATGCACTATTATCAACAAAATGAACTAATTTTACACAAAATAAGTGAAACTAGAAAATTATGAAAAATTTTTTTAATGTTCATAACCTAAAAGACCTTGCACTGAAATACAAAAGCAAAATTTTGAGCAGCAAAGGTAAACACACTTTCAATCTTTTATTTATTTATTTATTTTTTTCAATAATAGTGAAATCCTTTTCCTCATTTAGTAAAAAAATTATTTCATCCACCCCATATCAATATAAAATGCTTTGGATTAAGATGAAACTGAGAAACTAATTCCTAATCCTAAGTAGAAAGGAGAGTCTGCAAAACTTATTTGCATCTTAAAACGCTAATCAAGAAAATGCATTTGAACAAAGTACTTCAAAAATACTTACAGGACCAAAATAGTTTGAACATAAAACCATCTTAGATGCATAGGAAATAATATTATTTGTACATTATTTGCTAACAAATCTTATGCAAACATTACCAAATAAATATAATTATCTCAATTGTAAACAATAAAACGAAAAACAAATATCAAAGCAAGTGTACTAAATTAAAATTTGAAGGGGTAAGAAAAGAACTGAAATTATTGGGGGGGGGGGAATGCTACCTCAATTTTTAAAAGCTGGAAAATAAATATAACATGGAATAAGATCAACTAAAGAAAAACACACAATTCCAAATACTCAACTCACAATAGGAAGAGATAGCGTTGTAAATAATACAAAATCAGCCAAAAACTACAGAATCATAACATTTTATATTTTGTAACTTTGCTTGTAATGTTACTTACTTAAATTGTAGTTCATTATGATGTTTCAATATGCTGAATCCAATTTATCAATGGCGATGTTTCTTTCCCAAAGTTGCCATGCCGTGATGCCGTTTGCCGCCATATAAATACAAAATGGAAGTAGCGACAAGTCATCATGATCACGTGACATCCGGTTCCGGAATTGGTCTTGTTATACAGAAGTTATACAGATTCACGTCGAAATTGGTCAAAAAACGTTTTTCGATGTTTGCAATTTTTTCTATTTACTACTGATTTCTATACAAATAAGAATATAGCTATATTTTCGTATAATAAAATGACACATTGATTTCTTAATGACACATTGATGAAAATAATCAGTAAAAACTTCGAGGTATTTCTTTTAAAGATTGTTTCGATATCTGCAGCTTCAGAGTTTTTTTTTTCTTTTAATAATCTGCCAATGAAAATATGCCAAAGAAAAAGTGTATTTATTTTCCTCATTTGATTTAAAACAGCTTAAATATGAAATTTTAAAAAATGTCGAAAAAAAACATATTTTGGCACAGATCTATGTTTAGAAAACCATATGGGGATTTTTTTATAGATTGACGTCGAAGTATGTCGGTGTCACAATATTTTCTTTCGACATTAAACGACTTTTTTCGACGTTCGCGAAATTTTTCTATTTTTCTCCTAAATTGCATATTTATAAGAAAAATTACGAAATAAACGCTTTTAATTATGGCTAACTATTTTTTAAAAAATCGAAACAAAAAGTTAAAACCACTTTTTATGTAAAGCCAGTGAAAAAAATATACTTCGACATAGTTCTATATTTTAAAAACTGTATCCGTTATGAATCGGGATTCAAAACGTCGATCTGTGTCGGTCCTCTGTCGTTCTATATTTTTGTGCTACTAGGGTATCTTGGTCTAACCCCAGTATCATTTGCCTCCAAGAGACTTGGAGTAGCGACGACAAATTACCAGTATTGTCTAATTACATTTCATATGCAAAAGAAAAACCGTTTCCTCATAAAGGTGGAGGTGTCTGCATCTACGTACAAAAAAATTTATCTTCCCGTGAACTTTTCTATGATACAAGTAATTTAACCCTAGAATTCAACGCAGTTGAAGTTTTTGTCGAGAACAAATCTATTAAGATTTTTAACTGTTATCGTCCCCCCGGACACTTCCATGATAACATTATCAACTTTTTTAACAACATTTTAGATAATAATATTATTTTTACCGGAGATTTTAACGCCAGAAACACATGCATTGGTGACAGAATCTCCCATCCTAACTCGAAAAAATTTTTCGACTGGATTCTTGAAAAAAATTTATGTATAATCAATAGTAAAGAACCAACCCGCCGCAATAGAGGCAAAGAAGACGGAATCCTCGACCTCACAATAGTTAGCACCGACCTAATTCTCTTATTTTCTTGGTTTCGAAGTAAAGAAAGTGGAGATAGCGATCACTTTCCAACCTTTTTAAAACAAAGTAACGCAAAAGATACCAAACTCATCAAAAAACGATATACAAATTGGAATATTGTCACTAATAACATAAGTAATTTTATTGCCGAAACAAATATAAATCCAACACAAAGCGAAGACATCATTAAATTTAACCAAGGTATTCTTAAAGTCGTCGAAGAAAATACAAACACTATCACCTTTAAAGACACAAAAACTCATCAAAAATGGTGGAACAGAAGATGTGCTATAAGCAAAAAGGAAAAAAATACAGCGATGAATAAAGCCTATCACACGAACAACATCACAGATTGGCTCAATTATAAAAAGAAACTTGCAAAATTTAGAAAAGTAATCAAAGAAGAAAAAAATAAATTTTGGGGAAATATCCAACACAACCTAAAAACTACCAAGGACATTTATCGTTCGGTCAACAATTTAAAACGTTATTCTACGAGACATAGTTACGTTAGTAATTTAGTTCTGGAAGACAAAGGCAATTTGATTAAAGAGCCACAAGCACAAGCAGACCTATTTGCAGAACACTATTCCAGAACAACCAACCCATCTTCAGATTCAACTCCCACAATTTGGACTAAACTTCCTCACAGACCCTGCATTTCGAAAGACTTCACCGCCCAAGAATTAGATTTCGCAATTAAGAATTTAAAATTCACAGCTGCAGGCACAGACGGAATAAACAACAAAATTTTAAAGAATTTACCAGCTACAGGGAAAAATTTGCTGAGAGAGTTTTTTAACAATAGTCTATCCACCGGTATCATTCCTAATATCTGGAAAATGTCCAAAATAATTCCCATCTGCAAACCAGGAAAAGACAACAAGAACACAGAAAATTACAGACCGATTGCCCTTACTCAAAATACCTGTAAATTAATGGAAAGACTAATCCTTGAAAGATTGATATGGTGGGAACAAACATACAATATTTTTCCTAATTTTTTATTTGGTTTCAGAAAAGAAAGAGGAACTGAAGACTTTCTAGTCAAATTGATTACCGATATAAAAGACGCCAGAACAGACAAATATACCATCTACCTCCTCTCATTAGATATAAAGGGCGCATACGACAACATCAGAACAAGCATCTTAATAGGAAAACTGTTGAAAACTAATCTTGACACAAAAATAATCAAATGGATAAATAATTTTCTAACAAACAGGTCTTTTAAAGTGAGTTGGAGAAACTCAATGTCAACCACCAAATCCCTCGCGTATGGTTTGCCTCAAGGCTCAATTTTATCAGCTTTTCTCTTTAACTGTTTTTTAATCGACTTACATCACATTCAAAACAAAGAATGCTCCATCTACGCTTATGCCGACGATATCACCTGCATAATCAAACACAAAAAAGAAGATGAAGCAAAGATAGCCCTTAATAGAACAGTACACCAACTTACAGAGTGGGCAACAAAAAACAAACTCGAGTTTACCCCTGCCAAATGTTGTCTCCTCAATCTTTCAGCAACTAGATCAAAAAATAATTTCGACGTGAAAATGTACAATACTATCATACCATGGAATAATAACCACAGAATCCTTGGATTATGGATAAATAATAATCTCAAATGGAAAACTCACACAGATACAATCGAAAGAAAAATCATCAAAACAATCAATGTTCTTAAAATTCTCAGCGCACAAAGTACCGGAATGAATAACAATAACCTTATCTCAATAGTTAAACAAACCATTATCCCACAAATTGATTACGCCAACATATGCAGGACAAAAGACACGAAAAGAAACAAAAACAGATTCTCCACTATTGAAAACAAGGCACTTAGATGCTGCCTGAAAGTCAACTCTTTTACCCCAAACGATGTATTACGACATTTCACACACCTTGGCTCGTACGAAGACAGAATGACCTGGAACATTGTCAAATATAATCTAAAACAAAATTACAAAAGTGATCGTCGAAGCAACTTTCAAACCAATATAAAATTAAAAACCAAGAGCGACATAGAAGTCAAAGCACTCAGTATCATAAAAAATTATAAATCAAATTACGTCAGTAATCAAGACAACTTGCTGGGAAATCTTAATATACCACCATGGAAAGAAAATAACCTAGAGTTTATCACAAAATCCGAACATTTTCAAAAGGCAACCTGCATAGAAGAAATTAAACAATCTTTTACAGAATATGCTGAACAACACAGCAACTTTGATATCTGGGCAACAGACGGCTCAAAAATAGAAGACAAAGTGGGTTTTGGCATTGTAAACAGTAATAAAGTTAATAGGAAGATAAAACTTCTAGACATTTGCTCAGTGTTTACAGCGGAAATGATCGCCATCTATTATACCGCTAAATTTCTCATCGACAAATCAAACCCCACCATTATCATTACTGACAGCTTAAGTTCAATAGAAGCATTAAAGAACAAAAAGAAAAAAGAAGAAAAACTCATTGTAGCCACAAGAAATATCTTACAAGAAGCCAGCAACAACAAAAAAATTATTGTAACCTGGGTCCCTAGCCACACAGGAATTTATTTAAATGAATTAGCCGACAAATTAGCTAGAGAAGCCGTCATGGGCCATAATACTCCAATACTTTCGCTAACAACCTGGAAAGACTGTAAAAACCACATCGAATCAGCTCATAAAAATGAACTAAAGGAAAGATGGATGAACTCAAAATATTACAACAAATTCAAACTAAGAACTATCCCTGATAAATCAAGCATCCATTGGATTAAAAACAGAAAACAAGAAATCTTTTTAAATCGACTAGTCCTTGACAGTTTCCTCTTGAAATACGAACTCTTAAAACTAAAATTTGAAATATCCCCAAATTGTAATTCCTGTGATTCTCCCGAAACTATCTGGCACAGATTAAACACTTGCAATCGTTATAATAATCAAAGAAATCTGCTCATCCAACTTATCCCTAAACACCTTGTTTATTGCTCTGACGATTTTTTAGCCTCTCCCCTTCTCGCTTTCTCTCCATTGTTCGGTTCTCTCCTCGTTTTTTCTAGAACTGTAATCCCTTTTGGCTTTTCGCCCTGCTTATATTCAGTTCATCGCTCCTTGCTTTTATATCTCGATTTGGTTTCGTTCTTCATGTCTCTTAGGTTTATGCTAATTTCCTAAATTCCCACAATCATTCCTTATTTGCATACATTTTTGATCTTTCCTTTTATATGATATTGTGTAACTTTTTCAATTCAAGCTTTGTATCAACCTATATATTAATAAGAATCCTTTCAATTTGACGTTCAATTTCCTCAAGCCACTATTCACTAAGAATCGATAGCACTCCTTTTTAATATCCCAGTCCTTGTAAAGAAGAAATATTAAGATCCTCCCATGATTGGTCAATCTCCTCTATTCAATTTTCGCTCAATTTAACTAGCAGAGGCAAGGCGTTTTTCACGCAGTCCTCTCATCAACCTGGAGTCTGATAGATAGAGCTTTTAGCGTTGCCAACAAACCGCACGATTGCATTAGAGTCCCTATATGAAAACGTAGTTTTCAGAGTTGCGACAACAGCTACGCTCGGAAAGCGCAACCGGTTACAGGGGGAAGATAGGGTTGCCGCCGAGCTGCAAGATTGGCTCGTTGCTCGCTTTCGAGTTTCATTTAAAAAAATAGTCGCAAACGGGAGCGGAAAGACTGGCTGAAATGGGTTCTGGCATAGACTAATAATAAGAGTAGACCGAGCTATGGCAACCCTTTTGCTGCTCATAAACCAAACCATGTGACTGGTGGATATCCTAGCAACAGCGGGCGTTAATCGTAGCAGACGATCAACGCCAGCGCGAAATAAAATAAATAGAATTGATGGAACACGGAAGAATGATCTTTTAAGGAGTCCGATTTGTAAATTTGTTATTCTAAGTTGTAAATATTTTGTTAATATAGTGAGTTTTTCGTTTAGATAGTATTGTGCATTTTCTTTAGTCAATTTCAATAACTCTCTAAGCAATAAAAGATGCAAGCGACCAAGAAGAATCAGCAAACGGTAAGATTTTTACCTACAGTTTCAATTTAAGATACCGATTAGTACATTTTTGCGTTAACGCAAAACGTTTACGCCATTTCGTTCACGCCAACGCTGACAGCTCCAAATGAAATAAAAGTTACCGAAAACTGATCAAAAACTATTACTAATGTCAAAATAATGCATAATTAAAAGAAAAACAGTTCAATCTCTGCACCTGAAGTTTTTTTTAATGAAAACACATTGTCTTAAAATACATGTCGAGTGCCAAACTATAGATAATGCTGCCATCTAGCAACCATGCTGCCAAAGACTTCGCCAAGCCCTTCCACTAGTCACGTGATACATCTATGAACCAATTTTCTTCATCAGCAAGAATGAGAAAGCTCGGTCTACTCTTATTATTAGTCTATGGGTTCTGGTTCTGAAAGGATGTAAGCACGCGGATTCGAAAATGCATACTGTTCAATAAGTGAAACGCTCGATTTTGATTCAAACATTAAAAAAAGACAAAATGGCCCTGTGTTAGCAGAATAAAGAGCAGATTTTTTTTCTTAAACCTTATTCTCTTTAATACGATCAATTTTAAATTAATCAAAAGATTCCGAGACAATGAAAATTAATTATAATTTTAATTGATTCAAAATGAATGAAAGAATAAAAACTGATTAAGAAAATGAAAATAAATAAATAAGCAACAAATAACAAACATAAAAAATTGCTTGTTTTTGCTACATTAAATTAAGCTTTATAAAGATTTTTGAACATAGAAATATTTCTTATATTGATATCAAACGCATTACTTATTTTTTTTCTATAAAAGGAAAAATATACAATTTTCTGATTTAAATGGAACAAAGCTTAGCATTAGCTTAAAAATTCCGAAAGGAAATATATGCCTGGGATGCCCACCTACTGGGGGGGGGGGGGGCTGTTAGGGGTGTGGCACCCATGTATATGCAAAGGAAAGTTTGAAAGAGTAATACTAGAACTATGTAGAAGCTTAAAACAAGGTATCCTATCCAGGCCAGGATCTATACATTTTAGGCCTCCCTGCAACAAAATCTGTATATCCCCTCCCCAGAGGCCATCAGTGTATATTTGTAACGTTAAATAAGTCTTAGTGCTAGGTTTTGTCAATTTTTTTCTTTAATTTCAGAGGCGGTTGGACCCTTTAAGAAGTGGGGCACCCACACTGCGGGGATCCTATCTCGCCCCAACCCACTCCAAAAAAAAAAAAAAAAAAGAGATTAAGAACCTCTAAATATTTTAATGGTTTTTAGTGGGCACACCTGGTTAATAGATTAATTTGTATAAAGTTGAAAACTGAATTATATTAATCAGAGGTCATTTTTATTTGAAACTAGATGCAGATAGAAATATTCAGAAATAAATTGGGAAGTTAAGGAGGGGGGGGGGGATGTTTCGACACATTATATTTTTTCAACACCTTCATAAATGCATAAGAAACAGATGTCTCCATTATTTTATATTTATCTCTTGAAAGTACACTATCTATTATTTAAAATTTTCAACAACATTTTTATACCAAAACAAAATTAGAATGAAAGGTAGTAAGAGAGTAGACATTTTTTTAATGAAACAAAATTAAAACAATTCAGAGCACCAAAAAAGGACTTGTACTTATTTTGAATTTTTATGACAAAGCAAAAACTAAAAATTGAAAACAATTTAGCATGAGGAAAACTCATTTCTTTCATGCTAAGTTTTCAGATCAATAGCATGATCTTATTGTTGTAATGTTGTTGTTGTTGTAAACAACATAGATCTCTGTTGTTCAATTTACTTTTTTGGTGTTATTGTATCTATAAACTTGATTTAAAACACAAAATTTTCAGAATTTTCATCTGAAAAAGAAAACATTAGTTTAATTAAAAACTTCAGTCACTAATTCGCTAATCTTCAAAAAGTGCAACTTTGCTATCACATGCCTTTTAGTTAAAACTAAGGAATAATTTATTATTTTTTAATTTCAGCAAAAATATATCCATTTAAATCTGCCGACAGTTTTTTTTTTTTTTTTTTGTAATAATTTTTCTTTTTTGGTTTGCAGCATGTGAATTCTCAACTCCATGTGTTAGAATTTAATTGATTCAAAATAAATAAAGAGATAAAAAAAGGTAAGAAAATGAAAATAAATAAATGAACGACAGATAATGCACATTAGAAATTGCTTGTTTTTGTTTCGGAAAGGCAAACGTTGTAAAGAGTTTTAAATGTAAAAATATTTCCTGTAACCATCTGAAACGCAATATCACTAATTAAAATGGCTTGCTATAAAAAAAAAGGCTAATTAAAATTGCATGTTTTAGTTTACCCTGTACAATTTTCTGATTTAAATGTGATTAAGTTAAACATTAAAATATAAAATTTGAAAGATAAATATGCAAAGGAAAATTTGAAAGTTCAATACTAGAAATAGGTAGATGGTCAAAACGAGGTAACCCCTCCCCCCCCCAAAAAAAGAAAGAAAGAATACCAAGAACCTCTAAATATTTTAGTGGTTCAGTAGGCACTCTTGGTTAAAATATTAATTTGAATAAAGTTGAAAATTATTACCTTAATTTGATGTAGATAGAAATATTCAGAAATAAATTAAGGAGTTGCGGGGTGTAATTTGAAACATTACTTATTTTCAACTCATATGAATAAGAAACAAATGTATCTATTGTTATTTATTTATTTATCTGCATCACATCATGCATCTATTACTTACATTTTGAACAATATTTTCAAATCAAAACAATATTATAAAGAAAAGAAAGTAGACACTTTCTTAATGAAGCAAAGAAAAAAATCATTCCCAGCACCAGTAGAGGACTTGTACTTATTTTCAATGTTCGTGGAAAAGCAATGTTTACATTTAATTTTGACAGAGATTTTAAATACAACTTAGCATGAAGAAAACTCATTCATTCCATACTAACAGTTCAGGTTATTACCACATAAAGATTACAACAAAAGTCTCTAATGTTCAATTATTTTTTTTGGTGTTGTTACATCTGTAAACTTTATTTCAAACATAGAATTTCTAACATTTTTACACAAAAAAAAAAAAAAAAAAACAAATGTGACCAACTTCCCCCAATTAATTCTAATTTGAATTCCGAAACTTTGAATTCAAATTATGTTTTTCGCAATCATGAGTTGCAACAAGACCCTACTGATTAGAGTTATTGTTTCTAGAAACGGCTCCCCCCCCCTAAGCATGTCCCTCCTCCTGGGTGGTTACGTGTATAGTTGTGTTTGTAGGTTTACGTGTGTGCACGTAGGCGTGTGTATGTGTGTAAAGGAGTGCGCACGTAGGGGAGTATATATGACCATGCGTGTGTAGGACATGGACGCCACCACCCAGCAAAAGTGGATTCCGGTGGACAGTGCTCAGGACCAGCCGCGCCGCCGCCGGTGGTGCTGCAGCCCTGGTCCAAGCTGAAAAAGGAACCGTAACGTCAAGGACAGTCAAATGAAAGCAATAAGCAATCGTGATTGCTCAAAAAAAAGAGAAAACAAAGACATTTTTCTCAATGAGGCAATTAAAATCAAATTCAGGGTACCAAAACAGAATTTGTAGTTTTTATAGATTTTGGGCAAACTATTATTGTTAATAACTGCTTAAGTAACAAAATAAGCAAAGATTAATCTTTGTGTTTTCTGAAATGCAACGTAACTTTAAAATATTCACATGTTCAAAATATGGTTATTATTATCAAATTTTTAAAAATTCTTTACTCCAAAGTATCATTTCCTAAAACTAATAACTATGGACAAAACACAAGTTTAATCAAAAATTTCAGTCATTTATAAGCATAAAGAAAATAAATTTTGTTATAGGCTTTACTCCCATTTACTCAATTAGGGAGTTTCGATTAGACAGGGCAAAATATACTGATGCTTGTAATTTATTTTCTTTTATACTATTTGTGAAGTGAATGTTTGTGAAAAAAAAAACCCTTGATTGAAATAAATTGAATTTTTTGTTCAGATTTTTTCATATAGATTGCAATTCCATTCATTACCCTGTATCATGGATGGATGAACATGACCTATATTCCAACATCCTGAAAAATGCTTCCAGAATTTAGTCAGAAACAGAGAAGGTGCATTGACAGTCGGAAGTGGACTAAGATAACAGTTGCTACCTATCCCTTTCAAAATTGGAGTTATTTGCAGTTATTCAAATCCTGTCCTGTAGTTTAAGTGGGGAGAAAAATCTCTTCTGGAGAGGGAGAGGGGGTTTTCTGGATAACTACACAAAGAGAATAAGCATCAATGAACTGTTCATTTAATGCTGAAATAAACAAACTTAAATATATCTTTCATAATTTTATGTATACCTTAAATTACTTCAATTGAATACCGAAAAATTTATTAAAAATCTAAATTGAAAACAATATTTTTACATGACAAACAAGCATAAACCTTAAAGCATTTGTTTTACAAAACAAATTCAAAACTCTAAATTTAGAGAATCAAAACAGAATTCCAGCTATTTCTCAATTTCTGTTGCAAATTTGTTTGTTTTACCTCTTTACATTTCAATATTATAATACAAATGAATGATAATAAATATGATAATAAGCGTGACAAATCAGAAATACAGCACTGTTTATATGAAGAAGATTAAAATTTTATTTAATTACACTATTTAGCATTTAAACACAGAATTTTTGTTGGTTTGTGTGTCATTGTTGAAAGTCCAAAGACCATTTCGGCAACAAATTTTCTGAAGTCATCAGCATAATAAGAAGCATAACAAACATGAATGGCATATTTTGTATGGAAGTTTATTATTTTTTTAAACAACCTCATTAGTTTTGATAAAGCTGTCAAGCTAAGAAAACTTGGAAAATTATTTCTGGACATCCTTGTAAACTAAATATTGGAGATCATTCTATTATACAATTCTTTAAGCAAACAGTACAATACTATCATGAGTTTTCTAGAACATCTGCATCAGGGCCATTCAGCTATTAGTTGAGCTTTCTTCAAGTTGCAGAATATCTGGAAGAAAATTAAAAAACATTAAGGGCAAATAAATTTAAAAGCAGAAGTAAAACTCTTCAAATGTGCTAAATCATCAATATGGCTGAACACAATTGGTAGGAATGTTTTTTTAAACTAGTTCATAAAATTATAAATGGAAAATAAATAAACACACTTTAATTGAAATAGAACTGTATTTCAACTACTTTGCAATAAGTGTGTTGTAAAATTTAATTTCAAATAACAGGGTGTGTTTTAAAAACACTTGAAAAAGTAAAACACATATTATAAAGGAATATTTTACTTAATTCATCAATCTCTTTTGACTAGCATAGATTGTTTTTCATTTAATTATGTACATATTTGTTACTGTGCATCATCTTTGCTCTTAAGAAGAGAAATCATAAGTTTATGATGACTAAAATAAGTAATGAACGTTCGTGATTCTAAATTTTTTAGGAACCGTGAGAAAACTTGCTTGTTTTTTCCGCACCTTACTTAGGAATATCCACAACAAAATTGTAGGGGGAGGTGGGGCACATTGGACAGTGGGACATGTTGTACGGGTTCCAATTATTTGAATATTAATATTTTTTAATTTATTTTTTGACCAACAAATAGCTCCTATGGTCCTACAAATCCTATAATGAAATCACATGGTAGTTATATTGAACAAATTTTATTCCAGAAAGTGTTATTTCAGCAGTCCTCAGTACTTTTCAGAAAACTATGAATTATTTTTTTTAATGGTTTTAGTCAAGATTGCGAAAAAAAAAATGAACTCCTGTCTTTACATGAGTTTAATTTTTTCAATTTTTCAACTTCAATGAATTCAACTTTTACATGAATGCCAATACCTCATCAAAGCGCTTACTTGTGATTGTGATTGGAAAAAATGTGAGTGCATACTAAAGAAATTAACCATAAACTGTTTTTGTTTGTTTTTAATATATAAATTTAAGTGACGTAAAAATATAGGGAATGCAATATACTGATGCTTGAATTTAAATTCTTTAAAATAAAGCCACATTTTTTAGCAAATTCATTTATCTATACCTGATATTTCAGCTGGCCACATGAATCAGTTTTGAAAGCCGTATGTTGGGCACCACTGTTTTAGAGCATTTGAATTCCCCTTAATTTCAATGTTCTATTTCCTGACAAAAGTATTGATTTTCTAAAGACTTCAACAAATTAAGATAAGCTCTGATAAATTGAATATTCATTTATATATATATTTATTTTTATGAGTGGTTGAAATGAACTCGGATGCAATTGAATTACTTTTTGAGTGGGTGAAGCAAAATCATGAACATGTAATAAGTAAATATAAATAATGATTGAAAAATTACTTTTAAAGTTGATGCATTATAATAATAATATAAGAAAATAAATAACTCTGATTTAAGGAAGCAGTTACTAAACACTTTATTTTGCAATTGGTTGAAAACATCGGATAAATATCAAAATATCCAATATACAGTCGACTCCCACTACAAAGTAATCCGACTTAAGCGAAATGGCAATAACGCGATTTTTTCAACAGTAAAGAATTTTTGAGCTAGCGCGAATTCCTTGCCCGCAAAATGAAAATTTTCGGAAAGGAACCGCAGTGAGTAAGTCGTTTTCGTGAATGGACCTTCATCCCTTTAGAATCACTGAGAGCAGAAGAAACCACACTGTACTAGTCTTTTGTCGCTTATATAAATAACTACTTCTCATTTTCCATTATTTTTTTTTCATTCTAAATGCGAAAGTTAACGAAATATAACGACACCTAGGAGCGCTGCTTTATCTAAAGTTGGTGAAGATAGAAAGAAAAAGAGAACGTTTCTGACAAATAAAGAAAAGGTAAAGCTTCTTGAAAAGCTGAAGCTGAACCAAAAAATGCTTCGAAGGGTAGCACAACAATTAGGTATGATGGTATGAGTGAATCTTCCATACGTACAATTAAAAGTCAAGAAAAGGAAATCCAGAAAAGTTCACCGAGTAATAGTATCCAAGCAAAATGCAAAAATTATGAAAATGGAAGCTGTTTTTTTATTGTAAATTAAAGAAACCAGGAAGAGGGGTAATACCATAGATGGAAACTTTATAAAAGAACCAATGAAGCAACTGTATTTAAAAATATATTAGAATAACAACAGCATAAATCATCATTTTTACTTTTTTTAAGTTACAAATATCATTATTGAATCAACTGTACAGTACAACTATAATTTGTTCTCCTTACTACATGCCGTACGTACAGTACTGGTTTATTTTATGTCTTTCTTTCCCATTGATCATTGTTTCTGTGCATCATAGCAGTATTTTATGTTGAATAAAATAGTTTTTTTTTTAAAATACAAATAAAAATTAAGTTCTTTATGTAAGAAACAGTAAGGTATGGTTAAGAAAAGGTTTTTAACTGTGTAAGGTTGTATTTACACGTGTCTAAAATGATTGGTTATGTTTATAAAATTTTTTACACATACCTTTTTCCACAACGTGAAATTTCGACTTACACGAGGGGTCTTGGAACGCATCCCTCGCGTAAGTCGGGATTCGACTGTATATCAAAATATCGGATATTTTTGAACTCTGATCTTTACAGATAATCTCAAAACCCCACGATGACAGCCTTTATTTTAAAATGCAATTCCACACTAGTTAAAATTTAACTCTACATTAATTGAGATAGGATTATTTAAAAATCATTTTCCCACCAAATATCGAAATTTTTACGAACTTGATGTGGGGTGAGAGCTTCATGTACTTTATTTTTCTGCTGATCTAGAAGAGTAGAATTCTTCTAAAGTTTGATTCCAAGAAACAGGTTGTGTCATAATGACACACGATAGACGCGAAACATGTTAATTGTTCATCAAATACTTTTGATTAGATTATATTTCTTATTCATTTCCTTACATAAAATTATATACATGTGTCCACTGATAATGATCATCTTCCTTCTTAAGAAGAGAAATGATCTGTTTACAATAACTAAAGTAAGTAATAACAAATGTACATATTGATCTCTGCGCTGTCTGAACGCAGTACATGCAACCATACAAAATGAGAAAGGAAGCGAGCAGAGTGTAATGTCTCACTTTTCTCCAATACCTGAAGGCAAGCAAGCCACTGCTTTCCTTTTAACCGACATTGCTTATCCCCACCACATTTCGTCACACAAAAAGGAAGGATCATAACTTCAAAGCCCTCGCGTAAAAAGTTTCACTTAAAAAATCTTTGATTCAACATTTTATCATAAAAGTATTGATATTTCAACCCGCAAAATTTTAAATGTACCCAATTTCTGACAAACAAGAGCTGTTGCTGGGAGGACTTTTACAATCTCAAAAACCCATGATAACGTTTGATCTCAAAGGTAATTCAACACTTGTCAAACTTAATTATGTATCAATCATGGCCATAATTATTTAAAAATCATTTTCTCAATAAAAATAGAAATTTTTACTAACCTGAAGCGGGGTGATAGCATGTACTTTATTCTTCAGGTGATAAAGAAAGAGTAGCATGTAAAGGAAATAACTAGGCAACCTAAAAATTAGTAAACCCTAATTAGAGCATAATAAAAAGTACCGATACACTACTTGAAACGAACTTAGAACATCTCAGTTTTCTGTTTATGATGGAACACACAGCGAGTGACATGCTTGTTGAATAAAAAAGAGTAAATTACCAAAATAACCAAAACTGCCTACAATTCATTAAATTTTTAATAAAATAGTACATTTTAAATTGGCTCCCTCAACCTAAAAAATAAAAAAAATCGATAAAAACTGCCGTGTGCCAAGCAAGTGTTCTACTTCATATCCACTTCAAACGCTTTGGCAAATTCATGTGGTGACATTAATTTCATAATCGAATTGACATTTTTTTTTGCAATTTTTAACTAATAAATATTTGGCAGAAAATCATAACAAATCGTTTTTCCTTAAATCTAAACGTTATTAAAATATACTGCCAGCAAGCATTGAAAGTTCTATAATTTATAAGCATTTTATTTCCTCTGCATCTCCTTTCAAAAAACAAAAAATTGACACTGTAAATACTTACGTTGCATAAAGAGAAGATTTAACTTGGAGTTTTATAGCTTGAAGGAATATTAAAAACGATACAAAATTTTTGTCAATGATCAGGAAAAATAAAAACCCTAAATTTAAACATAAGTTAAAATGGGTTTTAATATCAAGTCACAATTATTTAAAAAAAAAAAAAATTCTGCAACATACAGCATTTATAATACAAATCACAAGTTAAGACATCCTCACGTACATCACAAGTGTATGTTTGTTTACTTCCACTCGTCGCCAAGCACGAAATTGATCGCGCCAAACCGAATGCAGAGATCTATCGTTAAAAAAATTTAATTTACACAATTTAAACTTTTGCCTTGTCTTAAAGTGTTGTTTTTCAATAATGTTGTGATTCGATTAAATGATTTAACAGGAAAACTAACTATAAAAGACCCAAATAAAGTGTCAGAAGGGAATTTTGGCACACCGGAACACATGTTCTCGATATAATTACGCGATAGTTAAAGAAATAGGAATGGACTCACTCAAGTAAAGCTACACACTTAAGCGCTTATCACACGATCCAACATGAGACAAGTCCAAGCAACGCTGAAGTTCGAGCTATCCTCTATACCAGCCAACACTGGCAGAGCTCAGACTTGTTTCTAAACCATGACGTCATCGTTACTATTGTGGGTTGCCGTAAAAGTTCGGATCGTCTGCTCTCAAAACAAATACTTGGTTTGCTAAAATAAGTTTTTATCTCTTCATGCGGGCTTTTTTTTACTTGTTTCATCGCCGATAGTTTTAGTAAATAATGTTTGAAAAAAAGGACTTTATTTTGATACATTTTTTTTTTGTTCCGTATGCTATTTTTTTACTTCCTTCCTTTTTTCAATAAAAATCTTGTCATTGTTCACTTTCAAGTAAAAAAAGGTGCTAAATTTTAACTGCATAAAAACTCTTTTTTGTCTTCATTTGTTTGGTTATTAATTTTTCCCCATGCAGATTCAAAATAATGCCTTATGAAAAATGGCTTTTATAATTTAGTTCCATGATTTTTTTTTTTCACCTCGTTTGTGCTCAGAAATGCAGAAGAAATTTATTGAATTTAAAATTTTCCTAAAAAAGTGCTATTAATGTAGGTTTAATTAATTAAAGACTAACAGCTGAAGTAAATTAATTTTATATCAATTTTATAATAACAAAAAGGCTTTTTTTCCCACAGAATACATTTAGAAATCTGCTGTCCCCCTCCCCCCCCACACACACATAACTTTTGAGTGAATAGTCAGATTTGAACAAACTTTCTGTTTGAAAAATTTCAGCGAGCACACCTCATTTCCAGATTTTACTTTTTGATTTGAAATATATTTTGTTCCATTTTTTACGCATCAAAGGAATGTAACATTAGCCTCTAAGGGAAAATTTAAGGCAAAGATAAATCCCTAACTTAAAGGTGAATTTGCTTCAAACAAACAGTTGGAAAAAGTTCTTGGTGATGAACATGTATATAGAAAAGGTATTTGTCAATTTAACTATTTTAAAAGTATTTTTTGAACAACTGAAAATTTTTTAACATTCAGAATGACAGAAAACATTATTTTTTATCACCTAAAAAAAATTAAGGGGGGGGGGGGGGATTTGTGCAGAGTTTGAATACATTCTCAATTTTTGGTATCAAGGAATAGATAAAAAAGCTATCACTAAAATTGAAATGCCATATCTCGTAGACCTGAATATTGACACAAGAGATAAAAACATGACTGAACCAAAATGAAAGGCATATGAAATGCAAATGGTTTTACTAATGCTGCGGAATTGAAGGGAAATGCCTAGCTACCAATTCTGACTCCTGTACCATACAATTAGTCGTAATCCGACTCCCCAGCTGTGGCAAAAATTCATTACTTCCATCTTTTTTTTTGTTTTACTTCATAAGTTAATTTATTATATTTTCCCTATTCAGATTAAAAATGTACATTATGAAAAATTGTTTGAATAATTTAGTTCTATGATTTTCTTTCTCTATGCATGTACAAAGAAATGCTAGAGAAAATTTTAGGGCCTCCAACTCCGACTCCTGCACCCCCAAAATTAGTCGTACTCCCACTCTGCAGCTTCGGCAGAAATTCCTTATTTTCATCCCTTTTGTCTTACTTTATTGAGTACCGGTACTGGCACAGCATTGCCAGTAGTAGAAAAATAAAAGGTGGTTTGGTTTGCCTGTATATTTACAAATAATGGATGATGAATTTCTTGCCAATTTGCTGTGTTCATTTGCTCTCAAATGTTACGGTTCCATGTTATGATAAATTGGAAATTTATTTGTCCAGGTTATGATAATTTCCTTGGTAAAATATTCTTAACATTGGAATAGTAAAAGAACAAAATGGAATTTTCGAAAAATTTCTTCCGAGGTGCTCACCCCTATGCTACAAACTAATTCAGCACCAAATTTCATAAAAATCAGTCGAGCGGTCTAGGCGCTATGCGCGTAACAGACGTACAGAGATCCAGAGACAGACACACACTTTCATCTTTATTATTAGTAAAAGATTATTTTTTCCCTATTCAGGTCAAAAATTTTACAAAATGAAAAAGTTTAAATTACTAATTCAATGATTTTCTTTCTCCATGCTTGTACACAGAATTTTTTGAAAACATTTTTGGTCCTCTGACTCCTGTATCCCAAAACTAGTTGTACTCCGACACCAGTACGTAGTGTTTTCAACCCTAATACTACCCTAATATTAATATCTGTACCTCAGGTCAGAACAACGTAAGTCATATAATTGTAACTTTAGAGGCGAGAGGAAAAACTTTTGTCTGTCGCATGCAAAAGATTGAACATGCGCTCAACACAGACACAAATGCCTACATACACACACACGAACTCCTACACACACAGCACTGCATCCACAACATGCACACACATGCATACATACACATATACACGCACCCACATACATGCGCCTACACAAACACACACGCGCATTCATACACACACACGCTCGTGATTGCGAAAAACATAATTTGAATTCAAGATGTCAAAAATTCAAATTAATATAATTTTTTTTTAGAATTGCATTCACATGGCTCGATGCGGAATGAATAGGATTCTACGTACAATATAATAATGAACGAATTGAAAATCACAATTTTTGGACTTACATCAGTCTGGCTCTGAGGTACAGGTATTATGGAAGAGGTATGGAAAGTGTTCACATATGCAGGAAGATGTTATATTCACAAGTAACCCCATCTTATCTACCTTACAGCTGACTTTCAAAAGAAGTTGAGTCAATTTAAAAAGTTATGTCATAAATTCACTTGCATGTTCATATAATGGTTTGCAACAGCTAAGTTTAGCTCCATAATTAGTTTAAAATATGTTTTTACAAGGAAAGGACATATTGGTAAAATTATATACAACACCCGCTAAAACAAAGATTATGTCACCAAGAGGTAGGACTGGTACTGTCATATTTTGAGAATTTTAAATATTTTTTGCTTGAGGTTATCTTACTAAAACATGCCATGTACACATGTGCCCCTTTTTCCCCCTACATAGTCATAAAAAATGCAAATTAACATCTAAAATACATCATTACGAGTTGTGCTAAAAATGTTTATTTTTTAAAAAAGAAATTAATAAACTCATAATTAAAAAATCAACTTTAAGAAATCTTACTGTGTTCAAAAAATTCAGGTAGAGTCTTAAAAAATGCAAATTATTATCTTAACTACTAAAGGCAAAACTTGATGAAGGAAACATGAAAAGTTATTACATCATCCCATTTAATTGAAAATTTTCATCAAACCCCACTTCATACCGGATAATCCCCACATATATACCGGATAACCCCCATATCAATATCAGATTAACTACTGGATATCCTGCAAAAATCTGTCAGATATCCCGTACGGTGTGGGCTGGCTGGATTAGATACCGGATTGTTAAAAAAAAATAGCCGGAAACCGAATAGTTTCCAAATAATTGGTGCAACATTGTTAACATATTCGCAAAGTAATGACATGAACAGCAAGTACACCAAATTGAATAACAATGTTTATTTTAAATATAAAAACTATAGCAAATGTTCCAATCATGCTTTACTCAGGTAAAGAACTATTCATTAAAAAAATAGCATAAACTATAATAAAAGAACAGAATAAAAAAAATACTATGAAATCGTAATAAAAATTGGTAGAGGGAATACATTTCTAGGTTTTTCAAAGTAATGATGCTTGGGTTCAAATCTTCATTTCTTCTTGGTTAAATGCAATGAATTCTCTTCAAATGGGAAAAACTTGGTTTTTTTTTCTTGAATTAAAACATAGCCATCACCAACTGAACTATTACAATTGTAAATGCCTCAGTGACTTGTGGTTTTCTTCAATTACTTTGGCACCGGAACTCAAAGGATGAAAAGATTAACCAGCAAGTTAACCAATATGACAGATAATTTAATTTATTTAACCTGTCAATATCGACAAACCAGCTAGCGTTTAATGGTAAGATTTCACTAAACAGTCTTTCTCATATCCTTCTTCATTCATTTGCACAAATGAATGGCTGAAAGGGATCCTTGTAACTGAGAAGCAAAAATTATGTACAGCTCTCTTACAAAATGATTCAGAAACTCGCTTTTAAATCATGATAAAGCAATAACATAGATTAATTTTAATTTTTTTTAACACTAAAAGCAAGACAAAATGATAATAATTTGCAAGCAGGATTAATATTGATTTATTAGCACTGCAAAATGAAAAGTTGTTTTTGAATCTTATGAAATTAAGAATTTCTCACTATTCTAGAACACCTCAAAAACTATTTTACAAACATTTAATATAAAAATTATGTATCAAACATCAGCCTACTTTTTATATGATACTGTTTTATGTAAACAGTTTTACATTTCGCACATACACACTATGAGAAATAATACGGCAAATAATCAAATTAAGATTGTTATTTTTTCCAGTAATTTGACAAGGATTCAGTAAAATGTAAACAATCATTTGGCGTCGATATGTACCGGTACTGTCGCCAATGTACCTTTAACCAAAACTACGAATTAATATAAGAATTAGCCAAATTTACAGGCGAAATTTCAGCACGAACAACAATAAAACTAAAGGTATCACAGCATTTAAGATTTTTCTTTCACGCACTATATCAAGCAAATAAATAAACATCGAAAAGGATATCTTTACCGTATGTAAGGAGTATGCATGCTTTCGGCAATCGCTGATTAATCAATTCCTTGAAAATACTCCCTCATTAACCATATCCTATAAATCTTCATGCAGTACAAGGGACTTTTAACATCTCATAGACATTTTTTCCCGCTAATAAAGTCCATTATTTAATAAATTTCTTAGTCTTCTACTTCGGATTCAAGCAGTCAGCCATGTTGGATTTGCCCGTGCACTCAGATGCTTTCCTATTGGTCGAAAGGCCAACTCTACCCAACTTTATTGCTCGGAACCTATAATCTTGGACTAAACTCGCGTACGGGGGAACAATAGAAATGATGACGTCAATCTTGGCCGAAGCACCTGAGGTATATTGGACTAGTCCGGTATTGGATGGAATAGGGTGAAAAGTTGCATCGGTGTGATAAGCGCTTTATTCGGTTCATAGTGAATAGTGGCTTGAGGAAATTGGTCGTCTCGGAAGAATCACAAGAATTACAATTTGGAGGGGCCGTGGTAGCCCGATCGGTAGAGTGTCGGATTCGAAATAGGAAGATTAGGCGCCGACTATTGGGCGCCTTGAACATTGGGCGCCGAGCACTTTGGGCGCCGGGAACTTTGAGCGCCGAGCGTTTTGGGCGCCGGGAACTTTGGGTGCCGAGCGTTTTGGGCGCCGGGAACATCGGCAACCGAGCACTTTGGGCGCCGAGCGTTTTGGGCACCGGGAACTTTGGGCGCCGAGCGCTTTGGGCGCCGGGAACTTTGGGCGCCGAGAATTTTGGGCGCCGGGAACTTTGGGCGCCGAGCATTTTAGGCGCCGGAAACTTTGGGCGCCGGCAAGCGAATTTTGAAACCCTCTCAATTACAGTGCATTGGCGAAATTTGGAAGCTGCCAAAATGGTTGGCGAGAATTTCGCAGTGCTGCTCTGCGGAGCGCAATGCTGCTTATGCTCTGCTCCAGCGCCTCTGCTTGCAACCTGTGTTTGAAAACAAAGTTCATTGTAATAGTCGCGATTGTCATAAAGTTCTGTATTTTTAAAACTCTGAACGATATTCTTGGTCTAATTAAACAATTATTTTAACACAATATGTATCAAGTTTTTAAATATTGCAAGTCGTGTATGGATATTACGCTAGTTAAATTTTGTATTGAGACTTATAAATTTTGTTTACAAATGCTACTTGTGCAGTCGTGAAAGCTTGGCTTCATCTTCATACGTTATGGCTTTCATATTTTAACTCGTATTATATTTAAAATCCTTGAAACTTATGTTTTGTCACATACAATCTTATTTTGTGAAACAATCACGAATTTTGTTAGCGTTACTAAAAAGTTGTTATATTGTTGACGAAATATAATGTAAAAAATATATGAATTTTGTAGGATATATTTGACATTTCTTTTAATTCAGTATTGATTCAATGTATTTTAATTCGTAAATATACTTCAGTTTGATTCTTCTGTGTGTTGAAGTTACGCATAATTCAACTTGCAGACGATATTCCTTTTATATTTTCCAAAAAATATTAAAATGCATTTTACTTATGAGTTAAAAACTAGTTGGGTTGTGGAACAGTCAAAAAATATTAATAATTTTTCCTACCTTTCCAGCAATCCTACTGGTGATTAAAAAGTTAAAGTTGAAAATAAAGAATGATAACGGAATATCATATCAATTTATTTTAAATACTAATAAATACTCGGTTGTGTTTCTTTTAAAAAACCCCTATATTTTCCCCTCAAAGCAACAGTAAGATATCTTAGTGTTATATCTGTGATTAGGTATGTTACTGTTGTTCTGAAGCTATGATGTATTTTGGTTTTGCATTAAAAAAATCCGAGTTTAGATCAAAATATCTAGGACAGCATCAAGACAAGTAAAAATAAAAAATAAAAAAAAAAATAAAAAAAAAAATTCTAAAGATGGAATGGCAGATCTACCATGTTGCAATTGTAAGGGGCTCCCAGGACCATAAGGCTATAAAGATGATTCAGAAATGCAGCCTTTTTTTTAATTTTTTTTACTTAGTTCTATTATAGACAAAGATTTAATAAACTTTTTAGAAATATCAATATTTTGAAATTTACCAAGTTAAACAATGAGATGGGCTGGTCATTTCTCAAGAATGGAAAATGACAGAGCTGTGTTGACGGTCTTTAGTGCGGTCCCATTTGGACAGCGACCAATGGGTAAACCAAAAACAAGATAGGTCGACTGTGTGGACTCTGATTTTGATTTCATCAAAATCAAAAACTGGAGGTCAACGACAAAGAGGAGGACAGCCTAGCGGGATCACCTGAAAAAGGCCAAGGCTCGCAATGGGCTATCCAGCCAATTATGATGATAATTACAGACAGAGGGGTCCCCAAAAATATATTTCAATGGGCCTCTTAAACCCATAAATCAGCCACTGAAAACTAATCTTCTGGTAACTCTGAAATAATTTGAAGTGAATATTTACCAAATACTTGAACTAGAGTCCCTAACTTGAACTACCTATAATCTGTGAAAAGGTAATTGTTTCTTCTTCACAGTAATTATTACAATTGGCTAAAATCAAATTGGTTTGCTCAAGACATGAATAAGTACAGAAATTCTTAATTTCTTAGTATTCCTGAACTGCTAATACTTCGTATAAGCAGGCTTGTCATTTCGAATTTTTCCAGGGTTTGAGGGGTGGGAGAGGGTGTTTACTCAATGCAAATTTTATTGCAGGAACTACAACCCCTTATATGTAACATTAATTTCTCAAAGCTAGGGGTGAGGCAATTGACCCTCCTAAATGACAGGCCTGCTTATAGGAAGTTTAAGCTTCGACGGGGTCAACAAGAGGCCATGTCTGCCTGGTGTAAACCTAACCGGCAGCTCTGTAATGCTGTGATTAGGATTTGCGTAGCCTTCATAATATTTCCAGGTTAGGTTTGCCCCAACTATAGTGGGCCTAGCTTGGAATCTAAGTGATATATTTATGGAGGGCTGGCAAGCCCTAGCTGACAAGGGGTCTACAGTGACTCCCAAAGGTCCCAGAATTTAAATAGTAAAAATTCATGCCATTTAAATTGAAATCTGTTTCTTATTTGAAATTTTATATCATTGGCAACCTAATTATAATTAAATCAAATTTATTAATTTTGAAAAAGGGCATAATGAGTTGTCAAAATTTTCAACTTAAAATGTACACTCTTTGTATAAGACATAGAAAAATAAGAATATTTTTGTACAAAAAAGATTCTTGGGCTCACAAAGGCCTGTTGAGTCAATGAAGTTTCAATGCCATCAGAATATAAATATGCAAGACCTATAAAAATTTAATAAATAAAATTGGATTGTGATTTTCTACAAACTAAACTTTTGTAATCAAGGATTGTAGTGAGGTGATAGTGTTTCTAATGTTATCCTTATGCATAAAATTTAGGCCTCTTTTCAGAATTTTGCTACATAATACTAAATATCGTGCATAAAGACTTGGACACATCCAAATAGTATCGAGAATATTAGATGTGTCCCCTTTCAAAAATAAACATAAAAAAAACAAGGTATTTCAAAAAATTAATCGATTGATGGTTGTTTCAATTTCAAGTTTTTACTGATGAGTTTAGCACTAGTAAAATTCAGTGCACCTTCAAACATTTATACTGCAGTGGGCAGGTAATTGGCAGTATCTGCAGAAAGTAGTTTTCGAGATATTTGAAGCAACTTGTTTTGTATTCAATACTAACAATAGGGAAATGTTGGAATAAGACGTTTTTTTGCACTTTTTCTCAGCATGAAACAAATGAGCAAGCTTGTAAATTAAAGCTAACCTACAATAGGTGACAAAAATACAAAAACATTAAAAATCTTCAGATGCTACCAATAACTTGCCCACGGCAGTATACTTCTCCTTTGGGAGTTCATTGAAAAGGGAAAGTTAATGGTCTTTTGTTAAGTTGAAACTGCCATGGAAGTAACACAGGGTAATACAGTATCAAGAACACTTCCCTTTTGCAAACTCTCCATAAAAAAGTCATTTTTTTTGCAAAAGTGTGTTGTAACGAGACTTTTGTTTTGCGAAAAGTTTTACCAAACGTATATCTAGTGAAATCTAAATAATGAATTAAATTCTGTATCATTCATATAATCTAATGATAGTTAATTTAATTGAGAAAGTTGCGCTTTAAGTGCTCCTTCTCATGAGCAAATGTAAAAAATGACATTTATTAAATAAAAAAAAAACAACCCAATTGGTACTATACCCCAGGAAAATCAAAAGAATAGATGAGTGTACTCATGCAGGCACATTCTAATATATGCACCTATTAAATTAATATTTTTTGACACCTTTAAAACGTTTTACAAAAGTCTGGTACTTTCAAATTCAAAATTTTTGTAATAGATAGGTATTTAACATCTGTAGGGAACTCTGTAGGGAACTTTTGCAACAAATGATGTTCGCAATAACTACAATAAAAATAAATACTGTAGTTAAAGCACTGAGGTGTTACAATTCTTCTAAAATAATACAGTAAACTTCTGATTATCAGCGGGTCGGTTGTCACAAGTGCCGCTGATAATAAAAATCGCGGATAAACCCCAAGAAGGCTAAAATGAGGGACAATAAGGTAAAACGTGTCCTCCCACAAAAATATAGTTGCATTGATGCGTCAATACTTTCTTCAAACTGAAAATTTATACAGTAAAGTAAAAAAGTTTAGTATGTTTGCACAACAGAACTTGCATAAATAAAGAACAAGTGTATGTACTATGTAGAAAGTATTGTCTGTCTTTCACGAGAAAAGCTCCCACCGTCAAGTCTGAGCCCGTCTACTGATATAGAATCAGACTTAGTTCATTTTCTGTAAGGGTTAGCAGAAAGGCTTTCTGGGGTCATTTCGCCTCTCCTCTTCTCGCCTTTATGCAGTCATACAGGTTTTCCCTATATTAAGCTTCTTTTGGGAAAATGAGACGCGCCTCGTTACTAGGGCAGTAGACAGGCGCAGACATTTCGGCAGTGGCTTTTCTCGTGATGGTCGGACAGTACAATAAATAAATGAATGAAACAAAAATAAATGAGTTTATTTACAATTTTTAGACAAAAAACAGTCGTTGTTTCTGCTTCTTACTGCAAAAACACGTTCCTGTTTGTTAAATGACTCGTGGATGATAGAGAGTTTATTGTAGTTTAATTTTTCTGCAAAAAAATAGAAAAAATGTAATAAATCAAGTTTTGGAATAGCATTAGAAAAATTTCTGAGTGAGTTTAAAACACTAAAAACCCACTCATTAGATATGACCGTCAACTAAACCTGCAGTGAGAATTTAGAAAGGAAAGGTTATTCCAGGAGGGATGGTACATACCATTGCATTTTATAGAGAAAAAATTCAAAATGGATATTTTCAAAAGCTGGAGGGGAGCAATGACAAGCCCCCTGAATACACCCTTAAATAAACAAAATTAATTAATCATAATGCAGGGTCTTCCAAAAAGAATGATCCGTGAAAAATATTGAACATCAACACTTCATATTAATTTTAAACTATAGATAATGAACCACTTTTTTAAAACCAAATTAAAGTGGTTAAAGTGTCCACATTTTCATTTTAAAAACTAATGAAGCAAAATCAGGATCCTAAGATGATTTGATTTTTGCCATACTTTTGAATTAGTTTTTGAAAAGTTTTTAATGCACAGATATGTATTCAAAAAGTACTTTATTTCAGTGACTTTAATTACAGCACAACTTTTAAAGACAATTACATTGTTGTAGAAAAACATGTATGGAACAATTCAGCAGTAAGTTATCTAGGGCTAAGGTAGATATGCAATATACCGACAGCCTGGTTATGACATCCAGAGACTACAGTTTCGTCATTGTTATGGACTCATCAGTCTGGAACAGTCAATAACTAAGCTGGAGGCAGATGTCATCTCACTGATGCTAAGAGTGCCAACAGACTGGTAGCGAAATTAAAATTAACACACCTGCGAGAGTCCCCAGCAATGGTGCAGTTCAACTCGTCAATTGAAAGCAAAGCATGGGTATAAAGTAGTTTACCACCTTTTAGCCAGGGCTAAGGTAGAACTACAGGCAACATACGGAAATCATCTCATTCAAGCTGAATGAGTCTCGTATCTGCCTCTCAAGCTCGGTTCTTAAATATTTCAGACTGATGAGCCCATAACAAGGATGAAACTGCAGTCTCTGGATATCATGACTGAGATGTCAGTATATTGCATGTAGTTCTGCCCTAGCCCAGTCTTAAGGACGGTAACTTTCTGCTTTATACCCATGCATTGCCTTCGATTGTTTAGTTGAAGCACACCACTGCTGTGAACCCTTGTGATTTGCTCAATTAAATTTAGTTACCGGTTTGTTGGCACTCTTAGCTTCAATGAGATGACATCTGCCTTCAGCTTGGTGATTGACCATTCCAGACTGATGAGTCCATAACAAGGATGAAATTGCAGTCTCTGGATGTCATACATGCATAATTGACATATGTGTAAAAAAAAATGCTTTTCTTCAAATGTTGCTCATAATCATCATTGACTTTCAAATTGGAAGCAGAAATCAAACAAAATGTTAAGTTCCTGTCTTAAATCTTGAAAGATATGCAGGCCTTTCTTGTAGTTTTCTCATTTTTTTCTTTTTTTTTTTTTTTTTTTTGATGCCATATCACTTTGATCTGTTTGATTCTTATTTCACTGTTAATTAGCAGTTGCAAAAAGTTTTTTTTTCGAAGCAACTATCATTAAATGAAATACACTTACTAGCAGCAAGTTTACCAATAAGACAGGTATTTTAATTGATTTAATCTGCCATTACTAATAAGCCAGCTAGTGTCGAGAAAGCAGGTGGTAACCAAGGCTGAGGAATTGGAGGAAAAATGACTCCGACTCTTTGACTTTGAAAAGAATAAGGTTTTGTTAAAATGTCCTCTATTGAAAGGTTCTCCATTCATAAGGGCGTAAGGATTGGTAGGGGCACCATGGGCTCTCACAACACTTTGCACTGAATCTTATTCAGCTCCCTATTCTGCACAAAGTATGAAGTTGAGAAGACGATTGAATGTCATGGAGAAGCGTGCCATATCTTGCGCTCACTTAGGCTTCAGATCTGGCCCTTCCCCCAATTTTCCTTCCACTTCCACAGTGCCATGAATTCAAAATTAATTATAATGCAAGAATAATTAACTGCAAGCTCCTTCTGCAAACTTATATGGATTGCTTTGAACCTAAAAAAGAAAAACATGGGTGGCTCACAAGTTGTAGGGTGCTTACTTTGGCTCAAGAGCCTCCCCCCCCTTTCCCCCGACTACCAATCACTTCTGAAGTGCTCCAAATTCAGAGTTAATTACAATACAATATAAATAGCAACCCCTTCTGCAAGTTTTCCGGATTGCTTCACATGCCATGAATGTAAGGGAAAAAAACGGAAACGAACAAGTTCAAAGGGTGCAAGAATGCACTAGCCAAGGGCACTCACTTTGGCTCCCCTCCCCCCTCTAACTTAACTATCACAGGTGCTATGAATTCAAAGTCAATTATACAATATTTGCTGTAAACTCCTTTGATAGGGAACATTTTAATATAATTAAGATTTTGGTGCAATCTGCAAATTGTTATCAATTATCAGTTCATTCAGGGAAAATTAACAAGGCCAAAAAAAAAAAAAAAATTTTTTTTTTAGAGCTCTGAATATATTATTATCATTAGCATACAAATGAACTCACACCTATTAGACTATAATGATTTAGTACAGTTAAGGAGTGACACAAGCTCGGAGCATAAAACAATCGAAATGGAACAGCTTTTACAGTTCCTGGGGCCAATGACTACTGATTGCGAGTAGTTGGTGGTATGTCTAGAAGTTTTATCTTCCTAATAACCCCATTACTGTTCACAATGCCGAAACCAACTTTGTCTTCTATTTTTGAACCGTCTGTTGCCCAGATATCAAATTTGCTGTGTTGATCAGTATATTCTGTAAAAGATTGATGAATTTCTTCTATGGTTCTTTCAGGTTGCCTTCTGAAAATGTTCGGATTTCGTGATGAACTCTAGGTTGTTTTCTTTCCATGGTGGTATATTAAGATTTCCTAGCAAGTTGTCTTGATTATTGACGTATTTTGATTTATAATTTTTTTTTTATGATATTGAGTGCTTTGGTTTCTATGTCGTTCTTGGTCTTTACTTTCTTATTGGTTTTAAAGTTACTTCAATGATTACTTTTGTAATTTTGTTTTAGATTATATTTGACAATGTTCCAAATCATTCTGTCCTGGTACGAACCAAGGTGCGTGAGATGTCGTAATACATCGTTTGGGGTAAAAGAGTTGACTTTTAGGAAGCATCTAAGTGCCTTATTTTCCATAGTGGAGAACCGGTTTTTGCTTCGTTTCGTGTCTTTTGTTCTGCATATGTTGGCGTAATCAATTTGTGGGATAATAGTTTGTTTAACTATTGAGATCAGATTCTTGTTAGTCATACCAGTACTTTGAGCGCTGAGAATTTTAAGAACATTGATTGTTTTGATGATTTTTCTTTCGATTGTATCTGTGTGGGTTTTCCATTTGAGGTTATTATTTATCCATAATCCAAGGATTTTGTGATTAGTATTGCATGGTATGATAGTATTAAATATTTTCACATCGAAATTATTTTTTGATCTAGCTGCTGAAACATTGAGGAGACAACATTTCGCAGGGTTAAACTCAAGTTTGTTTCTTGTTGCCCACTCTGAAAGTTGTTGAACTGTTCTATAAAGGGCTGTCTGCCTCATCTTCTTTTTTGTGCTTGATTACGTAAGTGATATCGTCGGCATAAGCGTAAATAGAGCATTCTTTGTTTTGTATGTGATCTAAGTCGATCAAAAAGCAGTTAAAGAGGAAGGCTGACAAGATTGAGATTTGAGGCAAACCATACGCGAGAGGTTTGTTGGTTGACATTGTGTTTCTCTAACTCACTTTAAGAGACCTGTTTGTTAGAAAATTATTTATCCAGTTGATTATTTTTGTGTCAAGGTTAGTTTTCAACAGTTTTTCTATTAAGATGTTCGTTCTGATATTGTCGTATGCCCCCTTTATGTATAATGAGAGGAGGTAGATGGTATAATTGTCTGTTCTGGAGTCTTTTATGTCGATCAATTTGACTAGAAAGTCTTCGTTTCCCCTTTCTTTCTTAAATCACACAAGACAACTTTGGGTTTTGCTGCTTCATTTCAAATCAGCACTTGAGTAAAAGGAACGAGGAGAAATACCTACCCACAGTGTGGTAACGGTCCTCCACGCCCCGCAGCGTACATGCAATCGCTGTTGGACGTCGAATTCAAGTGAAACATTTAGGACAATCGCAAGTGGGAAGTCGGAGTTTATTACTTAAGCCACCTAAGGAACAAAATATCAAAAAATGTGTTTTTCATGTTACTGTACAATTTAAAGGTAAATAATCTTTTAGTAGAGAAATAACCTATGTTTCATATCAGCAATGCTATTTGGCAGCCTTGAAATTAATCCGTTCATTTCAGAAAGAACCCAAGCGCCGTCGCGTCGCTTAGGTTCCTTCTGCAGTAAATTTCACGCGTGACGGTTGGCCTCACCTGTTTTGTGACCAGGGGCGGACTGGCCATGTGGGAGATGTGGAAAATTCCACATGGGCCGTACCTAACTTGTTCCGTTTTCTTTTTTTCAACTTGTACGTACCGCTTTCTTCAATTTTATTTCGAAAAAAAATATTTTTGCTGGACCGGCCGTTCTAAGACCCTGGGCCGTTCTCTTGTTTTTAGAGTCAGTCAGAACTGATTGGGGAAGAAGAGGATGTTGATAGCTGGTTCTCCTCTTCCAGTAGTCACTCTTTCCTTGCCAAACTATTGCCGTATCTTGCAGGGCCGTAGACAGGGTGGGGACCGCCGGGATAAATCTTCCCCCGAAATTTTAACCGTTCTCTAAAAAATAAAGAAACGAAGACTATTTGCTCAAAATAGTCTATTCCTCCTTCACTTGACCTTGTTATACAAATCTTCTTTCCAGTCAGACCCTTTCTCCTTCTCACCCGCTCCACACCCACATACACATTTAAAAAAAAAATCAAAACGTCCTAACTTTTTTTTACACCTTGGTTCTTTCCCAGAATGTTAATGACTTTTATTACAAAGTAACATTTTAAAAATATTCTTTGTTATATATATACTTCAACAATACTCAAAAGATTTACATAATCAAAACTACCATTAAGGGCCTTTAAGAGTGTTTTTTTTTTCTTCAGGTGGCAATTGTAGATTGCTTTTCAATTGTGACTATTTTCACTAACTTGCTCGAAAGTTTTTCTAAAAGCCTCTGTTGCGTGCATTTGTAACTGTAGACATGTAATAAACACTGTATCATGTATTATAGACCGCATAAGTGCAGGCAGTTAGTTCTCTTATTTTGTCAAGTCTAAATATATTACGAAATTTTTGAAGTGGTTAATCAAAATAATTATTAGAAACTAATTTTTTAATTACATTTCAGTTTAATTTTTGCAAACAACATAATAAACGTAATTTTTAAACGCTAATTTTTCCCATTACGTGTCTGGAACCATTTTTGCCTTCGACCATCTCCCTCCCGAAAAAATATCCTGGCTACGGCCTTGGTATCTTGTTACGAAGGAAGGAAACAATCAAATGTTTGAATTAATAGTGAAAATGGGTAATATGTTACTTTTTCGTTCCCCATTTTTGAAATCTCTATACCATTTCTTTTAAAGCACTTTTTTCTGCCATTAATCGGTTTGTATTTAAGTCATTGTTGCATTTGCTGGTGGATTTGAGGGATGACCAAAAACTTATTGTACCGAAACCCGATGTGAGCCCAGTAACAGTGCATTATCTTTTCTAATCTTTCACTCTTTCTGTCTGTCGACTGCTGTTATTGATTTGTTGAACAAAAAGCAAGTTTTATTATCTTAATTTGCAAAAGAAACTTGTGGAGAAACCCCCGGACCCCCCCGCCCTAAAATTGGAGATATTCTATGCTCCACTTACAGGGGCAACACACATTACAAATGAACAAAAAAAGTAAAAACATGACTTTAAACAAAAACTAAATATGGCCTCTTTTGCCAGCCAGAGAAAAGTTTTCCATACTACAAAACGGGGGGGGGGGGGGAGGGGGTTAAGACAGGTAGTCTTCGAAAAAACTAGTTCTTTTCTTTTCTTTCTTTCTTTTTTTTTTTTTAATGAAAAAACCCACTAGAAACTTTTTAGGTTCGTAAAAATACTGCCAACATTTTTTGGGTAGGGCCGGTAAAAATATTTTTCCACATAAAAATTTTAGGGCCAGTCCGTCCCTGTTTGTGACTCGCTGTTTTGTTTGACTCAAAGGTTACCTAACACTGAGTGGTTAGTTTTCGTGAGCTTTCGGTGAAAATTATGTGTTATTTTGTTGTTTATTATTACATTATACAGGGTGTTCCGTTCTACCCTGTAAGACTTTTATTTTCGCAACCGTTAGTCCTAGATGTATACTTACAGTTGCAAAAATGTTCAAAATCAGACGCCGGGTTAAGATATTGAATGTTTGAAGTGAAAATAAAAATAAGTCAAAAAATACAAAATTTAACTTTTTATACTGGCCCCAAGTCCCCTAATTTATATTTAGGGAAATAATCGCCATTGAAAAATAATTCCAACAAAAAAAGTGTGACATTAGTACGACCAATATTCACAGAGATATGAAACGCAGCGCTTTGTGACTTAGACTACTTTTTACGCGTCGTCAATAACACCTTTTGGTGGGAAAATATAGCGGTTAACAATTGTTTAAAATGATATGTGTGTATACACTGTTAAAAATTACGTCCACCGTTGCACCAAAGAAAGGAGCAAATTTGCTGCAACCTATATTCAGTGCACGATTGAACCAAAACAGGGTGTTTTATATCACTCCCAAGTTTCGTGCGTAGTTGAACCATATTCGTCATTCCATCTTTCTCCAACCATAGGAGTTAATCTGAACCATGTATCGTGTTCTCCTTTTCCCCTATAACTGGAGCGGAGTAGAACCGTAACTCACGTTTTCGTTCGTCGCATTCTTGGAGTGAAATTGAACCATAACTCGGGTTTTAGTTTCTTGCATTGCTGGGATGAAGTTGAACCATAACTAGCGTTTTCCGACTTTCATTTGTTGGTACGTGGTTGAACCGCTAACAATATTCTGATTTCCTCATTTAGGTGTTAAATTTAGCCATTTGCTTTACTTGATTTATATTTTGTTTTCGTGGAAAATAAGTAATTTTGTGAGGATTTTAAAAACTTCCCTTTTTTTTCGATTTTCTTTAGAAAAGTTAATATTAGATGTACTCGAGAACCCTTTATAATATTTTCAGTCAAAATTTTATATTGTTCTCAAGAATAGAGTACTTAAAATTAGCATCTTTCATCGTCAAAATGACCACAGGTTTATCATACTCTTTAGTGTTATAACATTAACGCAAAAGGTAGAATTTGCTATGCAGGCAGATATTAAACAACTATTTATTTATTTTTTGTGATTTTTTGCTAAAACCATTAACTGCATTAAAAAAATGAGCAATTGGAATAAATAAAGATAGATTAAAAAGATTTTTAACGTACGTATGTGACAATTCCTAATTAAAAACTTAATTTAAAAAAATATACATTATTTAAAAAAATATACATTATTTAAAATAAGAAATTATCCTTTTTATACATTTCTTGATATTTTAAGAGTTGCATAGCTGGGAGGGAAAAAAGAGAAAATATTGCTATTGCAATTACAGTAAAACCTGTGTAAGTTGACCACTTGCACTTTGATGATCAACTAGACAGGTTGTCAACTTATAGAGGGTAGTAAGGAATTTTTTTTCTTTTTTGTCATTTCTTGTCTCATGCATTCATTTTAACTAATTGGAATACTTTAAACTCACTTTCATTGTTTAACATTACTTTAAAACAATAAGAAAAAATGTTGTTTAAATATTTTTAGAGATTATTTACCAGAATGACTCGTAAAGTATCATACAAATTTAAAATTTCTGTGAATCAATCAAAAAAAAAATGTCGTTACTGATGAAAAACAACTTACTTGATATTAACAATTCCTAAAAATTCATAAGTCGAAAGTTACTCAAATTCTTCATTTGATTTTTTCTTGAACATTTGTAACCATGGTAATAATCTACTTTTCAACAAAATAACTCCTTATTGAAGTTTGGCGCATTTTCTGGGACATAACATCAGGCCAATGTTTTTCGATGAAAACATAAATATTCATAGGATTTTCTAAAATGTCTGGTTATTTATTTGAGGCATAACTGATGAAACCTCTAGTACAATTTAATGCTTTTGCCTGTTGGTCAACTTACAAAGGGTTTTTTTTAGGGATGCACCAGATAGTGATTTTGCCGGATACCGGATATCAGATGCCCCCTTACCTGCCGGATTCGGATACCCGACAGATATCTCTCACATTTTTACCGGATAACTGCCCGATATCCTGCAAAAAACTGTCGGATATCCGGATCCGGAGTGGTTTGATGGATCGGATACCTCATAGTTCCGGATAGTTAAAAAAACAGCCGGATATCGGATATCCGGTGCATCCCTAGTTTTTTACATTTCTCCAAACCAAAGCTGGTGTATATTAGTGGTCAAGATAGAGAGGTTTTCCTTCATTATATAAGATAGGACTAATTCCGTTCCTGACAAAAGCGGTCAACTTAGACAAGTGGTCAACTTTACAGGTTTTACTGTATTCCTAATTGACATTCATTTTTTATCTTTATATTTTTTTCCTTAACATCAATCTAATTGTAATCTGAAAAAAAGTTAACTACATTTCGAACCATTTTGACAATCAAAATGCATTAATAAAGTAAAAAAGAAATTAATACCAATAAGGTACTACAGTTCTTAAAATAGGTTACGATTTATTGTTCTCAAAGGTTTTATAATTTCTGACTTAAGGAGCCAAAATTTTTAACTGATATGCTGTTTTTAGAAGATACCTAATTTTTATTATGTTAAAATTTCCAGTCAGTTATTAGTTGAGATACTATGCATACAGTGGCAAGAACATAAAATATTGATAATTACAGAACTCTGCTACTTATTTTCCTTTAGGAATGCAGGATATTGATTTTTACAGGATATCCAGCACTAGATGTTTTTATGGGGGCGTACATTTATTTTTCACTTTACGCCATCACACAGCAGTAAATTATAACTTATCTGACGTCATAAAAACCTTCTATATGTTTCGAAATATAATTTACAACAGCTTTCTCTTTCAATTATTTATATTAATAGTGTTGCATTAAAAGTAATTTACATAATAAAATATTCTGCTTTTTTGAAAAACAATTTATTAGTTGTCTTATCCCCTAACAAAAGAAAAATTGCAAGACTTGCTCCAAAGGAAAAAAGTTCTTAATTTACTCTTTACTGGAGTTAGCTTTAAAAAATAGCAAGATTAGCATAGTTCTACCAATAAATTGCATTTTTCATCAAATTTGATAAATTTTTTAAATTTACATAAAGCATGTTTAAATAATGTCTAAATTCCAATAGTGAATTTTCCAGCTTCTGTCTTTGGTATCAGTTGGTTCTCTGTTTAACGACTTTCAAGGGACCACAAAAAATTGTCCTTAAATAGAATGCTTTTAACACTAAAGTGGACCATCTGGGAAGGTGAAAAGCGGTTGTTGAATAGAGAAAGTCGTTAAATAGAGTGTCGTTAAACAGAGAGCCAACTGTACTTTTCTTTTTCATCCAGAAAATTACCAGTAGTTGGATGATCCATACTTTTTTTCCTATTAGTATTGTTTGTTTTAGTTTTTAATTAAGAATTATTTTTTAATTAATAAAAAAATTTCAGTAATGTTTATGAGGTACATCAAGAAAAATATCTAATTTCAAACTCTACTTATTCTTTTTCCTGAATTATTGTATTAGGGGCCGTCAAATGAAACCCAATCAGTGTGTCTAACTTTGCAAAACACGTAAGGGGATCCATGTAGCTGCATGTGTGGTGATTCCGTGTATTGGTAGAGAGACTGATGCAAGGACAAAGTTTGACTTTACATAGCGACAGTGTGGCTGTACGACTAAGAGAAGGTTGACACTCAACTTTTCGTCCACAACAGAACAAGCGAGTTCGCAGGGACATTCAACTGAAACCCGGTCAATGCGTCTAACTTGGGCATTAGATGTAAGGGGCAACGTCTACTGCAAAGTCTTATGTCTAATGCAAAGTTAGACACACTGACCGTGTTTGAGTTGAATTTTCCTGTGAACTTGCCTGTTCTGTTGTGAACGATAAGTTAAATGACAACCTTCCCTTCCTCATGTAGACATAGTCACTATGTAAAGTCAAACTTTGTGCTTGCATCAGTCTCTCTACCTATACATGGGGTCACCACACACACAGCTACATGGAGCCATAAACGTCTAATGCAAAGTTGGACGCACTGACCAGGTTTCAATTGAACATCCTAATACAATAACATAATTAAAGTTGTCTTTCATTAAATTTTTCATTCATCAAAAAATTTTCATAGCATGCATGTTAGTACAATACAAATTCAAACCAATAAAATGTAACCGAGTTACGACAAAGTGTATATAAAATGCTGAAAAAATGAGTTGAAATTGAGTTTGATACACACGAAACTCCTCAAACATAAATTGGAAAAACAAAATTTTACTAATTTAACCAGTAAAAAAAAATTTAACTATTAATCAGCAAAAAGTTATTGGAATTTCATTTCACTGGTTAATGGTAAAATAATCCTAGTAAAAAATATCTATCTTGCAATTTTTTTTTCATTTAACATGCATGTCATGTCAATTTTATCCAACTGCAACGAATTCTAAGGGTGGAACATTTCAACCAGTGGTTGGAAGTAGCGCGCTACAAGTAGCGACGCTACTGTAGTAGCTACATTTTTTAGTAGTTTGTAGCGTAGCGCACTACTTTCTTAAAAAAGTAGAGTAGCGAGTAGTTCGATACAAAAAAAAAGTAGTTTGTAGCGATTTCTGGAAACTACTTTTCAATAAATTTTCAAAAAAAAAAAAGAAAGAAAAGAAAAAAAAAAAAAAAAGAGGTTTCAAGCGAATCTGACGGGTGCAAGTTTTACGCAAGTGTAACTTGCACCAATCAAATTTGTAAGACTCTGAAAAATTTGAGCTGACCTCAGACATATTATTTTCGTGCCATTCGTTCCATCTATGACGCCGTTAGTTTGTTTGGCATCGAAATTTTCACATTTCCCAAATATTCGCCTTGAATAGAGCATGAGAAAGAAAAGAAAAAGCGATAACTGCCAATTTAGTACCGCGTTTGCGTTTTCTGAGAGAGGGGTGGGGGAGGGGGCTCAAAAAAGTGTCTATACGATTTTCCATGAACATACCTGTAATTTTTGACATTTAAAAACATCCCTCAAACTGTTTCAACCCATTTCTTAACTTCATATTACCGAATTTAAATATAGAGAACTGAAATCTTACTGTATTAAAAATAAATAAATAATAATAATAAGCTGTGTTATTGAATAAAAGCACTATTAGGGTGCACAAACTCAATGGAGGAGAATGACATAAATTGAAACATGAAACAGTATGGTACATATAGTATGTAGCTATAATAAAATGCAACATTACAATAGTACTGTACAGTGGATACAGTAATTATATTCTACACACTCTTTAGTTGTTCTAGCATATCGAAAATCTTTACATTTGTTTAGTTGCCAGAAACTTTCTATTTTTCCCTCAATTTTTGAACTTCAGATAAACTTATGGGAAGTGATGTATCATCAACTTCATATTTAGAATGAAAAAGAAGCGGAGCGACTTGTACACTGACAAAGCGATGTTTCGACTAGTACGGTGTGGGGAACTTCCGCTTTCAGTGATTGCTAAAGGGAAAGTTTATTCACGAAACTAATATTAAGTGTGTTGCGGGTGAGGAATTCGCGTTAGTTCCGAAATTCGTTACTCGAGGAAAACTCCGCATAAACCGAATCGCGTTGCCGCGCGAGTTCACTGTAGTTTAAAATTGTACATTGAAGAGAAGTAAGCTTTTATTTCATATTTCGGATATTTATTAATGTTCGATTATAAATACTAGAACCGTTTTTCATATTTTTCTATTTCTTTTTTTTTAAACTGATTGAGTGTGTTGATACATTAACCTAATAAAAGTCAATTATTAAAAATTTTAGTTTTTGAGACTTTCGGTAAAATTGAAAAATGCTTTTATTTCATTTTATCAGTGGCATAAGGTGGGAGATAGAGTCCAGGTCCGGACCACTAACTTGATGATCAATACCAATTAATTAGTTCAAAAAATATAAGTTCTCTATAAGATTAACTCCTGTAATAATAGTTAAATTTTGTTTAAAAAATGTTTTTCATCGTCTAAAATCAATTTTATGAATGTGTATGTATGAGTAAAATTTAAATTAAATTATGACTGCATCTATTTACATTTTCAAGTAGCGAAGTTGCACTTCTTGAATTACATATTCACTGTTAGGAATGGATTAAAAATTTGAAGGTTGAATTCTTTCAACTTTTAATCCTTTCCTGAAGCGAATACAGTAAAACCTGAAGTTGACCACCTTTGTAAGTTGGCCACCTGTTTAAGTTGACCACTAAATTGGTGCACCGCGAGTGGCCAACTTACACAGGGTTCACTGTATTCGTAAAAATCGTAAAAATGCTTCGAATGACAAATTGGCTAATTGAAGGAAGGAAAGAATAAATAATTCTTAGTAAAATTCCATGTTCAAATAAGCCAATTTATTAGTCTAAACCACATTTTGAATTCTTTTCGTTCAATCCTCAAACGGTGTGTATGTGTATGTTTTTATTTATTTATTTTTTAAAAAGTAGCGAAGTAGCGACTACATTTCAAAAGTAGTTTGTAGTTGCTACATTTTGAAAAAAGTAGTTGTAGTTGTAGTTAACTACATTTTTCATAAAGTAGTTGTAGTTGTAGTTCGCTACAAAAAAAATGTAGTTTTTCCAACCACTGATTTCAACCAATACAAATTCAAATCAATAAAATGTAACACAGTTATGACAAAGTCTATATGAAATGCTGATACAAAATTTATTGAAATTGAGTTCGATATACAAAAAACTTTTCAAACATTAATTGAAAAAACAAAATTTTACTAATTTTACCAGTCGATAAAAATTTACCTATTAAACAGCACCCTATATGGGCGCCCATGGTGAGGCTTACGGGAACTCTTCTCTGTCCTATTCATAAGTTTCGAGGTGGTTAAAGACCTCTAAAGAGGGTTGAGGGTTCAAGATGAACAACGCTCTAGGCGACTGTCAACCAGCAAAACCGACAACAATGTGGCTTGTGTTCCTCAACTGTTAGACTTTGACCCTCGATTGACTATCAAGATGGTTGCAAATGAACTGAACATGTCGTCTACTGCTGTGTTTCGCATTACTCAACATTTAGTGATGAGAAAAGTGTGAGGCAAGTTTGTGCCGAAGCACCGTGCCATAATGAGCTGCGAGTCCACGAGTATTTGTCCAAACCCCAAGTGAAAATGCTGTCCCAGCCCCCTACAGTCTGACAGACTTCTTTCCTCGGATTAAGGTAGGCCTGAAATGAACCCATTTTTCATCCCTAGAAGAGATCCAATCAGCTATGAAGAAGACCTTTTGGGGAATTCCCCAAAAATGCCTTTCAGGGCACTTACCAGTCATGGCAGAAGCTGAAGGACATTACTTTGAAGAATTTTAAATGTTTGTACAAATCTGTTCAATTACTTTAAAAAAAATTGCGTTACTTTTGAAATAGACCCTGTATATATTCGTAGTGGAATACACAGAGAAAAGTATTTTAGTTGAATATAAATTTTTAAAATAAATACCCAGGTAAATACCCACTTTAGGTATTTACCCTGGGTATTTACCCCTAAAAATAAATACCCAGGTATTTTACATCACTATTCTGAGGTGACGATATTTGGTAACCTTAGGACCTTTAAAAACTGAAACAAATCCAAAACCACGTTTAAGCGATTTTTGGATGCAATTTAAATGATGTTAGGTATTTGGGGCATTTTCTGGAAATTTAGCAAAACTGAAGATCTGAACACAAAATTAGAGATGCTCCGTAATTTTATTGGCACAGCGAAGGGGGGGGGGGCATCTGGAGTAGTAGCATTTTGACGACTTATTTTCAGACAAAGTAGAAAAAAGAAAAAAATTGCTTCGAAACTTCAAAGAGAATGTTTTTTTTAAAAATGCTGTACACAAACTTTAACCTTAAAGTTAATTTTAAGTCAAATATATACTTTTCTTTGATTTTTTTTATTATATTTTCCCCAATGGGAGGGGTTTAACCCCCAAAACCCTCCCCTTGGACACAACCCTGGACAAAGTGTATATGAAATGCTGATACAAAATGTTGGCCATGTTTATTTACTTACCGGGGCGCAGCGCTAAGTACGAAGTTACAATTCTTAGTTTTGTATTATTTTGATGCAGTTAATGCTGCTCATGATTACTTTTGGTTTTCACATTTAAAATAAAGGGTGTCCCAAAATTAACGCAAGATTTGAATTTGCCACAATTTTTGCTGTGAATTGTTGGCAGCCATGGAAAAAGAACAATTTGACAGCTGGGAGTTTAGGGTTAGTAAAAATGGAGTGTTATGCTATTATACAGCCAGCGAAACAATTCAATCACTGCATGAGGAATTTCTTGTTCGTGTACTCTCTCGTTTCGGTGATATGAATTATACCCTAGATCGTGTGATTTTACATCATTAGATTTCTTCCTATGGGGTTATTTGAAGTCAAACGTCTATGTCAGCAATCCCACAACCACCTGCACATTACCTAATTGCGATATCGAGCGCCAATAACAGTAAACTGCTTGACCCGCCCAAACTTTCATTATTTTTCAAACAATTGTTCGATAATGAAAACGCATTACAGAATCGAAAACGCTCGATTTGTAATAACCCTAGACCCTCAGCTGCCAAATTGTTCTTTTTTCAAGATTGCCCACAATTTATTGCAAAAATGGCGGCAAATTCAAATCTTGCGTTAATTTTGGGACACCCTTTATAACAAATGCAAATAATGTAGACTATAAAATTTTTGCATACCCATGGTAATATCGACTTAAATAATGCATTTTGAGGTTCGCGTAGGCTTAGCTGTATTATATTTAGAGCTTATAGTAAATGTTCCAATTTGTGAACTAATGGTTTTAAAAGAGGTTTTTGATGATCAACTTAAGTACATGAAATACAACTTGTTCGATATTCCATGTTTACTTTTAATTAAGATTGAGGGTTTTTGGTTTGAAAATAAGTTTTAATCTGAACTTATCTTGCGGCTAGGTTCGAGTAGATTAGAATGCTACTTTGCGACATGCCTTCGTCACAACCGATCACGTGAGCGAGAATCTCGATCTCGCATGCTGACGAGCTTGGAATGACTGCCCAGATCACTGGGTGCTGCAGGAGGAGGTGAGAGGCGTGGCAAAGTGTCCATAGTAATAATAATATGTACATAAAACTAGAGTAGGATGCCGGGAGAAAATTCTAATTCTTCAAAAGGTGCTGCAAATCGTTAAAGTTTGGGAATCCTGCATTAGAAGGCACCAGGCGATGGCGTGGTGTTCAGAAGGAGTCAGGGGTTCCGAAACGCTTACTCAAGAAAAGAACGCGTCTTGGGAAAGTGAAGTTATTTTAACAAAAAGAAAAGCAAATAATGTTGGGGGGAAAATTCGATTCCTTCAAAAAGAAATCTTTAAATTAAAAATATTTCACAGATGCAGTTTATTGCTTTGCAACTTAAGTTCCCCTCTCTTTCTTTCCACCCCCCCCCCCCGCCTTCTTTTTCCCTAGTCAGTCTGAAAAGAACGGTCTTCAAAATTTTTCTCTCCTTAACTCTCGTCCCCTGCAAGAAATTGAAAATAAGTTTTAGTAGTTCGATTGGAGTAATAATGGAAATTGATGTCCTAAAAATGCATTTATTTAGGCGCTTTTCAACCATCAATTTCCAAACATTTCTGGAGGAAGGTCCCTGGATCAATATCCTTTCACTAAGGTAACGACCCTTTATTTTTAAATAATTTAAAAAAAAGCAAAAGTAATTGGTCATATTTACATACGATTTCCTACCCAAACCAATAAATCAAATTTATTTTACAATTCCAATACAAGAATTACCCCAAACTAAACAACCAATTGTAAAATAAACACTGATTTTAAATATTATGCGACAAAGTATTTTAATGCCTAACTAATTATATACAATCTCTTAATTTTTATTCACCATTTGAAGTCTGTGCCTCCTATAAACTACTAGCTAACCTAACTGACAACCCACCTTTCGTGTTAGTCAAATTAGTGTTTAGCTCAGGATCCGGTGGGTTAACCCTGAGCTAAATACTAATTTGACTAACACGAAATTAATCTTTGAAACCAAACCTAGTGAGTTACAATAGGTAGTAGTTTATAGGATTTTAATTTTGAAACACTTTGGAGGAAAATCCCTAACCTCTAATTACTTCGAAAAATCTCCAAAGATAACCTGAAATTGAGTTTTATCTTTCAGGAGAGGATTCTCTCTTCCTTTCCAAAAATTACCTAATGTTGTGGAAAAATCAGAATTGCTTTTGAAAAGAACATTAAAATAAAAAATTTCAAAAGTTGCTGACTATTCATTAGGTAATCATGCTAACGTTATCAAAACCGCTAACGTTTCCAAATATGGTCCGCAATCACGTTTTTCACAACTTCAATTATGAAAAAAATTTGGACGACGCTCCGACTGCTCTCGTATGAAATCTGAAAATGAAAAACCTACAATTTTGAAAAGTGGAGAGGGTTTAAATCCCACCACCTAGTATCACTGAATATCTCTTAAAAACTTCGACTTCGTTTTTTAAGAGTTCAATTTCAAATTTGTTTTTGGGCCAAAAACCAAAACCGCACTATCCATAACATCATCAAAGTTAGTCCGAAACTGCGTTTATTAAACTTCAATTTCGAAAAATTGAACAGAGGGGTGATGGATTTCTCTTTCTCTTTTTTTTTTTTAAGAATTGAATTGGGCAAGCAATTTAAAGAAGTCTCGTTCCTTTCATTACCCTAGTGTCAACAAATAGTTCATAATAGCATTTTTAAAATTTTAATTTCTAAAAATTTTCGCAGAAAGCCCCCGAATTTTCCCTCACCGTAGCATTACCAGAATCTCTAAACCTGCGTTCTTTGCACTACAATATTTTGGACTAATTCCCCCCCCCCCCCCCGCCCCCAAGCAAGAGTTTTTTAACAGTGCACTCCTTTTTTTTTTGGTTGCGCCACTGGGTGACAGTGTGAAGTCCTTGCCCCACCTCGAAAAGAATGAAAAGATCATGGCATTGTTGCTCCCCCCCCCCCAAGAAAAATGGAAATTGCAAAAAGGGGAAAGGGGGAGGAGGAGCTGATCTTGGTTTTGGGCCCCCTCTAAAATAAAAACATATATACGCCACCGATTCTAATAGCTCAGTATGCCGATGATACATGTTTCATCTCAAAAAATTATGGCCAATCGTTTGCCGCCCAATTAGGACTCTAAAAACAGACGTTCAAAATCAACGAATGGTTCAATAGATGGAGAATACAGATTAATGCTAGCAAAACTACCGTCATCTTTTCGCTAGAAGAGTCCCCCTTCGCTCCCCACCCAAGCTCAGCTTAAAACTTATTTTCAAACCAAAAACCCTAAATCTTCATTAAAAGTAAACATGGAATATTGAACAAGTTGTATTTCATGTACTTAAGTTGATCATCAAAAACCTCTTTTAAAATCATTAGTTCACAAATTGGAACATTTACTATAAGCTCTAAATATATCTCTAAATATACAGCTAAGCCTACGCGAACTTCAAAATGCATTATTTAAGTCGATATTACCATGGGTATGCAAAAATTTTATAGTCTAAATTATTTGCGTTTCTTATATTTTAAATGTGAAAACTAAAAGTAATCATGAGCAGCATTAACTGCATCAAAATAATACAAAACTAAGGATTGTAACTTCGTACTTACCGCTGCGCCCCGGAAGGTAAATAAACATGGCCGACAGTGAGTAACTTCATTTCACTTCGTTGGTTGAACAGAAGCTCTGATTGGCTGACGATGAAAGCACCTAATTTTGGTGCTTTATGTTTTGATTCGAACCTAAACGTGACACGCGGTGGTTGATGTGAACACAGTTGAACCAAACTATGGTTACATCAACAGTGGACTTTCAGTTTGAACCGTATTATGGTTAAAGGTTGAACAGATATTTTTTACAGTGTAGAGCGTGGTTTCTCAAATTGTTCGAGGTTTTGTAGTGCGTTTTTGCGTATCACGGCATAACATTTGCATTTAATTTTGAATAGCAATGAAAAATAAAAATACCTTGTTTTTCTTATTTTGACGACCTGTCATTCTTCTGAAAGGGCGATAACTTCCGATCTCATCTTCTGTATGGTCCCTTAAAACTTTGAAATGGAATATCTCCTTGAGTTTTGATCGCACAAATGCCAAATTTTTTGTGTCAGTAATCGTTTTCAATTCTCTAAATATTAGTTAGGGGATCTGCGACCCGTATGAAAAGTTAAATTTTGTATTTTTGACTCATTTTTATTTTTGCTTCAAACTTTCAATATCTTAAGTCTGCATCTGATTTCGAACATTTTTGCAATTGGAAGTATATGTACATCAAGGACTAACATGTGAAAATAATGATCTTGCAGGTTGAAACGGAACATCCTGTATAGTTATTAAGCCATAGTGCAAGAAGAAAAATGCAAACGGAACAATTTTCGGAATGCTAGGCTCAAAGGACTGTGGTACGTCTCGTACGAAGGAAAAGAAGTTCTCAACAAAGCCCCACTGAATGATGTAAACACATTTTAAAATTTATTGGGTTTTGCAGAGTGAGATTTTTGGTCTTAGATCCTAATCAAAAAAAAAAAAAAAAACCCTCAAAGGCATGGGATTTTACATAAATTCAAACTCTAATACAATAGTTTATGCATATGAAAGAGCTGTTTTGATCAAAAAACCCGTAGAAGGTATTTTTGATCATAAAATCCCCCCCCAGAAGTTATTTTCGATCAACCCCCCCCCAGAAGATATTTTTGGTCAAAAAACCTTCTCCATAAGGTAATTTTGACCGAAAAATTCCCTCCAGAAGGTATTTTTGATCAAAAAGTCCCCTTCAGAAGGTATTTCTGGCTGTGCTAGTGCACTGTTGGATATGAACCCTTCTATGGCACTATTATATCCATCAATGGCCAACAGCTGACAAGGAGTTTCCAGAAGACTTTCCAGAAGCTGAATGAGTGAATAAGGCCAGATCTTTTGTATATAGACATACTGTAGCTTGTAGTCTATTTGTATTTTTTGTTTTAGGCATAGTAAAAACTCTTTACTTAAGTGTTTCTGTTACTTACCTTTAATACCAAAACAGGTAAAAATTAATGGTTTGACCTTATTTCAATAGTAATTTTTAAAAAATCAGTTTGGATGCATTCAATTATTGCAGAAACCACCTAAGTGCAATTTTTTCAAAAATTTATAACTCAAAAACTTAAAGGATTTTTTTTTTTGAATAAATTATCCCAATAGCATGCTTTTGATTTGGAAAAAAAAAATATTTGAAGGAGACTAGAGACCTACACTTAAGCTGTAAAACTTTTTATTATTTTAGTTTTCCGAAATTTGAAAAAAGCTCACTTAGGTGGTTTCTGGAATAAACGATTCAATTCACAAGAACTTGAATATCAACCAATAAGAGTATTACTTTTGAGACAGGAATGAAAATCGTGCTGCAATAATTGTTTTGATGGTGAATCTTGCGTTTTAGATATTTTTCGTGCTATTTTTTTTTCAACTTCTAGATCTTCAAATGAAAAAAAAAAAAAAAAAAAAAAACCGAGACTTCCTTCTACTCCAATTTAATGTCATTTCCCCATTATTGGCAATTTTAATGTGAGTCAATTGCTTACTTTCTAAATATCACCAACAGTTAGCGACAAAAATTGGCAACCAAAAGACTGGCGATATAACGCCAAGTGTCCAACAAATTATAACACCACATGAGTTTACATTGAAATTAACAATGATTTCCCCCCAAAAGGGGGCTAAAGGCCCCTTTAGGATCATCCCAATGCAACCAAAAGGGAAGGTGCACAACTAGGCCCCACTAGGAGTCTACGTACGAAATTTCAACATTCTAGGACATACCGTTTTTGAGTTATGCGAGATACATACATACACATACACATACGCACATACGCACATACATACGTACATACGGACCATACGTACATACTCCATGAGAAAATTCGTTGTAATTAACTCGGGGGACGTCAAAATGGACCTAGGTTCCTAGACATATATCCAAGTGTGGTCGGATCGAAAAAAAAAAAAAAAAAACTCAACATTCATTCGGGGGTGAGAAAAATGGAAATTAAGGTCGATTTTTGAGTGAAAATTTTTTTGCGAATACAATACTTCCTTTTTACTTCCTTTTACAAAAAAGGAAGTATTGTATCCGCGAAAAAATTTTCACTCAAAAATCGGCCTTAATTTCTATTTTGCTCACCCCCGAATGAATGTTGGGTTTTCTTTTCGATTCGACCACACGTGGATGTATGCCTAGGAACGTACAGACACTCGAAATATCCATTTTGACACTCCCCGAGTTAATTGCAACGAGTTTTCTCGTGACGTCTGTATGTACGTATGTATGTGCGTATGTGTGTATGTATCTCGCATAACTCAAAAACGGTATGTCCTAGAAAGTTTAAATTTGGTACGTGGACGCCTAGTGGGGTCTAGTTGTGCACCTTCCCTTTTGGTTGCATTCGGATGTTCCTAAAAGGATCTTTTGCCCCTTTTTGTGGGGAAATCATTGTTAATTTCGATGTAAACTCAAGTGGTGTTATAATTTGGCGGACACTTGGCAATATATCGCCAGTCTTTTGGTCGCCAAGTTTTGTCGCCAACTTGGCGTATTATAGTAACAAAAATAGTTTTCTCTGCACTAAACTACCATGATAGCAATTAATTATTAAGTCATATTTTATTGCTTATGATTAAAACAATATTATGACATTATAGAACAAGGGTATAGTTGCCTAACTGACTAGAGGGACAGTAAAAAAAATGCAAGACAAAGCATATAGCTTGAGTACAACTGGATGCGTCGTTAACTCTTATGCAATTTCCTCATTTGAAGTGCATTTTATGAACCTGCAGAGCCATTGGCCGTAGTTATGTCACTTGTTTGTGAAAAGACATACACTCTGGTTTAAGATGTAGGCATCAAGTTCTATGCTGACCCTTAGTGCACTGAGATACAAGCCCCTAAAAAGTACACTTTTTATCACATTTTGATGTTTTTCTTTCACTTTGCTTCTAGTTATCATATTATAAAGTATGCTTCTAGTTAACATATTATAAAGAATGCGAGTAAGCATAATCAGTCTATTTACAAGTTTATAACTCTTTTATGGTAAGTTTTTGATCATACTAGTTTTTAAATAGTATCTGGTAGGACTCGACCGATGCATCGGCGCCGATGGTTCAACAATTTAGCCATCGGCATCGGCATCGGCGGCCGATGCTAACTTGCGGGAAATATCGGCCCATCGGCCTTAAAAAACATCGAAAAGCCGATGGAATTGGCCGATGTTTTACTTTTTAATACAAAGTAAATGGAGTTGTTGTTTTCATATAAAATTATTTACTTAAATTTCAGTATGAATTTCTATTTTTCGTCATCCCTAGAAGAGTTTTTAATACTACATTCAGGTACCAAACAAGTTAATTATTGCGTTGTTTCTTGCAGCAGGATGTACGTATGTATCTGTCATAAGTCATAACTCAAAAATGATAATCTGTAGAAGATTAAAGTTTCGGATGTGGTGTCTGCGGACGTTCCAGTTGTGCACTTCCCTTTTTGTTTTTGATCGGGTGTTCTGAAAAGCCTGTTTACTCATTTTTTGTGGCTATTAATTACTTATTTCAATGCAAAACTAATATAGCGTCTCAGACTGACGATCATTTGGTGATATATTGCCGAATTGGAGACTATGGAAACAAATATGAGATGGCGAAACCGATTTTTGTGTCATTAGATTCCCGTTGAACCGACGGTAATTTTTAATTTTTCGATATTTGTAATATGAATCACAGTAATGCAGTCTTTTCTGTATCGCTTCGGCGGAGTTACAAGTTTGGGGCCCGGCGAAATACATTTTGGGGATCACAGAAGTTGTAAAACATTTATCATTCGCATTTTTGTAACTCATTCGGTGGCCCTATGGTTATGGGGCCTCTCGCGCATTTGCAACATTTGCTATATTTTAAATCCGCCATTGCACGTCAAAACAAACTCGGGTGCAAGTTTTGAAAGGGTTTTCTGCTTAATGTTTATGATTATTTTGAACTCTATTTTTACGACTATTTTTTGAATTTCCGAGAACACTTGCGTGCCCCTCCTCCCACTCCCTCAATTCCTGAAATTAAACTCTAGTTGTATTTCTGAGTTGTTTAAAACTAACACCATTCTTAAAATTGGAGTTTTTTTTTTTTTTCAAACTTTATCTATTGTTTAGAAAGAATTTAGATCATTAATGTAAGAAATTAATTAAAGACGTTTTGAATGGTGACATAATTCAGAAATCAAAGGGACTTTTGGACTGGGCGACGTTAAATATGCTCGTGGTCTCAATGTCCTCCAAGTGAAACGATACCTCTGGGGGGTGCTAGCACCAGGTAGCTATTAGCTCCTGGACTAGTTCTAAATTCTCATTAACTGTTCGATCCGGTGATGGTGCAGCCATCTATCGGTATATAAAATAATGGAGGCAAGGCATTTAGTATGCATTCCTCGACATAAATACAGTTGTAGTCAGTTGTGACTCTGAATAGGAATAGGAATAGGAAAGAAACTTTTGAATTTTTTTTTTTCCGGAAGTGCTGAAGTAAATTCAGAAACTCTTCCGAGGCGTTGGTGGTAGCTGTTCTGTACTAAAAAAATGAGGCAGAGGTTGGGGCCGAAGTGTGATTTACTCCAAAATCAGAGGGTGACCCCCCTAACCCTACCTCGTCGTTTCAAGCATTTCTTAAATATTTAGCGTGTATTTATTTTGGTCAAGAAATGTCATTTTACGTATTCATCATACTTGTTTCACCTATATTTCGTAAATTGCCATCTTTTTTGCATCATTAATAACGATTGATTTTTTTTCTGTTGTAAGTAACTATTTTTATTTATTTATATAAAGTCAATGAATTAGTTATTTTCGTTTTTTATAGAAAAGTTTCAAGGATTTTCTATTATGCAATTTTTCAAATTTCAGAAAACTATTGTTAAATTGAAAAATTTAATTTGAACTTGTTTGTAAAGCTTCATAAAAGATTAAACAATCAAATTGTTCAATACTATGTGTGCAAACATCAGATCAAGTAGTATATGTATTCAGTTATTAACTTGGTGTAAATATTGAGTTTGTTTATTGTACCTGCGTTTTAAGAACCTTGCTCTTTTATGGCTATTTTTTTTTCAGCAAAATGTATGTCACTGTTATAGCTTTTATGAAAAATGCAAACCTTTCTATTCATAAATTTTAAATAAGTATAAAAATATTACTATTTTGATTTAATATTGTAATTTATGTTACCTTTTTTGTTTAATTTGATGACTAAAAAATGTCTACGTGCAATCTTTCCACTTCAATTGCGTAATTTGTTGACGGTTTCATAGTTCTATTCTTATTATTATTATTAATTTTTAATGATTAAACAACGTAATTTAATTTTTTTAACTATGTTTAGTGTACCTAAATCCATACATTATTACAACATGACTGAAATCTTAGTTATATTCTCAATTAAAAAAAAAAAAACAAATCAATTGGTTATTAAACAGTCTCTTAGTTTTTCTTCCTTCTTTTTTTGGCTATTGTTCTTTCTCTTTCATCATACAGCAGTCAAAAAAGGAGAAGCATAGCTACACCCTATACATATTGTACGTAGTACGATGCAAATGTTCGGGGACAAGCTGTATAAAATCTTACCCAGAATAGTTCACATTACCGAAGCACATCCACCTTCAAAAGGTCGCCTTAAGGGACTATGTACTTCTGCCAGTGTTCATATAACTTTTGGAAACACTCCTGGAAGCGATTTTTCGCTACCTTCTATGATGCAGCTTCATCTTCTCCTGACGGAAAAAAGCATCGTCTATGCAAATGTTTTTTTTTTTTTTTTTTTGATGGGAGCAGGTAAAAGTCACACGGAGCTAAGTCCGACGAAACGTTATGTTATTTGTTTGTCATATCAGAGTATTGACCAATCGAACCGTGCATCCTCAACATGAAAGTCGTTTTCTTCCCCACGATGAAGTTAAAGCAGCAGCGGAAGAGGCCTTACAGGAAGTTGCAAAAATGGCTGCCAGTGCTTCTAAAAGCTATACGAACGTTGGCAGAAGTGCATAGTCGTTCAAGATGACAATTTTGTAGATAGATGTGCTTCGGTAATGTGAACTATTCAGGTCAAGGTTTTATACAGCTTGCTTCGAACTTTTAGATCATACTACGTATGTATGAGTTTTCAACTTACTATTTCATAACGTTTTTGAGTGACGCAAGTTTACACGGATGACATCACAAGAGAATTTGCGATAATTAACTAAGAAGGAGGAATTCAAAATGGAAATTTCGGTTGTCTATATGTTCGTAGGTACATATGCATGTAGAGATGTGCCGAAAAAACTTGTAAAGTTTAAATTGGGTGATCGTAAAATATAAATTTAGGTCGAAATCTGATATATATATTTTTAGATTACAATTCCTTATTCGTCGAAAGTAAAGTGAAATGAATCAATGATCCTTTAAATCCCTGACAATCTTATCAATTTATTTGTGTTTGATTTTTTTTTCTTGCCATCGGTCAACGGCATCGGCCATCGGCCATCGGCAATCGGCCATTTGGAGGAAAACAATCGGCCATCGGCCATCGGCCATCTTTGAATAATCGGCCAACAATCGGCATCGGCCCATCGGCCAAAAAATGCCATCGGTCGAGCCCTAGTATCTGGAAGTCCCTGGAGGAATGTTTAAACCCATGTTGACTGAATTGAAAACTGAATAGTTCATTTTACTGTTTTGAAATACGTATTGTGTTCTTGAAAAGAATTTGCCCATAGTTCTGTCACTTGTTTGTGAAAATACACATACTCTAGTTTGAAATGCAGGCATCCAGTTCTACTCTGACCTTCAGTGCACTGAGATAAAGGCTCATGAAAACTGCACATTTTAGCATTTTTCGATACAAAAACTGCCATTTTTTAGCAGCGCAGAGGGTGAGACATGCAACTAATGAAGGTATTGAATAATTTATATATATTATTTCACAAATTACGCACGAAAACCATGGTTGAGCCTGAATGCAGGAAACCAGAGGCCCTCAAACATGGCACTTTTTTATTTTTTTCGACAAAGTTTGGAGACCCCTGAAAGGCTGTACTGAAGGTCAGCCACAAAATGTACGATGTATTTCAATTTAGGTACTAAATGTCATATTGTCAACACAAGAATTTATTTGGCTGATGCTTTAATACACAGAAATAAACGAATTTTAAAAAACGCTGATTTAGAAAAACCTCTTCGTCGGACTCCACTTTACGAATTTTTACAGGTCCTCAAAAATTTTTTTGGAGGTAAAGAAAAAATACATGTCTTCTAAAATCTTCAAAAGAATCCACCATAAAAACTTGAGCAAAATCAAAAATGGTGTATATCTGAACACCCCATTTCTGCCCGGTTCTTATAAAAACTGGCTCTTAATTACTCAATTCTCGACCCCTCCTCCCGCCCTTTTCTTCAACTATTTGTGTATTAAATTTTAAAAAGAGCTTCGGACAATGCATTTGTTTTAGATATAAAATTCAATGGCTTTTTAAAGATTCCACATTTTAGAATTAACTTATCTTGCAGGAAAAAATTTAAATTTCAGTTTTTAAGGTGGAATATCCTCTATATTATTATGCTTCAACTCATAAATATAATCAGTACCCTGTTATCATGTTTTGACAGGCGTAAAAGTTTGATTAATTATTCATCAATTCGAGATTAGAGAGGTATTTAGAGCGGCTTTAACTTTGATATTAGATTATTTCCTTTTTCCAAAACACATTAGCATATCAGATGAGCTACTGAATTTGAAATAACTTCGAGATATGAAGTAAAAACGTACACTATATTTCAAAATTAAATATTTACAAATTGTTTTCTTAATAAATTTAATTTCAAACCTATTTTTTCCACATTATATTTGACGACTAAAACTCACTTCAAATGTTAACTAGATTTCTCTCGAACGCCACTGCATAAAGGCGATCAAAAGACATTTGCACGACGGCGCCGAACCGGCTTGGCGCGGGCCTGAGCACGTTTTGCTCATAGTAGTGGAGTGTTATCGCTTAATTGGAATGGCCGTAGAAGTAAATACCAGGTTTTTCTATCTTATTCATTGCTACCCATTTTTATGCAGACGGATTTTAGTTAGCAATACTTTGGGTTCAGAAACCAGAGGTTGCGGCGTAGGGCTCCTGCTTTTCAGGGGACCCCAAATAGTTAAAATTGCTCAATAGCCATCGGCTAAAATGGTAATTTCTGACAACAGTAGGACCTCAAAAAAGTGTTTGGCGTAGGAGTAGGACCTCTCGATATCTTAATCGGTCCCTATTCTGTGCACTTCATATCCAGAAATCATCTGGGCGGAGAGAGATCTCTACTCCCTTTGTGTCCGTAAAAAAAAAAAAAAAAAAAAAAAAAAAAAAAAACACACACACACACACACACACACTTATATCCTCCTTCCGATTGCACATTCCAAAACCATAAGCAGGATCTCCCTTGATTTGATTCGTACAGCTATACAGTGGCTCCCAAAAGTGTACACCTACGACTTTCAATGAAATTGGCCATAATGCATTGGTTAGAATTAATGTTTCGGAATAATTATTTTATTATAAGATCTATGATCTATTTTTAACAAAACTACATGAAAATTTTTAATAATACATTAAAACATAATTTTTAAAAAATCAAAAACCAAAAATTTCCGGAAATTTTATCCTACTAAAGTCTTCGTACACTTTGAAAAAATGTCAAAAAATTGGTAAATAATCTAACTTTTTACAAAGTTATTATTTAGTAGAATATCATGCAGTATCAACAACAGCTTTTAAACGTCTGGGAATAAATTTCATTGTTTTTTCTTTCTTTTTTTATGCAATTTCTGAGTAAGTGTTCAGCCGCTCTTCCAGTCTTACTGTTTCTAGTTCGCTTTTCGTTTCAATGGTGTATTTTCGTAATCTAACCGCCAGATATCTCCAAATATGTCCCAGTAAGTTTAAATCTGGCGATTGAGGAGATATTTCTAAGTTTAAGGACAATTTTTGAGGCACCAAACGCAAACGTGTACTTCTTATCGTTATATTGATAAAAATCAAAGTTGTTTCCGATTACCAAATTTTGGGCTAATAGTTTAAAATTGTTTTTTAAACTATTTAAATGAACAGCATGATTCATTATTTCTTCCAAAAATTCTAAATTTCCAAGTCTTGATGCAGTTATGCACCCTCACTCAAGAACACCTTCACCGTCCTGATTAACTGATCCAACAAAGTTCTTAAGATTAAATTCCTCATTTTTTCTTCTATTGACAGATATACAACAATTTAACCTAAAATATTGAATTTATTTTCATCTATAAGTAAGACTTTGTTCCAAAACGTTTTGAGCTTAGTTATCATTGATTTTACGACGGATAGCGTAAGTTTACTGTTTTTCGCACGAACAAGAAAATTTTTCCGAGAACTTGGCGAACAATTTTAGGTGAAAATTAAACATAAAATGTTTCATTCAATTCTGCAGAAACTTTTTCAGCACTCAAATGTGTATTTTTCATATTTTTTTTTAACTGTAAACCTCCGATCACGCTTTGTTAAGCTTGCCAGTTGACCTTTTCTTACCTTGTTTTCGATCCGATTCTTGTCTTTAAATCATTTTATCAAGCACTTCACTATAGAATGGTATAAATTAACTAATTTAGAGACATTTTAAACCAATTTATGTCTACTGTGAGTTAAAAAAAATCGAATTTCGAGTCTTGTTTGTTGTTTTCTACGCATACCTGCCATTTAAAAATAATAAGCAGAATATTAGGGAATAAATAAGCAAAAAATTAAAGGCAAATGACATTACAGTGTCATTACAATGCAAAAACAGTTAAAAAAAACCACATATGACAATTTTAATCATGAGTTTATTCGAAAATATTTCAGTGTACGATGACTTTTGTGGCGTATTTTTTCTCTGTCTCATAATTTCAAAAATAAAATCTGGCAATATTTTGAAAAAACTACTGAGTTTTATTCAATATGGTATAGGAATGATTTGAAAAAAAATTGGACTTCATATTCGAATTCAGTTTTGCGTTATTTTGGTTTTACTACAAAATTTCAAGGTGTACGAACACTTTTGGGAGCCACTGTAGGTTTTCCTTTGTGTGAAAAGTTCAAAACTATAAAACACTTGAAATGCACGAGTAGCAAAATAGCAATTAAATTTAAGATTCCCCTTTAATTAAGGCAAGTCAGTTGTCTTTTCATCGGTAAACTGTAAACTTATTTCTTGTTGTTCTGAAATAAGTGTCTGTAGCTTTAAAAAAAAAAAAAAATCAAATAAAAAATTATAAAAACTAATTGCACTTACATGTACTGTAATACGAACAATGAAAAAGAATAGTATGACCAGGGCCAGACCCGTATCAATAAATTTTGGGCCCCCCTGCAAAAAATTAGCAGGGACGCCAACTGCCTACTGAATTTCTATGTCACTAAGGGTTGCAGACCGTTTTAGTAGCATGCCCTCCCCCCCCCCCCCACCAAAATTTCGTACAGCAACCTTGATAGATTTTGATATTATACTGACGGCGTCAATATGAGCGTGTTTCATACTGCATAAAGGTTGCTTAAAGATTAAAAAGCAATATTGCTATTACAACACGTATGCAACATTGTGTTGCAAATGCGCAGTGAAAAATGCGCAGTGAAAAATTTTAATTTCAAATTTTAGTATTACACTTCTCTTGCATGCTTTCAAGTTTTCTGAAAGTTTGGCACGCTTTGATGGAAAACTGTGTGCGTTAGGAGCCAAAAACCTTCAAATAAAATTCGTAGTTTTGAAAGAAATGCTCATATCTTTGTGAATATCAGTGATACTTTCTCGAAAGTATGTAAAATGATTTTATATAGTAAGCTAACTATGTTCTAAAATTTACAGCTTATTCTCAGCTATTCACGATGAATGATGATCAAAATACTGTTTTGTTTTCCTCAATTTGTTACTGATCCGCGAAACACGAGGGAGATATAACTTTTAGAGGAAAATGACAGCTGTATAATACCTTTTATGTGATAAAAGTTACAAAGCAATTTATCTTTTATTTCCTGAGAAATTCGTAAAAATTTGAATTTTTGAAAGTATCCCAATATTTTTGGTCATATAGTGTAAGTTTAGATGCTACAAAATCGACGTTGGGTGGGTGAGATATTTGTAATATTTCTACAAGCGTATTTCATGCATTCAAAATCGGATGTACGCCTCAAAAGTTTAATCAAGCGTAATTTCAATTTCTATTTGAAGTTTAAAAAAAAATCGTCTAATGGGGGCAGTGTTTTAGTCTGATTAGCCTTTAGTAGACCTAGTGCGATCCCCCGATACGGCATCCAGTCTTTCATGTGCCACCATTAAGGCGCGAATATCAATGGCACGGAAAATTTGCACGCCCAGTTTCCACAAGATGGAGGCACCTGAGCTCGCTCTGATGCGAAATTTGCACTAGGAATTTTTTAATACTGCCGAGGGAATTCTAGGCCAAATGAATAACCAAAGGATCTTTTACATGCCGCATAATCATACGACATGGGCGTTGATGTTTTTCTGCGTCTCGAAAATCCACCGACTGGCCATCCCAGGTCAGAACCTGGGTCCACAGGCGTAGAAGGCCAGCGCCTAATCATTACGCCACCAGCCGGCGAAGTAAAAAAATTAATGCTGTGGAAAAAATGCGATCGGAATTTTTAAATTATTACAGCTGAATGTTCTGATATTGTTTTTAAATACAAAATTTCAATCCTTCTAACAATTAAAAATCGACTCGTGCGAAACTCCGCACTGTGCTTCGAATCGTTTCATGTGGCATTTCGCTCTTTAAAAATTTTAAAAAACATTATGAAGAAGAATAAAAAAATGTTGACGAATTAAAGTAAACGGAAAAAAGTAAATGCAAAAAAGAAGGCATGTACTTTGAAGACATCAGTAACAAAAAGTCGTTAAATCCAATGTTGTGATAACGTGATCATCGCTTACCTTTTGGTTGTACGTATATTCAATGCAAACATAAATATCATTAAAAGTGTGACTGAGTAACTCGTGAAAAAGCAGTAATTCTGCATGTGAAAAAAAAAACGGGTTGTGGCGAATACAATCCTGCCTATGTGGGCATCTGACGGAGGAAAAAAAAGAAACATTAAAGAGATATTTTTGGCACGGATTTGAACTGGCGTCATTCTGGTTAACAGTACGACACTCCAACCAACCGAGCAGTTGTGCCTTCGTTTTCAAATGCTATTCATTCAAGCAATGTGTAATAAAAAACAGAAAAAAAAGTTTTTGCCAGAAAAAAAAGACCACGCGTCTATGTTTTGTCATTAGCCAGCATGATACGCTTTAAAATTATTTGTAAAATATGGAATTTGATTAAGGAATGAAGAAGATCTCGCGTAGCAATAAATATTCTAGAGGAATAATAAATTAGATTAAAAATAAGTGTTTTTATTCTTGAAAATTGGTACAATTTCGCATAGCAGGCTGTTTTAACCGTTACGGCTTGAATGCCAGCACATGTCTTTCTTTTAATCGAGCATTTAAAATTCAAAACCAAAATCATTTGAACTGAGTCCTTTTAGAATGTAATTTTTCAAACGTAGACAAAATGCACCCCCCCCCCCACCCGAAAGCAGAGAAGTAGAAAATGATTTCTTAGTAATGAAGTTGATAATAATTTCAATGTTTTACATCTTATATGCGCGCGCGCGCGAATAAACATTTAAAGGTTTACTGGATGAAACTCGTACTTTCAATTTGGTGTAGTATTTTTTCATTTATACAAAAGGTTGAACACTGCTATGAGAAAAATACACATTTCTACATACAGTGAAAAAGTTTTTCTGCATGAAAAGGATTCCCTTGAGAACTGAATTTTTAAATCTAATATTTTTTTATGCTTACATTATGCTTTGTGGTCTGAACGGAGTCAAAGCTTAAAAAAAAGAAAGAACACCCTTCGATTAACAGTCAACTTATCTGAATAATAACTGTACCCTGCATAAAGGAGTTGAAACGCCAAGTAGCATTCCCGTCGTATTTTATTTCCTTACGTGTGTTATCTGCTGTATGTTATGAGTACATGTAATGCGTAATATTAATCTAAATTACCTATAATGTCGGACAACCCGGGTGGGCCCGAAGTTCAGCTAGTTTATAGCCAAACGCTCTTTCGAAAAAAACTTATCAATTTAACCGAACAACTAAGTCCAGTGCTTTTCAGCTTTATGAAAAAAAAAGAAAAAAGAAAGAAAACAGGTTAATTGTAATTTTTTTTTCACCGAAAGCGAAAAATTGGAAAATTGTATTAAAATTATGCTTTTAAAAAATCTGCATAAGAACTACAGTCTGTATCAAGGGTTTGCAACAGCAAGGGGCGTTTCCGAAAAATTAGCTTTTGGACCGTAAGTCTATTTTTCATCATTAGTCGGTCCGATAAGCTTTGAAATGAGGAGGGAATTGCTTCAAGAAATAAGAAAGATCTCGCATACCGACAGAAAAATAATCCACAGAAATAATATATAAGATAAGAAATTGAAAAGAAGTGTTTTTATAGTAAAACATTTATACAATTTGTTATCACAGGCTGCTTGAACCGTTATGGCTTAGATGGCAGCACGTGTTCATCATTTAATCATACGGTTAAAATACAAAATCAGTTTATTTAATTTCGTTTTCTAAGCGTAGTTTTTCGAATGTAGTAAAAATTTCACTATCTATTTGTTTTTTTACCGAAAGAAGGAAAAAAAAATGATATTTTACCCATCAAGTTGTTAGTCATTTTAATGTTTTACTTCGTATTCTAATAAATGTTCATAGTTTAACTAAATGAAAAGCGTAATTTCAATTTGTGGTAGAATTTTTTTTTATTTATACAACAAATGTTGGTCAAAAACTGTCATTAGAAGACTCTACATTTCAATATACGATTTATTATTTTTTTTTTCTAAACAAAAAACTATTCCGTTGTAGTCTGAAAAAACCTGATACTTATATTTTTGCTTACATTATGCTTTAACTTTCTGACCGAAGTCAAAGCTTAGGGAAAAAAAAAATGTACAATTACAATCGATATAGCTACATGTTGCATCAAGTTTTCGTAAAAGTAAGGAGCGTATTAATCTCATTTATTTAATTACCCCACGTGTATTATTTATTGTTTTTATGTAACGCACAATATTTCTCAAATTTTTGATGCAGATCGTCCGGGCCCGAACGATTTGCCGATCAAGCTATTCAGTTCTGTCGGTCACACAGCACAAGTTAAACTTATATATTTAACCGAAAACCTCAGTCTGGTGCTTAAAAAAAAAAAAAAAAAAAAAAAAAAAAAAAAAAAAAAAAAAAAAAAAAAAAAACTTTTTTTTTTGACAGAAAAAAAATCAATTTTTAGACCGTGGGTCTATTTTTCTTTATTAGCCTGCACGATAAGCTTTTAAATGAGATGTAAATCAAAGAAATCGATCAAGAATTGAGAAAGATCTAGCGCAGGAACAAAAAACAGGCTACAGAAATAATATATAAGGATAATAGTACAATTCACTTCTTTTCCTGTCATGTGCATTTCATTCTTGGGAAGGTTTGTTTTTATAATTTTTATTTTTGTGATATTGATCACTAGAAATAGTACACGTTTGGCGTTTTTGGTATATTTTACTTCACTAAAATGAATTTCACACCTCTAAAAAAAGTCAAGGAGTATTTTCACTGCCTGGAAAAAATCTTTAGCTCTATGTTGGTATGTAAAATGAGGTTCTTTTAGTACACAGCGAACTTCTTGTTTCGCTGTGAAACTTGCGTTATAAATAAATCCATAAATCATTTTTTAATTAAAATAACTTTTATTAAAATTTTATTTTCATTCCATCAGAACTAGTAACTCATTACACATTTTGATTCATGACATAGGAAACATTTGCTTCACGAATTAATATTTGAAGCCTTTAAATTTTACTCTTTTGCTTTTTAGATTGCAACCAATTGGTTTGTATTTCAAAAATGGTATTACGTTATAATGTATAGTTTCTGACTTTCAGTGGCAGTGTCTCATAAATGATATATTACGTTATTCTCAAATTGTAAGAAAAGGCTTCAAATTTGATTCTGTGAATGCATTACAAACAACTGTAATGGTAAAATAAATAAAATGAAGTGAAAATGTGTTGCCATTGTCGAAAAATCAAAAACGTGCAACATTTAAAAAATATATATAATTTAGTGACTAATAACTTAATATAATATAATAACTTAGTGAGTAGTTAGTGACATGTTTTTTATAAATAAGGTCAGTCTTGAAATGAAAATGATTTTTAAAAAGCAAAGAAAATGCTTCAATCTAATCACTAAAAAACAATATCAATAAAGACTCAAAACAGTTTTATTAATCAACTTAGTAAAATTTTAAATTAGTTAATGTAGTTGAGAGTGTAGCAATTTAATATCACAAATAAAGTCTACACTGGTTAAATTATTTGTTTCACAAGTTATATAAAAAGCATTTGTTTTATCTGGTTAATCTTCAAAAAAGTCAAAAACCAGGTTGGTGGTAATAGATTTTCATATGTAAGGAATAAATATGGCGTTTGAGGTTTTTCATAATTACTGAAAATTAGAAGATTCAAGTGTTATATATACATCTTATTATGAACTTTATATGTAGAAATATAATGCTTCTCTTAATATGAATAAATTTACATAAATATATGCAAACCATATTAAAGTTCTTAAAATGTTTTATGCTGCTGTTAAAACGATGCACATTTCAGGACTCTAAATGAATAACACAACTTTTTAGGCAAGAATTACACAAAGAAGATAAATTTTAAAATCCTAATGGTTTGTGTCTTAGAAGCCCTAACCACTGTTTTTAATAAATAAGAGGCAACTTATGTACTTTTAAAATGCTCCACGTCTAGAATGATGGCCTAGTTGCTGGCTATACCATTCTCTTATGGCTTTTTTCTCGTTTGAAGGACTATCTTCTCGTAAATGTTCATGCGATTGACTACGAGATGGTCCTCCTTGTCTCTTGTCTGGACGTGCATAAAGTGCAGCTACATCGTTAACAGTGATTTCACTTGCTTCCCTGAAGCCTTCGATGGTTCCTCTGCCGTTGCTTCGGATGCCTGGATGATCCAAAGTCTCTTGACGAACTACAGGGGAATGCGGGCGCTCGAAGCTACAGGGTAGAGCAGAACTTTTCCCATCATAACGAAGGTTTTCCCATGCCCTCTTGTAAAACTTGTGGAGTCCATGTTCACCACTGCCACTGCTATCATAGGTAGTAATGGTAGTAGTATCAAGAGACCGACGAGATGCTCTTTGACTTCGAGTCCTGAAGAGAAGCATCCTGGAGTGAGTGGTTAGGCCTAGTGAACCCTGAAATGTTAGTGAACGCGTGGTATTAAGAGCGGCAGAGGCGCTGAGGTCTTCGATTACAGCCATTCCTCCACCAAAAGAAAAGGAATTCAAATGCTCGGTTAACAGAGGCTCTGGTGGTTAGGAAAGCAAAAAAAGTGCTGCCTCTGCAAAATCACTTAAGAAAGCCAAGTGCAAACTGCGTGAAAATTAAAAATGATTTTATAAAAATAAAGCGAAAATTTTTAATTCGTGCTACTTTTCACAGAAAACGACATACAACGGAGTGCAACTTAATTTCTTTTAACTTACGTTCGTATTCGCCAGTCTCTTCGACCCTCTGTCAGACACCCAAATCACCGATTGAAGCCTTCTGATTGGTTTAAAAGGGCTTCGACCAACAGCTAGGCACATTAACCGAAGGTCTAATCGTCTGGTGAATACCACTGATAGTGAGGTAAATTAATTTCAAAAAAGAAAAGGATAATAGTTTGGACTTCAATGATATTGTCTATTGAATTCTGCTGACGTCATTGCCGTAAATTTGTCTTGTTTTTCTAATAAACAACTTACGGTTAAGTAGGAGTTATTACTTAGCAATGAACAAAGGCAATTGTGTGGCCGTCTTAAGCGAAGAAGAAAAAGGACTGTACTCAACATTTTCATTAAAAATCTTTAATTTTCACTTTATTAAAATTTTCACGAATTTAGTTGAAATAAAAACGATTTTCTTACATACCAGATTCTTTCTTTTAGAATTTAAAATATTAGAGTTTGTTTAATTTGAAAACAAAGTGCCTCTCAAAATAAGTTTCTGATGGCTGTTACCACTTTCTGAAAGGTGGGAATTATTCGCACCGGAAAATCATGCTTCATTCTTCGCGCTTGCTTACATTAATTTGGATGAACTCGATGTTTTTATGCAGTGTTATGTTTTTTTAAGCACTTTTGGCTTGTGCAGTGTAATATAGCATTGTGTTTTCAGGAGCAATTTCGGTAAACTACATTAGAGCAACGTGTGTGTAAAAAAGTTGTACATATATATATATATATATATATATATATATATATATATATATATATATATATATATATATATATATATATATATATATATATGTACAACTGCGAAGAGTAAGTGTAATCTTAACGGTTTACTCAGTGAAAACATATTTTAGAGCATCTTTTAGTTATTGAGGAACTAAAATAAGCCCACATTAAGGAAAAACACCTTTTTTTCAATGGGGCATATTTTCAGCTGGTCGATAGCTACAGTCCAGAGAAGGATGGGATCAGTGGTGCACTCCAAACATTTCATGGAATCCTCTAGCAGAAACAAGACTCTGAGAGCGTTTATTCCGTCGATCTTCGCCCTCTAAGGCTTTTCGTAATGCAAATTCTGTTTTAAAGCAGAGTGGCACGTCATTACAGAAGTTCGTTTTTGCAGCCCACAAGAAGTTGAAGGAGTTGTAAATGCAATTGATAACTCTCAGCCTGAATCTAAACCGAGGTCTACTTCGACTCAGGACACAATTATTTTTTACTGGCTTTCCGATGCTAGAAACTTTACGAATGCATCCTTGTTAGGGACATGTGACGCATTCCTCTTTTAGAAATAACAAATATTCCTCCCTTAAACACAAAACCAACCTGAATTAGTTCACATGAAAATCTGTTCAATCTGATTAAGTTAAGATGCGTAGCGCCAGGGCCGATGAGAAGTCAAGTCAGCCTAGTCGGAAACCCAATCTTTGAAGAGGCCAGCCTTGGAATACTAGTAGTATAAGTTTCTATTTTATGAGGGGAGGAGGGAGATGAATAAACAAGGAGCCTGCGTTGACTGCTCTGGGTTGTGCTGTATAACGTATATAGTTTTTTGATGTTAAAATTGGGTTTGGTAATACCCAGTTAACAAATAATAATAATAATAATAAACTACTGAATTATAAAAATGTAAGTTACACTCCTTATTAGTGTTCGTTTTAGTGAAAAGTAATCTACGTTGAATTCTTTTCGCAAAAATTTTTCACAGTGACTCAATTTCATTTTTCCTCTTTTCTGGAGAGGTAAAGTATTTATTGTGATGTAACGAGCTGTGATTCTATTGACTCAGTTATGAAAATAAGTTCGTTTGAAGAGTACCTGCTATCCGGATAGCCAACTGACTAGTAAAATCTTTGGCTTAAATTTCAGATGCATTGCAATTAAAACATGTCGAAATTAGCAAACTAGTTCGCTGTAAAGTCAGACCAAACAACGTAAGTAGAAGCACAAATTTACAAATTTGTGCTTCTACTTACGTTGTTTGGTCTGACTTTACTATTCAGCACAAAGGTATTTATTTTTCTTAGTTCGCTGTACCCTGCAATATACTCTACAAGTGAAAGAATTCTTCCAGTTAACATTTTAAGATTGGGTTGTGGATCACTTAACGTTTTTAAAATTATGGATTAGAATTTCGAATGAATTCGAAATTTTTCTTATTTACGACTGGGTTTTAGAATAAAAATAATACATAGTTTACAGACACGTAAAATTTGAAACAAATCTTCGTATTTTCGCATTGGATTTTTGATCATCATATATAAGTATTGAGAATGCGTTAGTATTTGGTATATTTGTTAGAAAATAGCAACTGTGGGGAAAGTTAGGGGCGCTTGTTTTTCCATTAATAAAAAGCGTACAATTAATTTGAGTGCTTATTTCGTGCTTGAAGGCCATTTCCAATATTAGTTATAATGTGTCACAAAATCCTTCCAAAATGCTGTACTCGGATCAGTTTTACAACACACAGATCATCATAAAAACATTCGTTTCATTCTAATTCAACTTACCGTCGGACGAAGATCAGAATAAGAGTTACTGTTATTGCCAGCAATATGAAACCTCCAAAAACTCCTAAAGCAATTATTCCTCCTGAAATAAAGCATTTCGTAAGTACATATCTTATAAAGTAAGAGCAAGTATTTTTGATCAAAGTTTTATTAAATTGAGTCATACCCATATTTAACTTAGCTTGAGCATTGTTTAAAGCCTTTCCTTCATTTTTATGTCCATACTTGACTGTACTTCCTTTATTGTGCCGATGAAAGATATTATTGATCTCATTGCCTTTACTTTCATTTTCCGTGGTGACTGGTGTGTCTGGTGATGGTTTAGCTGATGGTGTAGACAAAGCAGGTGGCATATGACGAGTGGGATGCGTTCCTTCCGGTTGACGTTGACTGGGATATAAATGCGGTATATTATTATGAGGTGGATGCTCGTAATTAGGTATTCTATTACTTGGGGACTCTTCTAGATAATTAAACGGGTCATCCAAGTCATCTGCAGGAATGATTTCAAGAGGTGGAGGCGTCCAAGATGGCAAATTTTTGTCAGTGGTAACATTAATTGGCCATGTAGAAGTTGTCGTACTATACACAGAAGGTGTTGTTCGGGTAGGTTGAATCGTTGGCGCTGATGTCTTGGAACCATATGGTGGTTCTTGTGACTTCATAGTCGATAGTTTGGGAAATGCGCTTTGAGGTATGTACGTCACAACTGATTCAAAACTTGATGTAGTTGGTGGTTTATAATCTATTGAACTAACTGTTGGCAGTGAAGGTGTTAGAATTGACGATGGTAGGATTCTAACAGTAGTTCGTAGGTTATCTTCATTATTTGTGAACAAAACTGTTTTGGTTGGCTCTTTATCTAAAGGAAAAGAAAACATTAAAAAATATATCCAAGCAGTTATTGAAGAAAAAATGCCACAAATAATGTAATAAAATTATGTAAAAATTATTAAGGTATTATAAAGCTTTTATCTTTGCTGTGAAAATACTTTTTCCGATACGATATTTCAACACGAATAATGATCTCTCGAAATCATTCATTAGCTAATTACTTAGAGCGTCAATTTTCCGAACTTGTGAACACTGACTCTAATTCAGATTAAATGTAATACGTAGCACAATCCAAAAGCTCAGCGACAACTTGTATAAAACCTTATCTTGAAGAGTTCTTATTACCGAAGCACATCAACCTTCAAAATAGTCACCTTGAGCGACTATGAATTTCTACCAACGTGCGTATAACTTTTGAAAGCACTCCTAGAAGTCATTTTTCGCAATCCCTGTAAGGCTTCCTGCGATACAGCTTTAAGTTCATCTGACGAAAGAAAGCGGCATAAGTTGTTTAACTGCTGGGAATAGATAAAAGTCACACGGTCACTAAGTCCAGCTTAGCCCCGGTTGACTTCTACTTATTCCCAGCAGTTAAAAAATGGCATCCAAGAGTGCTTCCAAAAGTTATACGAACCTTGGAACAAGTGCATAGTCTCTCAAGGTGCCTATTTTGAAGGTGGATGTGCTTCGGTGATAAGAACTATTCAGGGTAAGATTTTATACAACTTGTCCCCAAACTTTTGGATCGTACTACGTAATGTGCAACGCAAGAGAGTGAGCTGGCTACGTGATCGAACCACGTGACAAGGGCAAACAACAACAGTAGTCTGGTTTAACTTCTACGGAAGACAATTTGGTGCTATAGCACCTCACGAATCATGTGATATTGTTGATGAAGAACATTTGTCTTTTTTCGTATGGTTTTCAGATGCTGAAAGAGAAGCATTTCGGGAAGATTTACCAGCCGTACTGACGATGAAAGGCAAGACTCGCGTAGAGGATTTATTCAACACTTTTGATGAGTTCATGGCAGAACTAAACAAGATTTATTCAAGACTTTTGATGAGCTCAAGACAGAACCAAGCATTAGTTATGAATAAAGGATGTCACTTTCAACTGGCGGGGGCCCCAGCGGCGGTCAAAAAACAAAACAGACTAGTAAAGATTATCAAAGATGAAGATGCTGGGAATTATCAGTGCATAATTAACCGGTCAGCCTTTTATGGAAAACATATTGTCATCCTGAAAGAAGTGTTGCTTGCTTTAGTTTATTAATTTTATGAGGTTTTTTTCTGCTGTTCAGCGCAAATATTTCAACCAGTTTCTTTCCGAGTGATTCCCGTATTCCAATTTACTGCAGCACAGCAATTTTCGTTGTCAGGGGAATTGAACGATTTCGGCAAGTAAAAAAGAAGCAAATTCCTTCTTAGAAAATTTGTATATAAAAGAAGAAAGAAACCATTTCGAGTTTCAAGCAAATAAATTCAAATATGAGATCTGTGACTTTTGTGAAGACTTTCTGAAACATTTAAATACGCTCAGTAGCAACGAGCTACAAGGAAACGGGGAACTACTATGTGATCTGGTGTGAAGCTTTGTCTTCATTCAGTCGTGAGTTGTGTATTTTCGAAAAAGACTTTCCAGCATTTTTTGAGTACATAAATAATTCTGATATAATCGTTGCAGGGGCATTCCACGGTATTTTTGACATTATGTAGAGTCCGTAACGTGACCCTTTTTTGCCATAACTTTTTAAAAAATAATTTGCAAATCAAACGGTAAATTAAAAAGTTATGGCAAAAAAGGTCTCGTTACGGACTCTACATAAATGTCAAAAATACCTTGGAATGCCCCTACAGTATTTTAGAACTTTATGTCACATATCTTTAGACGGGATTTATAGCAATGCTCCAACACTTTGCAGAAATAAATAAACGTTACTTTTAAAAATGCTTTTTGAAGTTTCTCAAACGAACGAATGGGAATGTGAAGTAGTTCCATCTTTTGGAGATAATGGACTGACAGGATGACGTGTTCTTTCAAATGTATAAAACTGCCTCCGGATAAGAACTTTGGAGCTAGTGTACATAACACATCTCCCCCCCCCCACCCCCACAAAAAAATAACAAACGAAAAAACTAATGATAAATTAAAATAAAATAAATAATAAATAAATAAATTTCAATGAAATAAATAATGAATACATAAATTGAAATAAAATAAATAAATAAAGAATTATAAAATAAAATAAATTGAAAGGAAAAAAATAGCCATTTTTCTGGATAGTATTTTTTGGTCTACGTATGATTGTGAAACTTCATTTTCAAAAATAAATTTTTTAAAGTACGAATATTGCTCAAGATTAGCGGTCTATAATACGGTACTACATGACGGTCTGTATAAGCTGCTCCAAGACTGAGCTCAACTTGAAACTACTGGTTCAAAACCGCAAATATTACCTCTCCCATTTTTTTTCGAAAACGATAAGCCTATTTATTATATTATTTCATACTAATTTGTGAGTGAAAATAAATTGGCAAAGAAAATAAGGTTTTTTTTTTGTGTGGACCTTGATAACACGTTTTAAATGTATCAGGACCTTACCTAACATTCATACCGAAGCCTGTTTTAGAGAATGAATCATTGTGCGAATCCTAGGAGATGTACATGTACAGTTGATTTTCAAATCAATGTCAGGGGCGACGAGAGGCCATGTCAATCTAGCCGGAAACTGAGGGTCCGCCCCTTGAGGTGGACAGGGTCGGAATAGGAGTAATATAAATTTGATGAGTTTTAAGGATGGAAGGGGGGGGGGGCGACCAAGGGCTTACCTTGGTTCTCGGCAGCCCTGGTCTACAATACAAGGTCAATACGAGGGTACTAAGTGTACACCCTTAAACCTAGTTACCTAGTAGCAAAAGCTGCCGAAGAAATGTTGGCCAATAGTGGTAAGTCATAGAAGAGTTGGTAATTGCTGGATTGGCAACTCAACAGTAAGCCTACGGAATCCTAACCGTTTCTGAACTAACCAAAAATAATTTATTGGGCAGTGGCTGGAGAAAAAACAAAAAGTTGCTATACTTTCTTTCTTTTTCTTTAAAAGTAATTTAAAAAAAAAAATCAGACGTTTTCATTTGTCTTTCTACCCTCAACGTAATATTTTACAGCAAAATTTTAAATTATGTAAAATAATAATGACAAGTTTTGCGAATATTTTAATTTTTCTTTCAATCCCTAGAGTAAAATATTACTATAAAATTTAGATATATTGGGAAAGATATTCTTCTCGTTAAAAAAAAAAAAGTTCTGTTCAGGCTCTATTTTTTTTTATTTTCTAGCTACTTTTTAAAAAAAATTTCGAACTTCTGAAAATTTTTGCAATTTTGTTCATGAATTAATGATTTTTCTTTTGTTTTGTTACGTACTTTGATGAAAATAACAAGTAGAAAAAACGTATTTAAACGTTAATTTTAGTAGAAATGCTTAAAATAAAGTGTTTGTCTGCCTGCAGTTGAAAAATAATAAATATAAGTAATTGAAATTTTATTGAAAATTCTTGTATGCTTTTAACCCTGCCTTTTTTCCAGGCTTTAATTTCTGCGACAGGTTAAAATAAACTCTTTTCTCATTGAAATAGGAATGCAATTAAAAACACCGATAACAATTCATAACTTAGCACTCAAAATGTTCATGAGTAAAAGCTAAAAGTAATAAAAACCTGTGATTAAATCTTACCAACGCAAACCGGCGGTTCTCCATCCCAGTATCCACTTGCAACACACGTAATCGTGTCTTTGCCTTTCAAAAAGAACCCTTCATCACAATAGTACCTAGTCACAGTTCCATACACGGTTGTGTTTGAAGACATTACGTAATGTCCGTTGAGGATGGGGGGTGGTTGTCTGCAGTAAAAGGCTAAAAAGAAAGAAAAAACTTACTTTAGTAGTTTATATTAAAGCTATTAAGTTTCAGTTAAAGAGAACAAGAAGTTTTTTTCAAAACTAAAATAGCCCACTTTCCCATATGTCAAAATCGATTTTCTAATAGTCTTATATCTACAGGGTGTTTCTGAACTCTTGGGCAATCTTTAAGGGGTGATAGTACATATCAGGACAGAAAAAAAAAAATTGTCCCAAACGTTTTCCGAAGGAGATTTAAGTTTAAGGTCCAAAATTTCAAATGATCATAAAAAACGCAAAATTTGGTCGATTCGTTTGCAGTTTTCGCTAAAATTATTCTCTTTATCAGTATTTTTTTGAGAATAAATTTTGACGATGTAGTTCAAAAAATGTCGATAGACATGGAAAATGATTAAAATTATCTTACGGTCACATCTGGGTGGAGGTCCGTTCCATTTTTCGTCAACATCACAAATCAGACTTCCCCGTCCAACTAGTACGTGCCCTTCATCACAGGAATATTGGACAGTACTAAGATAATGACGAGTGCCGTTAATCAGCTTGTAGCTTCCGTTGGATATTCGAGCTGGAGATCCACATTGAAGGTCTAGATAGAACATAAACATTAATAGAACTCGAGTGAAAATCAAGCAATGCAATAAACATTTTAAAATTTACAAAGATGAGTTTAAAACACAAATTTATGCATATTAACTTCAGGGGTATTTCGAAGCTGCAAAGCTCTTCTTCCAAGTTACTAGATGCCCCCTCCCGCCCCGGTTTCTTTTTTTTCCATATATATAAATGTTTTGTTTTGCCTCAAAGTAATGTCAGTAAATTACTAATACAGTTAACTCTCGATTATCGGTGAAGTGCTTTTCACGTTTTTTCTTTTCAACTGTCATTAAATGTTTTCTAGACTTACGATTGTGTTATTGTTTTTGTTACCTTTTATACATATTTTTTGCATTCAATATTAGTAGATGCAATGTTTTTAGTTATAATTTAAGTGTATGTGTGAGTGTTATTCATGTTTTTTTTGCTATTGTACACAGTAGTATTGTTTTTTACCTATTATTCAGATCATACGCGGTTACCGTGCCACTCTTTTCCGCGGACAATCGGGAGTTAAAGGGGTCCGGGACACAAAAATCCTCAAATTTTGCAATTTTTTTTATAATTTGAAAAATTGCTCCGTTTTTTTCTGCTTAAGAAGACGTTTGAATCTTGTTTCTACCTTAAATAGAACGAAAGTTATAGTTATTTTTGTTGCATGCATCTAACGAATGTGTACATAACTTTAAAACTTTAAACGCGTTTTTCTCCATGATGCAATTTTTCCCGATTTCTTGCATTCAAACTCTTATAAGTCAGGAACCGATAGAGATAAAGTAATGAAACTTAGAGCATATCTTTTTCAAGCAATTTACTTTAATTTTTATTCGGCGAATTTGAAAAAAACGTTTACTTCAAAAATTATGATTTTTTTTAAAAAAAAGTATCTTCGAATTTTTCGAAATTTTTCTTCAAATATTTTTTATTTTTTATTGAATCAATATTTTTAAATTCGCCGAATAAAAATTAAAGCTTAGATATTTGTGCATACTTTTTGAAAAAAAATTGAAAATTGACCAACAATATTTTGAGTTATAGCAATTTAAAGCAACCCCATTTTTTTGAAAAAAACTAATTAAATTTAAATAAAAAAATAATTTTTTTTCATACTTATTTTATGATTTTGCTTATTAAATAAATGATGAATCAGTTCAAAAAATTTCAAAACTCTAAAGTACATAATAAAAAAAATTTCAAAATGTGTCCCGGATCCCCTCAATTGTAATTGCTATAAAATATGCTAATCTTTGCAACGATTTGTTCGTTTGTAATTCGATCGAAACTTCATTGCATTGTGCTATGATAGGGCTAAGAAAGGCACAAGTTTTTTTTGACGATTCATTATATTTTCTTTTCTTACTTCAGGTACCTTTGTCCTGCAAGCAACATATTAACTGAAAAACGATATAACGTAGTAACGTCCACATTCTGATGTGATAATGCTTGGAGGAGCTCATCTGTTTTTAGTTTGAAAAGGAGAAATATTTAAATTGGCACAGCACCAATACTCATTCTCGCAACACAAACCGGTATTTCTTCACCTCTATTTTAACAAAAGGGATAGTTTAATCTTTGGTGCGTCGGAAGATAGTTTGTCCTCTTGAGCAAGAAGAATGCATCTAATTTTTTTTAAATGTTTCTTTTAAAACTAAGGATTATTTAGTACTTACAATTTAGTTATGAAGATGCTGTATTTAGCTACTTAAATTAAATAATATTAATGTCAATAACTATGAAAAGAGAAAAAAATGTTAAAAATGCGCGAATCAAACGCTTACAATGGTTTGTTATTGTTGTCAAAAGTTAGCTTTTTAAACTATGACTTTCTTGTTTAGGAGGGAAAAATGACCTGTGAATACTGCATCAGATAACTTAAGGTGATATAGCTCAAAATAATGGCCTGAAACTCTGAGCAGTTGGAGCTAAATTATACGAGGGTTATTTTTTCCCAAGGTCCGATTGTAAGATAAAAAACATAGTAAAAATGAAAACTATTATGTATTTGGAATAATACATCATCCAGTTACTTCTCCCTATAGTCACAGCTCTAATTGAGATTTTTGTCGTAGCATGGTACCAACCTTCTTTTTTCTTTGTAAAGTCATTATAGTGTAAAAAAATGCCACAGATGAGAGTCATAATCACGCACGTGATTATGACTCTCATCTAACACTTAAAATTTAAAATTATTTAACGTCCGTTAGCGAAATATTACGAGGGCTATTCAGGAAGTAAAGAACGTTTCCATCTTATGCCACTTGGAGCGCGCCGATTATGTAGGGGAAGGTTGTCGTCAATTAACCACATAACAGTTTTCGATTTTTTTAGGAAGGAAATCCACCTCGAATTTCACGTTAATTATAGGAACAATTTCTCATTATATTTCTCTTTTAATAATAATATTCACTTTCATGATACATATACACAATAAAGAAAGAAAATTAAAAATAAATATTGTAGCATGTGATCCATTCATGCCAACTGGTTCCTATGGTTAGACCATCGAGTTTCCATCGATGGACCACATTCTCAAATTACAAAATCAAGGCGTAACTTACAAATATTTATAACAGGGGATCAATAAACACTAAAAATAACATTAAGTTGTGGAAAAAGAGCTTTATTTTCTAAAATGTTTTATTTTCAGATTAGAGAAACATATAAAAAAACACAGCACTCACACAACACACAGTTGTTGTCATCACACCTCGTTCACCACTTGATATTTTCCCAACCTGTGCAACACTGTTCGTAGCTAATATCTTTTCAACCTCTTTTGAACTGTTGGGAATTGTTTAAAATCGATTTTGAAAATTTTCGCTCGGCGCATGATCTCTAAAATGTCAGAGAACTTATTGAATATTTTATTACTGAAACCAGAAGCTTGAGTTTCAAACTACCAGAGAATATAGTGCTAACAAACTTTTTGTCTTAATTAAATCTGTGGTGCATGTTATTTTTCTCAGCCTCTTGAAAGGTCAATTCCCCCAATTTTTCTTAAGTAATTCCAAAAAACTTCTTCTCTAGTTTCAAAATATAATAATCATATTCCTGTTTCCGAGGGCTTATCTCCTAAATTTTTAATAAGCGACTAAGGAACAACAACCAAACCGGTTTTTATCTTCCATGGGACTGTTTAAAGTTGCTTTCAGGACTCTATATTATCGACAGACTTCGTTAAGGTCCATGACACCATTTCTGTAAGCAACTGTAGCACGTAGCATGCTCTCATTTGTCCAATGGCCATAATTTACTCATTTTTGCTTTTTTTTTTTTTTTTTGGAACAGCAAAAGTATTTGGAACTGTATTATGATGTTTTTAATTTTTAATCAATTTTATAAAAAACATTTGCCCTGAAAAGTATAAGAGTTTTCATGAATTACTGAGATTATTTTTTTCATTTTCATATTTATTTTAAAACAATTGAGAAATTTTCAAAGGTAATTGAACTGAAGTTACAACAATACTTGAGATTTTCCATGAATGATCCACTTTGTCAGGTGGTCGATTCGTGGAACCATCTAGTGGTCCAATGATAGCAACTGAGTTATTTTGAATATTCTAATAGGTGTTACTGCTTCGGCGAGTCATTATGAAACATGAAGTATGGGGAATTGTACTTGAAAAGGTACTCTTTTAAGTCAATGCTCACGTTTAGATGATCGGCGATATTCAAAGAATGTTATAACTAAATGAAATTCTCAATAATTAGTAAGATAATAGTAGGAATATTTTCTGACCGATTGAAAATGTGATTAAATAATTTTAGCTACTTGGAGACTCTGCAGTAGACTGTTTTCAGACAAAGGAAGGTACTAAAACTGATTACGCGTCTGCATAAACGCTGGTACGGGAAATATCTTTGCGGTCTAGTCATGGAACCGGTTCATTGACGTTAACCTTCCCCTATATTTTGGTGTCTGCGTGTTCTCAGCGTAAAATGACTTCGGTTCTGGCGCGAAGCTCTCTCCCGATCTGCATCTGCATCTGGCAGCTCAGTCGGCATCCAGCCTTCTCAACGAGAATATCTCCGATGTTGCCCGTTTTTCCGGTACTCAAATTTAAAATGCACACTGCAATTGAAAAACCCGCGAGTTGTGAGGTACGTTCTGTGATTCGGTTTTTGTTGATAAAAAACCTTAAACTTATAGAAATTATTGGCAAGTGTATGGAATGTACGGAAACAACGTAATAAATAAAAGTTCCGCCCGGAATTGGTGTATTCAGTTTAAAAATAGCCGAACTCATGTTCAAGATAAAGAAAGGTTGATGATGAGAGATTTTCCCCCATCCGCCCAATAGTTGCGATCTTGAACCACGTGGTTTTCACTTGTTTCCATGCATGAAAGAACTGGCCAGCAACACAGCTCTTTGACGACGACGACGAAGAACTTCGGGTGCGTGTCACTGAGATGCTGAGATCGTTTGCGGCAGAACTCTATGACGAAAAAGTTTCAAAACTTGTTCACCGCTATGATAAGGGCCTCAATTTGTATGCTGAATATGTAGAAAAGTAGAACGTTAGTCGCTCTTTCAGATGCAGATTTTAAAAAATGCTTCTTGTGCTTAGTTTTTTTTTTTTTTTCAATTCCAAAACGTTCCTTACTTTCTGGATAGCCTTCGTATATTGTGACATGTAGCTTGCAATCAGCCTCGTGCTTTTTATACTGTAGTATTTTCTTCCTTCGCACATTGCTTAATAGTCGGGGAATGTGGGGCAAAGTGAAATGGTGAAATATTTACTCTGCTTTTAACGCTACCTATATGGTAATATTTTACTAGCACATGTGGTCTATCCCAGTTAGGAAAAAAATACCACCGAAGATTAAAGTATATGATGATTCAGGCAATTTTCAGAAATTGATACTCATACAGTAATATTTTGTTGTAAGCAAAAAATTATTTTTGTTATTATAAAATGATAAAGTTATTGTTATTAACATTTTAAATATTAATCGGGACCTTCTAATATTCGGTGAAGTATTTTAATTATTTTGTACAATTGGTCAAGTACATTGGGGGGGGGGGGAGTGGATGGGGCGAAGTGAAATATTTTATTTTGTTTACTCATTGAATCATATTCAAAATCACTTACGTATTCATTTATTAATTAATTCATTTACATTCCTTCATTTATTAATTCACTTTCCTTCATTTAGTAATTCACTTATTTGTTCAATCCTTCACTTGTTTTCGTATTCATTCATTCTTTTACTTACTAATTTTTTTTCATATTATATTAATTAATCATTTTTTTTTAAATTTTCATTTACTGTTTCATTTATTTATTAAACCTTATATTTACTAATTCATTTGATCAAAAATATTTTTTATAATCGAATAGAAAATATTTCATTAGAAAAAGATTTTATTATTTTTCCCTTTGTCCCATGAAAAAAAAGTGAAAAATTTCACTTTTTTTTTAAGTCACAAATTTACTGCCAAATATAAAAAAATATTGTTTCAATGCAAGTTTTATTTTAAATACAATATTCATTCTTTATGCACTGTAATTTTCAAAGCAAATTTCCAATTTGTTCATTTTGAAAACGCTTAGTCATCTTAACTATTTCACAATACCCCACATTTTCCCCTACTTTTAAAGGTATATAAAGCATTAAATTTTTAAAAAATAATTTTACGATAGGTTCAATGCCAATTGCTTTGGGCTCGGTAAGAAGGACATATGTTACACTTGATCTTCATTAATATTTAGTCAATCCTGTCGTAGAAGAAGGGCATATGTTACAAATTAAAAATAAAATTTTTAATTTGTAACATATTCCCTTCTTCTAGAGACTCATTCAGTTATGAATGACAGAAAAATATGAATCGGTCGTAAAGGGATGTAAATCAAAACCAACTCAACAAACAGAAATTATATTCATATTGTTAGATACAGTAAACAATCTATTTTTTTACATTAAGTTTTAAAGCTGACATCAGTAAGATGGCGCCGTCAATCGCGATTAATTCTTGGGAAATCTGTCGGAAGGCCCTCTGCGTGGTGACGACAGAACGGCCATTCTCAAAAAAAAAAAAAAAAAAAAAAGTGTTAACTGCAAACAAATGATGCTCTCCCGTTGATCTGTGGGGGAATGCTTCAGCAACCACGCTCACCTGACATTGCACCCTCTGATTTCCCTTCATCTGATCTATATGTGACAAAAAACTTGAAATTTGTCCGATATTCAAATTGCCACCTCCAGATATTTCCTCCAGATATTGCTCCAAAAATCAATTGATTTTTATCTATTCGGGATTGAAAATTAACATCCTAGGTGGCAAAAGGCAGTTGAAATCGAGAGCAATTAATCGTTGATTGAAAATAAAACTTTTAAAATTTTATTCGTTTGAAAAAAATAGCTATCTGGTCCAGAGGCGTAGCTAGACCCGACTTTCGGGGGGGGGGGGTTACTTCTTTTATTTTATATATATATATATATATATATATATTATATATATATATATATATATATATATATATATATATATATATATATATTATATATTATATATATATATATATATATATATATATATATATATATATATATATATATATATATATATATTATATATATATATATATATATTATATAATATATTATATATATATATATATATATTATATTATATATATATATATATATATATATTATATATATATATATATATATATATATATATATATATATATTATATATATATATATATATATATATATATATATATATATATATATGTGTGTGTGTGTGTGTGTGTGTGGTGTGTGAACTTTTACATACTTTGGAATGGGGTGCCCCAAGTTCGATACTTGTGTCAAACAAAACAAAATCAAAGAATTTTTTTTAAATTTATTTTTTGTAATGTTTTGGAAAATTTAACTTTTTTTTCCTTTTTCTCCATTTAATTTAAAGTGAAACTTTCTAGCAACAGGTCTAGTCAAAACCAGTCTATCCAAATCAGGGGGAAAATCAAATATCTGATGAGCGTGTTCCGTTCATTTCAGTGTGACTGCTTAATTTAGAGGCTAACACACAGCTACAAAAGCTGGCATCCCTGAAAGCTAATAGATGGATCCATTTCCGCCTGTGAACTGGATGTTTGACTTTCAATCTCATCGGTGGTCAGACTATTTTTACTAACTTGGTTCGCACTAAAAGCATGAAATAAAATAAAAAAAGACTTCTTGATTATAACCTGCAAAAAATGAAATGACTTTTCATATCGTTATATTTATATGTTGCTTTTTATATGTATTTACATTTATGCTAGTTCTAAAGCAGTTAATAAAATTTGAATTAAAAAAGAGGGAAGAAATATAGGCGGTAGAAAGTTATTTGCACAAAGCTGCATACCATCTGTTCTTCTTTCAAGTTTTTATTTTTAATTTTATTACCTGCTTTAGAATTTATATAAATATCTATTTGAGAGAGCAACAACAATTTTCGAGCGTTATAAACAGAAGTCTTGTTTATTTTCTACTTTTTAATGCGAACCAAGCTAACAGAAATAGTACAGAACAGTCTAGATTCATTTCGTTTTTAAACATTTTATTCCTGTAATGCTATGCAGTTTTTCTTTTAAATTAAAATAAAAATTTCCTTCAGAAGGGTTCAATGGAATTAATGCTGCTTCAGCAGACTGTACTTCGTTTTCTTCAGAGGACGTTAACTTTCTCTTTTTAGAGCAACCATTTTCGTCATTTACATTTTTTTGGGGGGGGGGGGGGAGGTTTGAAAAGCTTGTTATCGGTTTTGCTCTCTTCATTATACAACAACGTTCACTTAGAATATACTATTCTAAATAGTTCATACTAAACGTTTTTAAAAGAATACGCAGTAAATACTGGCTGACATTTTCGACAAATCGATGTGATTGCGGTGGATTTTCTGGTTAGCAAAGGCCGTTTTGACTATCACAGCACAACGCCAACAAAAACCTTATGTCTCGAATTCCGGCTATGCTATCATTTTCGGATTCGAAGCCCAATGATCTTCAAAGCAGCAAGCAAAAGCATTTTCTTCAACTCGAAACAGAAAGGGCTGAGGGGGCAAAAAAAGGAGAAATGCGTTCCACGATAGGTTTTTTAGGAAAATTAAGGAAAGGACAGTCGTTTCGAGCACTTTCTTGGAAGAGGAATAAAGGGGTGAAATTCACAGGTTGAGTATTAGTTGCCTTATGGATGAGTATTTCAAGTTCATGGTTAAAGGTCATTCAAGTTAAAAGCCATTTTGCTCTGTTATCTGGTTTAGTACTGTTCTGTGATCGCTATCTTTCTTAAAATTATGATTCCTTAAAGAAAACCAAGATGATAGGAGGGAAGTTTAAGATTTTTTCAAGTAAAGAAAAAAGGAAAATCCTAGAATATTGGCCAGGTTAGATTTGCAGCAATTGCTAACCTCAAGAGGATAAATAATTAATCAAAAAACAAGAAAAAGAAAAAATCAGGCACCAAAAAGCAATAAAAGACGTTTTCTTCAAAAGATATGCTCAAAGTTTCTTTAAACTGGCAATAAAGAACATAATAATGTAATAATAGAACAAAGACCTAACAAAACTAATACAGAGGAATTTTGATCAAGAGCCCATGTGATCTATAGTATCGATTTCAAATTTTCACCATCATATTCCAAATTTCTATAAAGTTTCTTAAAGTCCCCGTATCTTAAAACCTCTTTATCTCGATTTTTTTCCTTCCTGTGAAATTCGAAACATACAGATTCAACTGTATGTAATATTCCCACTGCGCCGCTCAATAAAAATTAAAACATACTTAACAATTTTCAGAATCTATGACAAAAAAAGGCTGCATATACGTGGATTTAATAAATCAATCTCATTTGTAAAGCGAAGTGTGAAATTTCACTCAATTATCAAAAAAATGTTGCAGCACAGTGAGAAGTGAGGCGTCTTTACGCTTGAGGGTCACTCATTTAGCTGATTTTCATTGGCACTGGAGGGGGGGGGGGAGAGCGAAGTGAATTTTTGACCACTGTTATTCAGAAAATTTTTTTTTTATTTTTTTTTCTTTTCTTTTTTTCTTCTCTTCTCTTTTTTTTCTCTTCTGTTTTCTTTCTCTTCTCTTTTCTTTCTTTCTCTCTCTCTCTCTCCTTTTTTTTGGGACAAACATTTCGGGGGGGGGGGGGTTGTCCCCAAACCCCCCCCCCTTAGCTACGCCCCTGATCTGGTCCCCCTAATAGAATGTCTCGCTGTTATACATTTTGATTCATTTCAACGCATTCATCAGGACATAAGCAAAAACCGGAGCTTTTGCTTTATGTCTGTTTTTCCCCGCTGGAACAAAATCCGCCCCAGACTAAGACCGACTTTGTATTTTGGTGATGTTCAATATTTTCCGAGTTGCTTGGGTCACAAACTTTAAAAAACTAATTATGAGCTGGGTTGAACGGCAAAGAGCTCCTCATTAGTGAAGAAATCTCTCCTAGCGCTGAATTGCGACCAGTGTCAAAAAGTTTAGGTATCTTTTGAGCTGCACAAGATTTTTTTCTTCTGCGAAAGTTTCAACTTTTTTTTATCTTGTAAGCGTTCTGTTCAAGCTCTGTTTTTGACATTAGTCGCATTTAGTGATTGCAATACCGGTTATACCGAATACCGGTATTTCCAGCAATTTTGCAATTTCGTAATACTGGTATTTGCTGAGGTAAAATACTGGTATTTCGGTATCAACCGAAAATAATAAATTGTTTCAATTAAAGAATGTTTAATTTAATTTATTAAATATCTATGTATTTATATTTCAAAAGTACGTTTCTTTTTCAATGTTACAAAGCCAAAATAAATCTATTAATGTAAAAATTTAACCTAAAATGCACGAAATGATAGAATATCATTAAATAAAAGTAGCGGAAAGATTGCAAAACGATATTGTCAAAACTAGATGGTGAGGTGAATCGTATTTTCTTGCGCTTTTGTACACCAAGTTTTTATTTCTTCCATTTTCCTGTTCACTTACTTCCCCTTGATCACACCCCTTTCGTGAGAGTTAATTTCGAGCACAATTTTGAATGCATTTGTCTCATGAACAATTTATTCCAACCGTCAGATGCCTAAAAACTTAGATTTCTTTTTTAATTATTTGGCTCAATTGTGTGTGAACTAAATTTTGACAAAAACTTTTTTTCTACCATACCAAGTGGTATTTTTTGTCAACAAGAGAAAATGAATTTAATATTCGAAAAGTATCGTTCCTTGGAAAGAAATTACAACTAGCAATTAATTCAAAAAAATGAAAAAAATATTAATAATAATGCATGCAATACAAAAGAAACACACCCACACAAAAGGATTTATCCAAAAATGACACGCAAGAGACTGAATTACTTGAAGATGAAGGGCTTCTAGATAATTAGAGGAGTTGTGTATCGCGCAATGTAACAGTACTACCGATCTGCATGAATTCAGAAGTAGTATTTTCAACTGTAGGAAAGTTGAGCACTAAAATGAGTCCCAGGCTTTGAGACAACTTAATATATGCATTATGTTTTTTACTATTATTAATTTTTTATTATGACATTTGGAACAGATATCATAATAAAAAAAATCATTTTATAATTGTTCATAATATAATTGTTCATAATACGTTTTCATAAATAATACATTTTTTGACAAAGTGTATGGAATGTGGCAACGAAACAATATGTTTTAAAGCATTTTTTGAAAATTTTCAACTACCGGTATTAATACCGGTTCTCCGGTGTAACGTTTTAAAAATACTGAATACCGGGATTGAATTTTTTGGTCCGGTATTGCAATCCCTAGTAGTATTAATTGGTCACATATTCTCATTTCGCTAAAGACCTTTCTCGTGGAAATCCGTAGAGTTCGTCAAACTCGCTTTTTTATTGCCTTACGATTAATGGAAGTGTTCACTGTACGCTTTTGTCCCTTTCCTGGACATCGACTGTCATTTCCAAGCTCCTTGAAACGACAGTTTGCATCAGACACTGGCGAGGCACATTAAACGTACGAACTGTCGTTTTCCTTGTTTAAATAACTTTAAAATAGTAGCTCTTTTGCTTGACATTGTAAGACAGTTTTTGAAAAAATAAATAAAAACAGCATTTAATAAGGAGATGCATCATAAAATCGGGAAGGGTGAAAGGATCACAACAAACATTACGTGAATAGATATTACCATACTAGGATTGGAAGTTCTACTTAAAACCAAGGTTTTTCTCACTTTCGCAACCATTACTGGTGTAAGTACAAAAATACATACTCGAAATTTAATTTTTGTTTCGGCAAGTGCAGTCGACTCCCGTTACAACGCGATTTAACTTACGCGAAATGACTATAACGTGAATTTTTCATGTGTGGCGAATTTTAGAACTGACGCGAATTCCTCGTCCACAACACGAATTTCTTTGTAAGGAAGTATCGGCTTCGGCATTGACAACTAAATATTGATTTTGATTGACTAAATATTGAATGTTATTACATCCCTTTAGCATCACTGATCAGCGAAAGTTCCCACGTCAAACTAGTCACACATCACGTTGTTAGTGCATCAAATAACTTCTCATTGTATAGATACCTCAATTGTATATATATATATATATATATATATATATATATACAGTTGGCTCTCTGTTTAACGACTTTCAAGGGGACCACGAAAAATCGTCCTTAAATAGAAAACGTCCTTAAATAGAGAAAGTCGTTAAATAGAGCGTCGTTAAACAGAGAGCCAACTGTATATATATATATATATATATATATATATATATATATATATATATATAATATATATATATATATATATATATATATATATATATATATATATATATATATATATATATATATATATATATATATATATATGTACAGAGGTCAAAAATTTGCGTGCGCAATTTGAGTTTATCCTTATATGGTAACTAAATGAGATCATCGATATGATCTACATGATGGTGAAATATAATGCAAACGTATATGTCGGGGTTACGAGGATCAATCAATCTCTACGTGAAAAAGTATTTTACGCTTTGAAATTGCTTTCCTTGTAACCCCGAAACTCGTGACAGCAATATATTTAAAGATTTATACACCATTAAGTTGTTTTCTCATCTATGTAAAACAGTGTGTGTTTCGTGTCAAAATTCCATAATAATTTTAATCAAAAGCATGTTAGACTGTAAGGAGCTGAAATAAAATGGCATTTTAAGTATTTTCAACTCAAAGGTAAAAGTGAGAAAATATTGCTTATCTTACATCGGCATTTTGGAGGAAATTCGCTGAAAAAGCCAGATGGCAAGCAAGTTCGGATGTTCGGTCCCACGAGTAGATGTCCTGGATTACATCTGTATTCGATGACTGTACCGATGTCGAAGTTTCGAGCAATTATTGTTGAATTGACGGGTCTTTCCGGTTTACCACAAGTTGCAGGTTCTATATAGAAAGCAGCAAGCATTATCAACAAATACAACAGTTAAAATATGGTATTTACATACTAGTGAATTGTCATACATGTCTATACACTCATCAGGAGAGTTTATCAAAGTTATTCATCAACATTCTCAGCTTGTCTAGATTCCTAGTTTTTATTCGACATGGCGGCGTAATGCTTTGGCGTTGGCCTCTTACACCCGAGGTCGCGGGTTCTGTCCTAGTTTTAATTAGATGATTTTCAAGATGCAGAAAATCTCCAGCTTCCATATGAAAAGTTTTTGCAGCATTTTAATAGGTAAAATTGTCTAAATTGATTTCCTACTGCAGTTTCACCCCTGGAGAGCCAGTTGCCTCCTTCTATAGAGACTAACAGAAGATCGAAATTCTGAAGTGGTCAAGGTGAATAGCGTTCTAACTCCACTTAAACTTCGGTGGCGCGACAAAATATCACGTGACAATAAAAACAAAAACATGTTTCATGTTGCTGACTGGGGATCAATCTAATTCTATATCAATTAGGTGTGCACTGTGAATTCTAAAGTTCAGATCAAGCAACATGACAAAACTCTACCAAGAAATGCAGTTTTAGGAAAAAACTTCAGTTTTGTCACACATTTTCATTTCTACGACCTTAACGTTGCTAACAATTCGAATTTCCTCTTTTTCTCTGAGCTGTTAACTTTGAAAAGTAAAAGTCTCTTACTATCGGTGTTCCCTTAGAATTAAAACAATGATCCTTAGGCTGCACTACAGAGGCATTAGCAAACATGAAAATTTTTGGGATCACACAGAAAGCACCTTTATACATGATTTTATTCTAACCAATCAAAAACTACAAAAGTTTTGTAAAAAAAATTGCCTTGCAGCTCTTACATTGCCTTCGTAGTATAGTTTAGCGAAGGTAAAACCCCACTAAAAATCTGCTTGAATCGTGATTTCGAAGGTGACTTTCTCCCTCAGAGAACAGAAACTACGTCTTTTCTTTTTACTTTCGAGCATTTCGTTTACAAGTAATGAAAAAAATATGAGCATGAGTTGTCTTAATTCGCTCTGATTTATGCATCTGTCTCCATTTTTACTTCCTTTTACAAAAAAGGAAGTACTGTATTCGCGAAACAATTTTCACTCAAAAATCGACCTTAATTTCCATTTTACTCATCCCCGAATGAATATTGAGTTTTTTTTCGACGCGACCACACGTGGATAAGTGCCTATGAACGTATAGACACGCGAAATATCCATAATGACTATTTCCGAGTTAATGACAACGAATTTTCTCGTGACGTCTGTATGTACGTATGTGCAGATGTGCGTATGTATGTCGTATTACTCAAGAACGGTAAATCCTAGAAAGTTGAAATTTGGTACGTTAGTCTCCTAGTGGGGTCGAGTTGTGCACCTCCTCTTTTGGTTGCGTACGGATGTTTCTAAAGCGGTCTTTTGCCCTTTTTTTTTTGGAGGGGGGGGGGGGAATCATTGTTAATTTCGATGTAAACTCAAGTGGTGTTATAATTTGGCGGACACATTTCAATAAATCGCCAGTCTTTTGGTCGCCAAGTTTTGTCGCCAACTTGGCGACAAATTTGGCGATTTTTTTAAAAAAATGTGTTTCAATTTGGTCACTGTTTGTGACATTTAGAGAGTAAACTTTTGTTTCACATTAAAATTGCCAGTAATGGGGAAATGACATTAAATTGGAGTAAAAGGAAGTCATGTGATGCACACATCAGCTCGTATTCTTTTTAAGTTATACGAGAGCTAACATTCAAAGAAAATATTATTGTGCGCTTAAAAAAATATATACAAAACTATAAGTTGCATAATATTAAAAAATTCGAAAGATTTTATAAATTTGGATTTCAGAAACATCTTTTGACCTTCAATATGTTTCCTTGCAATAGAAAATTATTCTTTTGAGTTTTGCCACGTCAATTTTTGTCATCGTTTAGAAGCTGTTTTTTCCATAAAACGGAGAAATGAGTTTTTTTTGCAAGGTTAAAAGTAATTTTTGCATTTGAAGCAGAAATGAATTTACATTAATATAATGTGTATAAACTACATTAAAGTCGTCAGTTTAATTTTATTCAGTTTCAATATCAATAACAGGGTTTACTCAAAATCACTAAAAAGGTGACATCGTATCAACTATATTTACTGAAAGCATCAGCAAACTGAAAAGGGATAACAGCTTCCATTTTGTAACGAAAAAAAAAGAAGGAAGCATCTGGCTCTTACAGCATTTTGACAGAGCAGGTGCAAATGTAAGTAATAGGATGGCAAAAGTAGTTGTTATCCAACGAAGTAGTATTTTATTCTAGGAACAGAGGAAAAAAAATATAAAATATAAAACTTCAGACATTTTCAATCGCTGTAAATTATTCCTGAAAACTATTTTTCTCATTTGAGTACAAAGAACACACAAAAAAAAAAAAAAAAAAAAAAAAAAAAAAAAAAAAAGCTTGTGTCAAGTACCGATTCAACAATTACCAACATGTATGCAGATCATCTTTAAATGCGGGCTGTTGTTAGTTCGAAAAAGCAAAATACTTAATCCAGAATTGTAGGGAAATTATTTTTGAATACTTCATGAATTTGTTCTTTGCTAAACAAATTATATTTTTGTGGCTATGCCTGCAGTGTTTCTTATTTAAATTTTAAAATTAATATGCTTCAGTGAATTATTAGCAATTCAGTAGATTATTATTCATCTGCGATATTTTAAATATTTTTCTTTAGCTGAACAGCAAGACATTTTTTCGTCCATTCTTTCAAAGAGACGTGCGGAAATCGTCCGATTTGATCCTAATCATCACAAATTATTTTTTGCATAGCATTGACATAAGTTTATACTGAGAGATATTCATGTATTGTTTGAAATTTCGCTTCCGAGGTGCTTTGTCCTTACCATCCGAAAATTTTGAACTTTCTCAGTCATTTCTTGTCTTACCGCAAAGTCTTAGAATTACTCAGCATTATCGCACTTAATGATAGTGACTAAAATGGGAACCTTATGTGAAAGTTGCGTGACAGTCACGAAACGTCACCGTAAAATCATCAGCAGTCGACAGAAACCTATGAATGTCAATCCGTGGTAGGCCCGCGCCAAGCTTGATCGGCGCCGTCGTGCAAATGTCTTTTGAGCGCCTTTATGCAGTAAAGTTCGAGCAAAATATAGTCAACACCTCTGGTGAGGTTGTGTAGACAAATGTAGTATGGAAAAAATACGTTTGGCATTTAATTTATCAAAAAGAAACTGTACATTTTTTATTTTGGAACACAGTGTACGTTTTTGCTTCAAATCTCGAAGTAATTTCGAGTAAAGGCGGATGGATGAAAGGGGGGGGGGGGAGCTATCGAAATTGAGTTTTGAGATCTGACTTTTTTTCTTGGAAACCCTGCATTGAGCTGCTGTTAAAAAAGAGATGGTCAGTTTCAGTAAATCAAAGCATTTTACCCCAATAATTTTAAAAAAAAATCTTGGAATTTGATTAAAATAATTATTGCTTATTTTAGTCTAATAAGTACTTCAAAAAAAATGGAAAAAATCTATTATGCAGCTTAAATTTCTAATATTTGATATACTGTTCATAAAGCAAGATATCTAGACTTCGTATTGATCAATATTTAGTTTCTTTCTGAAGAAAGTGTTTCAAAATGTAGAAAATTAAGAAAAACTCCCTTTAATGAGATAGTGCGTTTTTTCAAGTATGTCTCCCCCCCCCCTCCAAGAAAAAAAGGGTGAGTTTTTTTGTATTGGGCCCCGTTTGACGAACCCTGCCTTTGCTATGCTAATATGCTAATGCTATTTTGGAAAAAGAAAATATTTTTAAATATCGAAGTTAACGCAGCTCTAAATATCTCTCTAAACTCAAATTGATAAATAATTAATCAAAGTTCATGTCTATCAATACATGACAGTTGAAGGATATTCCTACTTACAATCTGAAACTGAAATCATTTCCAGAAAAAACAAAAAATTCTAAAATACGAAACCTTTACAAAAGGCATAGAATTTAATATCTAAAACACATACACTCCCTCCAAAGCTTTTTTTTTTTAAACTTAACACCCAAATAAAGAAATAAAAGGGGGGTTGGGAGGAGAATCGAGTTATTATTATCAAATCGTTACTTTTCGAAACTAAAGATTTAACCTAAATTATTGTATACAATTTCTAAATATCACGCACATCTAAATAATATTCAAATGTGCTAACTGTATTTTTTTATGTATGATAACACGAGGCAATGGAATTTATACGAATTAAAACTCACAAAAAGACTATAATTGCACAAATTCTGTTACAAGATATTTACCGTAAGAACTAAATTGGGGAATAGCAAATTTCTCGCGCCTCGTATGCTCAACCTTGTTAACTATAGACATACCGAAATAGCATTCACGGCTCCACATTTAGAAGGAAAATGCTAATGCATGCGCCTCGTATGCTCAACCTTAAGTAAATGCATGCAACAATTAAAGCCCCTTGCTTTCAGTGTAAAAAAATGCGCTTTTGAATAGCATGTTTAGACACAGCAAGTCAATAATTTTTCCTTTCAGATTCTCAGCGAGACGGATTAATTGTTTCTATGAGCAGTATAATTTCACAGTCGCCATTAGATATAATGAAGAATCCCATTTTACTTTTTTGGTTTGAGTTTTTCCCCCTTCATTTGAAGCATTTTTAATCGGTAGAGCTCGGCGCCTTTTTGGCTCTGGCGCCGTCGTGCATCGAACGACTTCGCACATAGGGACGGCGCGGCCCTGATCTGTGGCGACGTCACAAACTGACGTTGCAGTAATGTCTTCACAATGTTACAAAGTGACCGGTTAACAAATTAATTGACTCAGTGACGTCGCAGCGAAATCACATCAAACATATCGGAAATGCATCTCAGCGTAACTTCAGGGAGATGTCACAATTCTGACGCTTTGTGAATGTGACCTTTGTGTCTCGGTGATGTCCTTTTAGTTTTGTCGTAACTATCAAGGGCATGGAGCAAGAGAAAATGACAGTTCTTTTCCATATCGAGAATCTACTTCGAATCTCCTACGTCAAAGGAAGGGATAGGTTTTATTGGAACGCATGATGGCTTGAAATGTTGGTTAATGTAAATTTCGATGTTAAAAAGTCTTATTGAATTGAAAATATTTGACTGTAAAGCATTTGTCTAACAAAATATTAAAACTCGCCACCATGTTGATGGAAATTAGGGATGTGTCGTTCATGAATGAACGGGTCAAAAGGAACGAAACCTTAAAATGAACGGATCCGTTCGTTCACATAAAAAATGAACGACCGTTCTTTTGAACTTTGAACAGTTTGGAATTTTGTGTTGATGCACTTGTGATAAAATGATATACATTTTTTTTTCAATTACATTCACCTTCAAATTTTTAACTCTCAATCAATCTCAAATTTCCTCTTTCTCAGTGCATTACAATGTATTCATTCCAAACCTTTTTACTTTTCTGCTTCATCATTTTTCTTGGACCGCTGCAGTTCATTTGCAGTTTTCCAATGTATCAGTTCGTAATGTTTTGTGTAACTTGTTTGGGCTAGTAACAAAATGTTTGGACTTGCCAAATCTTCATCTATATTGATTTGGCTTTCTTTTTAACTTGCTTGGTGACATCCAAGTCGCTTATTTTACATTCAATATCCAGAGATTTTTAATAAGGACAATTATTGTCTAATTTTTCCTCCTATTTAAAAGTGTTGTGTGTGTGTGTGTGTGTGTGTGTGTGTTTTACTGTTCTTATTGGTACTGTGGAATAATTTTGAAGCTCCCTAATATTCAGTTGAGTCTTTTTTTAATTTACTCCGGCTTATTGTTCTCTGGCTGAGCTATCAATATATTCGTTGTTACTTTTTTCGCTGTACATGGTCTATTGGTAATACTATATGTACACTATATGACCAAAAGTCCTAGGACACTTTCAAAAATCCACATTTTTAAGGATTTTTCCTGAAATAAGAAACCAATTGCTTTGTAACTTTTGTCACATAAAATGTATGCTCCAGCTGTCATTTTCCAATCAAAGTTATATCATCCTTGCATTTCGGGGATCAGTAACAAATAGAGGGAAACAAAATTTTTTTTTTTTTATCATCATTCATCGCAAATAACTGAGAATAAGCTGTAAATTTCAGAAATCAGTTAGTTAGGGCACGTTTACGCATGAGCACGTTTACGCAGTGCTCTTTTTTCAAAACGAATTATAACTGGAGAGCCAATAGTCATAACAGATTGGTGCCACTCTCTAGTAAATGTTCTCACAAGTTTTTGAGCATTAGTTGAGCTTCGGTCCAGCATGCAGAAAGAATAATCTGTTTTTTACCAAGTTGAATAAATTTTGTGTTGAACGTTTTGAAGCTTAGTGTGAATAAATAATACTTAGTTAAAAAAAAAACAAATGTGTAAAAATTATCAGAATTGTATCCTCTTTTGCGAATTATGATTGTATGAACTGAAAACTTATTAATTTTTTTTTGCGCGTTTAAAATAAATCCAAACTTGGCGACGGTGCAAGTTTACGCGTTTAACGTCGGAGCACTTTTACGATCGTTTTACTGTGTCTTACTTAAACGTGCCCCTGACACTTTTTTCGCTCCAAACTATCTCAAACATTTTTAGTATTTTCCGGCTATTTAGTTTTGAAAATGCCCAATTAATTTATAATTAAGTTTAGAGATGTAAAATTTCCGGAAATTTTGAAATGGTGAAAAAAAACCGGTTTTTACCGTTTTTTTCGGGAAAAATTGGAAAGAATGGAAAATTTGATTTTTTTTATGAATAAAATTAGGGTTTCTTTATAGCTCTGTGTTTCTTGGAACATATAAAGGGTTAAGCATTAAGAAATATGTGCTATCCACGTATCTGCTTGACAGAAATACACATAAAGGTAAGATTAATTAGAACAAACAAAAAAAAAATTGTTTTATAACAGAGAGCTTTCATGATGAAACACGAGGTAATGTGTGTCTAATCATAACAATTACATTTTCTATTTTAGATGTCGTTGAAACTTGAAGTATTAATTGAATTTTTTGACTTTCAAACATGATTGATTTTTTTTTTTGAAAGAAAAATAATACAATGTAACTTTACTGTCTGAAAATGAAAGCTATTGAGTTTTGATTTTTTCCAATCCAGTCTCAGACCAAATCGAAACTAAATTGGTGTTTCGTAGGCTGAACCAAAACTGAAACTACAGTTTCAGATTATTCATACGGCCGTGCTAAGCACAGTAGTAAAAGTAGTCATACCAGCACTATTGAAAAAATTTGAGTTATTATAATGTATGTTCTCTGTTTCGTATTTTACTTAATAAATAAAATGTTTTAGGGTCATTTGATCAAGAACTATTGTTTTGAAAAATTCTAAAAAAAAAAAAAAACCATCTGAATCAAATATATGGAAGAGAGAGAGAGACACACTTTAAAATACAGTATCTCAGCTAGAGCTCAACTGCAAATTCCCCTTTTTTGCTTAGCACGGCAATGTACGGGGTGTGTCAAAAAAAAAAAAAAAAAATCTTACAAAAATTGTATCATCGAATGGAGGAAAGGTAATTTCATTTTAATAAGTGCCTAATTTATTTTTGTTTCTCACTTTATTAGAAAATAATTTAACAATATATTACCTGGTTTATGTATTGTTTTCGGTTTGCTTACAATTTTAAGCAAAATACCTGCTATTTTAAGTTGTTTAAGCAAGTAGAACAACAGTTCGTTTGCTTGTTGTCCCTCGACAAACAGTATTTGAAACGGCATGCCGTTTCAAGTGGCTTGGAAATGATAGTCGGGAATGTGTACAAAAACGAACAGTGAACATTTCAGTTAATTGTCAAGTCATCCAAAAGTGAGTTCAATGAAGAAATCCTTGGATTTCCACAAGAGCAGTCGTCTGTGGGAATTTCTAACCGATAAGTGCGACTGAGGGAAAAAACAGCTCAAACAGAAGTTTTACGAGTTCCAAAAAGTTCAGGCATTCGTATGACTCCAAAGATGCCAGAAACGTTTGAGACGGGCCGCAAGTCCACACTGGAAGAAATACCTTTCCCTGATTTACCGTTCAACCAGCTCACATCCCCCAGAACCATAGGATTTGGTCTGTAGACACTCCAAGCACCTCAGAAAGTGTTAGATATCGCCAAAATCCGAAGTTAGTCTTGGTCTGAGATGGAATCAGCACAAGCGACAAAAAACCTCTATTTTTTGTGGATGAGGGCCGTAAAATAAACCAAAAAGTGAACCAGAAGGACATTTTAGAAGTTATTGTACCTCTGTGGGCCTAAGAGCACTTCAGCATTGTAGACTGAGCATTTTCTTTTAACTCTACACCGATTCATATGGCCAAAAAGACGAGTGGTGCAAGGTGCATTGTTTTTGACATGATATCATCTTTAGAGTGGAAGCTCTACTCGTTCGACCTCAATCTCATTTATTACACTGTACGGTCTGTTTCAGAGTCAAAGATCTACCCTAAACTACACATAAGTTTGAACTTTCTAAACCAATTGCTTTATAGGGAAAATGATTGATTAAAGGACTTGCTGGCTGTGAATGAAAATTTCAATAAGCAGTTGCATCTCTGTATTGCTGCAAAAGGCTGCTAGTTTGAAACCAATTAAATTTATTGATTACTAAAGGTCTTCTCATATTATTATTTTTGTGTTTTGTTAATTTATTTGTTTTAAAGAGTTTCTCGGGAAATTGCCTGCCCTCCCCCCCCTTTTTTGTTTGCTGCGCCCTGTGCATTTGGTTCGCACAGTCAGCAGAAACATAGTTTTGTGATTAAAGTTATGCTTGTTTGTTTTATGAAGAAGGAAAATAAATTCTACTAATGTTATTGGTTTAAGCTTTTTTGAAAAAAGTATTATTAAACATTTTTTGATCTATATGCAAATTATATTGTCATACAACAACTTGCATTAATGTTAGACAGTATTTTAACATAAAACGGGGGGGGGGGGAGGGCGGAGGAAATTGCATTAGAATTTAAGCGTAAGAAATTTCTAATCAGTCTTTGCTGACAATTTCAATTAAAACCCTGAAAAGTTGAAAAAAAAATTTTTTTTTTCAATTTTTCCGAAGTGGAAATTTACTCCTTCGGAAAAAAAACGTTTTTTTTCCGACTGTTTTCATCTCTAATTAAGTTACACATTCGTATCTTATAGCTTACAATCATGCAGTGCTGTCTTCATGCTCCTTCAGCTTCAACTGTGTACACTTTTTATTCTATAATAAATTTGCTTTATTTTTGCGATGGTAAGACATTATGTTCAAAACACTAGTAGAACCACGTTATGCGTCAAAATGAATATGCGTAAACATGCCCCGTGTCAGGGGCAAGTTTACGCAACCGACTTTGACTCAAAAATATTTTTTTAACGGTTAAAAACGCAAGCTGAGCAACAACTGAATGTACCAATTTTGACCCCATTAAAACTGCTTCATAAAACTGCAATGTCTAAAAGTTTCTAATTTAAAACATAAAAATTAGAAAATTCATTGAAAAAAATACGCGTAAACGTGCCTCCCGGTCTACCCTGCTATTTAAAATTATTTTACTTACGTTCGAGAAAGTATCACTGATATTCACGAAGATATAAGAAATTCTTTCATAATTACGAATTTTATTTAAAGGCTTTTGGCTCATAACAGGCAAATTTTACCATCAAAGATTACAAAACTTTTAGAAAACTTTACAGCGTACAAGAGAATTATAATACTAAAATTTGAAATTCAAATACTAAAAATTTGATAAATTATGGACAGTTAAAGCAATTAATTTTTCACTGCGCATGCTTGAAAGATATCAATTTATGACTTCATAATTCAAAACCCAGCTAGGTTCCACAACTCAGTTGAATATCTTAAAAATTCAGAAAATTATCAGCGATCTAATGAGCCGAATTTGAATAACTCTTGGATAGGCGAAGAAACGTCAGTGTCCCCAATTTTGCTTAGACACTTTTTTGCTTAGACACCCACACACATTGGCAATACTGAATTCCTAGCGCAATTTCGCCTCATCAGAGCCCAGGTGTCTATATCTGGTGGGTGAATGGGCGTCAAAATTATCTTAGTGCGATTGATATCTGCGCCTTAATGCTGGCTCATGAAAAGACTGGCTATCAAATGTAGGAGTCGCACTAAGTTAGCAAAAGACTAAGGCCTTTTATGTAGCCCTACCAAAAATAACTATTTCAAAGTCTAAAACAATTTTTGATTCAGAATGACTTACTATGTTGACAAATAAAGTTGAGATTCAAATTGCAATTAGTTTCTGACCAGAGCCAGCCTTTGGAGCCATCAAATCTGGAACAGTTTTCTTTGTTGCCAACGGCATTCCAAAACGAAACAGAAACATCTTGTCCTATTATAGAGAAGATTTTGCTATAATTTAAATATGTATTATACTAAAAAATAATTTATGATGGTAGTGATATAGTAAGGACACAGGTACTACTTTTCATTTCAATGTAAAACAAAACGATTCAGCAATTAAGGGGGAAAAGAAAAAAAAAACCACTCATTACTTACTTTTAAAAACGTTCGAGAGCTTTCATGTGCATGTATTTATTATCAAACAAGGAAACTTACCCTTAATGTTCCAATAGATGTGTATTACGAAACATAGATTTGGTTTTTGATAACTTACCTCTGATTTTAAAAGCATAATTTACTTCCGATGAAATTATATCATGAAGTCTGACTTGATTAAACAAATTTGAGTACAAATAAGCAATTGAATTAATGATTTCAGTTACTTTTATGAATGATTTTTGCTATGAAGTTAATTAGTGTTATAAATAACTTCATATCTGTTGTATGTTTATTAAAACATTATTCACTGTGGCAAAATATTCGCTATTTTTATGCTGACCAACAAAATTAAAATTTGCATCGCATGAAAAACTGTTTTGGTACTTTTAAAGTATTAAAAATGTAAACAATGGGGATAAAAGGTAAATATAAAACACAGATTAATATAAGTGCAAATTATTGTTAAAGTTTGTAGTAAGAAAAATGCAGGAAGTTTTACTGAAATGAAAGTTTGTTGCGATTATTAAATAAGTTAGAGAGAAATATTTATATGTTTTTAGCATTAATTTGTAGCAGCTTATAAAAATTTAAGATTATTACATTTTTTTATCTAACTGTAATGTAGATGATAAATTGATTAAAATGATATAAATAAATTTTAAACAGCCTGATGTTTATTTACATTATTAATTAATGTTCCGATTTAAAGAGCACATACGAGAATTTCCACTACAAAATTTGGAATACACGCATTATTATTATTATTATTTTTTTTTTAGAAAAATTTGTGCATAAAAATGATGTAGGGATGAATAGTAAAGTAAATACTCAGATTATTCAATTTTAAAATTAGATATTGTCTTTGAAATACTTGCATTCATATTTCTAAATAGTCTATAGACAATAAATAAATAGTAATTACTTTTTTGACATTTGTTTGTTTATGTTCATTATGACTAATGTAATAATTATTAGTTTAATTTTTTCTATCCTAGGTTTCTGTCTACTCTCAAACTAAAAATCTACTAATTAATCTTACTTATAGGTCAGTAAAAGAACTTTTTTATACTCTGAATATGTGAGAAAATATGTATTTGTTAGACATAAATAAAGTCTAAGTTTTCCACGGGCAAATAATTCTCATAATATTAGTTTATAACTAAAATGATGAGCTTAAGAGATTTTATTTGTCAATAACGTAATTTTTATGTAACAAAAAATAATGATGCAAAAGAAAAGAAACAAACAAATTTTGTTTGACTTTCTATTCAGGTTACGTGTTCTGAAGCTTATTAATATCCTCAGGACACGTAACCAAGCTCATCATTTATCCGCTTCTAATTATTAGGATCTCGTGGGATCTATATTTCTAAATAGTTTGTAGGTCTAAAAAAAGAGGAATTTTTTTTTTTAACTGTCGGTCTCTCTCACATCTCAAAAACTAAAGATCTCTCTTTCTCTCTAATTTATTTTCTTATAATCAATCTGGATACGTGCACTGAGAATATATATATATGTATTTCGGATACAAATGAACTTTAAGTTTTAAAGTCCAAATAGTTTGCATAATACTAGTTTAAAGCTAATAGCCTGAACCTATCAGACTTCATTTGTCGATAGTTGAAGTTCAGCTATGCAGGAAAAAAAAAAACGCATTTAATTAAAAGGAAAAGGATCTGCCCACAATTTTGATCGACCTTCTGAAGGTTCATTTATAACCTCAGGACACGCAACCGTGCTCACCATTTATCCATTTCCAATTATTAGGATCTCGTGGATCACGGACGGCTCCTAGCCAGTATTGTCCATTAGGATCGTTGCGGTGTCTTCTGAAGAGCTCCCAGCTGAGGAAACCCTGCAAGGCTGGACTAGTTTCATCAATCAAATTTCCTCCCCGAATTTCGCAAAATCTTCGAGCAGAAAGCAAGTTGCGAGGCTGGTTGTTGTAGAAAATGTAGCATTTTCCATTGTATGTTGCGGTACTTCCCAAAGGCTGGTCACGGAACGAAGGGCAGCGTTCAATCGGCAATGCTGCAAATATTAGAAATAAATAAATAAATAAATGCTGGTTATCAATACCAATATTGGTTTCAGAGTTGTGTTCCTTTAAAAAAAAATACATTCAAAATTAAGAGTATATTTAAGAGTAATTTCAAACATATTAAAAATATGGATAACATATTACTATGTACTGAAATCCTATAAAAAGATAGAAAATAGCAAAGACTAGTGCATAGCAAAAATACACTTCTTATTGGAGCATTGCATTATTTTACGAGAGAAACAGAAGTAATAAAGTAACTGATCTTTTGACTATGTCTATACTCGTATATGCACTGCAAAAAATAATTAATGTTTTTATAGTAATATACCGTTTTTTTCTACAGTTTATTACTGCTCTGCATTTCATCGAACAATAACTTTTCTCATACTCTGCTAAAAAAGAGCAAAGCGATTCAAATTGCGATGTTTAAAGCGGAAAACATCCCCAAAATCATTAACTATTTCAGCTAAAAAAGCGCTTAGTTACTCAAATTTCGATGTATGAAAAGTAGAAATGTCTCAACAGAACATCCTAAACATAAACAATACAAAAATACAATAATTTATTTGCTATCCAGATATGTTTAAAACCAGACATGCTTTCAAAATACCTATTATATTTTACATAAAATAACACCTTTATATTTGTATAAAATGCTGAAGTCAACAATTCAAGTCAACAAAATGCTAAAGTCAATTTTCAGGAATTCAGTACCTAAAGGAGGCACGTTAATAGAATACAGTATATTCCCGGTTATCCGTGCTAATCACCGGGCGGCGTAGCACGGATAATCGAAAAACACGGATAATCTGAAAAATCATTTAAGGAATATGCAGGGTAACTATTTAAGGGGAAATTAGAAAAAACTAAATAATATATATATATATATATATACACTCACACAACCCAGGAACTTTTCTTCAAAATTTTTTGCTTAAAAAAAATCGGTGATACATTTTTGTTTTCTTTGTTTGTTTAAATTGTTGCGTATGTCCGTACGAATTTTTTTTACTACAATTATTTCTCCGTAATCGTAACTTCTTTCACTCATGTAATCCAATAAATGTTCCACAGAGTGTAGAGCATTAAAATGTGAAATTGTACTTTCTTCATGTTCTTCATCTTTGTTTTCGGTATCATCACTTGCGTTTGATTCAGTAACAAGTTCAATGATATTTTCGTCAGTTAGACATTGAAATCCTGATTCACATTCGTCGCTTTTAAACCACTCTCCGACATTTTCAGCGTCAACTGATTCGAAACCTTCGATTTCTTTAACTTTCTCAATGATATTATCGATAACATCATCGAAGCTTTAGAAAAGTGTGATTCCGAAATGATGCACGGATAATCCGCAAACCGGATAATCCGCACACGGATAATGGGAGTATACTGTATGTCTAAATAATTCGTGGCATCGATAAGAATTAACTTTTAGAACAAAATAACCGTACTATTTTTGTAAAATTAATTTACATGCAGTAAAAATAGAGTTAAAAACTACGAGAACCCATCAAGGATTTGAAAAAAACAAAGAATTTCGCAAGTGAGAGTTGTTTTTGAATTCTAAAATGAAGAACTTACCTTTTTATGGAATAAATCCTCACACTCAGTCTAAAACAAAACATCATATGGCAATGGCACGTTACAGATACACAACACGTTGGAGTTAACTTATAATTAACGTTCAAGTTTGAAGAAACTGGCATCGCCTCATCGGCGAGAAAAATATTTCAATTTTGTGCAAAAAATCGGAAGTCGTCAAATGGGGGGGGGGGGTATATCACATCTGTACCAAAAATATATCAGATTGTTATCCGTGTAAAATAGAAAAATCGGAGAATTTCGTTTAAACCTGTAACGGAGATTCAAGCCAAAGCCGGGTAAGATCTTTTGCATTTAAATGCGATGGGTTCCTTAGCAGTTGATATCTTTAGGGGGGGGGGGATTATTTTCACAATAACAGACGATTTTTCAAAAAAGTGAGGTTTTCGAATACTTTGTCAGGTTTCAAAAGAGAACAGAGAGGTTTGCGGGAAAGATCCGATTACGGAAAGGAATTTCTGAACTCCCGGTTTGAAATTTATCTTAGCGACCAAAGCATAAGAATCGAAAAAACCAACAAATCCTCCAGTTAAAAAAGTAGCGTCATAGAACACTATAACTCAACATTAATGAATGGAATTAGGACACTTTTATATGAATCGGGTTTGCCTCAGCAGTTTTGAGCCGAAGCAGCTATGTACTTCCACTACTTACGGACTATAGCGGTTTTAAAAGGCAAAACCAAAACCTTTTATGAGCTATTAGAGGGAAGAAAGCCATCTGTTAAGGGGTCTAAGGACCCTTACCCTTCAAAATTTTCAATTTTCTGGAAAAAATATATGTTATGCATAATTTAATTCTGAACAATTTGATACCTTATTTATTACCATACGTAAAAAACGTTTCAAGTTATCGTGAAAATGCGTAAACTTTCCCCATAGAGATTTATGTTAACAGAATCAGTTTAAGCCTCTTTTTCTCAAGTGCCGGTTTCTCGTTTTGCGTGCATGATATCTTAGAAAGTTTCTTATGCATTTCCGCAAAACTTTTCATGGCTGTTTGTCTGGTTTATGATCTGAACCTAAATTTTAACTAAAAATAAAAGTTAATATTAAAATAAAAAAATATTTTCCCACAAAATTTTGGAAAATTTTGATGATAACTTATAAAATTTCAAAAATAAATTAAATAATTTAAAAAAAATAAACAAATGTAGCTTCAAATCATAAAACTAAACCAGACAAGCATGCACAAAAAGTTTTACAGAAATATATAAAAAACTTTCTGAGATATATATATCATGCGCGCAAAACGAGAAACCTGAGAAAACGCAACTCGAGAAAAAGAAGCTTAAACAGCTGCTGTTAACATAAATCTCTATGGGGAAAGTATACGCATTTTTTCGATAACTTGAAAAGTTTTTTGCGTATGTTAATAAATAAGGTATCAAATTGTTCAGAATGAAATTAGCCATAACATATATTTTTTCCAGAAAATCGAACATTTTGAAGGTTAAGGGTCCTTAGACTCAAACACTCCCGTATTTTATCGCCGTATTTCGTATATTGGACTTCCAAAACAGAAAATAAAGAAATTGGATATGAAAGCTAAACAGGGAGTCATGGTAGGATATGCGTTTCGTAGGAAAGGTTATGGTAGGATATGCGTTTCGCAGGAAAGGTTATAGAATTTGGGACTCCGAAAATAGCGAAGTGACAAGATTTAGCGCTGAATGTTAAATTCGATGAAAATGAATCCTGGGCGGGGAAAAAAGAAAAAAAAAAAAAAAAAACAACAGGAACGGGAAACAGAGGTATACAGTTTTATTTCACTTCTGAGTAAATCTGAAGTAGAAGAAGAATATCCTGAAAATTATAAAATAGCATGTTGTGAGAATTAAATGGGTTAAAGAAATATCAAGGCAAAGTATATATTGACACGACGGTTCTAAAGTCGAATCGCGAAGGCGAGGTTTATTGTTCTGAAAATTGAATCTGACCCAAAATATTTTTATTTGACTTGTGAAATAATTCAAGAAAAGTATCAGATTCTGATGAAGACAGGGGGGATAATTCAAGTAAGCTAGAAGCTAACAGTTCCGAAGATGTAATTTCTTCGAATTTGAAACGAAGTTTTAGAACGCCAGAAAGTGAAGATTGGCAAAGCGCAACAGAACAGATAAGCAGAACGAAATAATGCGCTTCAAGGCCAGACTGGTAATTTTAGGTAACCACCGGCTATGGGGGGGGGGGGGGATACTTTTCGCAAGTGTTCTCTCCAGTAATTTCCATTCCATTGGTTGAGTCCTTCTTTTCATTTTCTGTGTATAAGCTGCATTGGGTCCATTTCCAAGCAGATGTTTGGAATGCTTATCTATATGCGGATTTAAAAGAGGAGATTTGTGAGACAACCTGAAGGGTTTGTCGATCCCTGAAATCTAAATTTTGTCTGTAAATTGAATAAATCATTGTTATTCTGATACAGATTAAGCCTCAAATCACGACGACCGGATTCCAATGCCGGGGAGGGGGGGCGCTTGTAGTGTTTTTGGATAGGGTACGAATAATATGGTGTACATTCAAACAAAAATGCGTAGCACTGTCAACGATGGAAGCGGAGTATATTTCAATTAGTGAACAATCTAAGGAAGTTATGTGGATCAAAAAAAATTTTAATGAATTAATTGGCCACGAAAAGAGTTCAAAATTTTAGATTGATTAATAGTACTTTGCACTGTGACAATCTAGTTGCGATCGATTTTTCTAGTTCTGCAATAGAAAATTGCAGAACTAAGATGAATGTGGGGTACCATTTCCTAAGGAATTCGATTGACAAAAATGAATTTGAAATAAAATTTGTTGAGAAACTAAAAATAATTTAGCTGATTGTTTCACAAAACCTTTCTGTAGGGAAAATTTACGTAGAGCTTGAATTGCAATGACATATTTTTCTAGATTTTTTTTTTCTTTGAAATGTTTCAATTAGTCCACTATGTTTAAGTTATAATTTGTGCACACAAACGAATGGCCTATAATATATTTTTTATTTTTTATTCATGTCTTAAAATATTTCCTTTTTTCCGTGTGCTGGCGTGCCAAGAAGGGGGGAATTTGCTAGCGAATATTTTGTTCCTGTCCCTCCAGCGCACGGAGGAAAAACAATTGTAGTTGTTTTCATTTTGAATTTGTGCCCAGTGATACGGTTACGGTTAGGTATTTCGGAAAAAATTCCGATTCCGATTCCGAGTCACAACTGACTACAACTGTATTTATGTCGAGGACTGCATACTAAGTGCCTTGCCTCCATTATTTTTTTATACCGATAGATGGCAGCACCATCACCGGATCGAACAGTTAATGAGAATTTAGAACTAGACCAGGAGCTAATAGCTACCTGGTGCTAGCACCCCCAGAGGTATCGTTTCACTTGGAGGACATTGAGACCACGAGCATATTTAACGTCGCCCAGCCCCCTTTAATGACGACGGTGGATATTCGACCATCGAGATTCGAACTCAGGACCCTCCGGCCCCGAATCCGACACTCTACCGATCGGTCAACCACGGCCCCGGAAAAATTTAAACTATAAATTTCATTCTAGCCGCCTGAATTTACTTCATTTAAATTTATTTACTAATGCAATATCATTTCTTTGAGCTTAGTGGTATGCAAATGTAAAGAACTACGTAACTTGTGACCAGAACTGAATGGAATAATGGGTTGTCTTATTTTATCAAGATGGCAGTTAGCGGTTGTGTTCCGCTTGGAATTTCAAAGAAGTCTCTAGTCTGAACGATGTTGCGATGATTCACTTAGTGGCACGAATGCTGGCAACAGAAGTTTATAAGTATCTCTTTTCATTTATATTTTTGTGTTTTCGGATGCAATTTTTAATACCAATGCTTTTGAGTTTTAGAGCGTTGTTAGCCACTGCAGCCTATCCTACGGTCTGCGTGCCATATTGGGCCCCTTAAGCTGATTTTTGTGGCCCGTTGTCAGGTTCTATGTTACAATCAAGAACTATGTATTGGAATAAGATAAACTAAATTTAATTTTGTTTTGATTAAAATTTGATCGGTCATACAATTCATTTAAGTCTGAATTTTTTTAATTTGTAATTCAATATTAGATTTTACGGGTAGTTGAATATTATCACTTTAAGAATCAGCAGAATATAAAAATTTCTGTTGCTAGAGCTAAATTAGACGTACAATTCTTTCATTATTCTTTAAAAAATTTTCTAGTAAATTTTGGAACACTGATTCTTTGTTTTTACATGTTATTAAAATCGAAGGAACCAAAACCGAATGTTAAAAGTACGATGTATTACAGCATATAAAACTTTTTTCGCATATTCAGACTTGTGTGACACTTATCAAACAAAATTATAGATTTTTTTTTATTGTAATGTAAATAAAAAGCAGTTATTTTGCAAATGTTAGCATGTTTAAATCTACAGTTAAAAGTGGTGCGGTCTTCTGGCAAAGCATTTTCAAGAAGGGAAGCATTGTTTACAACAAGGACGGCGGGCCAAATGTGGACTTACAAATTCTTAATGATTAGAACTGGCCCTACCAGATTTACTCTTTTTTTGACATGTTTAACAATTTATTATTTTGTTAAACTTTTAACTCTTCTGACCGATTTTCATTTTTTAAAGAATTGACTTTAACTAAGCCATCTTGATTTTGGGAACATGGAATTGTTTCTTCAAGATTTCAGGTAAATTCTGAAAAACTTAAGATAAATTGTCTAAATCCTCTCATAAGAAGTGCTACTTAAAAAAAAAAAAAAAAGTCGCTGGTGGCTTAAATGGGGACATCGATAGCTGTTCAAAACGGGGGCGGGGGGGAGCCGTCCTCATTTTGAAAGCCATTGAATATAAATGAAACATCTTAAATTATGCTTAAATATTGAGACATATATGAGATAGATTGTTCTTACGGTATTATTTTATTTCAACTCAAATGACTCTTTTGTGTGATTCCTTAGTACTTAAGAAAAAAGCTCCAACAAATTAATTTTTAACAATATAATAACACAATTGTGGAATAAAATATATGAAAAAAAATTTCATGGATCAAAAAGTTTTGTTTTATGGAAAGGCTATAATTGTTCTTAAAATAACGCTTCAGACCATATTTTGCAATTTCCTTCTATTTGTAATTTTTCATGTTTGCAATCTAGCAATGTATTTTTGTAGAAATGAAAGAGCGCCACATTTTCTCCTTTAACAGGTGTTTATAAAATATAGAGATGGGGGGGGGGGCATTGATCTATTTTGTGTACAATGAAATTAATATCAATAAGACATATATTTAGCAGCAGTTAATTATTTGTACGTAAAAGGCTTTTATATTTCTTTACTTGTCACTTTTCATAGCCTAAAACATTATTTTTGTTGTTGAAAAACTTTAGAAAAGAAACACAGATTTCGTTTGTAGGCTGATTTCTACTACGTACATACAGAATCAATTGCTTTACTTTTCTATGTTGTTCTTCAGCTGTAAAAGCATTGATTTCGGCTATGAAAAGAAACAACGATAGGGGGGAACCCTTTTTCATAAAATTTATAACTATTTAATTTATGGTTTACTGCTGTTAATTTTACTGTACAAATCATTTATAAAACCGTATACTACTGCTTTTTAGCACAGTGCAGCTGATTTCGCAGCATATTACTGCTAACTTTGCAGTTTGTTACTGTTAATTTTGCAGGGCAATTTCATTAAAAAACAGTAGATTACTGTTAATTTTACATATTATCTCTGTTAAATTTACAGGTCAATTCATTCCTAAAACAGTATATTACTGCTACTTTTACAGTTTGATACTGTAAGTTTTACGGGGCAGTTTCATTAAAAAACAGTATATTACTGCTAATTTTACAGTAAATCATTGTTAATTTCACAGGGCATTTCCATTAAAAGACAGTATATTACTGCTAATTGTACAGTTTATCGCTGTAAATTTCACAGTAAAAGTCTGTTATAAGACAGTATATTACTGCAAATTTTACAGTTTAGAATTGTAAATTTTACACTTTTTCTTTGGAATGTGAGCTGCCAGTATTATACTGTAAAAACAACAGTTTATTTTTTGCAGTGTGGTCATTCTTTAAACTGGGGTTTCTGATTTAAAGTTTAAATAACTAAACTTCGATAAATAAAACAAAAAACAATTTATTAAGTAAAACTAGTAAGTAGTTTAACTTTGAAGCATGTCGGACTTATCTTTCTATAACATTTAATTTGGGTAACATAATTATTTTAGATCCAATAATACGTACAATAAGATGGAGTAATAAATTTAAAATCAAGAACAGGTTTGATGAGAAAAGCGAAACTACTTTTTAAACGCTCAGTTAATTTATTTTCCTTGTGATTTGGTAATCTTGTTCCCAAAGCAGAAAATGTCCAAATTATTAAGAATTTAAACAAAAAATGCGCTTAACGATATTTTCAAATATTTGTAACCTCCTCATCAAATTAATAGTTGTAGTTCATCAGACTGAGAAGAGGCATTATCAGAAATTGCATCCAATAGGATAAACTTCAAAAATGCTCTGTAAAATTCAAAATGAAGGGGAAATATTACATTTATATCATAAAAACAATGCTAGGCTATAGATTTGAATGCTTAGAGGAGCATGCTTTATTTCGTTGCATAAAAATAAATAAAATTTTCTTGCCTTGATCTGTATAAACAAATGCTTCACATATCGATAGAGGATTTGTGGGAGGGTCTTCTAAATATACGCTGACAAAAGCACCAGGCATTGCGGTTGTGCAAGGCAAAAACAATGGACGACCTTCCTCTAAATAAACATAAAAAGTTTAGTTAACAAACATTGTGCAATAAAACCCATTCACTAATCAATAATCAGTTCCAAACTACTGCCAACTTAGGAAATAAAACAGCAATGAAGTCTTGCCCTTACCAATAAATCCATTGTATTTATTGCAAATCGGATTCACTCCCAAATCAGGTCGATTATTGCCAACTCGAACAACAATAGTTGCTGGACGATTATTAGCTAAAAACAAAGATAAAAAAAGAAAAAGAAACAGTTTTTACAAGTTATTTGAACAGAACACTTTGAATAAATAAGTAGGACATAGTATTTAAAACATACTTACAACAGCAAGATGTTCCGAAGTCAAGCCTTACCAATTGAACCATGTAAGGCTCAAGCAGATTAACATACCACCAAGGAGCACGCTCAGTCTGGGTCGTGCTACAGGTATCTGCATTAAAGAAGGTACTTGTGCTTCCGTCGATCGCTTTCTGTGGGATCCCATTACCGAGAAGGCTCGATTGCATCGGTGCTTTTCCCACAGCAACGTTTAGTACTGGAAATAAAATAAAAAATTAAAAAAAAAAGAGTTTTAAACTAAGTCAGTTATCAAATTACATTGCTTTCGTCCAAAATCAGAAACAATATTTAATGGAATTATGGTACAGTTTCAGCGCGCACGTTTGTATAATTACTCATGAAATGAATCTGAAATATATTTTTTAAAACCTGTTCTCACCCCACTTCCCTGCTTTTTCATTTTAAATACAGAAAACAAAATGTTCCACATTGACTCGAGGGGGAAAAAACATATTTCTTTGTTTGAAATATATTATATACTGCCGTGGGCAGAGAGAGAGGTAAAGAGCAGTAACTGCACATTTTTCAATTTTCTTTTTTTTTTCTCTTTTAGTTTTCGTTGAAAAAAAAAAGCGCGAAAAAACTTCTAATTCCAACATGTTCCTTTGATAAATTAAGATTATATATTCAAATTCTTGAAGAAAGACGAAACCCTAACTTCTGATATGCTTTTATGTCACAAAAAATGTGCAAAGGTGCGATACAAATCATTTAAAATTATAAAGCAATAAATGTTTCACAAAGCATTTCAGTGGCACCACCCAATGAAATTCTCATATTACATAATTTTTTTAAATCTCACCATAACATTTTTTTTCTTTATAATTTTTGCTTGCTAGTGTGAAAACCATACGATTGTCAACGAATGTACCACAAAGTTAAAATAAAAATTTAATATCAAGTTCATTAAGATTTCCCTCAAAAAACATCCTTTGCATTAATTTACAAAGTGATACTCCTGCTAACAAATTCTCCTTTGTTAATTTCTTCCCTTCCACTCATTATCCAAAATGTATTTCTCTGATCATCTGACCTGTAAAATGTTTTGGGAGAATTTAAACCATTGAAAAGTCGTTTCTTTGTTATCCTCGATAGCCGAAAAACGCTTCTAAGTATAGCTTCTAATCCTCGTAATCTAAGCGTCAAGAATGAGGCGATACAAGGTTAAGGTCGCAATACACCAGCTCTGCATCATTTAACTCGTAGGCCATTGATTGTCCTTGTAATAGAGGCTGCCAAAACCGGTTACTGGTGATGGGAAGTCTCCATAGGAGCTTTAATATAATGATTTGATTAAAGTGCACAACTAAAATGAAACAAGTACTTAAACCGAAGATTCTTATAATAAAATAATAAATAGCACCATTATTATCGATTTTGATGAATTTGGCTTTCTCGATGGGAAGTGAATTTCTCTTGAAAAATCTGTACCACTTGACTTATAAGTAGTAAAAAGAATTCGGTTGGTTTTCGTATCAACGTTCAACAATGAAATGTAGCCAAATGAAATGAGAAATATAGTAAGATAAATAAATACCATTGTGCTGAATAGTAAAGTCAGAACAAACAACGTAAGTAGAAGCACAAATTTGTAAATTACAGCAGACACGTGTTTCGGCGTTACAGGGAACGCCTTTTTCAATGCAAAAAAATACAAAAATTATTTTTTTGAGCTAAAGTCCAGGACACCCCTTATTTTTATTATTATTTTTTTTTAGACTTACTAATATTATTATACTGTAAAAGTTTTAGCTTCTTACTCAATTTTTAAGCGGGTGCTCAATGACCCCTTAATTTATCATTAGCCGTAGTATAGAAAATGCTACCAGTTTAGAAAAATTTAATTTCCCAGCTGTATTTTTGTAAATAATTATTTTAATGCAATGCATATGCATATTACCAGTGCATATTATAATATGTAGCATTGGTTTTTCAGTTCAATGAGCTTTTTTACCCCCCCCCCCCATACGCATGAAGTTTGAGGGAGGGGGTTGAGCACCCTCTTTCAGTTGAAATAGGAAGCTAAAACTCTTCCAGTATATCCACAAGTTTTAAAATATTGAGGGGTGTCCCATTATCTAGGGGAAAGTTTTTACATGTATTTTTGAACCACCCTATTCAGCATTTTATTTTACTGTATTTCTTAATATATGTGTGAACAAATACTAAGAAAATTAGGTAGAGCAATAATTCCTCCGTTTCCAACTAATTCCTCCCTTTGTTTCAAGATGTATCTTGATATTTGACCAGTTTCCCCTCTTGACCACTTTACTCCACCTGATCCAACTCGACAGTTGAATGGATTGGTATTTTATCGAATTTAGGACTGATGATTCATATTGAATTCTAAGAGAAGGGGGGGGGGGGGAGAGGAATTCAATTTTAAATGCTTCCATAATTGCAAAAGCTTGTTGTTTAAGCAGTAAATGTGTGAACAATTTTACACAACTTTAATGATTTAGTTTACTTTGTAAATGTTAATCAACGAATTTAACAATGGAAATAATCACACATATGATTAACCCAGTTACAAAATTGACAAAGTAATTAGAGAAAGAAAATTATTAAAAGTCATTAATTGCTTTTTTTTTTTCATATGGGACATGCGTCTTTTTTTCTCGCTTCACGAAATAGCTGTCCTGTGCTTTTAATTCAGCAATGTGAAAACTGAAAAAAAGTCAAATTTGATGTCAGTTTACCGTAAAGCTTCTTAAATGCTGATTGAACTCTATTCCCATTATGTAAAGATAAATGCTTTTTCACTATGCTGAGATTTTGATTGAAGTACGTACTCTTTTTTTTGAAAACTGCATTCCTTCGCTTAATTTGTTTAGTTACAAAAATAAAAATGCTTTCCATAATGTAGTTTTAATCTTTCTCTCTTTATTTATCTTTTGAAATGACACTAGCTAGTTTTCGCATACTCTTGGATCTAGAAACGCAGAAACAAAAACTCATTTTTTATAATGATTAAACAAAGAGTCAAAACTAAAAAAATAAAAAGTTCTTAAATAGAAGTACTCATAACGTTTAAAATTTAAAATGTTTTTTGAAATAGAGAAAAGGAAATGATTTATATATTTTCAATTTTGAAGTTGAACTCATCTTAAACGTTTTTCGATTCTTCTCTTCTCTCAACCGCAAGGACATTCGGTTTTTGAGGTGACGCTTTGCACACCCAGGCAACGGGTCATTGCACTTAGCTCAGTTTTCTGCGCGATCAACCATTTAGATAAAGTAATTAGCAGCAATGGTGCCACTGGGGAGATGTGCCCTTTTAATACTCAGAATGGGTTCTATTAAAAATATATGTTAATGATTTAACTAATGCCAATTTATGCGCTATTGGTTTGTAAATCTAAATAAGTGAATGCTACATCAGTTTTAGTATTATGATTGAAAATAAATTTCCTGTTTATGTTTTCGTCTAATTTCTTAGATAATTAAGTTCTTTTGTATTTAGATTAATTAATTTAGCGCAAGATAACATTCCATGGCTTTTGGCAAGCATAAGTTAAACACTATTACCAATTTTGGTAATATCTTTGAACCAGTTTAAAAATTTCTTAAGGTCCACTAATGTAAATTTTTAGCTATTTTTTCTGAAACTGCGATTTGTTTTGTGAAATTTACCTACCCTAGCTAATGCGGAAAAAGTGAAAATGGAATGAGAGAAAATTATAAATTTAGAGTAGTTATTAGTCAAGTACGGCAATAACTATATAAAAATGATGTAGTAACGAAATTTAGGCACTTAAAGAGATTGCTTTCATGTTAAAAAATGTTATAATAGTATTGCGTCGATTTTTTCCCTTTAATTGTAAAACTTGCGCAGGTTTCGTTGTACCACCTTGAAGAAGGCCTTACACACATCCATTACATTCCCAAAACTTAAAATTCGTGCACGTCTCGACTTGACCAATGACCTGCCTGATTCATTAGTTCGAAACTCAAAGTGTTAGTGAAAGGCAATTAGAGTTTTTTGGAAGTCCAAGAGTTATGTAACCCAACCTAGAGAGTACGTGAATCAACGATTTTTCAAACTGTTTGCATTAAAACTGTAAAACTTAATGAACACTTACTTCGAGTTTTTACAAAATCTGACATGGCCAGGGTTTTGTACTGTTTGAGTAAAAACCATTTTAAAAAATTATTAGAAAGAAAAAGTTTTCAAACTCGCTTAGATTTTTCCTTTAGAAAGTGGTGCTGCAAAGCCTTATTACATTTGCAGGTAGCCTCCCCACGACCTACATTGCGTTAACTCAATATGAAATATTTTGGATAAAGATATAACATTGGATATCAGATTAACGTTTTTATATTTTAGTCCATTGCTTAACGCATTAGCATCCAAGGTCGTTTTTAAGAGAAAGTTTTGAAGTTAAGTTTTTATTCATCAAATAAGATGGAGAAAAATAATCGATTTTTTTTTAAAACTAATCTAATTGGTAATAACTTCAAGCGCATAGCCAGGAGAAGAAGCATCTTAAACTTGATGGATGCTAACAAATTATTGCTTTTTTTCTATTTTAATTTAATAAATGAAATATTTATAGAACTTTGAGCCAAAGAGAAAAACAACTGAAATGTGTTCTTTTATTATTATTATTTTAAAGTAACACACATGCAGTTCCCATACTCTTCAGTTTCATTGAGAGTCAATGTTGTCAGTTAAACAATGTTTTTTTTTATTGGATTTGATAATAATTTATATTGTATTGAATAATAAATCAAAACTCAATTTTCGCCAATTTTATTTGAGCTTTTAGATACGAATTATTTAACTTGGATACAAAAATTATTCTAGTTGCATGCTTTCGAAAAAGTTGAACAAATAACTGAGAAGTTTAAAAGCACACAGCTGGCTTGTATGCGAATTGTGTGAATGAAATAAATTTATTCGGTTTTGCTTAACATCATCTCGTGTAACACGATAGTAGCGTAATATCAATTAGGTTAAGCAATTTCAAATTTCAAAACGGACGATGGGTGAAATTCTGTTTTTAAAATTTCAATGAGACGTCAAATTTACGGATTAAGCTGACGTGGTTCTCTAACAACTAAAGCTTTCCTCGAAAACTTTTTCTCTGTAATTTAAGCACGTACTTGCAAATGTGTTTAATAATGCTAAATTCGCTCTTTATGGCTAAATAAATAATACATAATCCTAACTCCTTTTAAAGATATACTTCCTTCTAAAATGAAATCATGTCATAATCAGGATCATAACATAAACTGTACTAAGTAATTTATACAGTTTTTTAAACAGATAATTGGTGAAATCTCGCTTTCGGAATTTCAATGAGACTTCGATTTCTGATTAAACTGACATGGCTCTCAAGTAACTAAAGTTATCCTCGAAAATATTTTTTTGTAATTTTGAATGCTTGTAAATGTACTAGATAACGATCATTTTATTAGTCAATGCCAGAAAAGAAAATAAAACATTAACTCAAACTGAAGATCTTTTATCATTTTGAAGCAAAATCGTGTAATAGGACAACAACGTAATATCAATTGTACTAAGTAATTTATTCAATTTTCTACGCAAACGATAGATGAAATCTTGTTTTCGAAATTTCAATGAGACTTGAATTTCACAAATTATAAGATGACATGATTCCCAAGTAACTATTTCCACGTCGATCACTTAACAGGCCTTTAATTATCATTACAGTAATTGTTGCTCCCTTGAGGTACATTTTATTCAAATCACTTTCCGTGACGCTTAAGGAATGAACTATTTCAGTAAGGCTGTAATCAGAGCAAGTTTTTACTGAGACGTTTGCGCTTTCTAATATGCTAAAATGTGACACCCACTTAATCACAATTTATCAAAAATATTCAAATTAGTTTGAGACAGCTGTTCGACATCGTTACCTAAATATCTACTTTCATTTCAAGGTCTTTGCACCATGAAAAGATACATTGGCATCCAGTAACGAAATGGTCATTGGGTTAGAAATCAAGACATTTTTTATTTGTTTTGATTCTATGAAAATAAGAAATTCATCCCGTAAGGAAAAGACATTATTTCCACAACTAGGACATTTTATTGATTGCAACTGAAGTAACATTGCGCATCCTAAATTATCGGTAACCATATGCAATGTTCTTCTTTAAAAACTTCATAGGTTCACAGTACACTGCCATTGTACCAGTTTCATTTGTAATATTACATTGTAAAAATTTCTGTGTAACCTTAATTCATAAAATCGGGGGAAGCATAGCTGCCTCCATTGCTCAGGAGTAACTTAACTGATATAATTGGAGTAAAGTTGCACATCGCTTGTGGAAGGTTACACCATGGTAATGTAACAATCGCGTAACGTCTCACTAATTTCTGCGTTAGGTTACACCAGAATTTTCTGTATGCTTTCAGAAAAATTGCTTGAAAGTTCACACATTAGCAAAAAATAATCTTTCATCTGTCTTTTTTGAATGGGTATTCATTTTTGATTGTAAGTAGATTTATACTTCAAGTTAGCTATTCGATGGTTTAAATTATCCCGGTATAATAAATGGTAAAGTAATAATTTCTTTCTATACGTTTTAAATTGAAAGTACAAAAATTAATTAGTTGGTTGCTCTACTTAAAATTCGTTATAAGAGTATTAAAAAAATCATGCTATAAACCCCTTGTTTTTTGTTTTCTTTACAGCTTTTGCTTTCAATCATTCGTACTTAATATTTATCAAGTTCATGCTTTCTCACAACCAATATACACCAATAATTCATTTATTTTGATATGCAAACAAGACATTTTTATTGCATTAATAGGAGAAAAAGCATCCAGGACACCTGAGTGGTGTCCAAACCCACAACGCGAGTCTCACAGACAGGTCGCAAAGCATAAGAGTTTTTACCGCTCAGCCACAAAGGCCGGTTTTCGCTTCGCTAAGAAGAGTTTACCAGCCCTGTGCCGATGCTGATATTTACGTGTGCGCTTTGAATTCTACTGACTGCAAGTGGGACGCACACAAACCATAGTGCAAGGTTTCTCCAACAATTTGAGTTTTTTAAACAATAATACTTCAAGAATGTAACATTTTTTTTCATTGATTCTGGTAACCTTACGCAATATTTTTACAGTGTACTTTTCAAACGACTTACATAATAATATAAGTTTCTATCAATCAAGGTCACAGGAAAAGCCATAGAAATAACAAAAACAGTAGTCACCGCTTAATGTGATCCCTTTGGGATACAATGATTTTGATAACAATAACCGAGTTATATCAATAAACGAATCACGGTATTAGATAAATTTATCAATTTAAACCTCACAGTAGGAGTTTCAAAATAAATAGAAGAAACTCATATAATATTTTTGCAATCTATATTTCCATCAAAATTCAATAATTGTATTAAAAACAGCCATCAATTATTGAGTGTTTTAAAAATTGTTTATTATCTTTTTTTTTTAAATCATCCGAGTGGTGTGGTACTGTTCGTTTAAACACTTTCAATGCATTCCTCATTTCAATATTTGTATGAGGTGGCGCAACATCAAGGCATTCTTTACTCGACTCATCAATGACAGCTGTTTTTCCATAAAAGTCTGGCAAAACTTCCAATTATATTATGTGTAAGCAACAGGGATATAATGATAAATTTCCATCTATGACTTTAACTCTTGGGATGATATGTCTGGAAGATTTTCTATCGGTTTTTAGTTAGCTTTTTTTTTTTTTACAAAATCTTGAACGAGCAAAGCAGTTTCTGATCATTTTCTATTTCTCATTCGAAAATTATAAGATATAACGGTGTAATGATCCCATAAAACCATCATTTCAACAAGCAAATGAAGAGAAAAATCGGATCAGTAGATTTTGATAACAATAAGCGATTGATAACATTAACCGCAATCACATTAAGCGGTATCTACTGCATATATTAAAAGATCGACATCAAAACACGAACATCTAATCTTTCACTAAACTTTATATTGTTTTTGCTATTATTTGTTTGAGCCTGAACATATTGTCGGTTTGAGGAAAAACTTAATAAACGCATTTTAGGTCGATTTTGAGGTTTTTGCACATTTGGTTACTAAAATCTGGGATGATAAATCCAAAATTACAGTAAAGCAGCTTCATGAAAATCAAGAAAAAAAAAATATTGCAACAAAAGTTCGCCCACAGATATTTTTAATAACTATTATTTTACATTTTTAAACACATTTCTGGAAATTAATCAAAAAGCAGTTAGTGAGTTTTTCCTCTTTCGACGATATTTGTAATGCTATAAAAATAACACCGATAATGTGAGTCAGGTAAATGTGATTCAATGAACCGAAAATGCTTTGGGTTGCCAAAAGTATAGTAAAAATATTACACAAAATTAATCCCGACTAAAGCAGTAATTTTTCTAAAATTTTAACTACCTTAAAAATAAAATAAGTGTTCAGAAAATGCAATTTTCTGGCTTGAAAAAGTCAATAGCCTTGTAAATATCCCATTTGGTTGATCCACCACCAGGGGCGTGCACAGAAATTTTGAGACCCGTCAGAAATGACTTTTTCGGGCCCCTATCCATATTTTTTACCTTTACGTCCCTACACATATTTCACCCCTCATTGTAAAAATCTCGGGCCCTCTTCAGGCTCGGGCTTGGGACAACAGGTATCTCCCCCCCTCCCCCGTGCACGCCCCTGTCAACACAATTTTCAACATTTTGCAAGATTTCGGCTTTCAAAAAGCTTTGGTTCTACCGAGCTTTTACCCGCCTTTAAGATAACTACGGCAAGGTTTCTCATGTTTGTAAGGACTCGACTACTTTAATAACTACACAACTTAATTAGAATTATCAAATGTCAAAATGTGTATTAATATAGAAAGCTTATTTTCAAACGTACAAGTGTGTGAAAGCTTATACTCCAAGAAAAGTTAAAATAATAAATCATTTAATGTTTTTATCCATAGTTTATTTGTGATCAGAGAACCATTCATATCTTCTTGCAATCAACTGGAAGCTGTTACTTAAATGGCTAAACTAATGTTGAGCTTTTCTGCTAGCATGAGCATTAAACGAGCATGTTATCAGTAGCGTCACGAGTTACCGCTGTCTGGAAGGTTTATTATCTTTGCATGGCAAGTCAAGCAAAATTGTTAAGACTCTATTCACCAAAGAATCCTTTTTGTCTTTAGAAGGAAAAAAAATCCTATCGTCTGAATTTAACGTTCCACTGCTTAAAGGAACTCAAGAAAGCATTTCTTTTTCATGTTATGTTGCCGTTTCTACCAAATTAAGGCCAAGAAATAAAATTAACACTCTGTAGTGACATTAGATGCAACAACTTACACGAAGTAATGAGTTTTAATAGGGATTTCAACAAAATTGAACAAAAAAAGAACTTATGAGCAGGGCCCGATTAACATCTGAAGTTAGGGGAAGCTAAGTCTCATTTCAGGGCCCCCATCTTTTGTTTTCAGTATTTATTTTCTAAAGATTTTATGCACATTGAAACCAAACTCACAAATGCTATATGTACCTATTATTCCCAAAAACAGCCAAGCAGACTTCCAAATAAAGTTTATTCCCCCCCCCCCTCCTGACGTATTGAACTTTTGTACACTACTCATTTTTTCTCCCATTCGCAGCAGATAAGTTGGTGTTTCAAATTTATCACTTCATAAAATTTATCAAATGTCATAAAAGTATATTGTAGCACTTAGGGGCCAATTCCACAGATGAAAATAGATTACTACGTTATTTTATGAACTGTGTGCTCACTTTTTAAAATTCATCCAAAATCTTTATTCAACGAGTTCCAAGGTTTGAATGCAGTAAAAAATACATTCAAAAACAGAAACTGAGAATTTAAAGTCATTTTTGGGCCCCCTGTTAATTTTGAAGGGAAGCTCAAGTTTTCTGAGCCTTTTGGGTAATCAGGCCCTGCTTATGAGTGCAACGTGCGTTAAACGAATCAGGAAAAGTACTAATTCTTTAGAAAATCATTAAGGCGCAAGTTATAGTATTAGTACGTCTGGAATATAAGACATTTATAACTAGCTAAGAGAGTTTCAATTATTGAATAACGTCTGTGATTGTCGTATTAAGTTACTGGAAAATAATGAATTTAATATTAATATTTTAAAAGGAGATCATTACAATCATTCAGGTATCTTAGAGCCATTCCGGATAACTTTTCGTTACCTCATAGTTTTTATATTATAATATATTTTAAAGTCATAAAGAGCCGTAAATCTTATTTTATGTAGAGATCTTTAAATACATAATAATAATGACGTATAGCAGACTTTAATTGTAAGTATACAGGCGAACCAAATGGCCTTTTAATATTCTACTACGGGCAAAGCCGTGCGGGTAGCGCTAGTAATGAATAAAAACTTCTCAAGTAATTGCAGTTATCCAAAATTATGAAATAATAATTATAAATACCTTTTAAAATGAATTGTTAATCTCGCATAGTCATCTTATCATTTAGGGTAACTTAGTGTGAGAAATGAGATGTAAACTAAATGAATTTATGAATAGAGCAACTTTGAATCACAGAAAAAAAGTATAAAAAAAAGTCACATTTTTATTTCACAGCATAAAAAGATATTTATAATTTATTTTATCGCATACACTATTGCAGTGTAGGACGAGAGCTTTCAGCAACTTTAAAACAACATTCAATAAAAGCAACCAAACAGTAATTTCCCCGATTATTTTGCACAAATACATGTACACTGAAACAATATCAAATGGTGCAACGTTAACCCACGTGGTTCAAAGAATTACCCTGAATGACTAAAATGCTTTCGTTCTATTAATTAAACTTCCAAATTTTATATTTTACAAGTGTAGTGTTTAACATTTTATTAATGTTGAGACTTCATTTTTTTTCAGAAATTATTCGTTTGCTTTGTGATCGTTTTCTATTATTTATAGAAAAAGGAGTACTTGTAACGATTAGTATTTGCAACGTAAGCATATGTAACGATTTGTTTCTAAATGCTTTTAAAATTCAAACGAACTGGATTGTTATAAGCTAGTAAGTAATGAAAAGAACTTAGTTTGTAAAAGATAATGAGTTTAATTCAAATTGAGAAAATTTTCATTACTTGATGATATATTTTGTATTTGTTACTGGTTTGTAGTGCTCCAACTACGCTATTTCGGAATTTTCAGCCTGCACATCCAAGACAAAAGAAAAATCAAAAAAAAAAAAAAGAAAATTAAATAAATTAAATAACAACATTTAAAAGGAGAAATGAGGAAGTTAAAAATTATGTTTTCAAATTAAGCTTTTTATGAGAAGTTAGGTGCAATAAAGAAAAATGCCAGTTTCTTCATGCTTGTTCCCAGAAAATTTAAATAACTTCAATTTCTCAATTTGATGATACATTTTACTAGTCCGGATATAACTGCAATGGATGTACATGCTCCTCGATTCAACGATATCCTTGATTTAACGATAACTTTTTCCAGTTCCTTGACAATCGTTCAATTGGGGTTATACTGAATTAATAGCTTTAAATTCCCTAGCTATTTTAATAAATTTTCGCATTGAATGTCACAGAAGAGTCAAAACCATATTACTTATTGAGTTTCACTAATTACCAGTCGATAGCTGTGATGACTTTTTATATTCGGAGACCTGTCACCAAACATTTTTTGGGGCTGCTTTTCAAAACAGTTACCAATGCAAAATATTTATCTATTATAGTGCCTAGTTTCTAGGCACTATACCCCTATAATTGTTAGAGCTTATCGGAATTGCTACATTTGCGACATGGTAAACCACGTCCCTGTTCGTTAATAAAATCTATTCAACGAATCATCAGCAACAAAGTTATCAAGCAATTTACGCATTAAGAGATGCTTCTAAGCTTTTGGAAACTTACTGAATCACTTAAAAGGAAATAGTGAGTTTGACAAAAAATAAAAAATTCAACACTCAGAAAATGAGGCAAAATTATCTGATCAAAAGCTTAGTAAATGATAACCAACACTTATTATACGTATTAAAGAAGTGCCTAGGATCAATTTGTCTATCCAATAAAGATACTTTCAATAGATACAGTTTATAAAAGGAAATTAGGAACTAGTTTATTTTCCAACTTCTTAATGAAATTGAACTTCCACTGGTTACAGCGTGCAATGACTTTCTTTCTGTTGAAATCATGTTTATCGCTTTTAGAATTTCTATGCTTCAAAGCATAACAAAAAAACTGGTACATTACAGTCCGGGCAAAATTTTTTGGCTTATAGCAGACTCGGTCTTCATAATAAAGAACAGAGGAAAAATACTAGCTTCTGTCTTGATTTTTTTTTCTCTCCATGGCGGAATAAGCATCACGAATTCGAAAAGTCTCAAAACTTCAGCTGGGGCCAACAAAGTACTAAATCTTAAATCCTGGTGTGATCAGGGCTTCGATGTGATCAGGGCTTAGTTTCTAGCAAAAAAGAAGTTTAGGTTCTGTCACCCTCATTATTCAGAACTTATGTTCATACGAAAGTAGACTAAAGTTAGTCAGAGTTCAATTTAATATGTAAAATTTCACCGAACAAAGTAAAAAAGAACTAGAGGATCTGCGATTCCGTCAACTCCGTGGAAAATTAGACCATGTATGTCATGCAAGTGTTGTACAGAATAAGCAAGTATTCACTTTCTCGATTATTATTTGAAGTTTGAGTTAACGACTTACACCTATGTGATATTGTAGGTGTTACGAAATAAAATTCTCATTTATACAGAAAGAATCTGTTAAAATATCAGATAATTTACATTTATATTTAGTCAGTAATTTTATACATTACATAATACGTGAAGAAGTATGAAGATCATATTCTACAGATAAAACAGCAAGTGCTAACCGATAATACCGAGCAATTTACACAAGTGTGAATTTTGTTTCTTTTCGATTTTAATGATCTTCTATCGTCAAACTAATTAATGAGAATATGAAGACTCAAACTAAAGGGCATGATTAAATGCTATTTTCATGCAGTTGAAAAGTAGATAACATTTGTAATTGGCCGTGTTGATGTCGTTCTTCAAAATAAACTGGTGATTGAAGCACTGAAATCAACCACAAAATGGAGAAAAGGAAGCCGAAAAATACTTTTCACTTCCTTCATGGCAAACCTTTGCGGAAAAATGTCGCCGAATTCTTTTCCCCAGTTACGGAAGGTCAAGTTCGAGGCTCACCCATTTTGTAAAGCAGTAACTTTTTTCTTTTTTATTGTATGATAACCTACTTTGAGAGCTGCAACTTCACCCAACTTCGTTCCTGCGACGTTATCCTCCCAGGTTACGAGGTGTTTGAACGGCGCGATGACGTGGGTTAGTGATTTTTTGGAGGCATCTCTTTCGCTGAAGATTCAAGCAATAGAGAAATGATCAAATCGTGCGATTGTTATTTACACCAAACTTGCAAAAGACTGAGCTTAGCTTTTTGTAATTTATAACTTTTTATTTTAATGTTTAATTTGCTCCGGATAAGATAGTATAATTTTATTCTTGAAAGATATTCTAACCAATAAGAACTCGAGTAATTGGTTTGATAACTCTTATCTTTTTTAGTAGATACTATTTTTACTCGACTGCGCGTGCGCGACGCAAAGGAGGGTAATGTGTTTCTCAGTCTATGTATGTATGTCCGTTTCTATGTGGCGTTCTAGGGGCTAAACGCCCTGGTAAATTTTGGTAATTCTTACGTCAATCGATTTGTCTTAACCTTGGAAGTGTCACTAAACACAAGACAGTAATCAAAATTTACCATATCAACAACCAGATGACAAAATATGGCAGTTCGAGATCGGCGCACGTTTGGTGTCGCACGCTACCTGCGTGCGAAAAATGCAGGCAGTTTTCGCTGCCTAATTTTTTTTGTTTATTAAGTCTACTAATTGGGATCTTAATGGCCGAGTGGTCTAAGCGATTGCTTCTCCCACTTGAGGCGGTGGGTCAAGACACCGTCGCTCCGGATGTACTTTCCCCTCTTTCTGATGTGAATTCTTTCATGTGTTCTTTATTTGTATTCTGTACTGTAATAAAAAGTATATTATGCGTAACGAAGGCAAGACACTCAGATTGTAGTCCTCACCAAAATAAACCCGTGCAATAAGCACCAAAAGAAAGAGAGTCAGTCTACTAATTCGATTTTCATTTCTAACATGTTGCATTTGTTTTTGCCTTGATTCAAGGGACTGAGTTTCGCGACGTGTACTTTCTTGAGAGGCTTTTTTAGTTTTGCGAGAAAGATTTGACTGACGACGTTTCCTATTTCGCGTCATCATGAGTTATACAGGCTGTTTATATAGCTATGCTGTGGTTGACTTAAGTTCGCGCATTTTTGCCGAAGGTCCAGCCCATGTAGCTTTAAGTCGAGTTAGGTCCCTTAAGAGACTAATTATCAGTAGTTTAGACCACCACAAGTTACTTAATAAACCTCACGATACAAACAAACTCTCCCAATGAAATTACAAGGTTGCGAAATGTACCGTCTTATAATCGTAATAACTAAGTCAATGAAAATTAACTAAAAAGTGTAAAATAAAAAATTATTAAATAAAAACAAAAAACCTGACTGCGTAAAAACCAAAAAAACTAAAAAGAAAAATGTATAAGCCCAGTAGTTTAGAATGTCATTTAGTATTACTGAATAACTACACCGCTGAAATAGTTTTGTAACCGTACACAGATAAGACAAATCATAAATTCAAAAGCAGAATAGAAGGATCAACAGTCGGGGCCCATTCAAATTTTACGGGTTTCCTTGAATCAGAAAGGAATGGGCCTCGACTGTTGATCCTTCTATTCTGCTTTTGAATTTATGATTTGTGTTATCTGTGTACGGTTATAAAACTATTTCAACGGTGTACTTATTCAGTAATACTTAATAACATTCTAAACTACTGGGCTTATACATTTTTCTTTTTAGTTTTTTTGGTTTTTACGCAGTCGGGTTTTTCGTTTTTATTTAATAATTTTTTATTGTCAAAATTCCGAAACTGCACTAGAATTTTTAATTAGGGGAAAGTAGTGCAAAATCTCACAGACAATTAAAAGAGACCCCTCTCGTTTCTCGTTATACGTGCTATTATCCTATGAAAAGAATATCATTGCGCCTGCATCATTGTTTCTCGCTTCTTGATATAGTAATAAACAATGAGGGCTGTGCGTGAGCATCTCCAGAAGTATAAATATACATTAATGCTATATTACAAGCGTACTTGATTTCATTCTTAATCTTAACTACATCTGTGAATGTAATTTGAATATACATAAATAACACAGAAACATTCGTTTTGCGACTCATTTTCTTGGAAACATGCGGTGCTTCCAAGATTTTTTTTTATTTTTAAATTTAGAACTTTAAATTTTTTCGGAAATTTTGCTCATAGGGCTGAGTCCGATACTCAGTTTTACACCAAAAAATGAGTGAAAAAATTGTAATATTAGAAAAAAAAATTATTGTATAGTATATAATATGGTTGATTTCAATTTTTTCTGAGGGGGGGGGAGGAGTCATCATGCTTTTGAACTTTTCACCTTATTAGCGCCTCAGAAGAATGTTAATGGTTAATATAATGCTCCCTTCCCTTCCAAATGAAAATAATGGCTTTGAAACGGTCGAAAACTGAAAAAAAAAAAAAAAAAAATGTGTGATTGTGTGCGTGGGGGGGGGGAGGATTTCCAAAAAATGTGACCTAATGGGGAAAAACGCTGGTCATGTTTGGATTCAGTGAGCATTTTTCATAAGAATCAGTACGAGTCGTGTCACAAGCATTTAAACTTTTTCTTTTTTTTTGCCTCGCAGTTTTATTAAAGTAATTGCTATAAAAAGCAATGGAAGCAAGTGCCTGTTGGCTGTTTAGTTTAGGTGTGAAATTTTTTTGAAAACGTTCGGAGTTTTTTTGTCGAATCGTAAGGTGATAAAGATCCTAGTTTGTGTGTCTGAAAGACTAATACTTTTGTATGGAGTAAATAAATGCCTGAATTCAGAGTATTTAATTTAGGCTAATTTGAATTGTATGAAGTTTCAGCAATGATGATGAAAAAAAAAAGTTCGATTCAACTAACATATTGGATAAAGAGACTACATAAAGTAAAAGAAAGAAAATATAAAAATGCAAATTGCGATGGTGAAAAGTGCGATTGCACATAGGAAGGACTGAACTATTTGCAACAGTTTCGTAGTAAAACTGATCGAGTCAAAATGACAATGACATTTACAAATTCAAAATTTAGAAATTTGAAATAAATCTTCAGTTTAAAAAATCGCAATTTTTAAATTCCTCCTATATTTGGCGTTTGAATTTTTCATGCATATTTCTCATTAAATAAAAAAGCGGGGGGGGGGGCGGAGGAAAAAATGTTATGGAAAATTTATCTTGATTTCACGTTGCCTAAGGTAAGAAATAATTAATCCACACTCCATTTAAAACATTATAGTTTGTAAATCAGATTTTTCTTTCAATTAAGTTTTATGACTCATAATATTTCAGAACACCTTGAGCAAAAAAATAAAGCAAATATCGCATAAATAGTCTTCATGGCAAAAGTACTGGAAGGTTACGGCCTAAGGATAACGTTTAACCTAGTTTGTGCTTATTTTTCTTACACGGTTATTATATAATCATCACTCTTCAAATTGAAATAGCGAATGCTCAATGGTACATCCTCTAAAGTTGCAATTTTACTTTCTTAAGTAATCAATGCAACTAACACAGTTAACAGCAAACTACACTAATGACAGAAAAAAATACTTTCCCGGTAAATTACATCAAATTACGCATTTGGACAAATGTCGGCAGATCATTTAAAACGTATTCTTTACAAAGTGCTTAATTTCTTTTACCATTTAAGAAAATTTAAATTAAACGCTTCACGCGTTCTTAGTCAAACCATAAAAGTTTTTTCACATTTAGAAAGGGAACTGATATTAGTGTCTGCTTAAATGAGCTATTTTTCTTGCTTTTAGAGCATCATTTCCTTCTCTTTACGGTATTAAACACCACCTTTTTCAAAAGGTCATAGTCTGAAAAAGGCTACTTCAGATACTTAATTAGTCTTTAACAACCGAGTTCTCGTCGTTCCCAAAGTGTTATTGAGCCTTTTTTCCTACACGGCTGTCAACAACCGGTTAGTGTTGCAGCTCAGAAATTCAAGTTGAGTTTCCTAAAAGTTTCCAAGCACTCCCGCTGTTGAATGAAATGCTTGAGTTGAGCAAAACGTACTTGGGTAAACTTAAGAAAAGCGCTGAACTGGATCGCTCTTATGGTAATAAGCGGAAGTTAGGTAAGGCAGATAGGTGTTACTGATTTATTTTAGCAGATGAAAGCGTTGTTTGTCTTTATATCTCCTATTTGTCTTCACACAATTTAACGCATGGAAAATTTCTTCACCTAAGCGTAGATGGCTTGTATTTTCAAGTTCACTCTCAACGTTTTCATATTATCAAAACATTGTCGACCGGTCACGAAAATTCTTGTGATTTCCTCGTTTGATCAAATAACCAAGGTCTGACACCAGGCGCCTGGTTTGCCGATCGACTAAAAAGAATACTTTGGCGATTAGTTCTTTCCGAAGGAGAATCTTTCAGAAGCCATCTTTTCTTTTAAAACCTGAGAAATCATTTTATCTGGCAGCAGAGCATTTTTCGAGCTTTTAAGATTTTTCAATTTTGCCTGTCTGCAAACAACCGCTTATGAGTATCGCCAGGGTTGTGCAATGTACTCAGGTAACTCTCACGCCATGCCTTATATTTTTTCGTGAACTTCTTACCGTTTCTAAAGGTTCATAATTCCTGATTGACTAGTCTTCGAACATTTTCACTTGTGTTTCATCATGAAATGACCATTCATGTCTCTCCGATCCACCATGTCTTAAACATAACAGCTTAATATTTTATGTATTGTGATGTTCATGGAGAAAACACACAATGTCAAATTTCGTGTACATTTTCTCAATACATATTTGAAGACAATGTTTTGTAGAATGATTCTTCAATATTTTTAGTCTAGTACTTCGGCAATTTCTTAACTTTTCTAAATAAATATTGAATTTCGTTTCCTGATTAGAGCATAGAAATGCTCCAATGAGGAAACAAATTCAACCCTACATGATATACGATGCCAAAACAGCTAAGGCAGTAGCAACAGAGACAATAGATGATTTTCTTTTACACTTAATAAATAATAATCTGCAGATCCGTGGCCCTTTTTTTTTCAATGATTGAAAGGAAATATACTCATTCGCATTTTTACAGGAGTTAAATTTAAATTGGGGGATTGAAATATGCTAAAATAGTGAAACTTATAAGAGTAACAATTTTATAAGGCGTGAAATACGTTTGAACAGGCTTTAAAAGTATCTCTGGTCAACTGTGAAGCAAGTCTTTAAAGTAAGTATAAAAATATTTCATTGATAATAAAGGTGCATTTATAATTATAGGAGAAGTTTTCTAAAGAATCGACTATTTTTGAAAGCTACTAGAAGAAGTTTTCTCCCTTAGCACCACCAAAGCATACAGTAGAGTTGTGTAAAATCGTTAAATCTGACAAACAACTAATGTGCTAAAAATATTACAAAAATTTAAACATTTGGTTAAAAATTAAGTACAATGGTAAAAATTGACGAAACGATTTTAGAAAAAGTAGTTCCAATTTCAAACTCAAGAGAGTCTACGACAAGTAAGTACTGATATAACTGCAATTTTTAAGGCAACAGTTGCATTTTCTTTGAAACTTAATTCAATGCAACTAAAGTAATAATTTCAATTTATGTGATAATTACCAACCTCGATAAATTATTATCTCTATTTGCAACAACCTGTAACAAGCACTGGGTTTAGCATTACCAACACTACTGGGTCATTCTACTCTTCAACGAAAGAAGTCCGTAGTTCAAAAGTCCAATTGTAGTCGGGGGCATCTTTCCAAATATATTATTTTGCTCTCTTTAATGATTTCCATTTTTTATTCTATCAATTAATACGGCCATTATTTATTTTTACTGATCTAAACGTAATTTACTTATAATTTATAGCTACGTAATGAACCATGAGGCTTAGATAAAGAAGTCCTAAATTGAAACAAAATTTATAAAATTATCTTTCAATTTTTCAGAAATTGTGTTTAGGTTCTGAGAAGCCGAGAACAAGTGGTAGAGAGAGTGAAAAACTAAATAAAGTTTTTTTCAAAAACAACCATCATATATACATGTAAACCAGCATACTATTTCACAACCTATCTTTTTAAAGTTTTACATGTAAATGCAAAAACTTAAGATATTTAACCGATCTTTTAACGTTCTCACTCACTCGCTGATCTTATTTTTGTGCGTGCAATTGAAGTAAATTTTATTTATGTTTACACAAAATCAGTAAAAATGTGCTTCAAATTACTACTTTTCTCCATAATTAGTTTCTAAAAATATCATTATCTAATTCATTAACGTTCTAAACATTCGTAGGATGAAGTCAATTTAATGTTTCAATTTTACGTACGATTTTAATTGCATATCATAGGAATGCTTTTTATACAGTATTAAGATTTATTAATTGAGAAAGAGAGAGAGAGTCTACTATATATTCGATTAATAGTACTTCCCGGAAAGAAAAGGCTTCAACAGTACCCAAAAGAGATATTAAGCTATATTTTACTATTATTATTATTTAATCTCAAAGCCGTATCTTAATTTCGAATTCTGAAGTAATAGCTTCTATTCATGGAAAGAATTTATGGTAAAGTAAGAATGCTAAAAATAGTTATTTTATTTACCATTTTGTACAAAGAAAAAGTTTTTTACTCTCTAAATTTGTTACTTAAGTTATCATTTCGCAGTATGGCAAAATTTCATTGACTAAATTTACAATTTCATTAATCGTTTTACACTTTGAAAAATCTTAGTGACTAATTTGAAACTTCCATTTTTCTTAGCACGGTAAAGATTCCTTCTTCCTTTATCATTTTTCTCGGTAACAATAAATTTTATTGAATATACCTATCAAATAAAAAAATGTGCTTCAATTTCAGCATTAAGACTTTGAGGCAATAAGATTTTCTTATTTTCTTATGCGAAATTTTTTTCAATTTCTAAACTCAGAAAAAATAGAAAGAAAACTATTCAAACTAAAAATAAAAACGTATAAACGTTTACACAACCTTTTAAAGATTATCATACACGCTATTACCTTAAACTTCAATTTGTACTTAATGGCTTTGACCCAAATCTAAAATAAGCCCAAATATATCTTTAAAAGAAACTTCTTAACCTTTTATAGTATCCAAAAAACATCATTAATGTAGCTTCATTTTCCTCGTGTCAGTATTTTATTGCTTCGCAAATGTCAGATTAATGATTTCTTAATAAGAATGTGATCAGAATGAGCCATAAAAAACGAATAAAAAAAACTTTGATGCAGATCTTTAAAAATACGAAGAAAGAAGAAATTGTGACAATCAGAAGTAGATGAATCATGACGTTTATGTCACACGTGATTTCCAATATCAATAGTATTTTCCTTTTATCCACGCTTTCTGTCCAGAGTTTATTTATAGTGTGAAGTTCAGGCTTTCTGCTCCAAATACTCCGAAATGGTCCAAGTCTTCTTTATGTCACCAGAATACCATCTCCTTAAAATGTATGTCTTGTTATGTGACAAATTATTGGTCGAGATATTATCGTTTGATTTCTAGGGTTCCCAAATTCATCTATCTTTGGCTGATCATTAACATATCGCAAAAATGTTGCCCACTTGTGCGAGGATGGTTAGTTGGTTAGTAGTGGACTGTGCTAGATTGCCAGAGAGAGCAGAGAATTTGAGAAGTTTCCGGCAAGACTGTTTCGCATCTTCACGCGACAATGGGTTCTCTAGTGGACAAAAGAAATTGATTGCCATTGGTCAAGGACGAGTGCGTAATATGTCTTTATCAGTTTGTGTTCTAACTTCCGTTTTTAGTTGATCATTGAGCTAAAATCTAGGCCATGTTATTGAATAGCTTATTATAAAGTATGATTTGTGGATGTTGGAAAATGTATGTGAAGTATGCCACACTAACCCACTAAAGTGAAGAATTTACTTTCATAAGTCGGAATGTATTTATAACCAACGATCTTTCTCGCTAATTGTAAATAAGTATATTACTCTTTCCTCATAAGTATAATTACTCTTTCTGTGTAATTTCATAAACAAAATCAAAATGACACGCATTCACATACCACTTGCGTAAAATCACTTTGGGACAAACATGTAGACCATTCATTACGTTATTGGGCTACAAGTTTGTATCGAAGCAGTGTAATAGTGATAGAAAGAAGCATAATTTTCGGTGGTTATTCCTGAATTTTTGAGTTTGAGAAAGAAAAAACAAGAATTTCTCTTGTTCTTCTGTGCCTATCTTCAAACTAAAACCTGAATTGTAAAGCTGAAACTCGGAACTTTTTCCATAACCATTCCATGTTTAAGCATGTCTTTTAACTTTGCCCTTCTAAGTATTTAAGTGCACTTTTACATGTTCATAGACTTTTAGGTCACCGGCACACTAATATACACTTCTGCATAAAAAGATTATTGCGTGAGAATTGAGGACTTGTGAAGAATTTTGTACATAAGTATTCAAAAATTCATGCAAAAAAAACAATAAATCCAATTAAAAGCAGAGTATTTGTTCTTACGACAGTTCAGCTTTTACTTAGTTCCATTAACTTTCAAATAACCATCAACTGTCAAAATTGTAGTTTTAAAATTGATTTCTTCTGAGAGCTTAAGAAATTTCAAAAAAAAAAAAAAAAAAAAATCGATTGAAATGAATCTATGCATGTTTTTAAATTTTCAGCTGCGATTAATCAAACATTAAGACAGATTTGCTGGCTGAAGTATTGAGAAAACTTAAATTGAATTTTAGAGAAAAATATATAATTTATGGCAAGATCTGGCAAACTAATTCATGTACATTTTTCTGAAATATTAGTGAAGAACAAACTATTTAACACATTTTTAGTGTTCAACATTTAACACATTTTTAGCGCATGTGTGTTACCTTTGTATGATAAAGCTGAATTAAATTCCTATTTCATTGTTTTAATGAAGATAAATTTGTTTCAAGCAGAACAGGCCAGTTTTCGCTATTTAGTGAACAAATGCAATTTTCTGAAACTGCAACAGTAGGGAAAACGTTACATATCTTTGCAAATTTGTAATGAAATCAAACTGCAGATGAGTTCAAATTGATTGTCAAAAATCAAAATCTGAGTGAACTTTTGCTTAACTGCAAAAGGTCACGGATATACGGAAAATGCAAAAAGTAATTTCATTGCCATCAATCATGAGCAAATGGTGCAGTGAAAGAGTACTATTAGCTCTTGCCCTAGCTTTATAATCAAAGCGCAACTAATGAAGCAAAGCAGTAGACTGTTAACGATGCGTTACAGTGAATAGTGTCCTTAATGAGAAGACCTAATTAAAAAGCAAACACATTATCCACGCAGACAAAGGTGGTTATACCTTTGTTTGCGTGTCACTGAATCACTGAATGACCAAATGAACATGATTCCATGCTTTCGACCATCTTAAAAATTCTCTCATAAAAATAACTTTTAAATTGACCGCTGGGTTGTTTGTGTACAAAGCCTTTAAAAATATAATTAACTTCCTAGATTTGTCGCTGGATACATGAGCAAATATTGTAGTGAAAGAATAACAAGGGGTTTTTACTCTCGTTTGATTATCAAAGAGCAGCTAATGAAAACAAAACAAAACTACTGAAAACTAAAATGAAACAGGTAAACAAATATTGCAAGTAGTGTGTTAGAGTAGATAGTATTCTTAATGTGAAAAACAAATCAAAAACCTAAGGAATTCATTTGCGCGTTTTAATCTGTTGCCCAATGCAGTGATTCAGCAAAGGGGTGTAATTCGATTCCGTTATCAAGCTAAAATAGCGGTTTTAACCTGGCTGTAGTATTTGCTGCGCAAAACCGAAGAAATGCAGTAAACTTCCCTGAGGTTTTAACTATTCTTGCGGTTTTGCAGTTTAAAAAAAATCGCATTTACGAAAAATTACCGTTATGGTTTTGTGCAACCAACGGAGCTACCAACATAAGTGGCATGACTTCAAGAATTCAAAAGATATCTTTTTTAAATAGTAGAAATTTCTATTCTTACTTTCAATTTCTTCAGCAACAAGTTAAAAAAAAGCAATTTTCTTTAAAATTTAAAATCATAGAAATAACTTGGGAAAGGATAAAAAATAATTTAAAATATACAAATAGAATCCTACGAAATAAATTATATTTTTGTTTTCCTGTCTATCAAGCGATATTATTGGTAATTTCCCGAAATTTTATTTCGCATTTATCTTTAGTTGGATGACTTTTAACTTGTTTTAATATGATTTTTTTAAAATTTTGATAATAACAACTCCAGTTTAATTAATAGATAAATGTAAACAATCACATTTGGATACACACGGAAAAGACCTACTTGAATGTATAATGAATATGAATACATTTTTCGCACATACATACTTCAACAATATGACGAAAAAATGCACAAAAACGTTATAACGGAGAAAAAACGTGCATGAACATGAAAACGACATTACCGATCGAACTTCTAAAATTATGCTCACATACTTAAAAAACTTCTTCACATTTTGAGAATAAATTGTTAATGTCTTTCTCATAGCCTTTCTTCTGATAAAGAGCAGCATAACTATGGGAAAAGAAACTTCATTCAGATTTAGTTCCGAGGGCCAAAACAGTTTTTTATTACTTTCGAAATATTGCAGTTTAACCCACATACGAAGCACTTTATTTGGTCTATAAAACTTCACAGTTAATTTCACAAGCCGACCTCAATGATTTAATGCTGTATACTTTTTCTCACCGAAGGTTATTTAGCTGAAATTTGAATGGTTGTGTGTGTGGATTTTCCTCGATTTATATGCAAATTCTTGGGCATTATTGGTGCTTATTTTTATGTATTTTGCGGTAGATTGCAGAGAATTTAAGGGAATGAAAAGGGTATATTTATAGAGCATTGACTCTGTTTGGCCCAAAATTAAGAAAAAAAACTAATTTCTTGGATTCTCAAAATATACTTTAAAACATGAAATAAAACCGCCGCTGCTTCACAATGCCTCTCGTTTCGACACATTTGATATTATTAACGGAGTGATTTTCATAAGCACAGTGGCTTAAAATAACTTTTACAGAAAAATAATATTAATAATATTAATAATAATAATAATCATAATAATAATAAACATACAAAAGTAAGTAAAAATGTAGTGCAAAGGTAAATTAAAGAATATTTCATTAAAATTATTTAATTACTGGGTCTGCGTAATTAACATAATATAACATTCCAGATCTCACATAGTTCAATCTGCATTTACTTACTGAAATATTAACGAGTACTTTAGTGCATTTTATAATTTACTAGCTGCCAAACAGTGTTCAATGGACCCTTAAGGATCCATGAGGAATAGCTTAACTAATTCAACTTAATTTTACAAGAGAAGATTTGTTCTGTTCATGGTTTTTCTAAAGTTCTAATGGAAAAAGGATTAGTATATTCAAAGTAAATAAACTAAAGAAATCGTGAAAATCTAAATTTAATTAAAAGTTTTTTAAAACACATTTTTAAAAAGTCAGGCTTTTAGTACTTGTTTCAATTTTTAAGCAAGACTTAGGTACAGTTTTGTTTTAAAATGCTTATTTCCTTTCTTTACTCCCCCCCCCCCACCCTTTTTTTCGAAAAAAGGAAAATAGTTGAGGAGACGAAGTTATTATGACTTTAAATTTGGGTAATACGTTGTAAAGAAATAAGTTAAAGATTCTTACAGATAAAAAGTTGGCAGAAAATAGGATTTCGTGACACTGGATTTTTTGAAAATGCCTTTGCGTGCCAAATGGAAAAGCGGGAAAATTGCAGTTCCTCAAGGGCGTGTTAACAAAGGAAATGCAATGATCGGACTTATTGCCGAGAGTAGGGATCTTTGATAGCAGCTGTTTACATTAATCCCTGAAGTTGACCAATACCTCCTCTGAACTATCGCCATACCCGGTAAGGAGTAGATCCAAAATTCTATCAGCAATGTGATCCAATTGTTTTCCCTTTCTGAGGGCGCGTTAACAAAGGAAATGCAATGATCGGACATTTTGTCGAGAGTAGGGATTTTCGACAGCAGCTGTTCCGATAGCTACTGTTAATCCCTGAAGTTGACCAATATCTCTTCTGAACTATGGCCATACTCGGTAAGGAGTAGTAGAGCGGGCGCTGTATGGAGTTGAGTATGCAAAATATGAGGACCGCATTCTGTAAATTGTTTTGAACTCAGAAAAGCTTGTAGATTACGATTCTGGATGTTGCCAGGAGGCTTGTTGGTCCATTAATTTTTAATACTCTGCTCCCTTAGGTACTAAGTAAATGAATTGAGCAAACTCATCTGAACCTGTTTAATGATTGTCCTAGTTACAATGCCCCGTTGTTTCTTAAAAATTAAGATATTTAAAGCTAGTTAATTTAAAATATTATTGATGCATTTGCTAAATACTTGCCGCCAAGAAATAAGAGAGAATACAGTTGATAAAGATCATACAGGCCTAATTGAAAAATATAATCAATATAAAAGAATAATTACAGATTTTTCGATAAGTTTTTTAAATTTTTTACGCGCCTAAAGCCCCACAGAAAACGAAATATTTAGATATTTGAGCAACTATTGTGAAATGGTTGAAATTTTGTTAGATTCAGTTATGGCTGATAGGAGTAATAATTTTGAACTGCATTTGTTGAAAACCAGACAAATTTTGCCTTACTTTTTCTCCACGAATCACACTAATTACGTTCGTGTGGTGACTCTTTATTTACAAGACATGATAAAGCTACCTTTAGAATTTGTAAATGATATGAAGAGAGGAATGCTGTCCGTCAAACGAACGGAAGGTAGATTGTGCAGTAAGTTCCGATTTAGCATTAGAGCAGTCTCAGAATCAATCTTTAGCAGTGACTGGAGTTTTGATTGGCATATTACAAAAAATGAAGATGCTATGCAGAGATGGCTACTTCTTTATCCGTTTAAAAACAGCATACATGAGGCTTTTTCTTCATATATCAGAATACAAGCAGACTCTACAAGTGACATTAATCAGCATAATGAATGGACGCAATCCAGGATCAATAAAGACAAAAAGGATATTCATCGACAAATATTTTATTACTTGCAATCCCTATAATCATAGCGAAAATTGCCCGCTCCGAAATATTTACACCGGTGAACTTGCTAATGAATCTTCTTCTGAATGTTTGCTAAATATTGTAGAAAATGGAGGGATTGCGACGTACGAAAAAGAGCGGTTTGTTTTCAAGAGTAAAAAGTTATCCGACCCTATTAAAAAAATTAGACAACTTAGTGACTACATATGAAAAAGGAAGAAAAACTATGTGTAATAAAAAAGTTACAAGATGCAACAGATATAAGTCTTTTTTAAAAAACATTCATGTTGGCTGATCAAAGAGGATTTGACACACAAATTTTAACAGCTCATGAAATTTTGGACTACCTCAAGTGCCTTTTTGACGTAGAAGGATTTTAAAGGAAACTAGCTGTACCCGACGCACGGTGCTACGCCATCAAAAAAATACATCATTATACTGATTTTCATGACAATCGGTTGAACGGGGCAGAAGTTGCTACTCTGCAGTGCCACCTGGTGGCGAGTGGCTTCAATCAGCATATTATGCACCTTCTCCGTGGAAAAAAAATATATATATATATATATATATATATATATATATATATATATATATATATATATATATATATATATAGCAATTTTCATAATAATCGGTCCAGGTATCAAGTGAAGCCGTGACTATACTCAAATTTTGTACTCACGCAGTTTGCAAGACCAATCAATCGCTAAAAATATCAAATAGAAAAGTTTTAAATCCCCCCGTTGCATGAAAAGTCATAAAACAATAAAGAAAGAATTTATTTGTTCAAACTCAAGAAAAATGGCAACAGCTAACTTCTTATCAATGAGATCTTTCACGCGAATTAATTTCTACAGCCGATAATTTTATTAGTATTTACCAATGGATTGTGACTTAAATTGGAATAAAAAAGGAACTATCGATCGAATTTTTTTCGAACTGGTCTATAAACATTCCCAGTACCAAAAATAACAAACGGTGAAAGTTTCAGCCAAATCTGCTGGGTAGTTTTTGAGTTCATGGATGACATACAGACAAACATTCATTTTTATATATATAGATTTCCAAAATTGGAACTCGCTCTTGAAATTGAAAGTCATTTTAAGTGCGATGCAAACGTGCAAACACGCTGATAGAGATTTTCAAAATTCTAAAAATTTTATTGTTGATGGTATGGCACTTGTTCACCAAATTCCATTAAAAATTTTCAACACGTTTCACGACTTTGCTGAGGCATTCTTCAAAAGAATCCACGATTTTTTCTTGAAGCCAAATGTAAAACGATTAGACATAGTATTTGACAGGTATGATGATCTTTCGATCAAATGTTTAGAGTCAGCTTTACAGAATAAGGGTCAAAAAGTTAAAAATGTTATAATTTCAAATGATAATACAAAAGTCCCAAGCAATTGCAATAATTTCTTTTCCAGCACTGAAAATAATTTATAGCTCGTTCATTTCTCTGTACTTCTGCTTCGAGATATGCACAAATAAATCAATATTTCGAGTTTGTGAAGGATTTGATGATCCATCAAAATGTTTTAAATTGCAAGGCTCTTTATTTTTTGAAGTACCTGAATTAAATTCCAATCACTTAGAAGCCGATTCTAGAATGTTTTGTCATCTATTTCACGCTGAAAAAACCATAACTACCCATATTGTAATTATTAGCGCTGATACAGATGTTTTCATCTTGAGAATTTATTTTTGGAATAAGCTACGTCTTGGTTGTTTAGCTCTATGGTTTAAGGGTTTGTACAAGAAGAAATTCATTTCAGAATGTCATTTGGCAGCTCAATCACTAGGCGAAAACATTTATCATATTCTGCCAGTATTACACTCTCTAAGTGGCTGTGATTCAACCAACAGATTGGGTTCTGAAAAACAAGGTTTAAAAGTTGCATCGTTGGATTTTGTACAAAAAGCTTTATGACTATTCGGGAATCCAGATCTTACTGTTGAACAGTTAACTGAAGTAGAAACTGTTTGCACTTACTTTTTCTCGAAAAATAAAAAAATAAAAAAAAAACTGCTGATGAGCTTCGGCATAAATTAATTACGCAAAATCTCGGTTTCCGTTTAAATTTATTAAGCATAATTTGCACATCAGATGCTTTACATTTATTAAGAGCTTCAGCACAAACATATGCTTGGATAAATGCTGACCAAACACTACTACTGCCTATTGATTATACCTTATTTGGCTACGAAAGAAGAAAAATGGTAAATCGTACCCGTGGCAAGTGACGAAGCGACCATTACCGGAATTGTTGATTCAGCATTGTAAATGTTCATCCAACTGTCAACAAAGGCTCGTTCTTGTAAAAAATTACAATTAGATTGTTTTTCACTTTGCAAATGCATCAATAATGATTGTCAAAATAAAAAAGATTGATTTTTATATTTTGCTTTTGAAGACCTATGTAAACATTTGTATTTTGGTATTAAATAATTTTTTCAACAAAAATTATTCTTTTAATTTTTAACTATTTTTGTATTTTTTTAAATTACCTAGCTTTAAACATCTTAAATTTTAAAGAAACAACGGGGCATTGTAGCTAGGACAATCATTAAAATGTTTCAGATGAGTTTGCTCAATTCATTTACTTAGTACCTAAGGGAGCGGGGTATAAAAAATTAATGGTCCAACAAACTTCCTGGCAACATCCAGAATCGTAATCAGCAAGCTTTTCTGAGTTCAAAACAATTTACAGAATGCGGTCCTCATATTTTGCATACTCAACTCCCTTTAGCACCTGCACTATAGGTCCAAATTCTACTTGCAATGATCCAATCGTTTTCCCTTTCTGAAAGAATTTTCTTACCACGGTTCAAAAGTACACGCAATGAACCGGCTTTTTGGTCAATATGAACAGGCTCATAGAGAAGTGCTGGTACTTCGTTGCTGCTCAATCCTCTTGATTTTCCAAAATATCAGCCAAGTTCGTATCGACACTCTCAGCGTTTTTATTTGGTTGAAAACTTAATTCGAAGAAGTAAAAGACATTCAGCTAAATAAACCAATTTAAAACCGTCACGGTATACATTTTCCGTCTGCAACAAAGCTAACTTTTCAGGAAATACTTTTTTCTAAAGTATTTACATTCACTATTCAGTAAGGTGGCATGCAAGATTTGCATTGCAATCACAGATAGCTGATTCATCCATAAAAAGAAGTCATATACGTAATTTGGATAAAATAAGTCGAAAGTAATTCATTCATAAAATTATCTAAAACGAAGGAAATCGATGGTTCTTTATTTACTTTTATTATTTAGTTGATTTATTACCTGTACAGTTCATGAAATATGCCTCATCGTATCGAACATGCTAAGGGTATTCAGTGGTTTGGAGAATTAAAAAAAATATATTGGTCGTATTCAGGTCTTGATTTGCACCGGTACTCAGCTCATGTACTTCATTTTTGTCTTATATGAATTTGACATATTAGATGGAATTCAGGCTATTGACGTATGAAAAAAAAGGTTCTGCGATCTATAGAGCTCTCACTCTTTTTTTGGTGGAAAAATGACTGGTTGCATTTATTGTTATTTGGTTTTTAGTTAATAAAGTTATTGCTTGGACTTGGTACTTCTGGAATCTAGTTAAGAAGTTTTTTAATCATACAAAAGTTGAATATTTTTAAAACTAAAGTAGTTCATTTTATTTTGTGCATACAAGCTCGTCACTTAGAGACATCAGAAAGAAGAAATCCCCCTCTTCTGGCTTTGAGAAATTAGTATATTTGCATATACACTGGTGTGGTTTAGGATATTTTCATGCACTGAGGACTTTGTCTTCCCCTTTCTCCCCTCGGAAAATTCAAGCTGTCGGGCATAAGTGGATATCTATTTTTCTTACTGGTCTTCTCTCCATATGTCAGAAAAAAACCCCATACAAACCGGTTATTAAATGTGTAAATGTGTTGACACTGAGTGTAGCATATATATATTTTGAGCTATATTTATCATAAGCAGTAATTATTGCTCATGAAATCTCACCGGAAGTTTTTTATTGAAATCATATTTGGCACAGATCCTGTAACACACTTTATTCAGTCAAAACTAATCAAAGCCATTAAATAAAAACAAAACCTTTCTTAATATCCCTGTAACACAGATAGCTATAAAAGAGTCTTCACCACGTGACCTCCCCAGCAAGTATGACGTCAGAGCGGGGTGGATTCAAAACACAAAAAAATAAAAACGCTGCTCACCACAAAAAGGGATGCCTAGCGGTATCCATGTGCCGTTGGCAGCACACACTCTTCGAGCTGGTCCCAATAGTTCAAAGCCACTATCACAGGTATAAGTTGCCACAGTGCTTGGGCCGATGACCTCAGAAGAAAATGCTATGCTTGCATGGGCTGGAGATCCGGGATAGCCGCAGGCACTCACTAGGTCAGGAATGAAGGAAGACAAAACGTTAAGATCGTTTAGTAAGAAAAAATAAATAAATAAAGCAAACATATGAATAAAAGACATAAGGATGTTAAAGACACAATACTTGATGACATTTCTTCTAGAAATACAATTTCTGTGATTGGCTTGTTGAAGGGTGTGTGGAGGAACTTATGACTCAGAAGGTATTGTTTTGACATGAACAATTGATTCTAATAATTACAAAATCATAAGTAAAACTCCACTGCAATAAATGTGCATTGAAGTGGTCATTAAATATGAAATCTTGCTGGTTTTTTTTTTTTTTTCAGAAAAAAAGGAATTTTGTGATCATAAATTTCGTGAAGAATTATGCCTTTTCATCAAAATATCTATCATAAACTTCGTGAAGAATTGTGCCTTTTTGTCAAAATCTTAAGCAGGAAAAATTTGCTATATGCTTTTTTTAATACACCAACTTTCAATTATTCTTTAATATCATAGCCGTTCAAAGTAACTTTGCGTCACGAACTTTGTATTGTAACTGCCCCACTCATATTTTTATTAGTGTTTTTTTTTTTTTTTAATCTATTGGCATAAAACTGAAAAATAATAATTTAAAAAAAAAAACTAAACTTTTGTATAGTTGTCAAAAATTAATAAATAATAATTATAAAGATCGTTTAAAATAATTTATTTCCATGGTTCAAAGTCCCTCTGCTGGTTAGAGCAGTTTGAGCAAGGCATAAATATGATGTAAATTTTTTTCAATAAAATTAGTGCAACATTGAGATGAAAAAAATAAAATTTCACTATAGTCGAAAAACCCATCTTTATTTCACAACGTCACAAGATGTCTATAATTAATGATATTGCATCGGATACTTTGTAGGAATATAAATATACATTAATTCTATATTATTAAGCATACTAAATTTCATTTTTAGTCTTACTTATATCTGTGAATAACTTGAATAAGTATAAATAATACGAGAAGGTTTTTCTTAAGATCTGCAATGAGATTCGTGTGCAACATACCATGTTTTCAAAATTTTCTTTTACGTTTTTTTTACAACGTGAAAATATTTTCGGACATGAGGCTCACAGGAGTGAGTCAGATACTCTGGTTTTACACTAAAAAATTGGTGAAAAATTTGAAAAACAAGCCCTTAGAAAAAATATCGTTTTAGATGATTTTAAAAATATTTTTGGGGAGAATATTCTCACTTTTAAGTGTGTTCATTAAGTGTTCATTAAGTGTCATTTTTTGAAATAACCTAGCACGTTTTTTTCAACTTTTCACTTCTCTAGCCCCTTTAGCAAAATGTTAACAGTTAATATGATGCCCCCTTTTAACAGTGAAACTATCGAAAACAAAAAATAGGGGGGAGTTATCTCCAAAAGGTATTGGTGATGTAGGAAAACGGGGGTAAGATTTGGATTCTGGAGTTCATTTTACATAAGAATCAGTAAGAATAGTTTCAGAAGCAAACTTAAAGTTCTTTCTTTTTCTTTCCGCGCAGTGTAACTAATTGCTTGATAAAAATATTAGTAATTTATGAGAAAATGACTTTTCTGAAGCTCCAAGAATGGGAAAATCGGAGTTTCAAATTTAAATGTAATTTGAGTTATAAATATTTCTTGTTCAAGAGTCGAAAGTACACAAACGTGAATAGAGAGAGAAAATTGAATGCAGTTAGTGGGAAATTGTTCCTCTTTTTTTTTCTCTCTTTTTAAGAAATTTATTTTTTTTTACTCTCGTGTCACAGTTGTAGTTTCTTCTGAAATAAGAGCAATTGGATTCTTTGAAATGACCTGCATGTTACAAATTGCATGTTGACTCTTCGAAAAAAGGTAAAATTTGAAGATTAAAATTTTAATTTGATTTCTGTTGTTACGCAGGAAATTCGTCATTTTCAGCTTGGAAAATTGCCGTACAAAAATGTTACATGATTGACATTCTGACAGTCAATCAATTTTCAATGAAAATGTCATTACTGTAATGCATTGAAGACCAGTTTTAGAGGGATGTTTAATTTTGATAATAAGATTTTTATTGTTGTGGTTTGCCATTTGGTTATTAACTTTCGAAGTGTATATGTGTTCAACGCATTTTAAATACATGTATATCTGTTTATCTCGGTGTAAAATAAACATCCAAACGATCGTTTCTCATCTGCTAAATGCTACAAAAAATACCATTGTTTTAAAATTGCTTTGGTTATTTCTAAGCAGAACATCGCCTCTAAAATTGTTTTTATATTCAAAAAAAAAAAAAAAAAAAAAAAGATAGAGGTAAAGAGAAAGAGAGAAAGAAAAAGGTAGCGTTTGAAAACAAATCAAAACACATTATCGATGATAAGTTGTATTTAATGGTGATGATTGCAGAGTGTTGGCCTTTTTTTCCCACTGAAAACGAATAGAGCATTCAAGCCGTTCAAATGAATGAAAAATTTATACACATTTTGTTGTTGCTCTCGAAACAATGCCATACATAAATGTAAAGGCATTTTTTAATTTCGTTTTACGACGGTTTTTCAATACATTTGAATTTAGATCTCTTTTTTTATTCAAATAACCTATGCACCGGCTCTATGCATTGGCAAATACAACGTTATTTGGCCTAAACGTCCATAAACTGTGAAAAGTTAAAAATGCATAAGTGCATGAAATATACGTTATACGGGACGTCCTCAAAGAATGTCACGTTTGGACGAGAGGGCAGTACTTGAAATTCTGGCAGTGTGCGGCAAGGAGGAGGAAAGGGGTAACAGGAAGGGTGACTTCACCTTTTTTAGTTAAAATTTTAAATTAATAATAATAAAGCAGCAGGTTAACCATTTTATGTTTGTATATATTTTTTTAATCCTATGCTTATTTTTAAAAGGAAAAAAAAACCTATTTTCTTTAGATGATTTTGTTTTGTAATCTCATTAATTTTATTTTGTAACGAAACGCGTCGATGTGAATTAAGGTTATAATTAATTCTTTTATAAAAGTTTAAGTTCAAAAACATTAATTTTCACCCGTTTATGAGTGTATCGTGTTCATGAAGTAACAATAAGATTCAAAGCAAAGTACTTCAAACGCTAAAATACTAGTGATATCAGTTGCATTTCGTACTGTTATTAAATTACTACTGTATATTAATTATGTTTTTGTTGTAAATCTAAATCTTATTTCATACAATATAAATACACATATAATCATTTCTATTATGTTCACAAAAGTTTTGCAAATCTAAACCTTATACAAACTAGGTACATATTTTATCATTACTATTGTTATGTTCACAAAAGTGTGTGTGTCGTGAAAACACGTAGCTAAAGTTTAAAAATAAATTTTGAAATATAATCTATAACATATTTCTTTGTTTTTGAATTACAAGTAGCTATAATAATCTAGTATGACATACAGAGAGAAGCCAAATTATTATACTCAGACAAACTCTTCTGTGTATTTTTATTTACTTATTTATTTTATTATAATTTTTTAATTGTTGTGACGTAGTTTTATTATTTGAACACATTCAACAGTTTATTTAAAAGTTTAAAGTTTTTTCTGGTAACACTTTATTTTTTTTAATATTTTAAATGTGATAGTCCGTTAAAAATTCAAGTTACCTGTTCTTTTGTGAGTGTGTTTTTGGGGAAAAATTAACGATTCTATCATGCATTGTATACATGTAGCCATAGCATGCATTGAAAGCATTCCACGCCGCATCCAAGCCGTGAAAGCAGCAAAAGACGGAGTTTTTCTAAGTATTAAATAATATTTTTTTCCCTATTTATAGTATCGATCACCAGGTACTTTACGTTTAATGTGCTTAATTCATACTTTAAATAAACTTTAAAATGTGTTCAAATAATAAAACTATAATGTAACAACAATAGAAACAAATAAAAATACAGAAATGTCTGTTTGAGTATAATAATTTGGCCACCCTCTGTGTGACATAGAAAGGAGAGTGGCTATGGCGAAATGTAACTCTTGGTGACAAAAAGGGTTGAGGACAAAAACATTGAAAGTGTGACGTCATTTAGGGATATCCCCAAAGAATAACGTTCAAGAACTTAATTCCTCAAAAATAAGGTTGACGATTCCTCCAAATGTTAAATTTAGCGATCGACTGCCTGTTCTTGATTGCATAATATCCTCCAAAAGAAATGCAAACCAGGATCTTTAGATTGATCAGGTTTTACAGGATGTTTTGTTTTCAAACCAGCAAGAGCCAAGCTCTTAAATGCAATGCGTTGGCGGTTTCTTTGCCTGTAGGCAATTACACAAAAACTACTAGGTCAAAAAAAGTAAAGAAAAGTTACCTATTTCTGAACATGTTTCAGACTCGATCTATAGGTGAGGCTCGAGGAGCGTCAAGATTGTAAGTTATAATTGAAAGAAACTCTTTAATGGATATTCTTGAATACACTAAATTTAACCTCCTGCGATTAAAATGATCATTATAACGAAAACTGAAATTTTATTCACTGCAGGATTTGATGAAAATCGGGAAAATATGAAACCTGAAAGTTTGTGTGATACAGGAAAAGTTATCTTCTTTTTTTTTTGTGCTAAAATATGAATCAAATAAGTAATCAACGTTAGTGACGCACTAATTGACAAAACATTACACTAAGTAATGTAATTTTTTAGACAGTTGGTGTTTCATTTACGTTGATTATAAATTGAAGAGTGTACAGACTGAAAAGTAGTCATTTTATGAATAAAATTAAGGAGTTTAAATTGAAAAGAAGTTTTGTGACGAAAACAAATTTTTACGGAAGAAGGATTCGTGTCCCCTTAACTCCTTTACATTGTTAACTCCTCAGTTTCGTTCATGAGCCAGCACGAGTGGCGTGTAACTACCAAGGTGTGTAGTTGAAATATTGCAACAGTTATTTACTATTTTTGTTACTGAGAGTAATTTGTAATAAGTCTGAAATGGAATTGAGAAGCAAAATGTAGCACATAAATTTTGAAATACAGTGCGAAAAAAAAAAAAATAGGTGTTTAACAAAAATGTCGTCCGAAGCTATGCAAGCCTACTTTTCCTTACACTATCAAATATTTTCTGACATAAACTACATCCACCATTAATTTGACTTCGACTAAAAATTATTTCATATGTACCTTTTTCAGATAAAACATTTTTTCTAAAAACAAAATAGGTACCTTTTATGTTAAAGAAAAAGCTGTTAAGTATTATTCAAAAAAAAAAAAAAAAAAAAAAAGAAAAAAAAAAGGAAAAGAAAAAAAAAAAAACAATCGCTCTAAATGTTAATCTGTATGATTCAGAAAATTCCCACTGCTAATAATATCTTTTAATAAACAAAGTTCTTTTTTTTTTAAATATGAAAACTTACAAATCTAGAAGAAACAAATCACTGAACTGGAGTACAACAAAAATTTCTCCTTTAATAAAATTTGAATTTAAATAGGCAAATAAATAAAGAAGCAAAAAAACTTTTTAAATGTCTTGATAAAGAAATTTAATTTTAAGCGAAATACATTGATATCGGAACATTTTATTACATTGGAAAAGTATTTTACTTTTTGATCAACATAGTAGATAAATTACAAATAAAATTGATTTAAAATGAAATTTTACGCACAAATCGTCATTTATGTCATTATAAAATAATAATAATTAGCACTTAATCATTAGGAAAAAAAAGAGATCTGATGTAAAAAAAAATAATTGTTTTACATCAGATCGACTAATTACTCAATCCCTTAAGTTATTAAATGTTTACTCTATGGTTCAATTTACGGATGTATTTCCACTTTCAATGATAACGTTTTTGAGTTATTTAAAAGATTAAAAGGTAAACTAAAACATGAAATCCTTGCAATTTTCTCGCTTTTATGTAAAAAAAAATATATTTTCCAAATGTTATTCATTTTCTTCTCCTTTTTTTGACGTATATTAGTCTAATTTCTCCTGTGAGCTTTTCTGTTAGAACGTTTCTAATTATTTAAAATATGCTCTTAAGAAATAGCAAGTCCTCTTATGTACATGTTATAGGTCATATTTCTTTTTTGATTAAGTTTGTTCAAAGCAGACTCGGCTGTTTGTTCAAAATTTGAACAGGACTCAATTTTTTTTGTGAAGCCCATGTTACAATTTTTTGAGTTGCTCAAAATTGAATGAGTTTTTTTTTTCAAATCATAAATGAGACAAGGAAATGAAATGTCCTAGCCAAGAGTTTTCGATGGAACCGCAAGAAAATTTATTTTTGTAATATATGGTATGAATAATTAATTTTTATTTCCTTTCTTACCTTACTTTAATTTATTTAATAAAATAATTATAGTTATTATAATTATAATTATAATTATTATTTATGTAGTTATTATTATTATTATTATTATTTTTTCCTAACTATTGAAATTCAAGCAATTTGTTCCTAAAAAAAACTTTCTTAGGTAATGAGTATCTCCAGATGCAGTTTGGAAGGTGCTTGAGCACTGTAGCATCCTCTGAGTTAGCACATATGCATTATATTATATTAGAATACAGTACACTCCCGATTATCCGCGAGCGGATTATCCGCGGGGTGGATTATCCGCGAGTCAATCAGGAACATGTATTTTCGCAACAAAAAGCAAATACCAATGGTTTTTTTACCGAAAAATTGTAAATTTAAACTCAGCTCTTTTTGTTTTATTTATTTGGTTATTTATATATTTGGGGGGGGAGGGGGGCTTTCTTCATTGTGCATACACTTGTTTGTTATTGACGGAAAGTTCCGTTGTGCAAAAATACAAAATATTTTTACTGCACTATATATATATATTTCAACTCTTTGTAAAAAGTATTATGCATCAGTGCAGCCGAGTTTTAGAGGAAGGACAATTTTCAACCTTATTTGTTCCTCATTTCAGTCTTTTTGTGGTTTATCCGCGATTTTTATTATCCGCGGCAATTGTGCCACCCAATTCCGCGGATAATCGGGACTTTACTGTATCTAATTCGGAAGCTTTCAGGAATGGAAGATTTTCAGTTTTAGTCTGTTATTTTCAGAAATTGATAATTACTTTGTTTTTTTCTTTGACTATGAAAATAGGTCTTTTGAAATTCCTATGTTAGTTTAGTTTTTTAACAGGTGACACAAAATTCGAAAATTTGTTTGGTAGTATGTGCTGCGAAAGATTGTTAAAACTGTACTCAACTATACAGCTGAATGCTTTCGATAAATGAAAAAACTATGTTTTACAGATATTAGTAAAATATTGATATTTTCTACCAAAAATATACGAAGAATATAACATATTAAGGCCTTAATTTCATTACATTTTTATTATTTTTTTCATTGAAATAAATCAAAATATCAATCACATGAAATCAAGGAAGATTTGAATAGTAATTAGAGTTGTGATTTTTTTTAAATCACATCATTAAAACTTTGCCATCTGTTAACTAAAAAAAGAAATAAAAGCTTTTGAAATTAATAATTATTGTTTACAAGTAGTTATTTACATCAAAAGATGCTAGGGATAGCAGTTGTAGTAAACCACCAATTACAATTGCTAAACTGCACTTAACTGCTATCTACTGGGTTTTATATGCACACTTATAAAGAGCTTGTTATTTTGAAGAAAACTTGTTCATTTTAAAATGCAGAACAAAAGCGCGTTTAGCACATGCACAATAGAAAAAAAAGGCAAACAAAGGGAAACATCATTAGTTATAATTTTTCTATTTTTGCTAGAGTAGAGTGATCTGAATACATAAAGATATTAGTATGAAGTTTAACTGAAAAATGACCTTTTATAGTTCAAGCGATAAATAATGCAGGTACCGATACATTTATAAACGGAAGTTATTTGGGTGATCAAATTGAACTATGATCTGCACGTTTTCAAGTCGAAGCCCCTGATTTTGTGGAGAAAATCATTGTTATTGACCCTTGTACTCAACAGTCAACAAAGTAAGGTATTTGCAAGCGGTAGGTGTGTTGGCTTTACCATCCGTTCACCAAGAAGTGTCGTTCGTGATTGTTAAACCCTGAGGACATGTTGTGAACTCGGATACTTTGTTACGAAACGATTCATCTTTTTTTTTTCTTTCTTACACACATGACTTGTTCAGAGTTTCGAAATTTTTTTCTGATTTCTTTAAGCGTTCTTCGCAAGCTGAAATCGCTTATCTTAAAGTATCTGAAATGTCATTAACTCTAACTGTAATAAAATCTTTTTAAAATATTAAAAAAACCTCTAGCAGTCTTTTCTATTTTATCAATTTAAATTTTTTAGATTTATTTCTGAGTTTTAGTTTTGATTTTTGAGTTTTAATTTTGATTCACTGATTTCAAAATGCTCTTGATCGAAAAATATGCAATCAATACTCTTTTGAACTTTGAAACTTAATCATATTTTAGCCATTTTAATTTTTAGTTAAAAAAGTTATAAATATATACAGTTTTATATCATTTGTGTGTTAAAGTTCTTGAAATCTTTGTCTTTAACAAAGGATGGAAATAGTCAGCACCCTGCTTTTTCCAAAAATTTTTGTAATTTAGCTTCAGATACTAGATTTATTTTTACATTAATATAATTAAATTTGTCTTCCGTTTCCGAACATTTGCTTACGAGTTTCAAGTTTCATAGTACTTGTATGAAAAATTGTAGAGCTAAATAAAAGTTAATGCGCACAAATATTCAATTAATCATGGATATACATTTAAATTGGATATACATTTATATCATAGCGTTCTTGCGTCTTTAAATTTTGAAAGAAATGAAAACAAAATTATATTTTATAAAATGATTAACAACCTCGGTCTTTTAGAAGAATAAAAATGTGCCTAAACAGCTGTAAAACTGATTTCAAATCCTTTTAAATACTTCCTGGATACGTTCCTTTATTTTTTGAAACTACTAAGACGTACACAATTTTTCAAATAAAATGCAGACAGCTGGAATTTAACTTTCCGCGTCAGACTTGCTATATGCACTTTTTAAAGTGATAAGTTGACTGCAACAGATTAAAAAAGACACCCCACGAATATTTTCTCACTTTCAAGCTGTGAGGCTGCAGTATTTCTCAATTATGATATTCCAGACGCGTCATTTAAGCTGATGAATGGATTCTTTCTCTTGTAAAAGAGAGACATTTAGTTCAATTAATTAAAAACTTGTCAGGACTAGCTTATTAAACACCTCTGTCTGTCATTTCATCTCTTCTAACAGAGTGCCGAATGAACGATAGAATCCCTAGTATTCGTAAGAAGCAGTTATGCGGAAAGTTCAGGGACAATATCTTTTGTTTCCTATCAGCATTGCGAGGATATTGATGGTAGGGGGAAAAGGGGCACATGTGATCATGGTATGTTTTACTAGGACAACATCAAGCAAAAAATCTCAAAAAATTCTCACGTAATAGCAGTACCAGCCCTATTGTTTAACCTAACTTTCAGAGCAAGGAGCCAGTTTATGTTCCTGTGGTGACAGCTTCTTCGTTTTAGCAGATGCTGATGTACTTTTATCACTGTCTTTTTCGCGTAAAAACATATTTCAAACTAACTAATAAGATTAATTTAATTATTGCAAAGCATTATAAGAACATTCACGTAAATTTATGCCTATGTTTAAATTTTGTAATTAAATTAAAAATTCTTCATTTTTGAAAATTTAACTCAAAGTAGATGCTGGGGGGGGCACTTGTGAACGCAACATGTAGGGGCACATGTGAACAGCTTCCATATCGTCTCCGCAAATATAAATATTAGTGTAAGCTTATTATAAGTGTTAAAAGAGATGTATAGATTTATATTTATTGTTTTGCTGCAATCAGTTTGTAAATTTATAGTCAGTTATTATTACATATTTACTAATTATTTATTTTATCATTTTTTTAATTCGTTAATTACTAAATAGTTAGTTAAAAATTTAGTGGTATATAATTTTTGCACGAAAAATAAAGACAAAATAGTTTTCTTTAACTAAAAACTGAAGTTTAGAAAAATTTTAAAATTCATCATCATTATATTCTGTATGAAGCATAAACAAGAATATATATACTTTACATAATATAACAAGAATATACTTTACATAATAAAAAATACTTTGTATTGTTTAGTAGACTTATAAGATTTTTTCTTGTCGACCTATTGATTAGAACATGCTACGAAACTTTAAAATTCGACACTGAGCAGAGTTCTGTAATTCAGAAAAAAATATTTTCTTATTAACAGCCACTGTGCAATTCAAACTGACAGTATAGGTTACAAACCCTTGAATGTAATTAGTATATACGTATATGCTTCATTATAACGAGTTTTTCATTGAAATATGATGCTCGTCCTGCATTTTTCAATCGTGTTCACATGTGCCCCAAGCTTGCTCACATGTGCCCATCAATAGGGGCACATGTGAACAATTGAAGACATTTTTTTTTTTAAATTTCATAAAGTATAGAAATAATTTTTTAAAAAATCTGAAATAATTCATTGGCACAAAGATAACTCTTAAATCATGGGGACTCTTTTTCTGTGAGAAATTGAAAATATTTTCTGAGAAATTAAGAAATGAAAAAAAAAAAAAAAATGTTCGCATGTGCTCTTTTTCCCCTATATGTATTTTTTTTGCATTTTCGGTCTTTTTTTTCCGAAAAAGAGGTGTTATTCATTATTTTTTGGTGTTTTTCATTTTTTTTTTTTCAAAACTAGTGCTGTAGATTTTTTTTTCAATTTTATTTAATTTTTAAACATTTTGTTGTCATTTTTAAATGTTTTAAATGAATTTTGAAGATTATTATGTTAATTTTGGAAGCATTTTGCTTCTAAAAAATATGCTTCTATACTTCAAGCAAACTTTGAACATTAAATGAAATTCGGAACAGGTAAATACTTTTTTTTTTTGCACATTTTTGGCAACCTTTTTTTTTTTTTAATGTTGTTTTTTAATTTTAATTTTCAAATATCGCTACAGCTTTTTTTTCTTCATTTCATAGATTTAAAAATATTTCCTATTAATTTTTTTTATGATTTTTGAAAAATATTGCTCAATCGGAAAGCATTTTGTTTCTAAAGAAATACATGATTTTATTTTGAAGCAAAGTTTCGGCATTTTAACTGGACAAAAAGCAAAATCTGAAGTAGGAAAACAAATATCTGAAAGTGAATCTGACCATTTTAAACATGTTCCAATAACAAATATATTGATATAGAGTGGAGCTTTTAAAGATATAAAAATTTGCTTTCGCATGATAGACGTTCTTTCGATTTCAACAGTACCTACTAAAACACATTTATTAATGCAATGCAATACTGGTGCTTTTAAAGACCGCAATTAAAGAATTATAAATTATTATTTCCCTTTATCAAATATTTAATTATATTTTATTTTATTCACATAATACATTATTATTTTCATTACATAATTTTTAATTTAGTTTGCAGTTATACGTAAGATCATTTTTGATGATTTTTAAAGTTTTTTTTACATTTTTTTAAAATTATCTACAACCTAGTTCCGCTTATCAGTTATTTATGTGCTAATAAAGTAACTATGTTGTGATATATCAACCCTCCTTCGAAAAGTTAATTCCTTAGAAGTAGACTGACTAAATACTTTTTTACTTTTTTCAGGCGAATACTACACAGAGAGTTAAAATAAAACCGAATCAATTTTTAATTTATTTAACTCAGTGACTCCCCCTCCCCCTCTTGTTCTGTGCTGCTGTTCTTGAGCTATTTGAAGATTGCAGGGACAGTCAACTACGTTTCGATTCCCTTCGACAAAAAATCCTTTTATAGCTTTTCTAGCATATTTTTATAATGTGTGCAAGTATTTTAATTATAAATTATAATGTCAACACTTTACCGGTTTTACCGCATTTATTTTCTAAACATTATCGATGATTTTTCTACAATTAATTAACGCAATTCACTAAAACCGACTTAAATTATTTCAAAATTCAATTGAATTTTGAAATTCAACTTCAAATTCATCAACTAGACTTTGAGATAATGAAAACGTGCTTTTGAAAAATTTTAATTTGATAATTGAATTTTATCACTTTAAAGGATGAAATTGAGAGGTAAGACTTATAATCTTAAAATTCTAGAATTAATTTCGTCTTTATCTAAAAAACGTAATGAAAATAAGCTTTGATGTTGATCTTTGATTATCTTCTATTTTAATGTAATTAAAATAGAAGATAAAAGTACATTTTAATTAATCCTTAATTCCTTAATAAAAACTTTGGTAAAGCATATTTTCCATCTTAATTTTAACCCTGAATTTTCGTTCTTAATATACAAAAATATCAAACTAAATTTTTAGCGCATTTAAATAAAATAATTTAGTTAAGAAAAAGACACTAACCGTAAAAATCTGCCTTGGCAAATTCAATAATCTTAAGTTAACCAAGTTAATCAGTGTTTAAAATTAGGAATAAATGGAGGAGGGAGTGATTATTTTCATATCTATCATAATAATTTTATTTTTAGAATAAAAAAATATTTGAACGCCTTTTTCAAATCAAAATAAATTAGGTTGCACATAATCAACAAAAAAAAAAACTTAACTAAATCTTAAGGTTAACAGAAATTATTTTTCTTTAAATATCTTGCACTAATCACACATTTGTCTGAAAACCTATCAATTTATCTTTCTTAAACTGCAAACTGTGAAAACTTGTAATAGAAACTGCCTACATTATCCAATTTATTTCACGGAATCAATTGTGAATAGCACAAGTGGTGAGCGTATCAACAATGCACTTGTTTTATATACATTCAGTCATTTCGTGCTCGATCATCCAGCTTCAATTGTCAATTCTATTGTTTTCAACCTCTAGGTATTCATGAATCCCATAAATATCAAGGACAATGCAATATTTTCAAGAAAATTAAAGTAAGAAAAAACACTGTTCGACTGCCTTATATTTTGTGACACGCATAAAAGTATATAAAGGGAGCGATGAAAGTGAAAATTGGAGCACGGACTTCATCTATTTTTTGGCACTCGATCAAACAATATTGTGAATACTGAATTTTTTCTTTTATGATACCGCTCCAATTCTAGAAATAATTTATCCTTATTACGCATGTAAGGTATGAAATTAGATTTAATTTGAATAATATACTTGAATAATACAAATCATTAAATCTCATTTCGGTAGCTTTTAACGCAGGACATCGGCTTCTTTATTAACGATTTTTCCATATACTGATTTAGATGCCAGATAAAAGCAACATTTTTATAACGAATAAATACGTTTTTGCTGAAAATTAAAATAATCAGTTAACCAACGTTTTGAAGCACAAAAATTGCAAATTACTGCTACCTTGGACACCGGAACACGTGTCTGCAGTAATTTGCAATTTTTGTGCTTCAAAACGTTGGTTAACTGATTATTTCAACATTTTTATGCTTAAAAAAGACCAACACCAGCTCTTCAGCTTGAAAAAATAATGTAGTGTTCATCAATGAAAATTAAGGAATTGAATCTTTTTTTACTTGTTTTAAATTTATAAAAAATAATAAAATTAAAAAATAAAATAACATTTAAATTTTTATTTTATACCAAATGAGAATGTTTGCAGACAAGAGAAGTAATAATGAAATGTGCAAAAGCTGAAATACGAAAGCATGCAAGAACCATTGAGTGAGTAAAAATACAATGCCCTAACCAGAAAGAAACGACAACATATAAATAACAGAAAAAGTAAAGAAATTGATGATAAATAAAATTATTTTCTCTTTTCAGAACCTCGCTGTTTTCAGAAGAAAGTGACAGCAATAGACATTTATCTGAATTACCTCCAATCTATGAATAAGCGGGTGTTAGGACATGCTGATCTTCTGCAGCAAGCCCAGTGACTGTCATGCAAAATATTAATGGTTTTTAGACTCAGCTTGAAATGAAAGAATTCTTACTGTATAATTGTACATAACCAGTGCAAAATAACTTAATAATCCAAGATCGTTTGACGTAAAACATGCGCAAAGAATAAAAACTAAGCTTGTTCAATTAAAAGAATATCTCTTTGCTGTGCTTGAAAAACCAAGCTCTTTTTCTGAGGACAGGACTTTAAAAAGAGAAAGAGAGGAAGGAAAAGGTCAAATTAAAAATGAAAAGATATTATTTCTATGAATTGTAATTTTCTTTTGATACTTTGAGGATTATAGCTGCCTGGGAGGGAAGACATCAACGGTCTTGCAAAATGCATTGGTCTTCTCCCAAAAATACATCCAATAAACCAATCTGACTACCAATCCGTAAAACCAAAGTTGTTAAAGTACCAAATTTCAAAATTATTGCACATACTCTTGTGGCTTTTTTGGTGACCTGTTGCTTAGCGTCGAAAGCTCACAACTTGTTCTACACTAAAAAAAAAAAGGGGGGGGATTCTTTTGTTGCCCCGGATCAAGTGCATGCAGTAATTTAACAGTTTTGTGATTTAAAATAACGTTGGCTTTGTTATTCGTTTTGCGTGTACAAAAGTAAATATTTTTATTAATACGCATAATACCAATAACAACTCTAGTTTACTAAGGATTCTCAATAGTGATCCGTTTAAGCCTAAGATCAAATTGAACAAAGTTAACATTTTCAGTAAATTACCGCCCATTAGCCAGGGCTAAAGCAGAAATACGTGAAATACACCTCCAGCTCAGTAATTTCCAGCCGAGGACTGCAGTTTCGTGCTTATTAGCACTCATCAGCCCGGCATAGGAAAGTTAAAGTATGAAATTGCAATAGTTTTGCAATTTTGAGCATTAATAACGTTGGTTTACTATTTATTTTGCTTGTACAAAAGTAAAAGTTTTTATTTCTTAATGCACACAATGTCTACAATAATCATTAATTTATTTAGGACGCTCAATAATGGCCGTTTGAGTTTAAGATTGAATTTAAAAACTTACACCAAAAATGAGGTCTGTACAATGCTTTCACCGCCCTTGTTACGTTAGGGGATTAATTGAGTGCAAAACATATGAAAAGAAAATCGGTGTCATTAGGATTTTATGAAGCCTAAGGATAAATATCAACTTCAAAGTTGAATTATTGGTATTGATGACATTTAAATGACAGATTCCGATCCATGGTTGATGAAATAACTAGTAAATCAAGAAAATTAAGTAACTTGAAAATGACCCTTTTTTTTTCTTTTTGATATCACACGAATTAATATTCTGAATGATACGAATCGAAGAGCATGTTCTGAAACTTTCCAAAACAAACCCTAAAGGGAGAGCACAGCCAATCAAATGCTCCACTTCACTGCAGCTAAATTTTGTTTTTCTTGCCTTCCATTTTAGTTTCTTAGATACTGGCAGAAAAAATGATCATATATTACAAATTTGGAGCCAAATATTCAGCAATACCAGCAAAAACCAGTTACACACTTCGCATTAATACTATAAGCATCAAATAATACAATAGTAACAGAAATTGCAAATGTTTTCCGACGTAAAAAAAAAATATTTTTTAAAAATACATTTACAATTTTTGTGTATTCTGACCCGTGAGATTCATCCTAACATGAGGTATGGCCTTTAGTCAAATAAAAGTTGGGCACTGCTGGTTTGCACGAAACAAATATCCTCATTTTCCGTTTTAAGCATCCCATATAGTTGCGTAACTTCATTATTGCTTTTTTATTAACACTGATCGTTAGTAGTCTTGCACTTCGTTATTTCTTAGCTACATATGTTAACTCTGTAAGCTGCTTAGAAACTAAATCATCACTTGTAGTAAATAAGACAAATAGGTATTTTTTGTTAGCCAGGAGTAAACGAAAAATTGCTATAAACATCGTTTTCAGCTAACTTTATCTTGTGTATTCGTATATGGTCATCAAAAGGAAAAAAAAAAAACGTAGGCAACATTTTGATTTCTAATAATAAGGAAAAAATCCGTCGGCAATATATAGGCTCTGCATACTGAAAATTTTTACCGCCACTCACTACAATAATTATTCTGACTTCACTTAATTTACATAAGGTTTTGTCTTAATTAAATTGCTACAAACAACTGAACTGATGTAATTTTTAGAGAAGAAGTTAAGGAATTTAATGCATCAAATGCAAAAAATAAATTGATAAATAAAGAAAATAAATAAATAAATAAAGTATATTTTTAAAATTTTATATGCTTATTATCTCACAGTTATTAACCCTTCACCTTTCATTTTGGTTTTTCTACTACCCCTAGTGAAAGTGCGGCATCGTATGAGTACTAATTTAGAATAATGTTAAATAAAAAGGATTTAAATTTTAAATAAAAATTTAAAACTGATGTCAGAAGTGAAACATAGTACGTATTTTAAAGAGCTTCATTAAACGTTTCAAAAAAGACAAAAATGTTAGCAACAAATATTGAAATCATTTGCACATTGAAAAAGAAAGAAAGAAAGAAAGAAAAAGAACTTATAGAGCTTTTAGTTAATTAATTCTGCACAAATACATAGTTTGGCAATTAGATATCAAATATCAGACATCAAACATTTTTCTCCGTATTTGATATGCACTCTTCCCTAAGACATCTGCTGAACTGTAATCCCATAAAGGCCTCAGAGCGAAGAACACATTTGTTCGTTCAGCATGGAAGCTTTGTCACGGTTTGGTGGTTTGAACATTTGCTCGAAGCTGCTACTTTTCTAACAAGAGCAGGCTTGCCCTGCATACAATCCGTTTGCAGGGAAAACGCCTTTCAGTGATCATTTGGAGGAGCACGAGTTGGAATGAGTTAGCAAATGTTTTCTGAATCAACAGTTCCTGGATTTCCTGGAGAAAGGAAAACTTTTTTAATCTCAGCAAACATTTGGTGGTCTATGCTTGAACTAGCATTTTAAATAGTTCGGGACAAAAGTGGTGTTGATTCTAAACCAAAAAATGATTTTAAGGTAAAAAAAAATTAAAAAATTTGGCTCCTCATACAGTCCTCCTCCCTTTGAGCTCTTGAAATAGTCAATTGCCGCAAAGAATTTAAACTTATTGTTTCAACCTTTTTGATTCACAGAAAGATAGACTTAATTTTAGGTTAAAACCTGAACTATGATCAGCAATTAATTAGTTGGAAATTTCTTAAGTAAAGTAATAAAAGAGCCTCTAAAAAAATCAACAACATATAACGTAGCAGTATTTTACATTTTTCTCATGCACAAAAATTGCAATTTTTGTACATCAAAACGTTGGTTAATTGATTCATTTAATTTAGGCGAGTCTTTTTTTAAATTCCGGATGACCTACCGATATATTTGTTGTTAATTTTTTCGTTGTATATGGTTTATTGGTAATAATTTATGTATATATAGAGTGCTCTCGCTGGGAAAATTTATTAACTTTTTTAAATGAACGATGTCGTTCAAACGAACGACTTAAATGAACGGATCAAAAGAATGAACGGGCCTGTAATGAACGGATCATTTAAAAGAACGACATTGCCCACCTCTATCATATAAGTTTAATACAATAATATTTTATAGTAGCATTCATAATAGAGAAAAGCAATTATTTTTATAATGGCTACAGTGAGAGTTGCGCCTTAAAAGTTGCTGCAAAGTTTTAAAAATATTGTAGGTTCAAAAATCACATAAAATATAGTTAAGATCAAATTTTTGTTAAAATGTTGATTATTTTTATCTAAACTGGGGCATGTGAGCTACGTAAAAGTTGTTTCCCCTTCACATTACGCTGATCATATATGCTTTAGTTTAGACAAAACTAGTTCATAGATTTTACAACATTCTACGTTAAAGGTTTTTTTTTTTTTTTTTTTTTTCAATTCTGGATACATAAAATACTATAAAAATAAAATAAAACTTATAATGAGCACCTTTTTTGTATTTACAACAAAAATGATTGCTCTTTGTTATAGTAAAGTTGTGTTAGTCTCCATGGAATGTCCAGCATGTGCTTTAAATAATATTGTGTGCCTAATAAGAGATTCTTAAATGAAAAACAAAGCAGTTGGATACTCTCCAGTTTACATTAAGCATTTGTCAAAAAGACGGCAAGGACAAAGACAACGTCAACAACCATCCCATGTGCATTTTACACATATATCCATTCATAATTGAGACAAAACGTTTTAAGAAAATTTGAATACACTATTCTTTCAAAAGTAATTGTCAACAATACGACATAGGTAAGCATATAGCCTAAGAGATCATTATGTGAAACAAAACGTGTTAAGAAAAATTGGATAATTTCCTCTTAAAAAAGCATTTGTGAGCAATACAATATTAACAAAGACGACGTCAAAAATCATTTTATGTCTTTCATTTATCATCAGATAATTTTTGGCCTATTCGAAAGGTGCCTCCACTTCGTCATTCTTTTTTTTCTCTCTCTATTTTGCATCTGATTAAGTTTTTCGTCGGCTGATGGCCGAAATACCGTAGACATATGTAATATTAAAAGCATATTATTTTAATATTATATAGTATTATCAAATGTAGTGACGTCGAGCCAAAGAAAAATATCTTTAGATAAAGTATCAAACAACCAGCGTCAAAGCAAATAATGCTTTATCCTTGGCACCTCAAATTCACCACTGTACTAGATTAAAGAAATAATACAGTCATGTTTTTTACTAATTAGGAAAATGTCTCTGCATTGCAATTTTTATCATGAATATATATTTTTTTAATAAAAGCAAGCATTGTGTATGAGTTAAAATTTATTAAATAAAATAAATTTAAAAAAGGTATTTAAAAGAAACTCTTTTGCTTTTATTCTTTACTTGGTCTGTATTCATAAATCAGAATTCGAGAATCAAATGTTGTGCAATATCCAACAGTCTCATCATCACATATTTATATATTTATAGATACCAAGTATTTATTCTACCTTTTCTCTAATTTGTTACATTATGTCGCCATAAAAAGGCTTCAAAAAATGTTTTTCTTTTATTACATTTCGTTTATTGCATTAATTCAGATTTGTCGAGGTTTCATTAAGAAGATATTAAAAATTCTCATCCCCAACTCTTGCCACTTGAGTTTTTTTTAGCCGCTGGGTAACATTTCTTTAATGTGTGTCTAAATTTCTTTAATATTGTGTAAACTTCTCATCTTGTTATCATAATAAGTATGGAAGATGCAACTAAAAAGCATAAAATATTATCCCTAAATTGGCGCACTTGACGGTTATTGTTTTATAATTCGCATGTTTTGAAATTTGCTTCGATTTTTGTTGAAGTTTTCAACCTGCACTAAATTTTAAGCGTGTAGAAATAAAATGCGTTTTTATGTGCTGAATGTGTAACTACTTTTCACAAAAAGATTGCTCCCCCCTCCCTCCCTCTCTTGTTCGTTTTACCTGCTTCTGGTCATTTTGCATAATTACATTTAATTGCCGACTTCGTTTCTTTTCTTTTCTTTTTTTTAACAAGAAGTAACTGATTCAACTAACGAAGTTGAATCAGTTACTTTACAATATAAGTATAAATCACAGAGCTGGCATTTTTCAAAACTTCATTGTATTTTAAACCTATAGAAGTAAATTGTGTTTACATGTGCTGAATATGAGGTTGCGTCTCTCAAAAAGCTTTCCTCGTGTTCCTTTTAATTGCATACATTCATTTTTCTTAGTTTTATTTAATTGCTGGATTCGATTTTCGATAACAGTAAGCGAGCTGATCCAGCTATCCATTGTACTTGGTAAGAAACAATAATTTTATCAGCTTACAGTAATAAATCATATCTATAGCTGATTAATAAATATTATTGCTTCATAAACACATAGCCTGAGCAAGAAGCAAAAGATCATGTTGCTATGATGCGGCAAATCATATAGGTTTTATCCAAAATTATAGAATTGGATCTTTAACTGAAACAAACAGTAATATGACATATGTAATAGTTGTAATTTTAAGGCACTTAAATATTCCAAGATAAAACATTAGGTGCAATTTTATATTCCTAAAATAATTCGAGTATATTTTTAATAGCTATAAATTATTAGTTATTTGTTACGATTTAATATTGATGATAATTACGTTTTTCAAGGGGACAAAAAAAAAAAAAAAAAAAAAAAAAAAAAAAAAAACTTGAAACTTTACTTTTTTACAGCTTAAGTTTTGTGATAATATTGAAAAACGAATAAAATTAGAATCGCAATTTTACGCCTGTAAATCTAACGCATTTTAAACACTTATCATTTTGCTAGAATGATTTATGTCCAGTTGTAACTTCAAAAAGTTACCTATTACTAGTAAATGTTTTCGCAATTTTAATCATACTTCATCGAAATTAGGTGGAAAAAGATTTAGATTTGAGAAACATTTAGCATTATATTTCATAATTGATAACAAGACTAAATATATTTTAAAAAATTTTTATCATTACAATTTTTGTGAAGAAGCTTAAACTTTGTGTGAAATCTTAGTAAACAATGCTCAATTTAATAAACGGTAAAAATAATGAGCATAATTTCAAGGTTACTATTACAGAGAACTCAAGAAAAATTATCCTAATAAAAATATCGCACATCTGTAATGGCTCAATGTCAAGGATTTCTTTTCACACAATATTTGGAAATTTAATACTGAAAGATTCAAAATACATTTTTGAAATTGTTTTCATTCTAAAATATCTGCTTTATGCAATGAATCAACAATACCTAGAATTTGATTTAAGAATAATATAAGTGTGAGAAGTTAGTGAAGACTAGATTTAACATGGATTAAATTTTCATGAAATTCATGGTAGATAACATGATATTTTAAACACTTATACTAGTTAATTATTTACAGCCTAACTTTGAGTTGAAACATTAAAGTAATAAATAATGATGCAATAAAGTAGTACAAATTCTCTATCATGATGATGCATTGGAAACTAATTGTCACAAATCAAGTTTAATTCCAATTAATTTCAGGATTTTAACTACAGTATAATTGCTAACAGCTGAATCTTTATAACCGGACGAGATTTTTTAAACCTTCAAAAAAATTGCTAAATGAAAGTAACTTTTCAAAAATTATTACTTTTATAAGTCCCAATTTTATTCAAAAAAAAATTAATAATAAAAAATAATAATAATAGTAATTGTAACAAACAAAGAAACAAATACATTAAATTTTGTTTCAAAAATTTTATGTGAGGTGTTTCTTATGCATCAAGAGTTGCAATTAAAAAAAAAAAAAAGAAGCTTCGAACTCTTTTTCGAAATGTAGAGACATTTCGGTCATACAGAGTAAAATTAGATTCTAAACATCAGCTGAAAAATATTGAATATCTTTTAGATATTCAAACACATCACGTTTTTAACTGTCGTTGAATCTTGGAAATCAAATAAACGTTTTTCATAAATGTTTTTTAAATTTCGAATGGCGAAAGAATAATTTTTAAAACAGATTACATGTATGCAATTTAATAAATTTTTTTATTAAATTGGATTTTAGTAAAATTTTAGAAAGTAGTTCATTGTCTTACCTCCTCCAAATATAATCGCACAAATAACCAAACACGGGAGAAGAAATTCCATTTCTTTACACTAAAGAGAGGCCTCCGCGTTGAACTATTTCAAGGTAAGATGTTCACCAAGACATCAGAAGTGTTATGTCACTTGCAGCATGAGCATTTATTCTTTACTATGAAACATGCCGATAGTATAGCGATGAGTTTTAAGACACGCAACTCGTGACGTCAGCTGAACTTGAGACCAATGACGACCTCGAATGCTACCAAAATTCATGGTTATTGACCGCGCTTGGCGAAAATTCGCTCTTTTGGCTACATTTATCTTTTTCGACAATTTCACTAGACTGTCAAGATTTTAACCTTTAATACAGCATCCGTGTTTAATTAGTAATCGATAGCATTTAATGAGGTTATTGTTCCTCTTTGATAATCGAAATTATCAGTGAATTATTAATTGTCAATACGACCAACGACGCATAATTGATACAGAATTTGCATGAATGTTGCCTTAAACGGGTTCAAGACAATATATTTCGCAAATAAATTATCTCCATACATTATGTAACAGCTTGTGATAGGTATTGCCATAGGGGAAGGTGTATTTTTTGTTTCCTCACGCTGATTAATATGTCAGGTACATTTTATAGCAAGAACTGACTAAAAATGACACGCCATTTCAATGGCAGATTTGAAATGTTGCATAGGTTGCAACTGCAAAAGGCTCCAGCCACATAGGAGACTGAGAAGACTCAAAAAGGCATGTGAAACGAGTTGTTTACTTTGTTCAGCTCATCTGCTATCAGTAATTTCCCATTGTGCATTAGTTTTTCTCACATCAACCCGCGATGCAAAATCGCATCTTGAGAAAACATGCAAAAGACGCGGCGGTTGTTTCAAAAGAAATACTTTTCATAACTCAAATCGTTAATAATAGTAAGAAAGATGTTTTTAATTCCTTGGAACAAAGCTTGTTAAAATAATTGTCTTTAGATGCATGATTTCAAAAAAGGAAAAAGAAAGGCATTTTTACAAAACTAAATTAACTTAAAGCCTTTTTGGATATTTGTACGTGATAGCTTCATAAAAGGAGGCAAGCAGAAATTCAAATTAAATACTTGATTCTACAAATTCAGCATTTAAATACTCCTGATGTAGGAAGAGTGTGAATTTTGGAAAAATTCCACCAAATATTTTCATGCTGAGGGAAAAAAAATTGCTTTTTTATGGCAACAGACTGACATTCATGAACTGATTTTAAGATTGTTTCTGAACGAAACACTATAAAAATATTTTTTGATATAAGCTTCCAGTATAAAACTGTATTGTGAGTATAACAAAATACACTAACCTTTTTTCCTTTTAGTTAGAATCTGTTTTAGGAAAAAATTTGATTACTACATGCCAAATTTTGCCCCAAAAATCCGGAATTGACATATGCGGTTTATTTTCAATACGAGAAAATATAAATTAAAATTTAACTTGGTACACTTTTAAAATATATATTTCAGGCTTTTAAATGATATAAATTCTTATGATTTTGTTAAGATTGAAATTTTAATGCTCAGGGTGACATTTTCGTGGAATTGCCCAGCAGAACCAGCAGATGTGTGTGTCACATGACTTCCTTTTACGTCAATTTAATGATCGTAGTGCCTTGGAGTAAGCAAAGAAACACTTTAAATATTTTTACCCCAAGTTTGTTCCGAACCGGAGCAAAAAAACGTTTATACAGATTAATTTTCCCAATATTGGACATTTTAATGTGATTCAATGGTCAACTCTCTAAATATTGCCAATAATGGCCAAAATGAAGCCAGATTTGAAAAAAAGAAAAAAAAATTGTCGCCATGTTGGCGACAAAACTTGGCGACCAATAGGTTGGCGATATATCGCCAAGTGTTTGCCAAATTTTAACACACTGGAGTTTTCATTGAAATTAGCAATGATTTCCCCCCAAAAAGGTGTAAAAGACCCCCTTTGGAACATTCGAATGAAACCAAAAAGAGAGGTGCACAACTAGACCCCACTAGGAGTCTACGTACCAAATTTCAATTTTCTAGGACATACCGTTCTCGAGTTATGCGACATACATACGCACATACATACATACGTACACACGGACGTCACGAGAAAAATCGTTGTAATTACCTCGGGGATAGTCAAAATGGATATTTCGGGTGTCTATACGTTCTTAGGCACTTATCCACGTGTGGTCGAGTGGAGAAAAAAAACTCAACATTCATTCGGGGCTGAGCAAATGGAAATTAAGGCCGATTTTTGAGTGTAATTTTTTTCGCGAATACAATACTTCCTTTTTTGTACAAAGGAAGTAAAAATGATACAATGAAAAATGATATAGTCCAAATGATACAATGTCCCAAAATAATGTCATAAACTATCATTTCTAATTTTTCTGCAGACAATGAAAATTTCTCCACACAATTAGAAGTGTTCAATTCCAGAGATGAATATGGAATCAGAAATTAAAAGACACATACAATTACTAAATGTATTCAGCCTTTTGGTTGCATGGATGTATATCTAATCAGTGGTATCAACCGGAACTGCGGAGTCGGAGGAAAAATGACCGACTCTGACGGCGTCTCGTTGACCCAAAAATCAGTACAACTTCGATTCTGTATCCCTGGTATGAACGAGGAGTATAAAGAGACGAATTACAGTGCTACGTATAATCTGTAACCAAATAAAGTTAATTTTGAAGTCGAGAAAAATTTCTCTACACATTTTTTTTTTTTTTCCGTTTCAAAGAAAATTACGTCACCAAATTAAAACGTGATGCAGTGCTCCAAAATGCGGTACGTATTTTATTCGCATCATTTTTTTTTTTTAATTTTTTAAGCAAAAGTTATGATTCAATATGAAAAGCAAGATTCATATTTTATGGAAAAGACTTTTATGTTTAGAGTTTTGAAACCTGTAAGCGAAACATGGCATCAACAATAATACCATATTCCTTACTAATGAATATTGGGAACTTTTTAGCTCCATTTTTCATACATTCTTAATCAACTGAATTAATAAGGGTAAAATAAATAAATTACTTTTAAATTAAAAAAAAAAAACGCCTTCAAAAAATACCCAGGAACTAAAAAGCAAAAAATAACTGATTACACTTACATTCTATTTCCTACCCAAACATAGAAATGAAATTTATTTTGCAATTCCAGTACAAAAATCAACTAAACAAAACACCGAATTATAAAATAAACACTGATTTAAATTACTATACGATGAATTATTTTAAAATACCTAACTAATTATATACGCTCTCTTATTTTTTAATAACCTTTTGAAGTCGGGGCCTCCTATAAACAACTGCATAACGTAACTGACAACCCACCGAATCCTGAATTGATAATGAAAATTTTGAATTAAGGATTCTCTGAAGCAAACATAAAATTCATTCTAGTGGAATTTTTAATCTTCATCTATAGTGGGGCCATGTGAAGAAACATGCGACTTTTATCACGAGTTACATGACACTAATTGCGAAACATAAATTACAATTTACAACATTACAATTCTAAAATTTACAATTTTACAAATTTAAACTTAAAGCGATTTCGTTTTTTTTTTCTTTTTTTTAGTGACTCGGTGATTTGCTTTCGGAAAGCAAACTTTGATAAAGTTGAACAAATGATGAAGACAATTTTTTTTGTACATAGTTACGCATTTGAAAAAGCCTTTCCAAACAGTCGTCGGAAGTCTCCGAGACGCTCGCCGTGCTATTTACACCACTAAAAAGCAAAAAATAAATTACTTTTAAATAAAAAAAAAAAAACCGCCTTCAAAAAAATACCCAGGAACTAAAAAGCAAAAAATAACTGATTACACTTACATTCTATTTCCTACCCAAACATAGGATTGAAATTTATTTTACAATTTCAGTACAAAAATCAACTAAACTAAACATCGAATTATAAAATTAAACACTGATTTAAATTACTATACGATGAATTATTTTAAATACCTAACTAACTATATACGATCTCTTATTTTTTAATAACCTTTTGATGTCGGGACCCTCCGATAAACAACTACATAACGTAACTGACAACCCACCGAATCCTAAATTAAACACTAATTTAACTATACGCGAAATTCGTCTTTAAAACTAAACCTACTCAGAAAATAAATCTATTTTTCTTCAACTTATTTTTATTTTTAGTGTTTATCTACCACCTATTATAAATACCTGTAATTTGTTTTTAATTTGAGGCTGTGGTCCATCGATGGAAACTCGATGGTCCGTCCATAGCAACTAATAGCCATGAATGGACCACATCCTAGCATATTTATTTTTAATTTTCAGTCTTTATTCTGTACACTTATCATGAAAATGAATATTATTATTAAAAGAGAAATATACTGAGAAATTGTTCCTTTAATTAACGTAAAATTTTAGTTGAATTTACTTTCTAAAAAAAACGAAAACTGTTATGTGGTTCATTGACGGCATCCTTCAACTATTACACTTGTGTGCAAAAATTAAGGACGAGACGGTTTTTTCAATATAACTTTGTACAAAAGCTTTCCAAATCAACACATTTAATACCGTAAGATCCCCAGTACGTAAGGACATGTGTAATGTATATATATATAAGCAACACTTACTCAAAGAGAAATCAGAGGGCTATAAAGAAGCTTTATTGAAAAAGTAGCATGGAGCGCAATGCGACTGAAGGCCGAAACATCCCTGTGATGGGTGTCCAGCAAGAAACATCCGATCTTTAGTAGGGGATATGATCTCCCCCGACTGCTAGGTAGGTTTCACAGCGTCTGCCCATGTTGAGAATGAGGATGTCAATGAGTTGTACAGGCATTGCTGCCCATTCGTCTTGCAGCGCCAATCGAAGCTCCCGAATCGTTACTGGTGGTAAGGTACGAGCTGCCAAGCGTCTGCCTAGAAAATCCCATATATGCTCGATGGGATTGAGATCCGGAGATCGTGCCGGCCAATCCATACGTTCAATATCCTCACTCTCTAAGAGCTGTTCGGCAGCTACTGTGCGATGACATGGTGCATTGTCGTCCATGAAAAGGAACTGCGGACCCATAGCGCCTCTAAAAAGACGCACCTATGGAAGAAGAATCTCGTTACAATAACCTGACTGAACCTGCGTCGAAGATGTGAAGGTTTGTACGACTACCAAGCATGATGCCTCCCCAAACGAGAACACCCGCGACCTCCATACCTGTTCCTTTCAATGATGTTCGAGGGATGATTGCGGCTTCCCCGCTCTCTCCACATGAATATGCGATGAGAACTCGCTACTCAGACTGAATCTGCTCTCATCTGTAAAGAGTACTCGTCCCCATTCATTGTCTCTCCAATTCCGGTGTTCCCGGCACCACAGAGAACGCCTTCTCCGATGGGCAGGCGTTAGAGGTACACACCGTATAGGGCGTCGTGCAAACATACCACCACCGTGCAGTTTTCTGGCCACGGTAAAACGCGATATCGGTCGTCCAGTCGCATGTGTCGTGTGTCTAGCGATTTCTCCCCTCTGTCTGCCGCTTGTTTCTTCTGGCCTGTAAGACAATATACCGGTCATCTGCGGGTGTGGTTCCTCGTGGACGACCACTACTGAACCCCCGGATAGCTGTTCCTGTAGTTTGAAATTGTCTCCAAAGTCGTGAAACGATGCTGAGAGCAATTCCGAACTCTGCAGCCACACTTGTCACACTGCGGCCTTCCTCCAACTTCCCAATGATTCGACCTCGGGTAAAAGCATCCAGATGTCGTCTAACAGATTGATTATTCGCCATTTCTCGCTGAGGCAGCAACTCGGTGTGATTATAAGTGCTATACGGCGTGCAATTTCCTTGCCAGAAATACTGATCTTACACCGACAACATGCTTTATACTACTCAGACACTCCCCCATTACGTCTGCCTGCATATCTGCGCATGTGCTACCGTACATCACCTTACTTAATCTCCTGATTGGACTTTCTGTCCGCTCTGCCTCTTCGTTCAGCTGATATGCTAATTTTTCGACTTCGTCCTTAGTTTTTGCACACCAGTGTATGTTAAGTATTCGCAGAATTGGTTTAGTACTTTTTTGCGTAAATTGATGGCTCATCAGACATGCAAGGCTACAACTATTTTCTTAAATTTGTACAATTTACCTCCGAAATATTTGGATAGATAAATGATGTAGATAATGACATCACCTACATTTAATCTTGAATTAAAAAGTAATCTAAGTGATCTTGAATGAAAGTAGACGCTTGACCGTCTACTTTCATTCAAAAATTGCGATGTATGCAGAATGATTTCAAGTGAATGCAGATGTATTTCAATTGCGGTGTGTTTTTCTTTTTTTTTCAATTACAGTATTTTAAAACAGTAATTTATTTATTGATTAATTATTATTATAACTATTATTATTACATTTTTTGAGAATATTAAGAATCTCCTATCTCAATTACATAGAAATAATATAATTTATAAATTATTTGTGTTCAATAATTTTTAAACTAAATTTTGAACTAAAAACTTAGAACTTTTTAAGTGTCCCATGATCCTTAAAGAGGTAAATAAATTTGCGAAGTAAAGAAAAGTAAACACGCAAAATAATTTTTCTTTCATATGACCCAGAGTGTCACCTTGTTTCTAGAAAGTGAAACGCAGTTTAATCCAATATGAAAACCTTTCGAATATGAAATGCTTGACTGACTCGAATAATAACAAGTGTCCATCGAAAAGTGGTTCTTGAGCACTTTTGAAACAGAAGGTGCTGCCTGTTGGTATGGGTCAGAGGCTATTATCATATGAGATCTCCATTAAACATATGAGAATGATCAATACTTCTAGTGCTGGGGTCTCCAATCTTTTTCACTCAAAGGCCATACTGTAAATTTTTGGAAGCGAGGCGGGCCAAAATCAGATAACATTTCCGATCAGATGGTCTAGTTCGCTCTGCCCCCCATACACCCGCGATTATTATTTATTTATTTATTTATTAAGTGCTCTGTGATGGTTTTGAGATTTTCGTGGGTTAGTTTTCTTTAAAAAATGCTTGAAAGGAATTACATTTTAAAATTGATTTTAAAAAAATCCGTTTGTAAGACTCCCACGGGCCAGACAGAATATGTTTGCTGGTCGGATGTGGTCCACGACGCGTTGGCTGAAAATCCTTGGTCTAGGGAAACGTTGCCGTCAATGGACCGGTTCCACATGACTGGACCATGAAGAAAATTCCCGTACCAGAGTTTGTGCAGATGCGTAATCAGTTTTAGTACCTTCCTTTGTCTGAATAGTCTACTGCAGTCGCCCGGTAGCTGAAATTACTACTATTATGTTACTAATTTTTGAGATTTTCATATAGTTATAACATGCTTTGAATATCAATGATCAATTAAACGTGAACGTTGACTTAAAAGAGTGCCTTTTCAAGTACATTTCCCCATACTTCATGTTTCATCATGATTCGTCACAGCAGTAACACCTGCAAGAATATTCAAAATGACGCAATTGCTATCATTGGACCGCTAGGTGTTTCCACGAATGAACCACCTGACAAAGTGGTTCATTCATGAAAAATAGCAAATATTGTTGTAAATTCAGTTCAATTACCTTGGAAAATTGCTCAATTGTTTTAAAACAAATATGATAATAATGAAAAAATGTTTCTCAGTAAATCATGAAAACTCTTTTACTTTATTGTAATTTCAACTCAATTTTTTTATAAAATTGATTTAAAATTTAAAACATAATAATACAGTTTTAAATACTTTTGCTGTTCCAGAAAAATGCAAAAATTAGTAAAATATGGCCAGTGGACAAGTGAGAGCATGTAACGTGCTACAGTAGCTTACAGATATGGTGGCATGAACCTTAACGAAATCTGCCGACAATACAGAGTCCTGAAAGCAACTTTAAACAATAGCGTGGAAGATGAAAACAGGTTTGTTGTTACCTTAGTCACTTATTAGAAATTTAGGAGATAAGCCGTACGAATTAGGAATATAATTAATGAATCATATTTTGAAACTTGAGAAGACGTTTTTTTGAATCACTTCCGAAAAATTTTGGGAATTGGCCTTTCAAGTGGTTGAGAGAAAAAAACGTGTCCCACAGGTTTAATTAAGACAAAAAGTCTGTTAGTACAAATATTCTCTAGTTGTTTTAGACTTAAGCTTCTGGTTTCATTAATAAAATGGTCAATAAGTTTTTTGACCTCTTAGAGAGCAAGTACAATCTTGTGTCGAACGAAAATTTTCAAAATGGATTTAACAGAACTCCCAACAGTTCAAAAGAGATTGAAAAGATATTTGCTAAGAATGTTATTGCACAGGTTGAGAAAACATCAAGTGGTGAACGAGGTGTGATGACAAAAGCCGTGTGTTGGGTCTCTTGCTTTCAAGAGCGAATGTTTCGCTCGGGTCAGCAGCCAGTTTAAAAAAAAAAAAAAACAGTAATTGTGTATCTATGCTGTGTACACCTAAAAAGTTCCATTTATCATAAAAATTGTTATTGGGGCTTTTCTGGGCTGAACACTATACTGTTATAAGTAGGATTTATGCTTCTAAAAACGTAAATGTAATGATTGAAGTAAATGTAATATTATAATGAAAAAAAAAAACTGTTCGCCCAATTCCCCCCCCCCCTCTCACCCCCCCCCCCACTTTTTTTTTTTTTTTTTTTTTTGCTCATTGGCTTATTTTAAGTCAAACCAACAAGGCCTGACCATCTCAGACTTTGTTGAAGCTTTCAGAAATCATACTCTGGTATCTTAAATTTATGTATAATTTTGAAAAAATCGCTCAATCATAATTAATGAGTACTTATTACTGAAATTCCTTTAAAGCAATTTTCAACTTCTTTCGTTAAAATCACTTTGGCGGCAGTGCTTTAAAATGCTATAGCTCCATCTATGTGGGAACTACAGAGTTACATATTAGCTCATTGTAGAGACAATTGAGACTAACTTGATACATACAATAACTAGAATACTTTTCGAAAAAAAAAAGGTTTTTCTCGACAAAATTTTAAAATTCAAAAATTCAAAACTGTCTGAGATCGTGTCTTTCAAATATGTGTAGAGTGGGGGTGGGGTGGGGGATAATTTAATGCTCGCAAAAATTTTGAAAGTGGGACTATGAAGGAATCAGTAATTACAGCAAATGAGCGATTCGAAAAAATGTCTCGTGCGTAATGCCAAGTTTTTTATTTTTTCCAGCTAACCAAAGACTTCAACAAATAATGCTGTTGGGGAATAATACATGCTTTAATATACTATCAAAGCATAACAGTTAATCACATATTTAATTAATAGTGTACCTGAATAAAATAAAAAACTTGCGTTTAAAACGTAAAATTTTGTTTGAAAACATTTTTTATCGAAACGTATATTCGGTTTGGATTTCAAATTAAAAGTGCATGCAGTTATTTTTAAAATGAGTTATTATGCAAACTCTTTAGCTCCCATAGATCTTGAGTTATACAGCGCTGCCCGCAAGTTAAAGAAAAACTTTTTAACGAATTTTCTCTCATCAGTTATGGATGATAGATTTTTAATTTAAGATGCCATGATTTCATGAAAATTTGAAAAAAAAAAAGTTTTTTCTTTTTTTTTGGGGGAGGAGGGGAGTGATTGATCATACCTAATATTAAAAAAATTATATAAAATTCATATTTGTGCACTATTTTCATGTTGCTCTCTTATTCAAATGAATCCACATTTATTCATCTGAGGACATTGACTCTCTTTGAAAATCATTTTGTTTTCCTTGTTCGCATCAACTTCATTTTCTGAATTTTAATAGTACATAACCTCTCCTCTGTAAGTAAGATGGTAAGCAACTATCATGAACTCTTTTTTAATATAAACAACTGCACTTCGAATAATTGCTTTTGGGATGAGAACAGTAGAAACAATATTTTAATGACACGCATGGTTGGTTTTGCAGTAAAGACACCCACAGAGCAAGTTCATTTGGATAAACAAAATGATCGGCAACTTTTCATCGCCGAAAATTAACCATAACAAATCTCAATTTTAAAATACGTAAAAGCGTATTATGCTTTGTGTGAGATATTTCGCTTTGAGCTACGAATGACTGACCCTCTACTTATATTTCGGATCTGAGGGGAGGGAGGTGCAACCCGGGGCCCTTACCCTAGATGGCAACTTCTGAGGGCAGCAAGTCTCCCCTACTTCTGCAATTTTTTTGATGAAACGTGATACAAAAACTTGAAGAATGGTGGGTAGGGGCGGCAGTGTTAGGATTTTCCCCGAATCGAAAAAATCGTTGATTAGGCAATGGCAAAAAGCAGTTTCTGAAGTTCATGCGCAAATGGTATTTTATGCAAATTTCTCAAGAGACGTAACAGGTGAACGATCAGAAAGTTTTTTCCCCCTAGACTACAAACTGTAGCGATTTCTCAACAATTTATCAAAATGGCGAAACTGCAGTTTTTAACTGAAAATGTTGTAAAAGTTCGGAAGCTGAAAGCTGGAGAAGATCAAGGAAGTCCAGATGGAAAGTCATGGGAGAGCACTGTAACCGTCTAAAATTTTGTCTGACGATCCGGAAATTTTGGAGACAATATTGCATTTTTGCACTTAATGTTTTTTTTTATTATTAATAATGTCTAATATGTCTTGTCATTAAATGTAAATATGTGCATGTTCATATTTTATCACCCTGTAAAATTTAGAGCTGCATTTGGTAAATTGAAAGTCTCTCCCCCCCCCGCTCCGCTTTTGTTTTAAAAATTTAAAATAAAAGAATATATATACCCTTTAATATCTCAATTGTCCAATATTTAGGAGTAAATATCACCCCGTTAAGGGTGTCTGTTGCCGATATTTAAAAAAAAAAAAAAACACGGGGTTTCAATATTTTTCAGTGTTCTATCGATGTGCAAAGTTTTATTCCAATCGGTGATTCACACTTGTGTAGGGATACTTGTCAGTTGAAACATGATATTTATAATATTTTGCAACGTTGAGAACAATTTAATTATTCGTGTCATTTTAGAAAAGGTGAAGAAAACCACATTACGTGACGACAGAATAGTTTAAATAATGCATGTGACTGGGAACTTTCTTTTTTTCATAGCAAATATATTTACCGTTTCAGTTTGATTAATGCAGCAACATTTTCATGATTCCATCCAATAGCTATTTGACAGTAGAAAAATACCTTTGAGAGGGGAAAAACAACTTCTATAAGTAATTTCGTTACATGTGATTATAAACGCGGTTCAAAATTTTCAGCAGAGTTTTCATGACACTTGGGCAAAAATTATTTTTTCGAGCTATAAACATATTTTATTTTACTAAGAAAAAGGGTCTTAAGAGCGTAAAATTTCAAGACAGAAAAAGATTAGCATCAAGTTTTTAAGACAGTTGAATGCTAAATAAGTTGTCGAATTTCTTGTCTGCTCCTTCGAAATAATTTCGGACTTCCATGCTTTCTTGTTTAAAAAAAGGGGGAAGGACTTTGTATTGTTCTAAAAGCTATAAAAAAAAGAAGAAAAAAGAAATTAAAATAAGTTCCTGTTCTTTCAGACAACGCGTAATATTGCTCTGGTTAACATCGAGGTGTAATATATTGAATGAATTGAACGAAATCATTTGGCATATATATATATATATATATATATATATATATATATATATATATATATATATATATATATATATATATATATATATATATATATATATACATATATATATATATATATATATATATATATATATGTATATATATATATATATATATATATATATATATATATGTATATATATATATATATATATATATATATATATATATATATATATATATATATATATATATATATATATATATATATATATATATATATATACATATATATATATATATATATACATATATATATATATATATATATATATGTGTATATATATATATATATATATACACACATATATATATATGTGTATATATATATGTGTATATATATATATATATATATATATATATATATATATATATATATATATATATATATATATATATATATATATATATATATATATATATATATATATATATATATATATTAGGTCTTGTCTGAGTGCATTAAAGGTGCAAGATTGTTCTGACTAATGAAATGAATGGCACGCCAAATAAACTGCCAACGTCATCCATCATAAGTAATTTCTTCATTTCAGTTCTTGTTGGCGATACGTAAAACACTTCGAAATGCAGGTCACGTTAGATAGAAATTTCAGGGTGTAAGAATTCAAGCTACCCTTACTCATTCAGGCGAGAAGAAATGGAATGTATTAAAGAAGCAGAAGAAAATATTGGATCTCAGTAAACTCTTTACCTCTATGAAAGAAAAAAAAAATGATATTTGTGTCAATTAATGTGTCAGAATTTCTGGGATATTTTGAGCCAATTAACGGAGTTTGCTTAGTTTCACCTTTTTTTAGTTTTAGCGTACTCGCGAAGAAGTAAATATATTTGGTATCGTCGAAGAACTAAAATTTTAAAAAGTTCGAGGCTACGCAAAATTTTTCTTATTTAGTTTTGTTATAAATTCTTCATAGTAAACTGAAACCTAGTAAATTGGATATGAATGAAATTCATCACTCTATAGTCTGGGCAAAGCTAACTCGGCAGCAGGGGGAGGGGGCATCTAGGGGGTCATGGCGCAAACTGCGCCAAAAAAATGTTAGAAGGGTGTTTGATGGGTATTTTTTTTGTTTCGGGGGGTCATTGTGGTATTTAGGGGGTACGTCCTTGCTCTTGGGGGTGATGAGCACCCCTGATTGGCAGCATTGCTCAGACTCTAAAGAGCCTCATTACCACATTATGTACGCTGCCAGGTTAGACTGGCTCAAACTATAGCAGAGCCAATTACAGTCTGAATTACATGCCTTAGCTACGTGGAAAACAAGAAAAATATTTAAATATTCATAAGGGGTATCTGCATACTACATCGCTTAAATTGTATTTTGTTTTTCATTTTATTAACTGAACTATTTTTATTGTATTCTATTTTATGCACAATGCATTGTATGGTATTAAACTATTAAAAGAATATCCTGTTAAGCTGTATTGCATTGTACTGTGTTGCTTCGACAGTCTAATTTCCACTTCACTCCTTCTGCGAGGTACCTCTGCTGGGTTTTCATGCATGAATCTTGCCAATGGCGTTTACTTTCTGAAGAGTTTATGGTACGTCATACAAGAATTATTTTAACAAATGTGCTCTTTACAAATTTTATTATCTAATATTTTTTTCCATTTATAACTTTACATAATATTTTTCACTACTTGCATATTTATTTAATGTCGAATATTACCCTTGAAAAAATAATAGGAGGCTCTACGTTTCAATCGCATGATTTTATATCACAAAATTTGTTTGAAAACACTTTTAGTTTTAGCCAATGAATAAAACAAGATGTTTGTACTACTTTAGTCGCATCTTGTAAATGGTTGCAACAAACCGACAAGACCGTCGCAAAAAAGCTTGAATCAATTGAAACTTCCCTAATAAACTGTATAATAACTGACAATCATTTTATTCTAAATGTGTGGGAGGTTACTATTTTTCTCCGGTTTGAACTCATTTTGATGCTAGCATAGAACTTAGTTTCATTTTTTTCTTATAGTTTAATTTTCAACTCTCGAAAGAACAATGCTTTCGAATAACGTATGCATACTGATAATCATTTCGTTTTTCCTATACAATCGTTAAAGTATAAATTTGAGCTGGTTTAGATTTATATTAAAATTCTTAAGATTAATATCTATAAAAGACGAATATCAATGATTCAGTAAGATGAAATATCAATCCTAAAATGAATTGAGTTTCTGTGTAGACTTTTGTTTCTCTTTCAGTTTCGAATAATTTGCTAAATTAAGTTTTTCAACTCCCACTTTTGTTTTATGCAAAAGAAAATAAATGCCCTTTGATCGTTTGAAGAATATATTAAAATTTTTGTAGCTGGAATATTGATTATTTAAGAAAAAGTAGCGACTGTTCGTTGTTGTTTGGATTTTAAGTACAGAAGGATTTAATGAAACAGTACCAAAATTTTCAACGTAAAAATTAGGCACTGAAAAGGTTTTTTTGTTCATTTGTTTATTTATTTATGTTTGAATTGACCTTTATTTATGTTTGTATTAGTTTAGTGTATTACTCATATTTATTTATTTTTCTTTGTTTAGTTATCTGTTCATTTTTATTTGTTTAGTTACTTATTCATTATTTATATTTGAACTTATCTTTATCTTTACTCATTTGTATTTGTATTAATTTAGTATTTGCATGCGTTTATGTATGAATTTCTTTTTCTTTCTTTTTAATTTTTATATTTATTTTTTTTAGATATAAATCGATTTCTGCACTAAACTTGTACTTTCAATTAAAAAATCTATCATAAAATATTTTCTTCGATAAAACTAGAGTTTTATTTCCCAAAACTAAAAATGCCATGAAGCTTATTTGAGCAAACAAAAGACTTAGACTCCAAGCGTTGTAAACTTTCTGTAACAAAGCCTTCTGTAACAATTGCTTTAACTTTCGGAATCCGTAACAATAGGTCAATTTTGTGCTTAAGCATTTTTAAAAGTTGCATGTAATAAGAAGCATTTGAATATTCTGAGAAGCTTTTACATGAACTACAGCTATCAGAATTAGATGATGATTCATTGAGCAAAATTTTATTGAGACTCTAAAATTAAAATTACTTCAATAAATTTTTGTTTTTGCTCGAGTAGGCTAATTCTTTCAGTAAACTGTTGTTTTAACGCTAACGTGCTAATTCTTTCAAAAAATTGCTATCTCATGGCTAACATGTAAATTCGTTACGAAAATTGCTGTTTTTAAACCTAGCATGCTATTGCTTTAGTAAATTCTTGCCTTATCTCATATGCTAATTCTTTCGGTAAGTCTTTGTTTAGACTCTAACACGCTAATCTGATTTGTTTATCATCTATCGAATATTATATTAATTTGCCAACAATATTGTGATCAAGTTTCAACAGGAAATAAAATATAGCCTTTCATAGTTAATGCTACTGGAAACGGACGAAAAATGAAAGGAAAAGATGTATGAAATACCAAAATAGTATTTCTTTGCGATTAATAACCTAGTTTTAATTTCATGACTAAACTGTTCAAATATATCAATTAAGAGTTAGAAATAGCAACCACAAGAATATAAAAAAGAGACTGTATTTAATGAAAACCTATCCATGGCATTTTCGTTTTTGAAACACAAAATTGAAAAGAATCATTGTGCTTTTTCTTACGTGTTGCTGTACTTTATTCCTGAAAGTTTAAAACTGAAATTCAGCTGAACATTTCTCATTTATGTTTCGTCACCAGGATATTTGCATTCATGCACACTAGGGTGGTTCAAAAATACATGTTTCAAAAAAAAAAAAAAGTTTCTCCAAAATACCAGGACACCCCTCAATATTTTTACACTTGTTGATAGTAATATACTGGAAGAATTTTAGCTTCCTATTTCAACTGAAAGAGGGTGTTACACCCCTCCCCCTAAACTTCCAACGTATGGGGAGGGAGGTTAAAAATAATACATTGAACTGAAAAAACAATGCTACATATTATAATATACACTAATAATATGCATATAGATTGCAATAAAATAATCATTTACAAAAATACAGCTGGGAAAATTAAATTTTTCTACATTTTTGGCATTTTCTATGCTACGGCTAATGTTAAATGAAGGGGTCATTGAGCACCCTCTCAAAACTTGAGTAAGAAGCTAAAACTTTTACAGCATAATACTATTAGTAAGTGTAAAAAAAAATAGGGGGTGTCTTGGGCTCTAGCTAAAAACAGTTTTTTTTTTTTTTTTTTTTTGAACCACCCTACTGCTTACCTGAACAAAATGGTTTCAATTATAGGTTTGAGTTGACGCACCCATTTTTAAGCCCTAATTATTGATTTAAATATCTTTATTAAGAATCTTTGTCATCTGCATTATTAAATGCCACCAAGATTTGCTTTGTCAATTTTCTCTTTTTCACTTTTAAGAAGAATGCTTTTAACTAATAAAATTAGTTCTTTTCTTTTGTTAATTGTTTTTTAGCAATGTCGAAAATTTAGTCGGAATTTTGAGCAAGAATTAATTCCATGTATTATTCGAACACTTTTTTTTCTCTTCCTTTGCGTTAATATTCTTCGAAACAAGGTTCGGTTAAAAATAAAATTTTATTGACATTTATAGTTTTTTCAATTTTTTGAAATCGGAATCTTGTAATGTTGGAACTTTCTGTCTTTTGCCAAATCAAATTGCAGAGCGATTATACCAAAACCGCTCAGCGGACTATTCATGTATTTGAGTTGAAGCTTTGTGTGTGAGCTTGTGCGTGTTTTTCCAAAGTTTTACCAAAGTATATTTTGCTTTAATGAAAAGAAGAAGGCATCGGGTGTCTAAATCAAAGTCAACAGTGAAGGACTGCACATTGTGAATTATTTAATATAAACCAAGACTTTCTACACAATGCGATTCTGCAGTGTTTTTGCGTGTCAAGAGTTTAAATAGAAGTTTTGAGCAAATAATAATTAAAAAAATAATAATAAATGTAATAATAGTAACATATCCATTATAACACTACCCTTGTTAAAAATATTAACATGCCCATTCTTTCTCTTGTGGTGACTTTGTGGATTAAATATCAATTTTACTCCGTGATGAACCATAAAAAGAAAATTGCATAAAATATATTCGCTTTCTTGTAGGACAGAAAATATTAAGGCAAATACAAACTATTTGTTCTCATGTAGGGCTAATTATGTCCAAGCGTTTTCTGCTAAAACCAATTTCAATTTGAAAATCGTTATTTGATTTCAATTAAATATCATACAAATATAACGCGTCTACTGTTTTGGAATGTTAACAGTATTATTTTAAAACCATACTGCACATTCTCACTTAGTGTAATAACATAAACTAGACTGAAAATTCAGCTGAAGAAAACGATATATATATATATATATATATATATATATATATATATATATATATATATATATATATATATATATATATATATATATATATATATATATATATATATATATATATATATATATATATATATATATATATATTTAAAAAAAGAGTGAAATAGCTGATAGCAGCAAAAGACGGAATGTGCAACTAATATTTTGATTCTTAGCATTTAGAATGCTGCACATTTTGTATTGATAAAAAGTAACTAAAGATTCAAATTTTCTTTAAAAATTCAATTGCTTTTTCTTTTTCTTTCTTACGATGCTAAATTCTTACTTAAAATACAGTGTCAAAATACGCTAGACTAAATTTTTGAGCCATAATTCCGATTTTCAGAACATGAAATACGCTTGTGGACATGATGATCGTCTACTGTGCATACATTGCCTCGTCATTTATGAATAAAAAATGCAACCCACACAGTGTGTAGCACAGGGGTGTGCACAGAAATTTTGGGGCCCGTCACAAATGACGTTGAACGATCCCCTCCATATTGTTTACACCTACGTCCTTACATGTATTTCACTCTCATTTAAAAACTCTCGGGCCCTCTTTAGGCCCAGGCCCGGGCCAAGAGTTGTCCCCACCCCCTTGTTCAGTGTTCACGTCCCTGGTGTAGCCCGGTGGCAGAAAAATTCGGAATAAAATATGAAGTTGTGACTCATGTGTTACTCAGAAATTTAAACTTAAGAGATTTCTGTTACGAGTCTCCTTTCTTTTTTCCTGAATCATTTCTTCCTCAGGAAGCAGAGAGCATTTCGCGCCTAGAGTGCAAAAATTTCCGTTGGCAATATTAAATTCGTTTTCCTTTCAAATTGCAAGATTCTACGTCTTGTTCCGTTTCGGGCGTTCCTTTTTGGCGATCCGAAAATCCCAGCAACCCTGCCGGAAGAGAAGAGAAACTAGGTGAACGGACCGCGCGCTGCTGTGAAGGGTGGGTAGTAAAACTATTTACCGCATCTATTTTCCCAACCATTCGTTCATTCACACAGGGAGTCAAGGTCTTCGATACACCGGGAGAGGGGGGGGGGGGGGGTATTTTTCGTCTCCGAGCTTTCCGCTTTCTTGCTCACCTGAGCAAAATAGTTTCGTTTGCAAGTTTGATTCGATGCACCCGTATTTAAGCCCCCCCGACTTCGATGGAACATTTTCTCTCAAGATGTTTCTTAAGAAAACATAAGACAACAGATTATTATTCATATTAATACTGTTTTTCGAAGTTGGGGTTGCAGTTGCAGAATAGCGGATTTTATTGATTCTGTTTTTAAATATTGTTAAAACTGCACAGTAGCGAATTTTAGGGAGAAAACAAGGGGCGGGTTTCACCCAAAGGGTTCAAACTGATACAACTATGCCATTAAATAAGTTTTAATTCATTTCTCTATAACATTAATCGAAAAATTTTATAATTAATTTGAAAAACACACACACACAAATCATATTATTTGAATAAAATAACTTCTGTTTGCTATAAAAGCAATGGCGCAGTTCACATGAGTGCGCCCTGACAGATATTGATGATGTCACTCCATGGAAACGGTTCAAGTAAAAGAAAATGTTACCGTGAAGTATGGATTTTAATGCAGCATACTTTTAATTTAAAGATTTTAAAAATCGATAAGCTATGTACCAACGACATGCATAGCAATGTTGATAACATGTCGATCGTAACATATTCCTTAGAAACTCTCTAATCAGCGGAAAATAAGAAACTATCGTCTGATGAAAGAATATCAATACTATCAATTTAATTGGAACTTGCGTTCCTTTTGAGCGTTTTAGACTTCACCAATTTTGGCTTTAAAATATTACACTGAAAAAAATTAAAACAAACCTTTACAGAAAAAACATGAAAAATAAGGGATGCTTAGCGTCCCTGAAAATATTTTGTTGGGGCCTTTAAACGAGTACCCCACTTTTGACAAGCCTGTGACTGCTCATGTAAGACAAGTGTATTCTATGCATTTCTTGATTTTTACATTCTTTTGAGATTCGAACTGTCAACAATTTTAGCTGATGAAATCCCCCGGGATATATTTTTGGAAGGAACATTGCTCAGTTAAAATAGCATAGGAAGAAATGATAGAAAAATCTAGTTTTATCTATTGTTTTATTTTATGGTATTTTAAAAAGCGTGCGTATCGTACTCGGATGTCAACCGAACGAGTGACACCCAGAGTGTGTTGCCCCCTTAGCTACGCCACTATATAGGATTAATATTGAAGGAGATCAGTGCAAAGGAATACATTTCACTTCCTTAACTCATTGGTTTCTAATTCAAGGGTACATTATATCGCGGTTCATCCATTAATTCTTCTTTTATAGAATCTGTAATAAACAAAAAAAAAAAGTATGAATGTTTCCTTGGAAGGGAGTCATATTAGTTAAAGAAGCTAATAGTAAAAATATGAACCTCCTTTTTATCTTGAAACCTCGTGGTACTTTCTAAGCAAAACCATAACATTATAACGGAAACGGCATGTACAACCAAATTTAAAATAATAGAATATCAGAACTGTTTGAACAAAACCTGCCCCTGAGTCGGAAAAATAAACACATGCAAAATAAAAAGACTAAAACTCGTTATTCGCAACTCCAACGAACTATAGGGGGCACTGAAGTCACTGTCTAATGGCGGAATTGAAAACTACAACAAACGCACATGGTAACGAAGAAAATGCTAAAAGTGTTGTGATTTTTGTTCGTACGTATGATTTTTTCGCTTTATTCTTTTAAAATTAATTTTCAAAGTCTTGTGGATATTCTGGCATACGTAGAAAGAAATGAGAATTCAAGAAGCATTACTAAACGTCAAAGATTCATGCAAACTACGTAGTTCGTAGTTCTAAGCAGCCATTTCCACGATGTTGAATTCGATATTTATCAATTCTTGATAAAACTAAATAATAATTGTGGCCTGACAAGAATAACAATTAATGCTAGAAAATTCAATGTGACATTACAAATTGTTATCGAAAGAAGATGATACTTTTTTGCCTTGCTTGGCTAGCGCTTATTTTTTTTTCCATTTGTAGTTGAGTTATTTCTCTCGAATTCCCGAATCGGTTCATTTAAAAATTTTCTGTTTCGATTTTTCTAATTTCTGAGTTACGATTTAATTGTGTCATGTTATGCAAATCATCAACAAAATTCTCACGGATATATGGTGGTAGTTTTCTTTTCAGTTGATTGACCATTATTTCCTTTCACTTATCGAATTCTGTAATCTTACTACCATTTTATTCCACTCATGATAAAAATTAAAAATGGTTTAACTAAAAACGCGAAATCTCGCCAAGGCTACTTTGCTCGCACAATACTAAAAATTAATAACCCTAAACAAATTTGGCGAAACCTTTCAGCTGAGAATAAAAGGAATAAAGTAAATTCTTTCTCGGTTATTCATTTTGTTCTACGATAATATATTCAAGAAAATATTTTGCATACTGTCCATTCCAACTAAATGCTGCTGTAAAATATGGTAAGTTTAATTAATTTAAGATTAAAAAAACCCCCATATTCTTACAAATTCATACAAAACAATAAAAAATTTTACCTGGTATAACGTTATCCAATTTTGTTAATCCAAAGTTTTCTTGTTTACGCTTCCACCATTTAATACTTTTTTGAAAGAAATAAGGAAAACTAACATTATTTTGAGAAGCTCGAGAATACTACTAAGGGACGAATTAATTTCTGTTGTTGAAGGCGTTCTTAGACATGTTGAATGCGTTACTCAGAACAAACTGACCGCGTTTACGTCAACAGACACATGTGATGCGCAACGTGGCAATGTTTTAGGTGCAGACGCAGTTTTATAAATCACCGCAAGGTAGCGTATTCGAGCGCTGGAGTTCCGAATTCATGAATGGGCAAATCAATTTAAACAACTTTTCAGATATTATTTTAACAATTTATGGATCATTAACACATTGGAAAAATATATAGATTTTTTATCTAGGTCAAAAAATTAGAATAATATATTCATTCAATGTGAATTTTAAAAAGTAGCGAAAATATTTGGATACCTGTTACCCTATAGTTTGTCACAAGTATGGAGCTTGGCGCCCAGATAATTTTACGCTCTTTTAAAAGTGTTTTATTGCTCAAAATTTGTTGTTAAGGTGATAAATAGGAAAAAAATGAAGTTACATATTGTATCATTTCTTAAAGTTAGAAAAAAGACTATCCAACTCAATTCAAATGAACGTTTTACAACCTATGGTACATGTAAGATTTTTAAGGACTATAGAAGGACTGACCAACTAAAAAGTAACCGCAGTAAACGAGGTTGAAAAATTGTAACACCTGGCAGAGATGAACCAAAATTAAAGTAAATTGTCCAAAATAATCGTTGAAAAATGCTTCTTACGTCCAAAATTGTTGGACAGAGAGTATAGTTATCTCATCCACGCCAACTACACTTGGACGGTTGCATAAACTGCAGTTTTAATTGCGTATCTACGAAGTAAGACCAAAGATAAACATGCAGCAGAAACGTGCACGACTCTCCTGGAGCAAAGAGAAGATCAAAAAGGGGCAACAAGGTTGGAAAAGTATTATATTTAGTGATGAATCTTTTTTTTTTGAAATATCCGTGAACAAAAAAAGGTGTTCGGGTTTGACGTTTCAAAAGTAAAGCGTTATGAGAAATCTTGTGTAAGGCGTTCTTTCCACTTTGACACTTCTTCTTGGTTTGTGGGTGCATGAAGACTGCTGGAATTGGGAAGTTATGTATATCTTAAAATAAACAATGCGTGACTTCCGCTGATCATCAATAACACTGCATGATACTTCATCTGAGGCACAGCAGTTACACATTTAGTGACGCATTTTATCTTTCAGCAAGATTCTACTCCGTGTCACATTTCTAAATCGACTCATAGATTTTAAACAGAAGGAGGAATTTTGGTATTAAACTGGTCAAGCAACTCTACCATACCAATCTAAATGCGATCAAGAATTTGTGGTACCGTTAAATCTTATGAAAGTGGTTCAAGACCTGGTGCCCGCCAACAAAATTCAGCTCATTTCCGCATTGAAGAGGGTATGGAAACAGTGTCAAAAACGTTTAATGTAAACAGGTGGTAGAATCAATGTGAGAAAGTATTAAAGCATTGAATCCGGCAAAAATGACGAATTCTAGTATTGATATTGTTTTTTTTTTTTTTTTGAAAGTGTTGTTTTCCACTTTAATTTGAATATTCTAATTTTTTGACTCAATGTAAATCTTCATCACTATAAACTTTTGGAGTATTCTGTCTAAGATTATTTTTAATTGAGTATATTTAAAATGAATTGCACACTTTAAGGTCCAAGAAAGGTGGCACGTTCATTTAAGTACCAAATTTGCACTTATATTTGGTAAAATAAACTATTTTCCAAGTAGTGGGAAGTATTCTATTATTTTTAATTTGGGTTGTATTACAAAATGTAACCTCTACAGCTTCATCACTTGGCGAGTAAGAGCAGCAGTTTCGAAATTCGCGAAGAAATAGTTTCTGAAAACTTCAATAAAAATTATAAATGCTATGAATCTGTTATTTTCGTAATTAAAGTTATATTTTACAGTCTAATAAGTTCAATGCCTTGGCCAAGCGCGAGGGGAAGGAGAGGATTATAGCACTCGTTCCCGTGAGAAAAAAAGATATAAATAAATTTATAAAAACTCAGCATGAGGGTATGAGTCTGTTTAATAACCTAATCTTCGTGTTATATTCATCGCGACAATGTTTTTAATTAATACCGCTAATTTTTTAAGGACTTGACTACATTATATTAAGGATTTTTTACGTTCGCATTCAATGCAAATTAGTACATGATATTTATGTACTTTAGAGCAAATTATTTGGCTTTAAGAAACATTTTAAGAGAACCTCAAAAGAATTTTGTTATGAAAAATTGCCTGCGGGAGAGACATTTTTTTATTCTCCTGTACCCCCTTGAAAACTTTTTTCTGTATCCGCCTCTAAAACTGCAGTTCCGATGAAAATACTAATCTTGCTCATCTGAACAAAATAGTTTGCTTTGCCTGATTAAAGCTCCAGTTTTAAAACCCTCGATTTCGATCAAGTTTTTTCGCTCCATTTGTCTCATGGGAAATTTATTATTGGTTTTTCACACATTAATACTGTGTTTATAAATTATTGAAACAGCAATTCGGCAAAAAATGTAAATACAGTCATATTATTTATGAGTACTAATTATTTTTGGATCGTGTGTTATATTTTGTTTTTTATAGTTTACTTATTTCTTTATTAATCTTTAATGAATTGCATAAGAAAAATATACTCATACTTTTGTGACGAAATAATAGAAAATTTTCTCATTCTTGTAAAAAAAATATGCTATTAAAAGAAAATGATCTCGTTTTTTTTAACTTAAATTATTTTAATGTATAAAAAAGATATTAATGTGCAATCTTCATTTGCATTTATTATTTAGTAATGCCATGTCAATCCAGATAACCAATGAAAAAATCTTACCTTCATAGTCTCGTAAGTTATTTGAATTTCACCTATCATACATTTTGTTTAGTAGTAGGTGAATGGTAGACACTTCTAATTTTGTTACGTAGCAGCATTTCCATTTTTAGTTGACGCTTCTTCCAGGATTTTATTTTTCTATGAAAAATAAGGCAAGTTTTTGCCAATTTCGCCCGAAACCTTAATGGCAATACTTTACTCCACACGCAATTTTTTTTTTTTTTTTTTTTTAGCGTATTGCCAAAAGATTCCCTTAATTTCACAAAAATAAAAATGGGCAACTAAAAATAAGTATGACTATAACTGAGCGGAAAGTGTCTTCTAGCCCTTTTGCTGCTAACAAAATTTTGAGTTTTCAAGTATACCGATACATATATATTTCTTGAAAAACCTTAGTTTTTCGAATGTCCCTAAAACATGTTAAACTTAGAAGTGGAAGTCCTGTTTTCTGCGAATGTAGCACTCAATGGTACTGATCAATAGTAAAAACTCAAAATTTTTAAAATTGAAAATTTTTAAAGAATTCAAAAATATACTTGAAAAAATACTTTTTCAAAACGCTGCAGCAAGAAAAATTGAACACATATTTTTAAATGGTGCATTTTGTTTTAAGGAAAAAACATTTATCTTTTAAATTAAAAAAAAAATCAAAATATCATGCACCGTTCCAGAGATGAAGCAGTTTTAAAAAAATGTCAAAATTCGCGAGTGAGAAATTGCGCCTCAGGCTACCGTCTTTCGTGGCCTGTATTGCGAGCTAAGAATTTTTTTGCAAAAAAACTACAGTAATTGGCAATGTCTTACATTTCTGAATTTCAACAAATGTTAAATTCAAAAACTTCAGAGACTATGAAGATAACCCTTCCTTCCTGAATTGGCATGGACTAAGTCAAAATGTATGGAATTACTCTAATATCATTGAATTGTACTGCGTCACAGATGCACACAGAACTATACTTTTTGAAAATTTGACCTTTTTTGGTTTAATTCTAATTTCAAGCGAAATTGTTACCTTTAGGAAAAAATTCTCCAACCGCTTTCGATTTTCCTACAAATCAAAAGTTATGACATTTTATTGCAAGGTGAATTTTGTCAGAACTTTCTTAGTCAATTAGAACGCTCGTAATTTAAGTTTAAGAAAAAATAAAATGTTAGTTTTTTTACTTCCTTTTACAAAAAAGGAAGTATTGTATTCGCGAAAAAAAATTGACTCAAAATTCGGCCTTAATTTCTATTTTGCTCACCCCCGAATTAATGTTGAGTTTTTTTTTTTTTTTTTCAATCCGACCACACGCGGATAGTTGCCTAAGAACGTATAAAAACCCGAAGTATCCATTTTGATATCACCGAGTTAATTACAACGGCTTTTCTCGTGACGTCCGTGTGTACGTATGTATGTGCGTTTATTAGGGTGGGTCGATTTTGACTTTTTTTCGAAATCGAAAACGCCTGTGGAGGGAAAAGTTGTGTATTGACATCAAATGCTCGCATAAATTTTTTTTTGAAAATCAAAATATATTTAGATCCCCCGCCAGCCCCTTAAAGTTTGGACAAATATGTAAAAATTGACACTTTTTAATTTTTTTAAAAAAAATCTTATGTATAATATTTTTAATCGCCTGTGGTGGGAAAAGTTGTGTATTGACATCTAATGCTCATATAATTTTTTTTTGGTAATCAAAATATATTTAGATCCCTCACCAGCCCCTTGAAATTTTACCAAATATGGAAAAATTGACATTTATTTGTTATTTTTTAAATTTCTCATGTTTGATTTTTTTTAATCACCCGTAGTGAAAATGATTGCGTAGTAAGATACTTCACTCATAAGTAATAATAATAATAATATTCAAGCTCCGCTCAACCGGTGAAATCTGGAATATTTTCATAATTTTTAAAATCTTGACGTTTTAAAGCAAAAATTTTATTCAATACCTTTTTTTTTAATTTAAGCATTTTTTATACTTTATTTTTCTATAACAACACTATAGAATTCTTTAGGATTAAAACATAGGTATAAAAGATAAAAGTACCAGAAGTCTGTCGTCGCAGTTTTACGGCAGCTCTTCGCTCATTTTCCCGAAATATTATAGGAAAATGACTAAGAATTCACCTCGGAGTTTTTTGTAATAGAGAAGTTTTACACCTTATACATTGCTTTGTTCTCAAATTTTGGCATTAATTTTCGGGAAGCCAATGTTGTACGTATAAAGCCATCATGGCGTGTTGCTCCACAAACAGATAAAGATGCTTCTGTCACCAACCTAACTGCTCTTTCTACCGCTTGTGTATGACATGGTTAATTCCACAACTCACTTTCAATTATGTCATCCGTTTCAGCTACTTTCTCAAGTTCCGCATTGGGTATATATTTGGTGAGTGGAGGGTCTGTAAGGACACAATTTTGCCAATTTATCAATTCTGTCTAGTCTTTTGCTTGAAAATTTAGAGGTGGAATGACAAAATCACGAACAGTGTCATTAGTAAGAGTTCGGGCCTTCAGGATTGTTCAGTATCCTAATTTCCTTACTGAGGATCGCGTACCGTTAATCATGGCTATCATCAGGTTTTCTGAATGACCAAAAAAAAAAAACATTTCTTTGTATTACAGGGTCAACTACTGATTTCAGGTCATCGCTAAGATATCTTGAGTAGTGGATAGCTTCCCAAAGATGCTGTGCACCGGCTGTGCATGAAGGCTCTGTTTTAATCAAAAACCAAACTTTTGCATACACTTTTATAATGTATTCTACAATAGTCCCTATTTCTAGCGATGACTCTTTTGTACCAACATACAAACGAAGTACTCTGTTTGCTGTTGTAAGCCACCAAGCATGAGATAGCTTTCCTGGTGATTTGGAGGATAGTGATGTTGAACAATTTCCTGAACATATTGCTTGACATATTTGATACAAGTATTTTTAGTCAGTGCCAAGTCCGTCTGTATCAACTGTTGACAAATCAAAAGCGATTTTTTTAAAGTTGACAATTGGTAGCTGCTTACATGTGCCAAGAAGCTTCCCTATAGGACCATTATAAGTAAAACGACCTGTAGTGCTTCCATCAAGATGCCGTAACAGATAGCGTAAAGGTAGCTCATTGGCATGCAATTGACATATGAGCCACTGCAACGGCTTTTTTAAATGCAGTTCAAATGCAGTTCTTATTAGACCACCTTTCACACCAGTATTGACTGCTGTTCCATCTGATCCTACTGCAATTAAATTCACAGTAGATACTTGTGTTTTTTTTAAATAGTCTAATATGCTTGATAACACTTCATTCGCTGTACCAATTCTTCTGCTCTGAGTTTTTCGTTACGATTTCTATTTGGTTCATATATGCTTAGCTAAGTGTCAAGAACAGGCCGATTTGTCAGACTGTGTGTGGTTGATTTAAATAGTTTCATTATATCACAGAGAAGAAGAAAAATAAACATTCAGAGAAATCACACCATCCGTCTCTTTGACAGTTAAAACTAAGCAGAAGGAGCAAAGAAAAAAGGCAAAACGCGCAATTTCAGATTCCCGGCAGGGGTGGTATATGTAATATGATATGATAATTATTTTGTTCACAAACAAAGGGTCTTACTATTTACTATTTACGCAATAGGTGATTAAAAAAATACATAAGAAATGAAAAAAAAGTTTTAAAAAAAGTCAATTTTTACATATTTAGCGAAACTTCAGGGACCTTACAGAAGGTATAAATATATTTTAATTACGAAACTTTTTTTTAATGAACATTAAATGTCAATCCACAATTTTTCCCACCACAGGCGATTAAAAATATTATACATAAGATTTTTTTTTTCAAATTTTAAAATGTCAGTTTTTACATATTTGGCCAAACTTTAAGGGGCTGACAGGGGATCTAAATACATTTTGATTTCCAAAAAAATTTTTATGCGAGCATTTGATGCCAATACACAACTTTTCCCATCACAGGCGTTTTCGATTTCAAAAAAAAGTCAAAATCGATCCACCCTAGCGTACATGCGTATGTGCGGATGTATGTCGCATAACTCAAGAACGGTATGTCCTAGAAAGTTGAAATTTGGTACGTAGACTCCTAGTAGGGTCCAACTGTGCACCTCTCCGTTTGGTTGCATTCCGGTGGTTCTAAAGGGGTCATGTGCCCCTTTTTGGGGGGAAATCATTGTTCCCAGCTAAAAAAAATCTACAGAAAATCTTTTAAAAAAATCTGCAGAAAATTTAAGCATATTTGGAACATGCTTTCTAAAGAAAATCTGCAGATTTTATCTGTAGATTTTTTGCAGAAAGAGTGTTCCAAATATGCTCAAATTTTCTGCAGATTTTTTCTGCGGATTTTTTTCTGCAGATTTTGTGAAGAAAGCATGTTTCAAATATACTTAAATATTCTGCAGAAAATCTGTAGATAAACTGCAAAAAATGTACCCAACAAATTAAAAATAGTAGATAACAATTAATAACAAATGAAATTAATGCAATAAAAATCCGAAAACATTTTTAATTTTAAGTTTCGACATTTCTTTAATAAAAATGAGTAAATTCACTGCAGAGTGGTGTTTCATGTTCGTTTAACAAAACATATAATTAAAACTTGAACTACGCATCCAAAATGAAATTTTAAATTTTATTGAATTGAAGCTTATGCAAATTGAAATAATTAATCCAAATTTGTCACAAAAATACATCGCTATGATTGTAAAATTAGTATAAAGTTTCAAGACGAAATAATAAATAGAACAATTTGTAAAAATTAAAAATTTCGAAAAATTCCGCCAAATCGACCACGTGGTGGAAAGTAATTAAGTTAATTAGGCTGGTTATTATTGAGACATCGTAGCACATTTTTTTTATTAATAGATATTGACAACGTAAATGTTCGCTCAAAATTTTAAGTCAATCGGTGAAAAAGAAAAAATTTCAAAAATTAAAAACCTCCGATTAGGCATAACATTTCAAACTAACCCTAATATACTATACACTTATTAAATAAAAGTTAATTTAATCAAATAATAATTGGTGAATTTTAAAGTGTCTTACCTTTTTGTGAACCGAGGCATGAATCCAATATGTTTTCATGGGTTTCCAATGATGGAACTTAAAATTTCCCTAATTATTTGTTTCCGTGACGGAGCAAAAAAACAATACGCGTCACCTGGTCGAGGGGTAATCTACTCTCGTAGCCTTGTGCTTGTGGCACCCGAATATTGCGGGACGGACCGAGGCCTCCGTGGACGGTAAGAGGCTTGGCGTTCGGTGCGTTTGTACTCGAACGGCGCGCCGTTCGAGAACATTATTTCAAGTCATATTTGTTCTTATTTAATTTCAATTTCCTGATTTTTCTCCAAGTGAGACAAATTTGACTCTGTTCTAATCCGTATCCTTCTTGAAAATGACATTTTTGAAAGCCCTTTCAAACCATGTAATAACTTGCGTTATTCAATATCGTTTTGTTTTCAAAAAAAAAAAAAAAAATGATGTATTGTAATTTCACTTTTATTTGATTTGAATCATGCACTTTTATTAAAATTGATTTTCATGTCATATTATTTGTATAATACAATAAACAGACATTTTTTATTTGGTAAATGTTTCAAACGTGTTGAAATGCTTTTAAATTTAAATTTAAGTTATCAAAATATAAATCAAAGTTCTTGGGGGGAAAGTTTAAGTAATTTATTACTGATTTTAATACAACAACAAAACAACAATTTTAACAAAGAAATTTGCTTAATATTCTAAAAACTGAAAAAAAAAAAAAAAAAAAAAAATTTAAAGTGCGAAAAACTTTTATGCTGTAATAAATCTTTAAGAAATAATTTGAATTGAAATACGGATTTCTTTTTGGTGACCATAAAATATCTACAAACGTGCGAACTATTTAGAGAAAACTGTAACAGAATTTTTTGTGTAGATTTTCTGTAGATCTAATTGAAGAAAATTTGCAGATTTTTTTTACCTTTAAAAAATCTGCAGAATATTAAAAGAAGACTAAAAAGAAAACTTTTTTGTGTGGATTTTCTGCAGATTATTTTGAAGACAAAAAGCAGATTTTGCTTGTCGTCTAAAAATCTGCAGAAATCTTGAAAAATACTTCAAAAAAAAAATTTTTCTGCAGATTTTCTGAAGATTATTTTTAGCTGGGTAATTTCGATGTATACTCAAGTGGTGTTATAATTTGGCGGACACTTGGCGATATATCGGCAGTCTTTTGGTCGCCAAGTTTTGTTGCCAACTTGGCGACAAATTTGGCGATTTTTTTTTCTTTTTTAAAAATCTGGTTTCAATTTGGTCACTGGTGGTGATATTTAGAGAGTAAACTATTGAATCGCATTGAAATTACCAATAATGGGAAAATGACACTAAAATTGGAGGAAGTCATGTGATGCACACATGAGCTCATTTTTTTTTTCTTGGGGGGAACTTTTTTCTTTTCTCCGTTTTTTTGGCAACCATTTTGGATCTTTTTTGCTCATTTTTAGGATCTTTTGCGTTTTGAACGGAAGAAGTGATTTTTGTTGACTTTTTTGCTCAACCTTCGCACGTTTCACAGTTTTTTATTTTGTTCTTTCTCTTTCTTCTGATACATTTTTGGTGCAGTTTTGGTCATTGGTTCTGATTTTGTTTAACGTTTAATATTTTAGTCAATTTTGGCTCACATTTCTTTCTCCATCGTCACAGGCATAAAATTTGGTATATCATGCATTAATATAATTCGGGTATACACCTCTTGAGGATGTTTTACCCATTAAATTCAATTTTGGTCTTTTATTTCAGCTTTTAGTAAAATTTTTGCAGAAATTCTTTATTTTGGGAACGAAAAAATCCTCGTACGCTTTAAATGTTTTCACCACTCGAAATACAATTTTAAATTGCGGTTTTTAAGTGTAAACCTGCACTTTCGTCTTAAAATAAACAGGAAATGTGTTATGGCTTTAAAGAGAACGTTATCGGACGCGATTATAATCCAGAGATAGGGAGAAACTTAAAAACATTATTGGTCTGGTTTCAACCACAAGAGATGCTAATTGTTTTACAGTAAGTAAGATGTTTAAACACATACTGAATGAAATAACTATATAATCGAACCTCGTTAACGCAAAATTGCTTAACATGAAATATCGCTTTACATAAAATATTTGCTTGATCCCGTGAATTAGCAACTAAATAATTTATCGGTTAAGCAGAAAACCGGTTAACATGAAATAACTATCATTGTCTCGTGAGTTATGCGTTAACAAGGTTCGACTGTAGTTTGTTTTAACAGCTGTTAGTCATAATTTGCTTAAGTCAGGTTTCCAAAAGAAAAAAGAAAAAAATATATTAAATAAAAACAAAAAACCCGACTGCGTAAAAACCAAAAAAAACTGAAAAGAAAAATGTATAAGCCCAGTAGTTTAGAATGTTATTAAGTACTACTGAATAACTACAACGTTGAAATAGTTTTATAACTGTACACAGATAAGACAAATCATAAATTCAAAAGCAGAATAGAAGGATCAACAGCCGGGGCTCATTCCTTTCTGATTCAAAGAACCCCGTAAAATTTGAATGGGCACCGACTGTTGATCCTTCTCTTCTGCTTTTGAGTTTATGATTTGTCTTATATGTGTACAGTTATAAAACTATTTCAACGGTGTAGTTATTCAGTAGTACTTAATAACATTCTAACCTACTGGCCGTATACATTTTTCTTTTTAGTTTTTTTGGTTTTTACGCAATCGAGTTTTTTGTTTTTATTTAATTTTTTTTTTTATTTTACACTTTTTAGTTAATTTTCATTGATTTAGTTCTTATGATTATAAGACGGTACGTTTCGCCACCTTGTCATTTCATTGGGAGAGTTTGTTTGTATCGTGAGGTTTATTAAGTAACTTGCGGTGGTCTAAGTCCCTCTAGGGACCTAACTCGGCTTAAAGCTACATGTGCTTGACCTTCGGCGAAAATGCGCGAACTTAAGTCAACCACAGCACAGCTATATAAACAGCCTGTATAACTCATGATGACGCAAAATCGGAAACGTCGTCAATCAAATCTTTCTCGCAAAACTAAAAAAGCCTCTCAAGAAAGTACATGTCGCGAAACTCAGTCCCTTTAATCAAGGCAAAAACAAATGCAACATGTTAGAGATGAAAATCGAATTAGTAGACTCTCTTTCTTTTGGTGCTTATTGCACGGGTTTATTTTGATGAGGACTACAATCTGAGTGTCTTGCCTTCGTTACGCATAATATATTTTTTATTACAGTACAGCATATATATAAAGAACACATGAAAGAATTTACATCAGAAAGAGGGGAAAGTACATCTGCAGTGAGGGTGTCTTGACCCAACGCCTCAAGTGGAAGAAGCAATCGCTTAGACCACTCGACCAATGAGACCCCAATTAGTAGACTTAGTAATCAAAAAATTTCAGGCAGCAAAAACAACCTGCATTTTTCGCACGCAGGTAGCGTGCGACACAGTGTGCAACACCCAACGTGCGTCGATCCCAAACTGACAAAATATGGCAACTGGTTGTTGATATGGTGAACTTTGATTGCTGTCATGTGTTTAGTGACACTCCCAAGGTTAAGACAAATCAATTGAAGTAAGAATTACCAAAATTGGCCAAGGCATTTAGCCTGCAGAACGCCACACAGAAACAAACATACAAACATAGACTTATAAACACATTATCCTCCTTTGCGTCGCGCTCGCGCAGTCGGGTAATCAAGAACACATGAAAGAATTTACATTAGAAATAGGGGAAAGTACATCCGGAGCAAAGGTGTCTTGACCCACCGCCTCAAGTGGTTGAAGCAACCGCTTAGACCATTCGGCCACTTTGACCCCAATTAGTAGACTTAGCTTACGTTCGACGAGCACGACCGGTAGCGACCGGTTGGTTAATCACGTGATAGCAATGACGTCAGCGGTTACTAACCGGTTGTTCACGAACCAATGCTTCATCGAACGCTTTCGGTTGATCACCGGTTACTTGCGCAGATATGGCGCAGACGAATAACACGCAGGTGAAAATTACTTATAATTGGTACAAAATGTCACGTGGTTCCCTCACCTAATCAACCAGCTTAAGTTGCGGTTGACCGGTAGATCAACCAGTGAGGCTCATAGAACGACATCGGAAGCAACCAGTTAACTGGTAGCTCTCAAGAACGCTGCGGTTAGCAACCGGTTACTCACCGGTCGACCGGTGAGGTTTATCGAATGCAAGCTTAGTAAACAAGAAATTCATGCAGTGGGAACTACCTACATTTGTCGCGCGCAGGTAGCGTGCGACACAGTGTGCGACACTCAGCGTGCGCCGATCCCAAACTGACAAAATGGCAACTGGTTTTTGAAATGGTACTTTTGATTACTGTCATGTGTTTAGTGACACTCACAAGGTTAAGACAAATCGATTGACGTAAGAATTTCCAAAATTGGCCAAGGCGTTTAGCCTTTAGAACGCCACATAGGAATGGACATACATACATAAACTGATAAACACATTACCCCCCCCCCCCTTTGCGTCGCGTACGCGCAGTCGGGTTAAAAATGGGTTTCCTTTTCCTACCAAAAAGTACAAAACCAGCTAAAGACGCCAGCATACATGATCCAACTACACTTTTACGTTTACATATCGTACGGCGTAAAGCGTACGATAAAGCGTCGTCAATTGAAAACTAAAATCGTAATTTGAAAGTATATTTTTTTAAAATTATGAATCCGGGAGTATATATTCTACTCAGTTCTAATCCGACACATAGTCACTATTGAAAAAGTAGCAAATGATTATTGTTTTTACTTAAAGCGAAAGGTTTTATCACCAACTTAAGATTCATGCATGAATTGCAGCATATTTTTTAAAAGATGAAATAAGTTGAAAAGACATGAAATGCACATTGATTTTCCCAATAAGTCTTAGTTAATTAACGAGGAGGAGCCATATGCCACGCATAAAATGAATCTTTTTTGATTTAGTGAAATTTCGTCTGAGTGGTAATGTTACACGTTTTAAAAAAAGGATCCATGGACCAAAATCCTCCCACCCCTCTTTCTGGCTCAAACGAAGAATCCCTCCCCCCTACCAATCTGTTGTTCATAAAAAGTAGTTATACTTACAACCAGGGCTGTGGAGTCGGAGTCGAAGAGTTGGAGTCGGATTGATTTTGGGGTAAAGCAGTCGGAGTCGGAGTTGTTAGACAACATGCCGACTCCGACTACGGGCTTCTTTTTTTCTTTCCTTTTCATTGACTTTCCTTGCATTTTTTAAAAACTGATTACCAATTGGTTCGATTACATGTATAAAAAGATACTAATGAGAAAATAACTGCCATTATGGCAATCAGCTAGCTTGAGTGCTTACCGAACTTTCTGTAGCCGTCCCCTAGTTTGCTTGCTTTTTTAATTTAACTAATAGCAACTGTCAGCAAACGGTTTTGTTGTCTAACATTTTCAAGTAATCACTTTCAAATAAAAATAGAAATATAGTGTTTTGTTCGATCTCAATTATAAAATAGTAAAAGAAAAATAACTAATTAGTAAGTAGTACTAAGGCTGAAACGTTTAAGGGTGATCGGCAAATTCAAAAAAGTTCTGGCGCGAAAGCACGAATCCAAAAGATCCGATGAAATAATCTAATGTTTTTTTCTTTATTAAGACTATTTCTATAAGCTTGGTTCTCACTAAAAGGTATGGAACAAAATAAGTGTAAATGATTTCTTGATTACAACACTCAATAATTGCAGTTAATCTTAAAATCTTCATATTAAGGTTAATTCTAAAGCAGCCAATAAAATTTAATTAAAAATTTAGCGAAGAAGATATATAAGTACAATAAAAGCTATTCGTACAAATTTGTATACCGCCGCATTTTGCGTAAAATTAGCTCCTGACGTATATCTGCCCTATTTTCTTTGCAATTTTATTGATAAAATATAATTTAAAATATATTCGCGAAAATTTTCGGAATTAAAATATTTATATTTTTTATAAACTCTGAAATGAACTTTGGGTGTCATCTACCAGATGGGTGTCACCCGGGGCAAACCACTCCCTCTCAAGAACTTTGATTTAGAAAAAAAGCTTTTTTTCCTCTCAAGTTACAGCTTTCAAAAATTGAAAGCACACGATTTGATCAATATCTATTTCTTAAACATTAAAGGGGGGCAAATTACAGATAATCCTTTTCAAATTTTTTAAAAAGGATTTTTAAGTCATCTCGATTTTTAACTCGCAACTATTGGAAAATTTGATTTTTAAATTTGATTTTGATTTTAAAATTTGATTTTTTATTTTTATTATTATTATTTTTTATTCATTTATTTATTTATTTTTTTGGAATTTCTAACGTTGTATGCGTCTTGAGTTTACAATAAAAAATAAAATGCTAAATTTTCATAAAAAGGAATTAATATTTCAATCTCTGTTTAGAGGTTTTCCCCTTCCCTTGAAAAGAGAGAGGGAGTTACAATTAAAATAAAAATACAATTAAAAAAAAATCCGGAGTCGGAGTTGCAGTCGGAGTCAGGCGTTTCAAAATCCAGGAGTTGGGGTCGGAGTCGGCCATTTTCCTTCCGACTCCGCAGCCCTGCTTACAACTACCGATTTCTTCATTAACTGAGTAAATAACATGATCTACTCAGATGAAAGATCGTTACTTTGATAGATTACGACTATGTTTATGACCTAATCTTTTTTGAGCACCTACGATTTGATTTGTTATGTTGATGCTCTTGGCATTTGATTACGGTCGCTAATACAGAAGTAAGTAATTGCTTTTTAATAATACGTTCATACCTTAACCCAATCGCTAGAAAAATATTTTTTAGCAACCACAGAACAAACAGATACGCGTTAAAGTTTGGTAGATCAAAAAGGACTTTTTTCGAATACTATCTAAAGCTTTCTCTACTTTGCGCTTTTAAGCGTAAACTACCAATTATACTAGCACAGCTTAGAAGATTTATAGTACAGTCAAGTTTCTTCAAAACTCCCATTATTGCGAGCCTTCAGTTATAGCGACCAATGCATAAAATCCCGCTTGCTGCTGCATAGGCAGAATGTTAATTTAACATCCATTAAAACGTCCAAACTGAATCACTCATTCCAATAAAACGTGCAAAATTAAGCTTTGTCCTTTTTCAAGGTTATATTTCAAAAATAATATTTAGCAATTTTATGCTTCTAAAGGTAAAATATTCCAATTGCAAAGAAACTTTATGTGGTGAAAGAGACAAAGAAATAATGAAAACTGCATGAAAATGAGAGACATTTGAATGAGTTTTTTTTTTTTTTTTTTTTTTTTTGAAAGAGTCGAAAAAGCGAAGAGCTTCAACAGTACCTAAATAAAGTAGAAACTAATGTTTTGAAAACATTTAAAACAAAACAGAAGCAAACCGCATGATTTCGAATCAAGTATTGATTTCAGAAATAACTGGTTTCTGTCAGATATTTTGAATGTATTTTTTCGTTAAATGTACACTACTGGCCATTAAAATTGCTACACGAGGAAGAAATGCAGATAACAAAATGATATTTATTGGCCACATATATTATGTTAAAAATAGCAAGTGATTAAATTTTCAAGAAATTTGGGTGAATAGATCCCGAGAAATTAGAACTTAGAACTACTACTTCTGGCAGCAATAACAGCGCTTAAACGCCTTGGTATTGCGTCATACAGAGATTGGATGGCATGTACGGATACAGACACCCATGCAGCTTCAAAACGATGCCCCAGTTTATCGACCTTAGTGGCTAGCGTTAGCTGACGAGCCAGTTGTTCAGCAACCATTGACCAGACGTTTTCTATTGGTGAGACATCTGGAGAACGTGCTGGCCAGGGCATCAGTCGAACATTTTCCGTATCAAGGAAAGTCTGCGCAATACCTTCCATATGCGGTCGTGCATTATCCTGCTGAAACTTAAAGTTTCGCAGGGCTCGAATAAAGGTTAGTGCCACGGGTCGTAGCACATGAGAAATGTAACGCCGACTGCTCATAGTGCCGTCAATGCGAACAGGAGGTGACCGAGATGTGTATCCAATGGCACCCCGTACCATCACGCCAGGGGTTGGGCCAGTATGACGATGGCGAATGCACGCTGCCAGTGTGCGTTGACCACGATGTCGCCAAGCACGGATGCGACCATCATGATGTTGTAAGCAGAACCTAGATTTATCAGAAAAAATGACGTCTCACCATTGGTACACCCAGGTTCGTCGCTGATCACACCATCGAAGGCACTCCTGTCTGTGATGCAGCGTCAATGGTAGCCGCAGTCATGGTCACCGAGCTGGCAGTCCATGCTGCTGTAAATGTCACCGAACTGTTCTTGCAGGCACTTGTTGTCTTTCAAATGACCCCATTTCTTGACTCAGGGCTCGTGACGTGGCTGTACGATCCACTTAGGTCATGCGGATAACATGCCTGTCCTCTCGGCTGCTAGTGATTACTTTCCGTTGAGAACCAGCATGGCGATCTGTATTACCATCCTGAACCCATCGAATCCATATTCTGTTAACTGTCATTGGATCTCGACCGACCGCAAGCAGCAATACTGCGATAGAATAAGCCGCAATTCCGGTAGGCTACAATTCGACTTCTATCAAAGGCAGAAACGTGCTGGTACGCATTTTTTCTTCTTGCATGGGGCATCATAACAATTTTCCACCACGCAACAACGTTCAAATTAAATCTGCACGTGGAAAATTGGCTGTAAAAATTCCTCGTTTAAACACATTGTAGGTGTCGCTGCGGACGCCTGTGCTGTCTGAATGCGCTGAAAAGCTAATCATTTGCATATCACATCATCTTCTTCCTGTCGTTTAAATTTCATGTCTGTACCATGTCGCTTTCTTGGAGTAGCAATTTTAATGGCCAGTAGTGTATTATTTTAAAGCTATGTATAATTTATGAGAAGTATTGTGCCATAAAAGATTTAAAAAAAAAGATATGATTTTTAACTATTTGTTAGTTTTTCTTCTTCTTCTTCTTCTTCTTTTTTTTTTTTTTTTTTTTTTTTTGTTATGAATGAAACTTCTTGTACTCTTTCAAATATGACTAAATGTTGCAAAGACCTCTCGTTATAGCTATCGAATTCTTTTGGACGACAGAGATCGTTCAAACGAACGTCGACGAAAATACTAAATGTACATATTTGAAGCAATCTAAACTGTCACTTAAACTAAACAATACTAATAGAATATGTTAGATTTTTTCTTCCCTAGAATATAGAATATTGACTCTTACCTTGATGGCTTCAAATATTTCATCTGTTAGTTAAGTTCATAATAGTTGCTGTTAGTTTCGCTGTTAGTTACAATTCTAAAGTTTAATTTTAATATTTTTTATCATCACCTTGAACCACAATTACGCGTAGTAGCAAGGAATACTAAAAATTATTATTTAGAAATGATTATCATATTTTAATTCAATTAAATAAGACGAAAATGTTCTGCAATTACAGATATCGAACTGTTAGAGTTTACGTTTGTTTTCTGAACTATGTAAAGAGGAAAGGAAAAACTATTTTGTTTGCTTTAAGCAAGTTTGGCAGACGACAAGTAAAAACTATAGCAAAAGAATAATTCTATTTATTCATTCATTTATTTTTATAAGATTACTTTCAATTATCAGACGATAATTTGCAGAAAATGTTGGCTTCCAAATGTTCAAAATGAAAAACAGCAACAAAGTTTCCAAACAAATCAGTTTGGAAAAGAATAATTAAAACAAAGAAGTGTTTCACTCAAAAGGCACAGCTAACATGTGGGTAGAACTATCAATAATGCTGAGTTAAACAGGCAGGTGAGCCCGAAAACAGTCAAATTGTGATAAAAGGTACGTGCTTCCATTTTTCCATTCATTCTGCGTTAATGAAAATGTTTTATTTATTCGATTCTGCAGTTAACCACTTTTTTCTTTATTATTTTTAATCCCCCTCCCCCTATTTCTCTTATCTTATAAGATTATATTTTCGTACAGCTAAGACATTATTTTTTACGCTTATACTTTATTTATGTTTTGGTTCAGAAATTCACTTTTCCTACAGTTCAGTTGAATCACGAAAATTCACCTGAAAAAAAAAGTTACTATTTATGAACTTGCATTTCAGACATTCAGAAAGCGCGCAATTCTTTCTCTAAGTCGTCATTTTCTATTTTTATTCTTAAAAGGAAAATAAAGCCATGTTTAAATTATTTTCACCTTTTCAAAGTATTTTCTGTATTCAAAATCGCAGTTACAATCTACAAAATTTCGCATAAATTTTAATATTCGGACGTGAAAAATTGCAAACAAACCAAATCAAGAACGTCTTCGACGTTTACCAAGTAGTCGAATCGAAATCGACAGTAAATGTCGGTGTTATTTTATATGGAGGTACAAGAATAGCTGCTGCTTTTCGAATTCGATAGCGATTTCGCTTAGTGATTCAATCGAAATTAACCTGGAAGCAAGTTGAACCGGTAACTAGACTACTACCGTGAGCAGGTAAAGAGCAGTAACTGCAAATTTTTCATTTTTCGTTTTTTTTTTTTTTGCCTTTTCGTCATCTATTGTACGTTAGCTTTATTGTACAAGCTAGCTTATTTGGTTTCCGCTAAAAAAAAGGCTCGAACAAAGGGTCTAATTCCGACATTTCCCTATTGTTAGTATGGAATCCGCCACACAATATCTCGAAATCATATCTCTTCTTCAAATATCTCGAAAACTCATTTCTGCAGATGCTGCCGTTTACTTGCCCACAGATTAGGGCTTAGTATTCTTTCTTTTTTTTTTTAAATTTTGTATTAAAGAAAAATAATTTATTTGTAGTTCAGTTTCGGTATTGCAATGAATATCTTTTTAACGTCTTATTCAGTTTCCTTCATTAAAACAATGCCGTTGCCTTTGAGATGCGGACATTCATTTTGCTTGCAAATTATTAGTGTCCTTGAGAAGAGGACTTATCATAGTGAAATTTAATACTTTATTAAAAATAAGAAAATTCCAATGAATTATTGATTTTTTTCAAAAACTACATTTTTGAAATTATTGTACAAACATGAAAATACGCAGTTAAATGATTTCCAACTGAGTGAAGACATGTAAATATTTTTTTAAAAACTTGATAAATGCATGGAGGGATTCAATATAGAATGAAATTCGATGTATTTGAAAAGTATTCGTTCTGATATAATTCGAAAAATTTAAGTATGAAAAAAAAAACCAAAATAGGTTTAAACTTCATTATTATAAGTTGCATTTTTGAAGGCTTTTTAAGAATAAAGTATCAGATTCCCCATAACATCTTTAGACCCTGCTCCGTACATGTGGAGTAAATAATTTCGTAACGACAACAAGTTTAAATCTCGGCTGCTGCAATAATGTTCCCTATAAAAATACTTTTATTTATGTATCATTTTCGCCCTACCATACTGTTTCTGCGTAAAAAGCACAGAGATATATTTCAAAATTTCTAATTGTGAATTAGGGCATGCTTAAAAAAGGAAACCACAGTCGTAAAATTGAAAAAGTAGCAAACAAAATTTCTGCACAGAGCAGAGAGAAAAAACATCTGTAATTAAATGCTAAATAATACATGTAAATTGGATGGAAGTGCATTACGTAAATGTATTTTCAAGAAATCAAAGTGGAAATTTTATTGCTTAGTGGATTCATCTTTTTGCGTGTCCTGATAAAGATTTTCTTTTAGTTCATTAAAGGAGCTATGTCTTTCACGGGACAAAACTTTACAAATTGCATCATTATCCTCTTTGTAGACAATGCGTTTCCGAATGCAATTTTGCTCTGTTTTATTATGTTTTCCATTTTGACTAACGCTCTTTGAAGAAAATATAAATTGGTGCAACAGTAATTACATGTATTTATTCCACAACGATTTTTTTAGCAATGGAAGCATTTCATTAAAAAGTTGCAACTGGTTACTTATTTCATTAAGAACGCAAGAAAACAAGCACATAATGTATTTTTTCTTCTTTTCTTTCTTTTTAAAGCGTGATTCATTCGTGAATTATTATTATTATTATTATTATTATTATTATTATTATTATTATTATTATTATTATTATTATTATTATTATTATTATTATTATTATTATTATTATTTTAAACTATATTTTATCTTTTACGCGTATTTCAAAATTATGTGTAGAGTCAAGTGGGTAAATTCATCAAATAGAAAGCTACAATTTTGAAATAAATAGTGGAATAAGTAAAATTTTTCATTTTAGGATTCAACAATTAGGAATTCAATTTGAAGTCAAAAATTTTGTTACTGGCAATAATTTATTTAGTGAAAGCAGTCGTATTTAATCTAGAGGGTATAGGGTCAGGAAGAGTAAAGGGGTCACTTGGGTACAGGAGTCAAGTGTCTAGTGAAAGGCAATAGCTTTGAAATAAATAGTGGAATAACACTGTCAAACTTTCCTTTAAGACTTTAATAATTAGGAAATAAGTTTTAACGTGTTGACTTTTCCTTTCAGATTTTAGTAATTAGAAATCAAATTTTAAATTGTTGAATTTTCCTTTCAGATTTTAATAATTAGGAATTAAAATTTAATTTCCCAATTTTTTTTTCTGGCAGTATCTTATTTAGTGAAACCAGTCATTTTATTTGCTTATGAAAATTTTTTAAATCTGTACATACCTTTTAACTTCTCCGTGACAATTTGTTTATCAGCTGATTGACTGCAGAAAGCTTCACACATGTCTCAGGAACACATTTTCATTAAAAGCTATGATGAATTCCTTTTATATAGTATTTCAAAAAAACTTAAGATAGGGTAAAGTGTTCAAAGGATTAGTTTTAATATAAATCATTTTTCTAAAGTTACTTAAGCGGAACTTACGTGACAGATATTAGTCGAGTATTAGTTAAAAATATCATCTGATTGCAACAATTTTTCTTTGTTTTATAAGTATTCCCCAACCGCAAGTTCTTCGTCTCTATAGCATTTAAAAAGACACAGAAGCAGCAAAATTTTAAAAATCACAAAGAAATTCTGAAATTCTCCATTTTTTTCGCACTTGCAGGCTCGTTACGCGATTGGAAAATACTATCCGATTTATTTATATATTTTCAGTCTTTACCAATTCCAACTTTTACACGCGCTTGCTACTAGAAAGTACTTTATTTTCGTACTACCCTAATATATATTCATCCACTAATGATTGTGTTACAATTGTAATAATATAAAATTTTATATTCGGCAATACTTAGATTATTGGTTGCTGAATGTATTTGCTTCCCACCTTGAGTATAGCATTCTACTAGTACTGCACGACACGTGACATCTGTGAGGACAAATAGTGCATCTGATCAACGAGTGATTCCTGTATAAAAACAAAAGACATACAAACAAAAATCAATCATGAAGTACACAAACATAGTATCTGCATCAATAAGTATGAGTCTGGTTAATGATTAATGCAATGATATGACAATTAATTCGTAAGATGTACGTTGGGATGGAATTTTAAAATGAATCAGGCATTACTGAGTAATAGTAAAAATTCGTTTTTTTTTTCTACACTGCAAATAATCAAACACTTTTTGAACACTGTTTGCACACGTACACTTGTCTCCTTTTTAAGAACACTATTTTTGTAACAGCTATTAGAACCGCTTTGTGAACACATGTCATAATACTTTTTGAACACGTACACTTGTCCCCTTTTTTAGAACACTTTTTCCGGTCAGTTTTCAAAACACTTCTAGAAACACTGTTCGGAACATGTATATACTTTTCAGCGCACTTTTTAGACATTTCATGGATAGTGTAAAAGAATGATTTTTGAACACTTGCGCCAAACATTTTGTGGCACACGTTTTAGTACAGTTTTTAGGATATGTTTCGGAACAATTACCAATCACTAATATCCTCCTGGAAGTGTGCTACCCAAGTATAAAAGAAGCTTATAAAAAGAAAAAAATACTCACTAAATTCATTTTTGTTGAGACTGCAGGCTTGATGATGGGTTTAGGCTTTGAGTGAATATGATTATTTATCTGCATTATTAGTATGAAAATTTAAAATCTAGTGGCATCTCAAAACCAATTGAACAGTTTACAGCAAAATGACAAACGAGCAAAAAAAGTAGCAGGAAATTGTAGTACAAAGTCATATTTACTACAGAAATGACAACTAAATTTGAAATATAAATTCCCATAAGTAACTTTTCAAAGCCAATGAATAATGTAAAAAGTAAACAAAAATGTGTCAAAAACAAATGGTTATATAAATTAATTTAAAAAAATACATCCTCAAGAACAAAAACTTTTTTATTACTGTCTATAAATCTAATTTGTTTACATTCCTACTACTTAGCTACTCAGTAGTCTACTGCTCGGTTTATGATCAATGATCATTAAAGAAAGTAGTGTTCTTTTATACCATTAAAATGCAATGAAATTCTTTAATAACTAATCATTTCTGTGAAACTTCACTGCAAGGATGGAATTACCAATTAGTAAGTATTTAATTTTTCTTCCTTATGCAAAGTACAGGAGTAAATGCATTAAATTAAAAAAAAAGCAGTTTCAATTGAATTAACTAAAAAATTCCATTTAACTCATTCCCAGATGCATGTTTAGTGTTTCGACCCGTCTGCAAGTGCGTATGAATGTACGGGCAATCAAAATGCCCATTTTTGATAATTACTGAATTCATTATCACGAGTTTTCTCGTCACGTCAGTAAGTACGTATGTATCAGAGGTGAATTCGTAAATGCTCCAGTACCAGAAACTCTAATGATAAATGATTGAATAACGATTTTTGGCCAGTTTTGTGTGGACGCGGAATTATTTTTCTTGAAAAGTAACGGCGTTCTAGAAAGACCAAGCACGAATTCACCCCTGGTTTTAATCTATCTCGCATAACTGAAAAACTGTATGCCGTAATGAGTTCAAATTTTGTATGTAGACTGAGTGGAATCTGGTTGTGCATCTCCGTTTTTGGTGCGCACTGAGGTTTCAAAAGAAGCGTTTACACTTTTTCTTTTTTGAGCCAAATCGGTGTAGTTTTCAATGACGACTAAGAAGCATATTTTTCTCGATTATGTTCGATTCGATCGAAATGAAGTTATGAATGGACGCCTACTTGGTGAAAAATTGAGCGACAAATATTTCACTAGGTATTGTTTCTAAACTGTTATTTCAGCATGATTTTTTGGAAAAATCACTTCTGGAATAAAATTTTGTGAAAATCCGATTATTAGGTTGATCAAAAGTTATTAAACGTAACTTGCTTTTTATTTAATGGCACATTCAACTCGATTGTGTTCAATTCGATGGAATGTTATTTACCAGTAGCGTAGTGGGAAATTTCAACTGGATGAAGCAATGCAAATTTTTGGCTGTGCTATTGGTAGATACAATCTTATACGATTGGATCGAATTATGTTTGAGTTGAATGGGCCACTTCAACTTAAAAAGTTTCAGTTGTACTTGAATTTTTTTAAATAGTGCGATTTTCTTCAAATAAAAACACGAGTTTACAGAAATTCCTGGTCAAACTCGCTTAATTATACTTTGAAGTACAGAGTGCTGTTTTAAAAGTTAAATTGTCTCATGGAAGAAATAAGTTCCCTAATGCAGCTAAAATTTAAAACACGTATTTAATTTACATTTTAAACTGATGAACTTAGAACCTCTGAACTCCTATTTTGCAGTTCACTAAACAAATCTTGTCGTAAAACAAAATATTTTTAAAATTAACCTAATTGACATAAATACACATTTTAAAATTTACATCACATTGTTGAAAGTAGTCTTGCGGAATCCTCATCGTCTTTGGGCAAAAGTTTAATTTATTGAGTGCTGGTCAACTTTGACTTATTTTGTTTCATTCGAACCTTTAATTAAATTTAGTGTGGTAGGTTCATTATTTCAAAGCTTTTCAAAATACGAAAAAAATGAATTTCAGTTTCAAATGTCGGGAAATTTAAATACAAACGACGTCAGAAAAAAGTTTTACATAACTCGAGCTTGAACAGAAGTATATTCATTTCTTTTCAATAAAAGAAAATCTTAAAACGCATCTGCAGAAATCGCTTACAGTTTTACTACTTAACAGTCATTTCACTCAATATTTTTTAAATTAATTTATTTGACACATGTACAGATTTTAAAATTTACATCACATTGCAGGACAGTTGTATTGCAGAATCCTCGTTTTTACATGCAAGTTGATTCTATTGTAAAATTCCATAAAAATTTAATTTATAAAAGCTATTTTTTACATTTATAAGCTTTATTAGTTGAACACAAATAATATGTGTCCCCTTTAACACTAAATTCTCTTGGATAATATTTTTCTAGAACTAGACCCTCCCCCCTCCTCCCTTCCCTTTTATCATCAAATGTAGCTAAAATGTTTTTAAGATATCAGGTTTTTTTTTTTTTTAAATTACGGCAAGATTCTCCGAGTCTCTTTCCTCTAACGTCTACAAGTTCAGCTTAAAACTATACTTTCAAAATTAAATTTTGAAACATTGATGTTGGATATCCCCTTAAGGGCCCTAAAAATATTCTTAATTCTTCACCTCTGAATCGTTTTCGGAGGGAATCATTCATGAAAACTCTTACCCTTATAGTTTACTAAAAACCAATCTAAAATTGCAATTTTAAAACTCCAGTTTAATTCATTTTTCTAGACACCCCCCCCCCCTTCGTTTTCTCCCCTTTACATCACCAAAAGACAGCTTAAACGTTATTTTCAAAACATCAGCTTCAACAAATATCTCGGGAAGGTATCCCTACACCTTTGCCCGAACATTAAAAATATGGCCTAAAATTGCGTTATTAAAGCTAAAATTAGAATTTTTTTTATTAAAAGCCCTGAAAATTCCGAGTATTCCAGTGTGAGGCCTCCTGAGCCTTTCTTTTATAGTGTTAAATAGTTTGCATGAAATATATGTATAATATTGAAATATTTCTTTAATATCTGCAACAGAATGAACTTTTTACTTATCCAATAATTAAACGTTTTTCGTTAAAATTTTCATCATATGTTGTTTAATTTTAGTTCATCAAGTTGTACATTTTTCTTAAATAGGACATGGTCATTTTTCAAAATATAACATTTTTTATTGACGTGTCGAACAGCAAATTGAAAAATTGATTTAAATAAGGCAAAAAAAAGGGTAAATTTCTCAGAATTATCTTCTAAACCAGTGGTTTTAAACCTTTTGTTTCCCAGTCCTATTTTTGAACAATTCCAGGCCCGATTTATGTACTGAGACACACATACATTTATACAAGCCTATATAAGCTTTAGTAGTTTCAGAAATCATATCAAGATAGCTGATATAACATTTTGCATGTATTTCGAACTCAGGGTAGAAATTCAAATATCATTTTTATTTTTATTTTTTTGCTTTACTATGCATTTGTGTTAAATTTAAATTGTGAGACTCAACTTTCATAAATTTATAAAGTGTACCAAATAACAATAAAGGCTAGTGATCCTTGTTCCAAGCATAATCGATGGTCAAACATCAGGATTACAATTGTATAATTTTTAAATTTAGTTATTTAAATTCTTCTACAACTTAAACTGTATGATGAATAAAAATTTATTTAAAACAAAATGTGAATGCTCAGAGATGTACAATTGCTTAATGTACAAATGCTAACGCATAGTGTACACAAAATATGGAGGTCAACGATCTGTGAGTGCTATGTCAATTTTCAAATGTTTAAGCATAATGTAATGAATAGTAATGGAAATAAGTAACTTGCACTAAATTATTCCAAACCAGGCGAAAACAGTTACAGATGAAAATTCTGAAATCGACATCAATGTTTACTAATACTTTCTGCGTAGCTTCGCAGAATTTGGCACACGTGATGAAATACGTCAGATTTCGGAGCACAAAGTTCTTTCAATTAAGTTTATGAGTGAGGGTATTGAAAAAATGTAACAAAATTTGCAGTAAAAATAACGTCATCTAATTTAATAGTGTATGCATACAGTATATAGTACAACCAACCAATCTTTATCTACCCATCATCGTTGCAGCAAAGAAAGCAATGATTTTACAAGTGTGCCCAAATGTGACCAAACATGTTTTCAAATGTGTTGACGAACCATCTGCTGCCTGGACTCGTGTGTTGGCACTCGAGGTTCAGTATCCAGAACACATTCGGAACACTTTCCTTCTGACGAAGCTTATTCAGAACACTTCATAGCGCACATTCACATATTAGGATCACTTTTTCTGAAACAAAATGTTCCAAATTGTGCAGGTTTATTTGCAGTGTACTATACATAACGAACATATTTTGGCATGTTTTGCTTTTAATTTATAAATAATATTTCGCTGTATCGCAAAATCCCAAAGTCCCTAAGAAAAAAATAAATAAAGGTGAAAGAAAAAAAAAATCATTTTTTTTTTATTACATGTAATTTAAGTTTTCTTTAGCTTAGTATTATGTAAGACATAAAATAAGGAAGAATAATAGTTCGGTGATAGTTGCGTTTGAGCCCAAAGCAAAACTTGTGGTCTAAACAAGGTCAAACGTTGCTTGACCCTGAATGTTGCTAAAATGATGTCAGCTTCCAATATGTTTGGGGTGGAAGTAATAATGTATTATTTTTAAGTTAAAATAAGAATTGTTTGTATGTTTGTCAATTCCTTCCATTATTTTCACTAAACGTTTAGTGACAAATTACATGATGTCTCCGAATGCGTCTAGAACTTAAAAGGTTGTTAAAATGGCCTTGTGTCAGTGAACCAAAACAATTAACTTTTATCAGTCTTGTTATACGAACATACGAAGATGAAATGAAACATTATTTATGGGTTCAGTCAAAATCGCTCAACTGGAACCAGGAATCTTTGGTTTTGTTAAATATCTCAAGTAGTTGCTGATGTAATTAAGACTAAACGGCTTAGAGTTTCAATTCTAACGATTTCGGATAAGCGAATCTTAAGAAGGATTAGAGACTAGGAATGTGTGGGATGCTGAATATAATACTGCAAATAATCCAACACTTTTTGAACACTTTTTGCACACGTACACTTGTCTCCTTTTTAAGAACACTTTCTTCGGTCAGTTTTCAAAACACTCAAGACAACAGTTCCAATCTTATTTGGAACAATCAATATGAAATAGCTGGAGGTCATATGTTGCATCTACTCTAGACTGATTATTCCGAACAAGGGTGAAACTGCAGTCTCTGGATGTTGAGACGAGCTGTAGTGTATTTGCTTGTAATATTAGTAATAATGATGAATAAATAAATACAAAAATATAAAATCTTTGTTTAAATGAACCATCAAAACTAATTCAATTGAAAAAAAAGACCTATGTTATTCACAAAAATAAGTTTAAAATGCATCTCCATGAATAGTTATATCAAACATTGTCGAGTTCTTTTTTTCTCTCCTTTCCTTAAAATATTTAAGGATGTGTGTTTTCTATCCCTGGATAAAAATGATAGTTTAAAAAAAGTAATAATAATAATTTCCTATGCTTTTAGGTTATCACTTCATGTGTAGTACTCATTTCACGATAAGGAGTGTATTTGAAATGAACTTCAATTCAAATGTGAAGTACGTCATTATTTCTTGCATAACAATGGCAACGTCATGTAGCGACAAATAAGTCGTGTTTAAAAAATAAATGAAAAAAAAAACCTTGATCTTCGTTTCAGTAATTTATTCTTAGGGAGGTGAAGAATTCCTATTTTCACAACAACGAAAACAAAGCGACGGGGAACCATGAATATTCTATCTACTTTAAAACCTGCGAAAGTAGTCCATCAGTCTTGCCGATTTAGGTCATTACTTCAGTTGGAGACGCGTCATTTGTGGCTTTGTGGGGGCGATCCATCTTTAAGGTCAGGGTCAGGTCAAGGGTGAGACAATGCGAGTCCTAGTGAACCTCCGAACAGACGTTTGACTTCTAGCCTACAAATGAGCGAAACTACCGATTCTTTTTGAAAATTCTTCATTGTCATTTGTGTATATTTTATAACAGCTCACAAGATCCGTTTCTCAATGAGGCGGAGACATTTAGGATGGGGCTTGAGCATTTCTTCTTTTGACAGTATTCCTAGTCTTTAGACTCACTCCTACCTTAGCAACACTATCGGATTTATAACCAATACGGTGTATCATAATTTCGAATAAAATTCAATGAAATCACTGTCAAATTCGAGTTCAATTTAATGGTAACTTAGAGGTAAACTCAATGGCAGCTTGTCTGACACTGAGTGAGTTTTGACCGTTGATTTTAGAACGCATCGCATAAACATTTTAAATTTTGTGTTAAATGCTGCTGTCACCCTTCTAACTTTTATTCTTCCCTTTATTAACCTACTGTTAGGAAGTCGCTAGTAAAGACTGATTACATCCGGGGATTATTGACATACGCCAACTTTACTGTTTCGCACTTTTTTTTTTTTTTTGGTTCTTTAGTCTATTAGGGTGTATTTCATATAGGCACATATAAAAACTATCTTAATTTAGTAGCTCCGATACTTCTTAAAAGAATATGGAAGTCTAATACTTGTATTTGCTACACCAAAACCTAGTTTTGATTCAACTTGAGGGAATTAGCGAAAATAAGCGAACGGTTGTGGTGGGTTGTCGAAATTTTTTGGTGTGGCGATCCAGAGAACAGTGCGCCTGAAATCTCTCTCTAACATCTTCATTAAAGGGTTCTTTACAGTATCCAGCTGTAATATTTATTATTAAACTAGAGGTCACCACCCTTTGCTCGCCAAGAACCGCCAACTAAGGTGGCTGAATACCGTCTGCTATGCGGGATTATTGTTGATTTTAATGCTTTTACACCCCCGATGTCCCGAGCATATCCAATGGTAAGAGCACCAAAGTTCTGAGGATGTCCTCAAGACATCTTCAGGGCTGGATATCTGACCCCTTATCTCCGGTCCCTTAAGGTTTAGAGGGGAGACACAGAGCAGAGTCGCTTTTTCTGGATGTCATGTATACAACGGTATTAGTACTAACCTGTTAGACATTTAAAGTCTTTAAGAGGTAGGATTAAAGATACACACTACACTGCAAAAAATAAACTTGTTTTTACAGTATAATACTGGCAGCTCACATTCCAAAGAAAAACTATAAAATTTACAGTTCTAAACTGTCAAATTTGCAGTAATATACTGTCTTATAACAGACTTTTATTGTGAAATTTACAGCGCTAAACTGTAAAATTAGCAGTAATATACTGTGTTTCAATGGAATTGCCCTGTGAAATTAACAATGATTAACTGTAAAATTAGCAGTAATATACTGTTTTTTAATGGAACTGTCCTGTAAAACTTACAGTGTCAAACTGTAAACCTAGCAGTAATCTACTGTTTAAGGAATGACTTGACTTGTAAATTTAACAGAGATAATATGTAAAATTAACAGTAATATACTGTTTTTTAACGGAATTGCCCTGCAAAATTAACAGTATCAAACTGTAAAGTTAGCAGTATTATGCTGCGAAATCAGCTGAATAGCACCACAAAAACAGCAGTAGCATACGGTTTTATAAATGATTTGTACAGTATAATTAACAGCAGTAAACCATAAAATAAATAGTTATCAATTTTTATGCAAAACGTATCGTTGTCTCTTTTCATAGCCGAAATCACTGCTTTTACAGCTGAAGAACAATATAGAAAAGTAAAGCAATTGATTCTGTATGTACGTTGTAGAAATTAGCCTACATATGAAATCTGTTCCTTTTCTAAAGTTTTTCAGCAACAAAAATAATGTTTTAGGCTATGAAAAGCGACAAGTAAATAAATATAAAAGCCTTTTACATAAAAATAGTTAACTGCTGCTAAATCTATGTTTTATTGATATTAATTTCATTGTACACAAAATAAATCAATGCCCCCCCCCCCCAATCTCTATATTTTATAAACACTTGTTAAAGAAGAAAAAGTGGCGCATTTTCGTTTCTACAAAAACTTTTAGCTCTACTGCAAACTTAAAAATTTACAAATAGACGGAAATTGCAAAATATGGTCTGAAGCTTTATTTTAAGAACAGTTATAGCCTTTTCATAAAACGAAACTTTTTGATAAATGAAGGTAGTAAAAATGAGGTCTCTTATATATAACTGAAAATACTACATCGTATCTTCCCTAAAAGTACTTTTTTCACTTCCAGCATTATTGTGTTGCTAAAATGTGCAGCGTAATGTGGGAAATGTTTTGCAGCATGCAATCCATTTATGCCTTTAAGTTTATTTTAACTTCATGCATGCAATTATGTGGATTTATTTCCTTTTCGGGTAAAACAGATTATTTTCATGGTTTTCCTCTTTTTTTAATGTTATAAGTTGCACTTGGACCAATACTTTATTTGAGAAGTACTACCGACAAAATTTATTTCACACCATATGAGCAGTATTCAGTATTTAGAATGAACAAAATGGTTATTATTGTAAACTGATTATTATAGATTAGATAATAATTTATCCTATTAACCATTTAAAGTTTAAGTACATGAAAACAATAAATATGTGACGGTTCAAATTTCCAAAGCTACTGAACAGAAACAATTTTTCACTCTTTATAATAAAATCTGTTACGTTTATGAGTACTTGTATTAAAAGTTAAAACTTTGTTTTACTACTCCAAAAATTATGTAACTTTATATTCTGTGATACTGTTTACATAAGAAAAAACGAAACATTCACACCATTGCAAACTGTCAAATTATTTTATTTCGTATACATTACCTATAAATATAGATTAGTCATTTTTACAGTTGAATGAAAAAATTCATTTAAAATCGAATGCTATTTTTTTCAAGATCAACATTTTTACATCACGAACTTGATTCTTCTTTGTGACATCTTTGCCGACTTAGTTGCCATCATTAGAACTTATATTATGAAAGTATCTGTCAAAATAAAAATTGTTAGAATCTCATAAAACTTGTGGACACCAAAAAACATACATGGAAAAATCGAATTACGTAGGTATAAAAATACGCCCTAAAATGGCTAAAATTATGACTCTGAATGATCTGAAATTGCCTTGGGAGTTGCTTTTATTTTGAAACCGCTCAACATATACCTTAATTGTAATTGAACCGTTTATTTCAGGAATCAGTTGAGCGCTAAATATGTTGTTTTCAGAAAAAAAAAACTTTCTGGCAGTAATTTGCAAGCGTAACGGTGGTTATTAATGTCTAATTAAAGTAGACCTAATCTGGATACTTTACATAAGAACCCAAAAAAGAAGGAAAATAATATCTTACATTTTCTCTTCCATGTAAAGAAATGCACTTATACTGGTTTCTGAAATACAATTTTAAAATAAAAATACTTATAATTTTCGGTATTCTTGAAGGCTTTTGTAATTACATATGAGAATGTTGATTAAGAATAATATTTATTTTTTTCGATCACCTAACTGAAGTGATCGGGAGAATAACTCCTTTTATAAGTCAAGAATTCAAAAAAAAAAAAAAAAAAAAAACGGAAAGTTGTCCAAAATGGGAAAGCTAACATCTTTGCCTAAAGAAAAAAATAAAAATGTTTTAAGGATGATAAAACTTGAAACTAGTTTCTTCTTATAATAGGCTCCAGATTATCGGATTGCAATATGTTTACTTCAAAACAATAACTAGGATGAGGTAGAGAATTATTTTTTTAGAAAATGGAGCAAGGTCGACATTTAGGACAACCAATTGGGAAATATTTAGGTATTCATTTAAAACAATGAATACTGTATCTATCCTCTTTTAATCCCCCCCCCCCCCGAGTTGCTATAGTAGCACTGAAAACCGTATATAGATGGTTTTTCTTTCTTTCTTTTTTTTTGGTAATCCATATTCCTTTCCAACACTTGTTAACAGCTCGAGCTATGTTCAACTGATACCAGCTTCATCTTCGTTTTCTTTGACAGCTGCCCATTATTGAAATCTGAATATGAAACAAAGTGTGACGTGAAATAATTATTTAGAACTCTGTCTGTACTTAATGTGAAATATTTTACTAAATTTTCAAAATATTTTTTTTTCATGCATTTTATTCCATAATTGTGTTAAAATTTAATTTTTTAGAGCTTTTTTCTTAAGTAATAAGGAATCAAATAAAAGAGTCATTTGAGTTGAAATAAAATAATACCGTAAGAACGTTCTATCTTATACATCTCTTAATATTTAAGCATAATTTAAAATGTTTCATTTATATTCTATGTCTTTCAAAATGGGGAAGCCTCCCGCCCCGAACCCCGTTTTGAACAGCTATCGATGTCCCTATTTAAGCCACCAGCGACTTTTTTTTAAGGGGCACTTCTTTTGAGAGGATTTAGACAATTTATCTTTAAGTTTTTCAGAGTTTACCTGAAATCTGGAAGAAACAATTCTATATTCCCAAAATCAAGATGGATTAGTTAAAGTCAATTCAGTAAAAAATGAAAATCGGTCAGAAAAATTGAAAGTTTTTAACAAAATAATAAATCGTCAAACATGTCAAAAAAGAGTAAATCTGGTAGGGCCAGTTCTAATCATTGAGAAATTGTAAGTCCACATTTGGCCCGCCGTCTTTGTTGCAAAACAATGCTACCCTTCTTGAAAATGCTTTGCCAGAAGACCGCACCACTTTTAACTGTAGATTTAAACATGCTCACATTTACAAAATAACTGCTTTTTATTTACATTACAATAAAAATAATCTATAATTTTGTTTGATAAGTGTCACACAAGTCTGAATATGCGAAGAAAGTTTCATACGCTGTAATACATCGTACTTTTAGCATGCTGTTTTGGTTCCTTCGATTTTAATAACATGTAAAAACAAAGAATCAGTGCTTCAAAATTTACTGGAAAATTTTTAAAAAAATAATGAAAGAAATGTACGTCTAATTTAGTTCTAGCAACAGAAATTTCTATATTCCGGTGATTTTTGAAGTGATAATATTCAACTACCCATAAAATCTAATGTTAAATTACAAATTAAAAAAATTCAGACTTAAATGAATTGTATGACCGATCACATTTCAATCAAAACAAAATAAAATTTAGTTTTTCTTGTTCCAATACATAGTTCTTGATTGTAACATAGAACCTGACAACGGGCCACAAAAATCAGCTTCAGGGGCCCAATACGGCACGCAAAATGTAGGATAGGCTGCAGTGGCTAAGAACGCTCTAAAACTCAAAAGCATTGGTGAATACAAATTACATCCGAAAACACAAAAATATAAATGAAAAGACATACTTAAAAACTTCCGTTTTCCGTTGCCGGCATTCATGTCACAAAGTGAATCATCGCAACATCGTTCAGACTAGAGGCTTCTCTGAAATTCCAAACGGAACACAAATGCAAACTGCCATCTTGATAAAAACTGCCATTCAGTTCTGGTCACAAGTTACGTAGTTCTTTACATTTGCACACACTAAACTAAAAGAAATGATATTGCATTAGTGAATAAATTTAAATGAAGTAAATTCAGGCGGTTAGAATGAAATTTATAGTTTAAATTTTTCCGAAATACATAACCGCAGCCATATAACCGGGCATAAATTCAAAATGAAATCAACTACAATTGTTTTTTTTTTCCGTGCGCTGGAGTGACAGGAACAAAATATTCGCTAGCAAATACCCCCCCTTCTTGGCAAGCCAGCACAAGCAAAAAATGAAATAATACAAGAAATGAATAAAAAATACATTATAGGCTATCCGATTGTGCGCACAAAATATAGCTTAAACATAATGGAATAATTGAAACATTTCAGAAAAAAAAAAAAAAAACTCTATAAAAATATGTCATTGCAATTCAAGCTTTACGTAAATTTTCCCTACAGAAAGGTTTTGTGAAACAATCAGCTAAATTATTTTTAGTTTCTTAACAAATTTTATTTCAAATTCATTTTTGTCAATCGAATTCCTTAGGAAATGGTACCCCACATTAATCTTAGTTCTGCAATTTTCTATTGCAGAACTAGAAAAATCGATCGCAACTAGATTGTCACAGTGCAGAGTACTATTAATCAATCTAAAATTCTGAACTCTTTTCGTGGCCAATTAATTCATTTAAAATTTTTTTGATCCACATAACTTCCTTAGATTGTTCACTAATTGAAATATACTCCGCTTCCATCGTTGACAGTGCTACGCATTTTTGTTTGAATGTACACCATATTATTCGTACCCTATCCAAAAACACTACAAGCGCCCCCCCTCCCCGGCATTGGAATCCGGTCGTCGTGATTTGAGGCGTAATCTGTATCAGAATAACAATGATTTATTCAATTTACAGACAAAATTTAGATTTCAGGGATCGTCAAACCCTTCGGTTGTCTCACAAATCTCCTCCTTTAAATCCGCATATAGATACGCATTGCAAACATCTGCTTGGAAATGGACTCAATGTAGCTTATACACAAAAATTGAAAAGAAAGCCTCAACCAAAGGAAAAGAAATTACTGGAGAGAACACTTGAGAAAAGTATCCCCCCCCCCCATAGCTGGTTGTTACCTAAAATTACCAGTCTGGCCTTGAAGCGCATTATTTCGTTCTTCTCATCTGTTCTGTTGCGTTTTGCCAATCTTCACTTTCTGGCGTTCTCAAACTTTGTTTCAAATTTGAAGGAATTACATCTTCGGAAATGTTAGCTTCTAGCTTACTTGAATTATCCCCCCTATCTTCACAAGAATCTGATATTTTTCTTGAATTATCATCACGAGTGCAATCAAAATATTTTGGGTCATATTCAATGTTATTTTCAGAACAATAAACCTCGACTTCGCGATTCGGACTTTAGAACCGTCGTGTCAATATATACTTTGCCTGGGTATTTCTTTAACCCATTTAATTCTCACAACATGCTATTTTATGATTTTCAGGATATTCATCTCCTACTTCAGATTTACTCAGAAGTGAAATAAAACTGTATATCTCTGTTTCCTGTTCCTGTTCCCCCCCCGCCCCCGTCCAGAATTTATTTTCATCGAATTAAACATTCAGAGTTTCTGTCACTTCGCTATTTTCGGGATCCCAAATTCTATAACCTTTCGTATGAAACGCATATCCTACCATGACTACCTGTTTAGCTTTCATATCCAATTTTTTTATTTTCTGTTTTGGAATTCCAATATACGAAATACAGCCAAAAAACACGGGAGTGTTTAATAGATGGCTTTCTTCCCTCAAATAGCTCAAAAAAGGTTTAGGTTTTTCTTTTTAAAATTACTCTAGTCCGTAAGTGGTGGAAGCAACTAGCTGCTTCGGCTCAAAACTGCTTATGCAAACCCGATTTATTTAAAAGTGTCCTAATTCCATTCATTAATGTTGAGTTATAGTGTTCTATGATGCTACTTTGTTAACTGGAGGATTTGTTGGTTTTTTCGATTCTTATACTTTGATCGCTAAGGTAAATTTCAAACCGGGAGTTCAGAATTTCCTTTCCCGTAATCGGATCTTTCCCGCAAATCTCTCTGTTCTTTTTTTGAAACCTGACAAAATATTCAAAAACCTCACTTTTTTGAAAATTTGTCTATTATTGTGAAAATAATCCCCCTCCCCCTAAAGAACTCAACTGCTAAGGAACCCATCGCATTTAAATGCAAAAGATCTTACCCGGCTTTGGCTTGAATCTCCGTTACAGGTTTAAACGAAATTCCCCGATTTTTCCATTTTACACGGATAACACTCTGACATATTTTTACTTTTTATATGCAGTGAAAGACAGTGAAGTACAGAATCACACTTTTCAATACATATAATATACTTTTTTTTCTTCAGCATAAACATGTTGACGCCAAACTTTAAGACTCAAAGGGTTCTTAAAGTTAAAATGTAAGGAAACTGACGAGTTCAAGGTTACAAGAGTTTCGAATTCTACTGTAGTTCTCGAGAATCTACTTTTCTGAATGAGCATGTCCTTCATGCTCATTCAGAAAAGTAGAGGATGTCAATATATGACAAACAATGCATAATAATGTAAATTTTCTACTTTAAATTAAAAAACTGTAATTTTGACGAGAACGCAACACTGCCAGATCAGAAATGAAAAGCTGAAAATTATAAAATATAGCCAGGCACGGCCTGAACTTAAATATATTGGAAGGCGTATAATCTCAATTTGTCGAACGGAACTTACATACTTGCCGATTAATAAAATACTGGTGCATGCACACATTAAGTACAATATCTAATAAATTTTGGACATTCGAGAATTCAAAAATTGCAACATTACACTTGTCCCCAAATTTGCCGAATCGCCAGACAAAATTTTCCCAATATGGCAATTTTGGGGAGGTCATAGAGACTTCCCGTGACCTCCCATCAAGTGCCTTTGAATATAGTTTCTAAAATTATTTTTAGGTTCACAAGTTTCAATGGTACTAGTGCATTTTTCCTGAAGTAAAACTTTAATTTCCTACTGACGCAAATATAAAACTTTTTAAACACAAGGGTTTCGTGTTTGTATCTAAAAATGCTTATTTTTATTTTTTATTTTTTATTTATTTATTTATTTTTTTTTTTTTTTTGAGTGCTTCATTGATGATTTTTTAATTATTGTTATTTTAGTTTTGTTCGATAAGTATGAAAGCTGGCTCGAGATTTCAGAGAATTTCGAGTCGTTCAGACATCAGAGTATTGTATTTCCAGAGGGGCAAATTCTTCAACAAAAAATATCAGTAAACTTGATACTGTTTGCATGTCTCTCGGTTACGTTGTTATTTTATTTATTTACATTTTATTCATCGAATTATGTACAGGATATAAAAGTTACTTACGCTATAGCGTAAAGTTTATCAATAAAATATTTAAATGCAAACTGTTAAAGAATTTAAAACTGAACATAAGAAAGAAAAAGAAAAAAAGAAGAAAGAAATTAATCGCGATACGCTAAAAATTTACTAGAAAACATATAAATTTAAATTTACAAGAAAACATAAGAATTTAAATTTTAAGTACTCACATCCTGTATAACACAAAATATAATCGTAAACAAAGTCTAATGTCTAATAACTTTAAATACGATCAAGAAAGGAATTGATTTATTTTTAAATCAAATTTGAATTTCAGAAAATGTTTTAAAACTATCATCGTGCGGTAAAATATTCAGGATCACAACAACTACTCGGACTTTTGCTACAAAGCAATCGCTACAACTTAGCAACTAAAAGAAACTGCAAAGTCAACATCAAAGAATATTGGAATACGAATTATGATTTCAAAATACACACTATTATTTTACATACATTATCGATGATAAAGAAAACTACATTTTGAGGAAAAGGGAATGAATAATATAACTATTACTTACCTTTAACTTGAATTACAGCTGATCAGTCCTGTCTCAGCACACCCCCGAAAAATTACTAATATGGCTATCGATACCTCGAATTCATTCGTTTATCTTCCCGTATGAAAGGAAACACCTTTTGCGCATCGTTTTGCGCAATTTAAAACAGTTTTACAGTTTTTCTCTGTTATTTAGCAAAGCAGTATTAAACTGTAGGAAAATACAGTATATTACTTTAAAAACAACAATTATTTTTTGCAGTGTAGGGTGGTCACAAGGTACACGGGGAAAAACTTTTTTCAATTAATCTTCTGCGGCACCCCCCTAAAATGTGCCAATAGATTGGAAAATGTGATTTGCAAAGTTTCAAGTCATTTCGAAGACATTAACACGTGCCGCAAAGAGGCTTAAGTTACAAAAAATACCAATTTTTAGCAAAAATCGTAGTTTTTCATCTGTAAAACCAAAACTATTCATTCTAGAAACTTCGTTCTGGTTTCATTTTATAGGGAATTTTATTCTCTTTAAGTCTAATTTCATTTAAATTCTTGTAAAAATTGATTGAACATTATTCAGGATTTTCCAAGTCAGGTCGTAGCTAATATCCCCCAAATCGCTTAAAAAGAATGAATCACTAAAAAATAAATTGTATTAGTTCTTTTAGTTAATGGTTGTAACCCCCTTACAATGCTAAGTAATTAGAGCAAACACAGCAATATTATCAGAAATCTATACAGTTAAATCCCGTTACAACAAATACCGATACAACGAAATATCCGATTTAACGAAAGAAATTTTCAGTCCTGATTTGATTTTCATTAAGTTGCTTGAATTTCATTACTACTAAAACCACGGTACAACTAAAAGTTCTGGTAATTCGAATTTCGTTGTAACAGGATTTCACTGTACAATAGTTATTTCTCTAAAACTCAAAGCTAAAACAAACAACTGCGTGTAAAACTTTTGAAATTAGCTGTAGAGGCCATAAATACGGAACGTTGCGCTTTATTCCTTGGTGTTCAGAGCTAAGAAATAGTTTAAAAATCCCAGTCTTGTAAGGGCTTTCGACCCCCTAGAGAAAGGAAAATTTACGATTCCCAGGAAGTGGTCTGTGTTCTTAGACGGGGACTTGTTAGGGCTTCTGCAGTGCAAAAATGCGTTTTGTGAGTACAGTTGTTACAGAAAAAGTTTTTGCAATTAGCAAATCTCTACCACATTTTAGAAGTTGGTTGAAAAGAAGATTTGATTAGCAAAATATGTACTTCCACTAGTCCTCAACCATTATTTTCAAGAATTTCAGGATGAATGGTATAGATAAGAAGCAATCCAAAGCAGGTATAGAAGATTAAAAACAAAATAAGCAATCCTGCTGAAATTTGAAGCTTTCTTTTTGAGAAATAAAATCAGCAGCAGCCTAGGGATGACTACAAGCAATTCATTCATCTTTGCCTAACTTGTTTAGGGAGTCTTTCCCCAAACAACGTTACTTTTCGAGTACCTGGCGCTATTCATCGCACCAGATGGATGACAAAGGCCATATGACGTAGTGAGAAGAAAAAGGATGAAAGTGGACTTTTTAAAGTTCTTTATAAAACGCGTTTAGAGTTCATATCCTTTCATTTGAACTTTTTTTCTAAATCGCGCTATATAACAGCACCTACCAGAGTTACTAGTACCATCTCTTTCCCCTAAGCAAAGTAGAGGTTCCTCTATCATTTGTAATGATTATCTCCAAAATTTTCTGCCAATTATATCCTTTTGCTTCCCACTGCCTCATAAACTCTTTAAAAACATATCTTTTCATGGGTCAGCTTTCCTTAATCGATTTAGAGATAAAAGGTATTGAAGATATTTGGTTGTTTATCATCATTATTTACGGAAAAGTATGGTTTATGTCTGCGATTCAGCTTTGGACCCCAACCAAGATCTACAGTTGGTAAAATCCTTAATTCAATGCTAGAGTATTTATGAAGATGATGTAGGCACAGAACTACATAAAATAATTAGCCATCTGTGGTCCTGAACTCAGAGAAGGTTGCATTTCACTTTTTTGATGATACTTAAAAAAAAAAGAAAAAAAAAAGAAAGATCAAAACAAGGGAGGCTGCGAAATTAAAATCTGAAGTAGGAGATAATGAAGATGATTGTGATGATAGGGATACAAAAGCACAGCTCAATCTGAAAGAAGCTTAGTTTATTGGACAAAGAAGTAGATTTTTTCATTTCTCCTCAAACTTTTTAAGAGATACATTATTTTTAAAGAGATTCGAAATCCTTACAAAGTTTTTAAATGCTGATCTTAATGAATAGTGTAGAAACCAATATTATATTATTCCTAAAAAGATAGTAAACAGTTTAAGGGTTGTCAATGTCACATCTGAAACAGGTGTAAAACTAATTTCTAACTAACTTGTTTCTATTACAAGTTATTTCTGAATGCATGCTCATTTTTCCACATTCATCAAAATCTACCATATCGAAGCCATTATCACTTTAATTTTTCAGAGAAAAATAATAACATAATGATGTACGTCTTTTCAGTGTATGTCATTTAACAGTGTAAGTAATAAAATGCATTAGGGGTTTTTTGTGTAGTTTAAACTCTTTGCATTCTCTTCTAAACAGCTTAGTTTTTATTTAAAATCAGCAATTTGTTGCATTTAATTTTTAAAATGCCTCCAAATGAAACCTTTTTAATGGATAAATGAAAATTAACAAAGAGCAAATAAATGTAATTGAATATTGTAATGTTTTTTGGTCTTTGCATGAAAATTTCCTATTGAGGAATATCTTCCATGACCTGACCTGAATAATGCCAAGAACCATTCTGTAACTTTTATTCAAAAAAATGAATAAAAGATCTCATCACGAGAATAAAATTTCCTATAAAATGAGACCAGAACGAAGTTTCTAGGATGAAAAGTTTTGGTTTTAAAGAGGAAAAACTACGATTTTTTGCTAAAAATCGCTGTTTTTCGTAACTTTAGTCTCTTTGCGGCACGTGTTAATATTATCAGATTAAGCTGAAACTTTGCAAATCATGTTTTCTAGTACATTGGCACATTTTAGGGGGGGGGGGGTTTGCCGCAGGAGAAATTCGAAAATCGATGTTTTGTGACCACCCTTAACACACACATAGGCACACATACAGACACATACACACAGACGCGCACAGGTTTTAATAGTATAGATAATAAGTAAATTTGATTTTTCAAATTTTAGTTTAGTGGTTCAAACATAAATAACTTAATATCAAGTACGAACTGACATGTTTGCATTTATAACATAAGAGCAACAATTTGTTACTGCACTTGTTATTGTCGCGAGTTATTAAAGTAACCTCTTTTTTTACGCGCTCTCTTTTAATCGCGTTTTCCATTTATACACGGTCCCCCCTTCCCCCCATGGCCCTGGTCAGGGATACGGGAAGACAATGGTAGCTCTTATTCATTTATAAGCTACAATAAAAAAAGCTTCCCAGTCCTTTATTAACATCACAAAAATCTTCTCAGTTCAAAATCTGCAATACATATCATTCCATTCCAAGTGATGCTAATAGCAAGAATTTCACTCGTTTTGTTCTACTTCTATAAATGCATTCCCTCCCCCTTCCCCTATTATTCAGATTCCAAGAGAACATTTCTCAAATGTCTAAGATAATTGAATACTTGGGAATGTATGCTGATTTACACCAGCCAATATGAGAAGTTCATCCGGTGCATTGTCCTGAACAGGTAAATTGAGGTTTCTGAAAATTTTATTTTTCATTCTTTATATTGTATTTCTTTCATCTGCTTTACTTCAGTTTTATTGTAAAAACATACTTATTTGGTTTCGACTGAAATTCAAGAATTTTTTTACCAGTAACCTTACTTCAAACAACAAAATTTTAATAATATTTGTAAGGAAATCAAAAGCACGTTTCCTCTTATATCTTTAAAACTCATTTCTTGTCTGTATTGCCATTGACCTTCCCTCGTAATTACATATCAAGCCGTGTTGATTGTTTACGAAGAAAACATGTTTAGACTTGGAGTGCTTCCATTTTGATTTAATAGTTGCGTTTTAAAATGACAAAAATAAAAAAAAAATTAAAAAAAAAAAACGAAATTGCTCATTTCGTTTAAAACAAACAATATCAAAGAATTTTAAGAGAATCGCTGATAGCTGGACTGCGAAATTAGTTTTAGAGAAGCATTAAAATATCCCGACTTCGATATTGTTAAAGGTGTTTCAAAAAAATCTGGCGGAGATAATGTTACAACAACAAGGATAGTTATTACCTGGAATATGGTATTTTAATGAGTATGTTAATAATGAGGCGTCAAATACCCTACTTCAAAATACACTGAGTTTAAAATTTTACTGTTAGATCATTTTTAATGTTAATGTTTTCCAAGTTAAAATTTTCAACAAAGTCAAACATTTACGAAAACACTATTTAAATATTTTGATGGAAATGAAAACTGAAATTGCGAATAAACCATTTTTGAGATAACAGAAAGATTTAACTGCATCTCTCCCTCTCAATTTACGGCTAAATGCACATTTGTAAAAATGCTAGAAAAAATATTTTCTTTTCATTCCTCTTTTTATTTCGTGGAAAAGGGAAATAAGATATGAAATGTATTTCCAGCGGACGAATTAATTTCATATTAATGAGCAGATTTCAAACTTTAAACTTCCTCTGTACTGTAAGATTAGTTGGAAAACATTACGTTGTGACTAATTCATATTAACATATGCTTGCGCATTGGTTGATAGAAAAAAATGGAAAATATCATTATTTATTCATTTATTTTGACTTCAAATATGAGGACTTGTCAAAGGCGACAGGTTTTGGAACCCGTCGCAATGCAATTTAAGAGTCCCCTTAGATATGACAGAATAACGTAAAACATTTTTCATAAGTCTTTTTGAAGTCCCCTTCGGAACTCATTTGTTGTGGAGTCCCTCACAATTGCTACATTTGTGGTATGGTAAATCGCTCTGGGCATGGAAACTTGCAAGTCGGGACCCAGTACTTAACAATGGAAATCTGCTCTAAAAACTATCCAGTTTTAACACACACCGCACTCCGTTTCTTTTTTTTTAAATTATAAGCCTCCAAATCCTTATTCCGACCTTCGGTAGAAATTTATTCATCCATCAGCAGAACTAACTCATCAAGGTTTTGATGAGTTAGTTCTGCTTCTCCACTTGAAGCATATAGTCGGATGAAATGTACAAAGGTAAACCAAAGTTTTTCTGAAGCTTTTTTTTTTGAGCCTCAATGTGTTTGTGTGTGTGTGTGTGTGTGTGTATGTGAACCCCAAAGACTCTCCTTTCTCCTCTTCAGTAGGCACTTGAGAGTACAAGTCTTGAGCAAATAGCTATTCTTCATGTTGCAAATTTGTATTGCTCTGCATACATGTTGCAGATTCACATTGTTCTGTATATCACTCTTCTTTGCGATCAAACTGAAAGACTTGATCATTGCGTTGGGCCAAAGTTTGAAACTGCGGTGGGCAGGTAAACGGCAGCATCTGCAGAAATGAGTTTCCGAGATAATTGGAGAAACCCGTACAATAGATGACAAAAATGCAAAAAAAAAGTAAATGAATAATGTGCAGTTACTGCCCTTTACCTGCCCACGGCAGAATAGCTTCAAACGAGTGCTGTATAATGTAAGAAAAAACAACTGTTTTAAATAGCTAACAATTGTTCAGAAATGAAATTTAGGTGCTCATTTACAACTTTTTTTTATTGGGATTATTCTGGCATCATGTTTTTTATTAGAATATTTGGCCTTTAAAAGAAACTTGTTCTCTTATTCTATAATATGAAGGATGGATTTTGAAACTACTGATTAATCCCTCACAGCACTTCTGGTGCACAAGAAGTTCGTTCCTTCATTTCACAATGTTAGGGACATATTTTGAAGCTACTCATCAATCTTCGAGCTGCAATAATAGCGCAATGAATAGATAAAATAAATACTAAGTTGATTCCCTCGTTTTGCATATAATAGTTGACTTACTCGCAATGCTTTTGACTACAGAACACCTTAGACGAGAACTGATTTACTGAATGACCACACATTTGCATATTATGTCGGAGAAATCCATAGCAACCGGTTGCCATGAATGGACCACATGCTAAAATATTTATTTTAAATTTTCATTCTTTATTGTGTATATTTATCATGAAAGTTCAAATTATTATTAAAAGAGCAATGTACTGAGAAATTGTTCCTACAATTAACGTGAAATTTGAGGTGGATTTCCTTTCTAAAAAAATCGAAAACTGTTATGTGGTTCATTGACGGCAACCTCCTCCTATTCTTTTCTGTAGGGTATTTTTAGATACGTTTCGTTTTTGTTCGTGCTGAGTTGATTTTTAAATGAGCTGTAAATAGTTAGTTTAAATCAGTGTTTTGGACTTAGCGTCGGGCAAGAAATGTAAAATTTTAGTGGCGTGCGTGTCCAAAACCTCGTTATACGAAGGTTCCCATAAATTAGCTTATCGAATTGGACGGAAACTCTGCTGAAAAAATCCGCATTTGTTAGAAAAAAGACTACCTGCAACAAAAAAAATGAAGCGTTTTGGTGACAAAACATTGTTGTCTTTTTCGAAAAGTTGAAAAATTCTAATGAACCCAAAACCGATGGAAGCATATCCGGAGTTCTTGTATCAGACTCTGAGACTATGACGTCTTCATTCGCCTCTGATTTTTCTACAATTGAAAAGAATCGGTGAGTAATCATCAATGTCCGACTAATATTCATAAAATATTTAATTTTAAAGAAGATTTTCGCCGTATTTTTTACTATTATATTTGGTACATTTTTTACTATGTTATTGTATTTTTCTACATACAAAACCGGATGTGTGTCTTGTGTCGAGTATTATGCTAATGTTGAAACAATATTTAAATGTATCATGTCAATAAAACATTTAATTTTTATTAGATTTTTCGTAATATTTATTTATTGTATTGTGTTGGCTGGTGTGAATACTAGTCGCCTAAACAGGTTGTAATACAACTTAACTAGGTCATTTTAATGTATTGACTTATTATTAATTAAGTTTAATTAATAATAAGTATTTAATTTAAAATAGTGAAAATTAATTAAGTTTTCAATCAACTAATGGCCGATTTTGTGCTTATGTTGACACCTAAAGAAACTTAATTTCATCTAAACTGTCGTAGCTAAGACTACATTCTTGAGCATGACCCCCCCCCCAAAAAAAAAATGAAATCCTGTATCCGCCCCTGACTCATATGGAAAATCTATATTTTCTCAATGAGCTTTATAGTTATTATTATTTTTATTTCAAGTTTTCGGTAGCCACTAAAAAGTGAAATTCTTTTGAAATAAATTCTAAAATTTTAATATTGCTTTTCTTTTTGTTTGCTTAAACGATAAAATAAAGGTTCAGGGTGTTTTTATTAATCTAAACAAAACTAAGTTTCTTCTTTTGTACAGGAACCCTTCTTTCTCTCTGTATTTGATTTTTTCCTTTTCTTTTCTCTTATTCAAATTGGGATTGTTATTTTAAATTGGGTTTGTTTCTGTCCTTCATTTGTACATTTTGTTCTCCTTTTTCTGACTACATGCGTCGTGCATGTTTGAAAAAAATCCTCAATGTAAAATATTGTTGAAAAATATATACGAAGTTGCAAGTTATTGAAACATTGTGCTGCCAAACAGTATGTGAGAATGAATTTACGTGATATCGTTTACATATTAACTTTCTCACATTCAATCATATTTTGTTTTAAAAAGCTGCTTTAACTGTAATAAAAGGTGCATTTGGGTAAAAACTATGTTGGAGCCTAAGACGGTCGACGTAGAGATTGATCTGCAGATACGAAGTTCGCATTAACATGCTGCATAATAAGCTCCTTTAGTTCTAGACGAACTTCTTGTTATTTTTCAGAAAAAAATTTGGAAGTTAAAAGATTGTAATTACTTGAGTCATTTAATGAATACTTGCACTAGGATAGTATGGGGAAATACATTTGATTTGCATTAGATAAATGTATTTTCGGAATAACTTATCCCTGTAATTTTGTGTCTTCTGTATTTTTTTAGAATTCTGAATAAAATTTATTTTCTAGAAATTAGTTTTCATTTTTTTTAAATAATTTTTCCAATGTTACCTTATGGGTACTTTTTGCCGATTAGTTCAAGCTTCAAGCGGTTCAAGCGATACTTCACACAAAAGGCATCTCTAGCTAGAAAGTCAGACTGTGAGAAGAATTGTCAAGAATACTGAATTCATTAAGCACAGGATTCAAAAAAAAAAAGGTTAAAAAAAAAAAAAGGTAAAAAAAAAAACGTTAAAAATGTAACAAAAGGTACGCACTTTCATTTTATCAATCATGTGGTAATGTTTTATGTATTTGAAATATTATATTTTCGTACAGCTAAGGTGATAGTTTTTTACGCTTTTTATTTCTTTATTTATTCGTTTTAGAAATTCATTTATTATCAGCAGGTCTGCCGGACCTTGAAAAATTTTTCCGATAAAAAATACATTACTATTATTAAACTTACATTTCAGACATCCAAAAAAATATAAATTTATTCTAAGTCGTCTTTTTATGTTCGTGTTTTAAAAAGAGAACTATGCATAAATTACTGTTTCGTCTTTCAAAGTATCTTCTGGGTTCAAGATCGCAATAACAATAAAAATAAACTTCCCATACAGTTGAAAAATTCTGTAGTGTAAAATCTGTAAACAAAGCTCAATATATGTATCTAAACAATATATATATATATATATATATATATATATATATATATATATATATATATATATATATATATATATATATATATATATATATATATATATATATATATATATATATATATACATACAGTAGAGAGCCAATTATCCGGGAAGTTCGGGACCATTGCTATCCCGGATTTCTGGATTTCTAAAAAGCGCTATTGGCCGATTGTTTATTAAACTTAAATTACTTTAATGAATGATAATACACATTAAAATAAGAAGAAAACAGTTCAGAAAAGCTTTTAAATATCGAAATATTAAAAACTACTAGCGAGAGAATGATTTAAACACCAAAAAAAAAAACTGAAACTATCAATAAGACCTGAGGTCCTCACATTCAGTTTGAAAAAGAAAAAAAAAAAAAAAAAACTTTTCGGCGTTTTAAAACGAAAGAAAAAGAAGAGAAGGTCAAGAAACAAGTTTTGGAACGTAAATGTGTGATTTTTCTACTATAGTGTGTAAACGAATTTGCTTTTATGAATGCGGTTTTTTTTTTTTCAATTTTTTGTACAGGTTTTGTGTTCGCGATTACGGTAGTTATTGATAACTATTGCTTTTGAATTAAGTTATGATCAATAGAAATTTGATTTATGAGTTCTTGGAGCCTTATTGATAGTCTTGCGGGGAACGATTTCTAGATTCTAAACTATCCGGAAAGTTCGCGAATCTGGTTTTCGGCGTCTCCCGCACTTCCGCGACGTCACTTACGCTCTAAACGATTTTAATTAAAGGTCATTCAATAAAATATTGCATTAGAATGCGACAATATCGTCGCCTCAGAGCAAAACTAAGAAATCTAATCCCAGGAATAACACTAAGAGTACCTAGACGACCGAGCCTCGCTCGGCTTTAAAAGTTTTTTTTTTTTTTGTCAACTCGTGTTTTTCTAAGGTTCGATATTTTTTCAAATATACTTCAAAAGCATCACGTTAACGAAATATTAAGATTCGCGCCAGTCGTTGGATATACTTCCGAAAAAACGAAAGATATACATATATTCACTTCATCAGCATTATAATCATTTCAGCTATTAGAAGTCTATTACTGAATATAGGCCTCCTCTCTCCCACAGTCATCCACATAGGGAAGCTCTGAGCTGGTTTCGTATACATATTTAACGTACGGTATTGCCGAAACTAAGACCAAATATTGCGATAATAAATATAAAAAAATTGCTAGGATTGAAAATGCGCTGCGACCATCTTATAACACTAAAGTACCAAACAAAGATTCTGAATGCAATTAAATCAACATTTTGATTTAAACCATCTGTTACATTTTTGTTTCCACTATACAATTTTCTTGTCATTAATTAAAATATTTTGAACTTGGAGCCAATTTTACCGGAGAAATCGGTTTTAAATACTCCCTTCCATACGACGTTGCGGTTCACGATTTTATCCCAATCGAGATTCTCACTTGGAATAAGTACTTTTAGTGTAGTTCGTCACTTGACGCCAGAAAATGCTACATACAGCATGATATCCATAAAAACTGATGATCTACAAACCACACAAATTATAACAACAACAGTCTTAACAAAATATAAACGGTTTCAAGACATTTGGTTTTTTGAAATAAAATTTAAATGCGTGATTTAAAAAACATATAAAATTATTTGAAATGTTAAAAAGAAGATAAATAAATAAAATAAAATAAGACTGTCAAGCAATAGTTTTGCCTAAAAAAAAAAAGACGGTCAACCAATAGTTTTGCTTTTGTTTTTAGCCAAGTGCGATTGAAAAAAGCGGCTAATATTAGCCCAAACCTGACAACACTAACCAAGGTTAAAATTTTAAAGCGAGATGGGACAAGTTTTCATTGTTATGGTTGCAAATCGTCTGCCTTATGTGTCAATTCACAATTTTTTTCAAGGCTCTGAACTCAATTAGACTTTATATTAAAAAACTGTTTTTTGTAAAAAAATCGCGTTTTTACAGAAAAAACGCTGATGTAGATGAACTTAAAATGCTAAACTACAATTAAATCCTAAATTTCCTCCAAATCGTTAGAGCCGTTTCCGAAATACGAAATATAAATATATATACATACCCACAAGAATTGCTCGTTTAAAGATATAAGATAGCCTACTGCTGCTCTGAGCGACGATATTCATTTCTTTAGTTTTCAGTTGGAATAAAACACGAAAATTTCAAACTTACGAGTGAAATACTTTTAAATTCAAGAAAATGTTTGGGAAATTTGTCTCGCGTAAAGGATAACCCTTTGAAGTTCGTTTTTGTAAATATTTTCCCTAGTTATACGTGAGTAATATGGTATTTATTACGAAACTGTTCATATTCTTCTAGGTATTTAAAAAAAAAATGCTTAGTTTTTCGAAAATTGCCGAAAATGCGTATATTTAAAAATGACGGGAAAATCGGCAAAAAGTTGCCGATTTTCTGGTTTCCCGGCTTTTTGGTTCCCGGGTAAAAGGTTCTGCACTGTATATATATATATATATATATATATATATATATATATATATATATATATATATATATATATATATATATATATATATATATATATATATATATATATATATATATATATACATATATATATATATATATATATATATATATATATATATATATATATATATATATATATATATATATATATATATATATATATATATATATATATATATATATATATATATATATATATATATATATATAATAAGTTTTGTCTTTTAAATTGCATCCGAAAGGTTACATTTATGCTTATATTTTGTATATTGCAGTGTCAGTTTTTTTTTAAATATTTTTTACGAACGTTTTTGTTGCCAAAAAGTATAAATGAAACTTATACTTTTTCCTATTAATTATAATATCCTTGAATGAACTTGTTACTCTAATTGGTTATTAAAAAACGCAAGGGAGAAAATTTGTTCAAAAATAACACACTTGACAGAAAAAGTGTTTCCTCATTTGCTTTGCAGATAGTGCAGAATTCGCCCCCCCCCCCCCACTGCATGTGCTTTTTTTTTAGAAAATATTTTCATCATACGAAAGTAAAACGAAATACTTATATATATATATATATATATATATATATATATATATATATATATATATATATATATATATATATATATATATATATATATATATATATATATATATATATATATATATATATATATATATATATATATATATATATATATATGTATGTATATATATATATATATTTCTAATGAACTCTTTGATTATACTTGTTTTTACTTTTACCTGATTTAAAGTTGACAAAAAAACTTGTAGGCTCCTGACCAGTTTTGAATTGATTGTTATAAAAACCGTAAGGAAGGAACTTACTACATACTTTCTTCAGAATATCCCAAAAGCCTATATTTATTGTGAAAGTGTGTGACAACGCTATTGATTGTTGCAAAATAATGATCTTTTCCCCCAAATGTAGGTGTTATTTATTGAATCTCAAGCTATTAAAAAGCAAGAAAATTACAGACACTGACGAACTCAAGATCAATCATTTGTTGAATTCATTTCGTGAATGTATAAAAAGGGAGAAAAAATATTTTCTGTTCTCAGATTCACAGATATATTTAGCTTTTTTTTTTCTGCTATATTTAGCTTTTTTTCTGACGCAGCCTGTTTTCCAGTGTCTGCCGAAACTGATTAGTTTTTCTTATGAAGCTAAGAGATTTTCCTACTATCCATGTTGGTTGACAATCCACTGAACAAAGTAAAGCAGCTCCCATTGAACTTTCTAGCTCAAGTTCGACCATTGATTGATTCAAACTGACAAAAAAACATTTTCCTTGTTCCACATACTACAATTAATGGTCATCGAACTGACTTAATAACAGGCAATGATACATCACTATCCATAGCAACTCAAAATCGAAAGAAAGTGCATTCAACTATGCGACCCTCCCATTAAATGCCAGTTCTTCGGAAGCCCGTATACTTAAGGGGTTGCCACAAGAACTTTTCGTTTTTATTTTCGTCTACATCAACTTCAGAAATTATAACGTTACCCTTGGCTGATTCATCGAATATATGCGGTAACGCTTCGGTTGTATAGTTCTCTTTTGCATCTTACTTCTTCTGATATTCTGATGTTCCCTCTCTCGAGGTTGCGCAAATTCTCGTGTCCGCAAATAAACGCTTTGTGGTTGAGTAGAAAACTGGACGTGTGAATTTTGACTCTACGTTAATTCGGTTATTTAACATCGTATGCTAGAGGTACAATAGAATTGTTTTTAATTATCTCTTCGTTTTCACCCGTTCGAAAACAGTAAATGAATATCACGTTTAAAAAACTCTTTGTGCCTGTTTTGTAGTTCAACACTTTTTGCGAATAAAAATACTCGTTACTTCGTAAAATTCTACAATTAGTTTAGTGTTGAAGATTTTCCCTGAATTGGAGCAGCGTAAAAAAGATGAGAGGAGGGTAAATGGAATAGCATTTACCTTTCTATATATGACTAAACTAATTTTGGATAAAAATCCCCAAGTGGCTATCAGTGTATTCTAAAACTGACGTACTATTAAAAAGGAACTATTTATTATTATTATTTTTTAAATAGATGTAGAGGTTGATATGTGATAGTTGAAGAATATGGAATAGATCGTTAGAATCATTGATAAACTTCAACAGTTTCTTGTGTCCTTTAAGAGCTTCTGGTTTTTTTTATTTGTCCTTTTCTCCAAGTGGTTCCTCTAACTCTATTTTATATGGAGAATAGGCTATGGAAGAATATCCATCTTTACTACCTCTATTTGACTTTTGCTTTTCTGGAGGTAGTGGTGAATGGGTAGTTCAAAATTTGTCAACTCAGATGTATCGGGGTCAACTACATTAGGAGTGTTTAAACAGCAGGTTTACGTCGGTGACTACAAAGTACCTAGTATTCCATGAAACCCAAAATATTTGACACGCCTTCTTGCAAAAGGAATCTTCTCAGGGAACTGTAAAATCTTTGCAGCTGTGGAAGAATTTTAAGAGTCAGACAAATTACTCGTATTTTAAATTATTTTTCAGAATTTATAGGGTAGGGAACTTCAGTGGTACATGGCTTCTGAAAGAAGTAGTTGCCGATGTTTCTTAGAGGCCCGAGAGGCTGGGAGTATATATATGTATAGAGAGAGAGAAAAGGGGGGCAAATGTGAACAATTTCTTTTATTTCTTTGTTTTCTAAAAACTAATATCAATTTCCAAAAGAAAACATTTCCCCACTATTGAATGGTCTTCTCTTTATGCCTTGGAATTTTTAAAGATATTTTTTTTAATTATTTCTTTATTTTATGATATTTTTAAAAAGGTTTTGAATTGTTCACATTTGCTCCTAAAGGGTGACATGTGAACAAACATAGGCTGTGGAGAATCAAGGTTTTTTTCTCTGGGGGCAGCTGAAGTGATTAAAGTTGTATGTGCCCTTGCTATCACAAAGTTCATTCAAGTTAACAATGGCGTTTCTTAAAACCTATTACAACATTATCTACTATCCACACACACACACACACACACACACACACACACATATATATATATATATATATATATATATATATATATATATATATATATATATATTAGGGTGGCCCATAGGTATAAGGCGTTTTTCGAAAGTTAAAATTTCATTGCTCCCAACCTCTTATCTTGTTCCAATAGGCAAAATTCGAAATTCGAAAATTTATTTTTTTCACTTCACCCTAGTGGAGATGTCCTCGGCTGTTTTTGATGATGTAACGTTTCGAGTTTCGACCAATTCTAGTATATTTATTCAATCTCGTCTTGTATTTCTTAGAACCCCTATTTCTCGTTCACTTGTTCGTTGTCGATCTTTGTGATCCATTTTTCTTCTTGCACTGATGAAAGGGTTTGCTTTTATAAGATCGAAACAGCTGTTTGCAGAGTTTTTAAAACTCATTTTTTTTTTTTTTTTTTTTGCACAAGTATTCAAGTTGTCGTAATTTCACTCATTTCATTGTACAAAATTTCTGACTACTTTTTTACATATTTCATGCAACTTTTTCGTAACTTTTTTAGTGAAAGAAAATGAAACTACGCTAAGAATCGATATTTTCTCTCATAGCTCACCTCCTGGTTTTTGACAAATAACTTTGAATTCGTCGATATTCGGTGTGTTACAGCTGGCACAAAGATAATCATTTTAGTTTTTATAATATCGAACATTGCTTGTTATGAAAAAGTAAAAGTTTTCCATACAATATTTAGGAGAAAACCCGAAGCAATGGGACAGCTTAATTCATATGCAAAAATAAAATGTTTAAAATAATTTTTAGTTTGTCTAGTAGATGCAGCAGCTTTATATCCTAGCTGCTTCATATACTGGACATGCTAGAAATAATTTTTCACATTTTTTGCGGCAGATGAGTGCAGCTACCCCATTGCTCTGGATTCTCCTCTATTAGCGGAATACCTTTATTACTAAGCTTTATATACAATAAAATACTACCTGAAAATAATTTTGCTTTCTAAAGTAAAACATTTCAAGATGTATTACGCTCTTCTGCTAATTTATATAAGTTCCATTAATTTTGCATTAAAAACAAATAGGTCAAGGTGTTTTCCTTATTCGGCAGCTAATATTTCTGAACTCTCAAACAATACTAGAAACTAGGTCAAAGTCTGTATAAACAAAACTTCACCTGAAGTATTCACATAAAAAAAAATATTGTCTTTCTTTGAACAAGCACTTTTTTGTTGTTTTTAGGGGAGGAAATATTTCTCCCTCTGGTGCTGAAAGATAGATTCCTCTTCAACAGTTGAAAGGTTAATACCTCCCTCCACACAAACACACCTTTCTCTGAGAGGGAATGATGACATGGGTAACTGCATCTAACCTATGTAACTAAGCCTAATATCTTAAAAAGTTCTAATTTCTTGCTACACATATGTTTGCCTGGAAAAAAAATCAAAACTGAAAATTCATCTCCTTAGTGAAATGCATATATTTTTAGATTTTGCTCGGATTCTTCAAAATTGATTTTACTAAAAGAAACATTTTAATTTATCTTCTGACTCTTTACACTACAATAATGTTGAGAGTCAAATTCGATAACTTTCTCTTTTCCATTCCATCATCTGTGATAAAAGCCCCATTTCTATTAGTATATCAAGTGTTTCACCAATGCAATCTTAGTCTTACTTTCTTTTATTTATTTATTCATTTATTTTTAATTTTTAAGATGTCAAAGGTCAGTAAAGATACTGTTTTGAATCTCGTCAGGTTGGTGCTCTGATGTACCTGATATTCTAGTGATCTTTCATTCGCTGTTCGAGTATTGGAATACTTATTTAGTTTTTCTGACCATCACTCGAAAACGGAGAAGCAAATATTGAACTCTCAACTTTTGATGTTGCAAACTGTTGCCTTCAACACTCGGTAAAAAGAAACAACTTAGCAATCTACCACAGAATGTTAAGCAATGGATAATTTGTGAGTACTTCTGTATTGTGCTCAAAACGTGTACAATGAGCAGCATGAAAGTAAAATAAGCTTTAATAAAATATAAAACTAAGGATTTCTTGGTTTTGACAACGCGTAACGTGACAACTTTGTAGTTTGCGTTCTTGTCAAAGTTTTGTTTTATTTGAACGAAAATACTTTGAGAGAAAACGCAGCAGAACGGGGAGTCAAGACTAAAACATCGAGTCTGGAAACTAAACTCTACACTGAAGAGTCAAACGTTGAGTCTGGAGGTTAGAATCTAAAGTGAAGACTTTATCAATCCGTTATGGGTTACTTAACGAAGCTGCTAGAGACGCGTGGAGCGAAGCATTACCAGTTCAAAAACTGTTTGGTAGTAAAGATAAGCGTTTATATATTTGACCATTTATGCGCTGAAACTTTTCTTTGTGATTAGTCATTATTTTCACCCTTCCAATAAAAACCCTACAAGCTCGGTAAATATCACTATTTATTCCGTCAGTTGAAGTTGATAAAGTCTTGGACTAATAAAAAAAATTATTTAAAAAAATATTTAAGATTTACTCATAATTATTTTTTTATTTTGATCCTTATTTCAACATTTTTTTTTTCCTCACAATGATCAACTATTAGCTAAAGGCATGTAGGTAGAGCTGACACCAAAAACTGAAAATGGCGAAAAATAGCAATTACGCATGGCCTATTTGAATATAAGAAAGTTAAAGCTCAAAATTACGTGAAACGAATAAAAGACGAAATGTTTATAAAAGAGACTTCCTGAAGCTTAAGAGCTAATATAGTGGAGGGCGAAATTATGAAATCAAAATTTTTTTTATCTTGATTTAAATGTAACTGAACTCAGTTGAACTTGTTTTCACTAAAAGAAAGATAAATAAATGAAAAAAGAGTTCTAAAAATAGTGGAACTCATCACTTAAATTAAAAACTAATGATATTAGAAAATTTGCAAATTCAATATTTTATCATTACGTGAAATTTGGACAAAACTACAAACTCAGAGGTAAAAAATCCAGGATTACGATAAAGTTTTATTGAAATACGTTAATTTGAAGCCATGGATGAATAAATGTTGCAATTAGTGATTGGTAAATATTTTGTGTTTCATAATTAATAAGAAACATTAAAATGCACTGCTGGACTGCTGAAAAAAATTATAAACTCAAAAAATGTTTACAATGTTTTAATCATAACTTAACCCAGTTTATTTATATTTGTTTAACCATTTTCTTTTTTATGTTTTTTTCTTTTCTTTTTTTTTTCTTTTTTTTTCTTTTTTTCTTTTTTTTTTTTGTAAAGATTAAGATGAATAACTGACTAAAAAGTCCTAAACTCAGTATAACTCATAAAATTATTAAAACAAATAACGTAGTTTAAAAAATGCTCAACTTTAATAACTTATCATTACGTGAAACCTAAACAAAAGTATCAACTGAAAGATAATAAGCTCTGAAGCTTGGATGAATTTTATTCGAATTTTTAATCATTCAATACCCAAACATGTTGCATCACAAAATTATAAATCTATATACTTCATAGCAAAATTATGAACCCAGAAAAGTTTCATTTTCTTTTCATTGTAATTAAATTATATTTGAAATTTCTTTCGTAACATAAAAGTATACATTTAAGTGTAATTTTACTGTATGCATGGATAAATTGAAAAGATTTGATAAGTTTAAAAAAAATAACATTACGTGAAATCTAGCCATTAGTAAAAACTAAAAACTTTCAAAAACGAGTAACGCCACCACTTCTCTGAAGTACCTGGAATAGATCTCGGGCGTATCAAATAGAATAGCGAGTAGATTTCACAAGCGTTTACAACAGCTACAGAGGCACTTGGTTCCATGCTTAAAGTACTGCCCGTTTTAATTCAACGGTGTTTTAGCAGTGGCGCCCATCATGATAAACTTTGCGATCTATTGTCCCCCAAAAATTTTCCAGTGGATTAAAATCAGGATTTCGAACTAGCTATTCGAACTTTCATATTCCAGTTCTTAAACCATTCTTTAGTAATTCTCGCAGTGTGTATACTCGCGCTATTATGCCTAAATAACCAGTTAGTTCCAGAAATTGGAGGTACAAATGGTAAAAAATGATCTTCCAGCATTAACTGGTAATCTTCAGCGTTATGTCTTCCATCAAAGAAGACTAATCCTGCTTTACCACGTTGAGAGAAACCAGCTCACACGATCACGGAACCTCCACCAAACATCCAAAGTTTCGGTTAAATATGTTTTATTCTTTTTTTCTAATCTCATATGAACAGTAGGGTAGATCGGGGAACGTTTACGAGGATTTTTTCAATGAATTTTCTCATTTTTATTTTTCAACCTAGGAAATTTTAGACATTGTGGTTATATGAAGCAGTTCATAAAGTCAAAATTTGTATATTCAGTTGTTGCTCAGCTTGTGTTTTTAACCGTAAAAAAATGTTTTTGAGTCCAAGTTAGTTGCGTAAACTTGCCCCGAACACGGGTCAAGTTTACGCATCGAGTGGGGCACGTTTACGCTATTGAAAATGATACCAAGGAGTAAGTGAAAGATATTTAACCAAATTTAAATATTTTATTCCTCTTAAAACACTTTAAAAATAAGAAAATCTCAAATAATTAATTAAAGAACATTTTGTAGTCATAAACTCAATAGGACCTATTACTAGTTAAAAACAGCAACTATTTAGTCATCTTCTTCATCACTGTTAAATTTTACTAACAAAAATAAAGTATTTCTTTTCGCATACTTGTCATGGGACTGCTTTTTGACATCTAAGCCATGGAACCCTTTCTTGTCCTTTTTTCGATTGGTTGTGTGCTTTCAAACAATAGATGCAAGCACAATTTTCTACTTCGTAAACAGAACCGTTCATTAATTTCCTTTTTACAGAGTGTACTAACTTTTTCCCTGTCGCAGGTTCTGGTTTCATACTTTTTTCTTTGATGTTTTCTATTTCTGCTTCAATAGCAACTTGTAAATTTTACAAGTGATTTCTCCCTTTTGTTCTGTTCTGCCCATTTTGTTTTTTCTCTTTGTAGCTTCTGGGCTTCTTTAATCGCAGTATCAGTTAGGATTCCGAACATCATTATTTTTTTTCCTTTCCTGACTCTTAAGCTTTGGTCCTACTTTTCCAAATGGTCTCAGTTGGGGTAGTACACATGGGACGATGTGGAAAGCCTACTGCGAAAAATACTTGGAGTACCGATAAGCCTTTTCATTATTTTGACATCTAACGTGGTTCTGTTAAGTGTTTTGAACTTAATGTCTTACTATCTTTAAAATAAAGAAAATGTATTACAGGCTGAATAGTGCTGAAAGTTTCAGCTGAACAATCATGAAGACAACACCATATGATTGTAAGCTATAAGATACGAATCTTTTACTTAATATAAAATGAATGGTGATTTTCAAAACTAAATATTCTGAAAATACTAAAGATTTGAAACAGTACAGAGCGAAAAAAGCGTCCCAGGTCATTTTAGAAATTTGACACAGTAGTAAGACACAGTAAGAACGTGCGTAAATATGCCCCAATGAAAATGCGTAAACGTGCCCCGTCGGCAAGTTTGGATTTATTTTTAACGTGCAAGAAAATGTAATTACTTTTCGGTCCATGCAAATACAATTCTCAAAAAAGGATAAAATTCTGCTAATTTTTTAATATTTATTTGTTCTTAATCGTGCATTATTTACTCACAATAAACTTCAAAACGTTCAACGCAAAATTTACTGAACTTGGTGAAAACAGATTTTCCTATCCGCATGCTAAACCGAACTGATGCTCAAAAATTTGTGAGAATATTTGTTAGGGAGCAGCATCAATCTGGAATGACTGTTGGCTCTGCAGTACGGCTGGACGATATACCGATATATCTTCATATATCGATATATAACTATTACCACGGTAACGATATTTAGATTTCTATCCGTCCGATATATCGGTTGAAACAGAAATACGGGACATAATTACGGAGAAATTGAAATACTGACTCAAAAATACATAACTTTTTATAGTTCTGTATGATGGATGAGGGCTTGTAATTTCAAGAAATTAACTGCATTCTTCAATCAGTTATTTTATTTTTAATTATAATACAAGGGAAAATTGACTACAGGGCCGCCGAAGGTCAAGGTGGATCCATTGTCAGATTGGTCTCCGGATCTCATCCCCATAAAAAGTTATCAAGAGCGGGGCCCTTCTAAGGACCGCGCCCCTAGTTTCTGACAAGGCTGATATGGCCTCTCGTGGGGCCTGAAAAGTGAATGCATGTTGGTTAAAAAAGCATCTTAATGCAACAATTAAAAATTAACCAATGGAGGTATCAACACGGTTCATAATTCTAACTAAACGTAAACCATTGAAATTACGCTTTGCGAAATATACTGAACAGAAATGTTTGTATAAAAAAGAAATGAAAAACGAAAAAAACCTAATGAGATTAAATAAAATACGCCGCCAGCTCAATCATTTCCATCCGAGCTGTCGTATCAAAAAGAGCGCAACTCATTACTAAATGAAAATAGTAGCCTTATCTTTAATATTATCATAATAAGAGGGAAACTTTTTTATTCCGATCATAACACGCCCACTTCCTAAACCGAATTTCCCGCCAGACATTACTGTTAATGCGCGGACATAGTGTTTTTTGTAAAAGTTGTACGCATTAACATTAATGTGCGGACATAATATTTTTTGTGAAAGTTGTACGCATTAACGTTAATGCGATGACATAGTGTTGTTTGTGAAAGTTGTACGCATTAACGAAGATGGAATTGAGTTTTACCATTCACGGACATAAGTTCTTTGTGAAAGTTCTACGCATTTTCGGAAAAGTAACAAGTACCATGATTGAAAAAGCTGAGCTTGTCGATTGATGACATTTATTGGATGGTTTACCAAGATTCTCTAAAACCGTTAGATGAAGATAAAAAGTAAGTACAATTTTTAAGCATTTTTTTTATTTACTAATGTAACATAAATGAATAATATACATAATTCGTGGATTTTAAAAATTATGAAAATTTCATTGAAATAAAAAAATGTTTTAAAATTTATTTAAAAACGCCAAAAAAAGAAGTTTACTGCATTAATGTTGATAATTTTCAGATTTTTTCAAAAAAAAAAAAAAAAAGAAAGAAAGAAAGAAATTTTTTAATTTTAATTTTCCCCCCGAAAATATTTAAGTTACATATCAAATTGCAGTGCATTTATAGCTGCATTCTTTAAAGATTTATTATTTGTATTTTACTTAATCTTACTCAACTAAAAAGTAAAAGGTCTTAAAGCAAAAGCTATTAAGTGACTAAAAACAAACTATTTAAGAACATCAATATGGAATATAGTTCAAAGTACATTCAAATTATTGAGAATGCTCAAATTGAAAGATTTAAACAAAATATTGAATTGAATATTTAAAACTTTTTCGTTGCGAAGCATTTTTGTCATGCATTGAGCTATACCATTGAGCACGCCTTCCTCCCCCCCCCCCCTCCAGGAAAGTTTTGAATTAGAGAAATGATATTATATTTGGAAATGTTTTTTGTTGTTTTTCGATCCTTTGCGCCCCTCCCCCTCCCAAGAATATATCGATATATCGAAAATATCGATAATTGGAGACCGATATATCGCGTTATTAAAATTCTGACATCGCCCAGTCCTACTCTCCAGTTATAACTCGTTTTGGAAAAAGGGCTCTGCGTAAACGTGCCCCATGGGTAAACGTGCCCTGGTCTACTTTATCTTAAGCCATCTGGACCATTCAAGTTGATTTTTTTTTTTTCATCGGAAAGAACAAATGTACTCCACGTTTTTTTCCGTGACATATGTCTTTATACAAACTGAGATCTTTCATTAATATGCTGGAACTCCAGTTTCGGTTGGGTTTTAATTTGTCTTCTCTTCATGTTGTGAGCTTTTTGTAAAACTCTTATAACTGTGCTACAACCTACAACACACCTTTAACTTTAAAGTCCTTAAAATTTTGCTGGAAGAAGCTTTAGTATTTGATGATGTACGTAAAATGTTCCTTCAATCTCACTCAGATAGTTTCCAACAACTTCCCGTCCTTTTTCTATTTCCATAAACCAGTGGATCCTTCAGTACATTTTTTACTAGCCCTCGGGAGCATTTAACTAACAAGACGAATTGGTGCTAGGTTTTACTAGCGTTCAGGTTTTATCAGCATCTCTGTAGGCCACAATTTTACCTGCTTGTCCTTTTGTAAGTATTAAACCTTAAGGCATTTTAAAACTCAGTGAATCTCAATGCACGATGAACTTAACGACTTGACAGAATAAAGAACTTGTAGTAAAAAACCTTAAATCTTTCTGAACATAAAAACAGGTGATAAAATTTTTACTTGAATAATAAGGAAAATTAAACGATGGAGAAAATACCGTTTGAAATGAAAATAACTGTTTACTTAGCTTTTTTTTATTCAATGGTATTTGTTCGTTTCACATAATTTTAAAGAAAATAAACAGTAGCTAATAACAAGATTGCTTTTCTTTTATTCCTCAGAGAACAAGTTTATGAGGAGAAAAACCAAAATTGATAATATTATACACAAGTTTATATGGTTTATTGATATTTTACCGTTTGTTATTCAATTATTAAAAAAAAGGAAACTACAAATGGCAACAGTATTTTTTTTTATATAGAAATTAAATGATTAAATATTCTAAAAAATTCTACCAAACTTCAGTTTTTTTACCTTTGAGTTGATACTTTGTCCAGGTTTCACATAATGATAAGATTTTAAAGTTCAGCATTTTCGTAAATTGCATTACTTGTTTCATTAAATCTATGAGTTACACTGAATTTAGGACTAGTATTTAGTCAGTTATTTATCCTGGTTTTAACAAAAAAAGTTAATGAATAAACTGGTTAAATTATGATTAAAACAATTTCGAGTTTATAATTTTGTCCAGCAGTGCATTTTAGTGTTTTACATTAATTTTGAAAAACAAAATATATTAACAACTACTAATGGCGACATTTAGTCATCTCTCATATAGATTTAGATTAACTTATTTGAACAAAACTTTGCCATAATCCTGGATTTTTTTCCTTTGAGTTTATACTTTTGTCTAGGTTACTCGTAATTATGAAATATTAAATTTGCAAATTTTCTAACTAATTGATGAGTTATACTTATTTTAGAACTACTTTTTCAATCATTAAATTTCAATTCAGTGATAAAAAGTTAAACTGAGTTTTGTTATGCTTAAAATAAAATCCCTTTTATTGAGTCAATAATCTTGTCCACCAGTGTATATTCATAAGCTTAGTTTGTCTCATTACTTCTACAAAATTAGGTGCCAGAAGTAGTGTTTAGTCCTAGTCTAGGGTGTGTACTGCTGGAGATCTGGACAATATTTGCCTAATTCTACTCATCAGCCATTAAACTCTTTCACATGTCGCTCATCGGTAAAAATAATTGCACATCTCAAAAAATAAATAAATACATAAATAAATAAAAATAAAAACAGTATGCTGCCGTGCTAAGCGCAAAAGTCGTATCTGCAGCTGAGGTCAAACCGAAAAACTACTATTTAAAGTTTTACACCTCCATGTATTTGATCAAGATTTCACTTTTTTAGATTTTTTTAAAAAATAGTTCCAGTTCACAAATGACAATAAAACATTGCATTGGGGTAAAACATGTTATAAAGAACCACCTCGTGACAATAACTCAATTTTGACAAAAAGTGTAGATACCACTTTTGTGCTTAGCACGGCAGTATGGGAGAAAATCCAAGTGTTGCGAAATATTACTCTTAACTAATTTAATCTCAAATACTTCAACTCACTCAAAACATTTGTAAAGTTATGTTTTTTACCCGACTGCGCGTGGACTGCGCGTGCGCGACGCGAAGGAGTGTAATGTTTTTATGAGTCTATGTATGTATGTTTGTTCCTATGTGGCGTTGTACAGACTAAACCCTTTGGCCGATTTTGATAAATCTTACGTCAATCGATTTGCCTTAACCTTGGGAGTGTTACTAAACACATGACAGTAATCAAAATTCACCATATCAACAATCAGTTGCCATATTGACAGTTCGGGATCGTGTCGCACGCTACCTGCATGCTACACAGCGTGCGACAAATGCAGGTAGTATGCCTGAATTTTTTGTTTACTAAGTCTACTAAATCGATTTTCATTTCTAACATGTTGCATTTTGTAGTAAGTTACCGCCCTAAAGCCAGGGCTAAGGCAGAAATACTTAAAATACACCGCCAGCTCAGTTATTCCATCCGAGGACTGCAGTTTCGTGCTTTTTAGCACTCATCAGCCCGGAATAGGAATCACATGAGCTGGAGGCGAAAAATCTCTTAAGGGAGCCAAGAGAGCCAAACAAACTGGTGGACTAATAATCAGTAGTTTAGACCACCGCAAGTTACTTAATAATCCTCACGATATAAACTTTCTCAATAAAATGACAAGTTTGCGAAATTTCCCGTCTTATGATCATAATAACTAAGTCAATGAAAATTAACTAAAAAGGATAAAATAAAAAATAAATATTAAATAAAAACAAAAAACCCGACTGCGTAAAAACCAAAAAACTAAAAAGAAAAAAAATATATAAGCCCAGTAGTTTAGAATTTTATTAAGTATTGCGGAATAACTACTCTATCGAAATAGTTATCTCATAAGACAAATCATAAATTCAAAAGCAGAATAGAAGGATCAACAGTCGGGGCCCATTCCTTATTGACCAGTCAAGGAACCCCGTAAAATTTGAATGGGCCCCGACTGTTGATCCTTCTATTCTGCTTTTGAATTTATGATTTGTCTTATGTGTGTGTCGATTATAAAACTATTTCAATGGAGTAGTTATTCCGTAATACGTAATAAAAATCATAAACTACTGGGCTTATGTTTTTTTCTTTTTAGTTTTTTTTTTTTTTCTTTGGTTTTTACGCAGTCGGGTTTTTTGTTTTTATTTAATAATTATTTTTTATCTAGTTAGTTTCTGTGATTCAATTGAATAGTGTACAGCTCATGATTGAAAAGTTTTCTTCTAAATTATGAATTTTAATGATTTGTCGCCTTTGATTACATCGTTTATGTGCCACAATGCACAAGTTATGTAAACTGCCTTTTTGTGAGTTTCGTGGCAAGAAAGAGCAGTAAGATAAGATTTTAAATAAAGGGTTATGTTTTTCAAATTTTTGAGGTGTTCCACTGTTGCCTCCGGTGATCGATATGTTATGCATTGAAACTAATGGAGAAATGGATATTTTTAGCAAACTTCAATCATCCTTATGAACTGTGTGTGCGCACCTGGTGGAGAAAATAATATTCTTTTCTATCAAGGAATCCTTGATTATGAAACATTTATTCTATCCATAAGAGCTTCAAAGTTTTTTGAACTTCCACTTCAAGTTTTTGCATTACTACTTAAAATTTCGCCCGTCAAAGTTCACTGAGTAATTCTTCAGGAACGATGAAGGATTCAGACATGTAATCAGATGCACGAGGCAAGTTGTTTTTGAAAGGTTATGCTTTAGTAAGTACTAGAAATTAACTTTTAGAGAAAAAATATGAATATGAAACCTAGCTAAAAAGCACGAATGTAGAAAGATATATATATATGTATACACTGCAAAAAATAATTGTTGTTTTTAAAGTAATATACTGTATTTTCCTACAGTTTAATACTGCTTTGCTAAATAACAGAGAAAAACTGTAAAACTGTTTTAAATTGCGCAAAACGATGCGCAAAAGGTGTTTCCTTTCATAAGGGAAGATAAACGAATGAATTCGAGGTATCGATAGCCATGTTAGTAATTTTTCGGGGGTGTGCTGAGACAGGACTGATCAGCTGTAATTCAAGTTAAAGGTAAGTAATAGTTATATTATTCATTCCCTTTTCCTCAAAATGTAGTTTTCTTTATCATCGATAATGTATGTAAAATAATAGTGTGTATTTTGAAATCATAATTCGTATTCCAATATTCTTTGATGTTGACTTTGCAGTTTCTTTTAGTTGCTAAGTTGTAGCGATTGCTTTGTAGCAAAAGTCCGAGTAGTTGTTGTGATCCTGAATATTTTACTGCACGATGATAGTTTTTAAACATTTTCTGAAATTCAAATTTGATTTAAAAATAAATCAATTCCTTTCTTGATCGTATTTAAAGTTATTAGAACATTAGACTTTGTTTACGATTATATTTTGTGTTATACAGGATGTGAGTACTTAAAATTTAAATTCTTATGTTTTCTAGTAAATTTAAATTTATATGTTTTCTAGTAAATTTTTAGCGTATCGCGATTGATTTCTTTCTTCTTTTTTTCTTTTTCTTTCTTATGTTCAGTTTTAAATTCTTTAACAGTTTGCATTTAAATATTTTATTGATAAACTTTACGCTATAGCGTAAGTAACTTTTATATCCTGTACATAATTCGATGAATAAAATGTAAATAAATAAAATAACAACGTAACCGAGAGACATGCAAACAGTATCAAGTTTACTGATATTTTTTGTTGAAGAATTTGCCCCTCTGGAAATACAATACTCTGATGTCTGAACGACTCGAAATTCTCTGAAATCTCGAGCCAGCTTTCATACTTATCGAACAAATCTAAAATAACAATAATTAAAAAATCATCAATGAAGCACTCAAAAAAAAAAAAAAAATAATAATAATAATAATAATAAAAATAAGCATGTTTAGATACAAACACGAAACCCTTGTGTTTAAAAAGTTTTATATTTGCGTCAGTAGGAAATTAAAGTTTTACTTCAGGAAAAATGCACTAGTACCATTGAAACTTGTGAACCTAAAAATAATTTTAGAAACTATATTCAAAGGCACTTGATGGGAGGTCACGAGAAGTCTCTATGACCTCCCCAAAATTTCCATATTGGGAAAATTTTGTCTGGCGATTCGGCAAATTTGGGGACAATTGTAATGTTGCAATTTTTGAATTCTCGAATGTCCAAAATTTATTAGATATTGTACTTAATGTGTGCATGCACCAGTATTTTATTAATCGGCAAGTATGTAAGTTCCGTTCGACAAATTGAGATTATACGCCTTCCAATATATTTTAGTTCAGGCCGTGCCTGGCTATATTTTATAATTTTCAGCTTTTCCTTTCTGATCTGGCAGTGTTGCGTTCTCGTCAAAATTACAGTTTTTTAATTTAAAGTAGAAAATTTACATTATTATGCATTGTTTGTGATATATTGACATCCTCTACTTTTCTGAATGAGCATGAAGGACATGCTCATTCAGAAAAGTAGATTCTCGAGAACTACAGTAGAATTTGAAACTCTTCTAACCTTGAACTCGTCAGTTTCCTTACATTTTAACTTTAAGAACCCTTTGAGTCTTAAAGTTTGGCGTCAACGTGTTTATGCTGAAGAAAAAAAAGTACATTATATATACTGAAAAGTGTGATTCTGTACTTCACTGTCTTTCACTGCATATAAAAAGTAAAAATATGTCAGAGTGTTATCCGTGTAAAATGGAAAAATCGGGGAATTTCGTTTAAACCTGTAACGGAGATTCAAGCCAAAGCCGGGTAAGATCTTTTGCATTTAAATGCGATGGGTTCCTTAGCAGTTGAGTTCTTTAGGGGGAGGGGGATTATTTTCACAATAATAGACAAATTTTCAAAAAAGTGAGGTTTTTGAATATTTTGTCAGGTTTCAAAAAAAGAACAGAGAGATTTGCGGGAAAGATCCGATTACGGAAAGGAAATTCTGAACTCCCGGTTTGAAATTTACCTTTGCGATCAAAGTATAAGAATCGAAAAAACCAACAAATCCTCCAGTTAACAAAGTAGCATCATAGAACACTATAACTCAACATTAATGAATGTAATTAGGACACTTTTAAATAAATCGGGTTTGCATAAGCAGTTTTGAGCCGAAGCAGCTAGTTGCTTCCACCACTTATGGACTAGAGCGGTTTTAAAAAGAAAAACCAAAACCTTTTTTGAGCTATTTGAGGAAAGAAAGCCATCTATTAAACACTCCCGTGCTTTTTGGCTGTATTTCGTATATTGGAATTCCAAAACACAAAATAAAAAAATTGGATATGAAAGCTAAACAGGTAGTCATGGTAGGATATGCGTTTCATACGAAAGGTTATAGAATTTGGGATCCCGAAAATAGCGAAGTGACAGAAACTCTGAATGATTCGATGAAAATAAATTCTGGAAGGGGGGGGGGGGGAACAGGAACAGGAAACAGAGATATACAGTTTTATTTCACTTCTGAGTAAATCTGAAGTAGAAGATGAATATCCTGAAAATCATAAAATAGCATGTTGTGAGAATTAAATGGGTTAAAGAAATACCCAGGCAAAGTATATATTGACACGACGGTTCTAAAGTTCGAATCGCGAAGTCGAGGTTTATTGTTCTGAAAATAACATTGAATATGACCCAAAATATTTTGATTGCACTTGTGATGATAATTCAAGAAAAATCTCAGATTCTGATGAAGATAGGGGGGATAATTCAAGTAAGCTAGAAGCTAACATTTCCGAAGATGTAATTCCTTCAAATTTGAAACAAAGTTTGAGAACGCCAGAAAGTGAAGATTGGCAGAACGCAACAGAACAGATGAGAGGAACGAAATAATGCGCTTCAAGGCCAGACTGGTAATTTTAGGTAACAACCAGCATTGGGGGGGGGGGGATACTTTTCTCAAGTGTTCTCTCCAGTAATTTCTTTTCCTTTGGTTCAGGCTTTCTTTTCAATTTTTGTGTATAAGCTACATTGAGTCCATTTTCAAGCAGATGTTTGCAATGCGTATCTATATGCGGATTTAAAGGAGGAGATTTGTGAGACAACCGAAGGGTTTGACGATCCCTGAAATCTAAATTTTGTCTGTAAATTGAATAAATCATTGTTATTCTGATACAGATTACGCCTCAAATCACGACGACCGGATTCCAATGCCGGGGAGGGGGGGCGCTTGTAGTGTTTTTGGATAGGGTACGAATAATATGGTGTACATTCAAACAAAAATGCGTAGCACTGTCAACGATGGAAGCGGAGTATATTTCAATTAGTGAACAATCTAAGGAAGTTATGTGGATCAAAAAAATTTTAAATGAATTAATTGGCCACGAAAAGAGTTCAGAATTTTAGATTGATTAATAGTACTCTGCACTGTGACAATCTAGTTGCGATCGATTTTTCTAGTTCTGCAATAGAAAATTGCAGAACTAAGATTAATGTGGGGTACCATTTCCTAAGGAATTCGATTGACAAAAATGAATTTGAAATAAAATTTGTTGAGAAACTAAAAATAATTTAGCTGATTGTTTCACAAAACCTTTCTGAAGGGAAAATTTACGTAAAGCTTGAATTGCAATGACATATTTTTCTAGAGTTTTTTTTTTTTTTTTTTCTGAAATGTTTCAATTATTCCATTATGATTAAGCTATATTTTGTGCACACAATCGGATAGCCTATAATGTATTTTTTATTCATTTCTTGTATTATTTCATTTTTTGCTTGTGCTGGCTTGCCAAGAAGGGGGGTATTTGCTAGCGAATATTTTGTTCCTGTCACTCCAGCGCACGGAAAAAAAAAAACAATTGTAGTTGATTTCATTTTGAATTTATGCCCGGTTATATGGCTGCGGTTATGTATTTCGGAAAAATTTAAACTATAAATTTCATTCTAACCGCCTGAGTTTACTTCATTTAAATTTATTCACTAATGCAATATCATTTCTTTTAGTTTAGTGTGTGCAAATGTAAAGAACTACGTAACTTGAGACCAGAACTGAATGGCAGTCTTTATCAAGATGGCAGTTTGCATTTGTGTTCCGTTTGGAATTTCAAAGAAGCCTCTAGTCTGAACGATGTTGCGATGATTCACTTTGTGACATGAATGCCGGCAACGGAAAACGGAAGTTTTTAAGTATGTCTTTTCATTTATATTTTTGTGTTTTCGGATGTAATTTGTATTCACCAATGCTTTTGAGTTTTAGAGCGTTCTTAGCCACTGAAGCCTATCCTACATTTTGCGTGCCGTATTGGGCCCCTGAAGCTGATTTTTGTGGCCCGTTGTCAGGTTCTATGTTACAATCAAGAACTATGTATTGGAACAAGAAAAACTAAATTTTATTTTGTTTTGATTGAAATGTGATCGGTCATACAATTCATTTAAGTCTGAATTTTTTTAATTTGTAATTTAACATTAGATTTTATGGGTAGTTGAATATTATCACTTCAAAAATCACCGGAATATAGAAATTTCTGTTGCTAGAGCTAAATTAGACGTACATTTCTTTCATTATTTTTTTTTAAATTTTCCAGTAAATTTTGAAGCACTGATTCTTTGTTTTTACATGTTATTAAAATCGAAGGAACCAAAACAGCATGCTAAAAGTACGATGTATTACAGCGTATGAAACTTTCTTCGCATATTCAGACTTGTGTGACACTTATCAAACAAAATTATAGATTATTTTTATTGTAATGTAAATAAAAAGCAGTTATTTTGTAAATGTGAGCATATTTAAATCTACAGTTAAAAGTGGTGCGGTCTTCTGGCAAAGCATTTTCAAGAAGGGTAGCATTGTTTACAACAAAGACGGCGGGCCAAATGTGGACTTACAATTTCTCAATGATTAGAACTGGCCCTACCAGATTTACTCTTTTTTGACATGTTTGACGATTTATTATTTTGTTAAAAACTTTCAATTTTTCTGACCGATTTTCATTTTTTACTGAATTGACTTTAACTAATCCATCTTGATTTTGGGAATATAGAATTGTTTCTTCCAGATTTCAGGTAAACTCTGAAAAACTTAAAGATAAATTGTCTAAATCCTCTCAAAAGAAGTGCCCCTTAAAAAAAAGTCGCTGGTGGCTTAAATAGGGACATCGATAGCTGTTCAAAACGGGGTTCGGGGCGGGAGGCTTCCCCATTTTGAAAGACATAGAATATAAATGAAACATTTTAAATTATGCTTAAATATTAAAAGATGTATAAGATAGAACGTTCTTACGGTATTATTTTATTTCAACTCAAATGACTCTTTTATTTGATTCCTTATTACTTAAGAAAAAAGCTCTAAAAAATTAAATTTTAACACAATTATGGAATAAAATGCATGAAAAAAATATTTTGAAAATTTAGTAAAATATTTCACATTAAGTACAGACAGAGTTCTAAATAATTATTTCACGTCACACTTTGTTTCATATTCAGATTTCAATAATGGGCAGCTGTCAAAGAAAAAGAAGATGAAGCTGGTATCAGTTGAACATAGCTCGAGCTGTTAACAAGTGTTGGAAAGGAATATGGATTACCAAAAAAAAGAAAGAAAGAAAAACCATCTATATACGGTTTTCAGTGCTACTATAGCAACTCGGGGGGGGGGGGGGGATACTAAAAGAGGATAGATACAGTATTCATTGTTTTAAATGAATACCTAAATATTTCCCAATTGGTTGTCCTAAATGTCGACCTTGCTCCATTTTCTAAAAAAATAATTCTCTACCTCATCCTAGTTATTGTTTTGAAGTAAACATATTGCAATCCGATAATCTGGAGCCTATTATAAGAAGAAACTAGTTTCAAGTTTTATCATCCTTAAAACATTTTTATTTTTTCTTTAGGCAAAGATGTTAGCTTTCCCATTTTGGACAACTTTCCGTTTTTTTTTTTTTTTTTTTTTTTTGAATTCTTGACTTATAAAAGGAGTCATTCTCCCGATCACTTCAGTTAGGTGATCGAAAAAAATAAATATTATTCTTAATCAACAATCTCATATGTAATTACAAAATCCTTCAAAAATACCGAAAATTATAAGTATTTTTATTTTAAAATTGTATTTCAGAAACCAGTATAAGTGCATTTCTTTACATGGAAGAGAAAATGTAAGATATTATTTTCCTTCTTTTTTGGGTTCTTATGTAAAGTATCCAGATTAGGTCTACTTTAATTAGACATTAATAACCACCGTTACGCTTGCAAATTACTGCCAGAAAGGTTTTTTTTTCTGAAAACAACATATTTAGCGCTCAACTGATTCCTGAAATAAACGGTTCAATTACAATTAAGGTATATGTTGAGCGGTTTCAAAATAAAAGCAACTCCCAAGGCAATTTCAGATCATTCAGAGTCATAATTTTAGCCATTTTAGGGCGTATTTTTATACCTACGTAATTCGATTTTTCCATGTACAGTGGCTCCCAAAAGTGTTCGTACACCTTGAAATTTTGTAGTAAAACCAAAATAACGCAAAACTGAATTTGAATATGAAGTCCAATTTTTTTTCACACCATTCTTATGCCATTCTGAATAAAACTCAGTAGTTTTTTTCAAAATATTGCCAGATTTTATTTTTGAAATTTGTCAAAAAATGAAGAGACGGAGAAATAATACGCCACAAAAGTCGTCGTACATTCAAATTTTTTCGAATAAATTCATGATTAAAACTATTATATGTCATTTTTTTTATTATTTTTGCATTGTGTTCACCCTTAAAAGTCATTTGGCTTTAATTTTTTGTTTATTTATTCCTTAATATTGTGCTTATTACTTTAAAATGACTGATATTTGAAAAACACCACAAACACCGTTCGAAATTTGAATTGTTTACTCACAGTAGCGGTAAATTGGTTTTAAATGTCTCTAAATTAGGTAATTTATACCATTCTATAGTGAAGTGCTTGATAAAATGCTTTAAAGACAAGAATAGGATCGAAAACACGGTAAGAAAATGTCAACTGGCAAAGTTAACAATGCGTGATCGGAGGTTTACAGTTAAAAAAAATTATTAAAAATACACATTTGAGTGCTGAAAAAATTTCTGCAGAATTGAATGAAACATTTTACGCTTAATTTTCACCTAAAATTGTTCGCCAAGTTCTCTGACTAACTGGATTAAATGAGACCTCTTCCTGCAGAAATTTTCTTGTTCGTGCGAATAACAGTAAGCTTACGCTTTCCGTCGCAAAATCAATGATAAATAAGCTCAAAACGTTTTGGAACAACGTCTTACTTATAGATGAAAATAAATTTAACATTTTGGGTTAAATTGTTGTATAATTGTAAATAAAAGAAAATATGAGGAATTTAATCTGAAGAACTTTGCTGGATCAGTTAATTAGGACGGTGAAAGTGTTTTAGTGTGAGGGTGCATTACAGCATCAGGACTTGGAAATTTGGAATTTTTTGATTAAATAATGAATCATGCTGTTCATTTAAATATTTTAAAAAGCAATTTTAAACTATTAGCCCAAAATTTGGTAAACGGGAACAACTTTGTTTTTTATCGAGATAACGATAAGAAGCACACGTTTGCGTTTGGTGACTCAAAAATTGTCCTTAAGCTTAGAAATACCCCCTCAATCTCCAGATTTGAACTTAATGTAACATATTTAGAGATATCTGGGGGCTAGATTACGAAAATACAGCTTTGAAACGAAAATAGAGCTAGAAACAGTAAGACTCAAACTGGGGTTGAACACTTACTCAGAAATTATGCAAAAAAAAGAAAGAAAAAACAATGAAATCTATTCCCAGACGTTTAAAAGCTCTTGTTGATACTGCATGATGTTCTACTAAATAATAACTTTGTAAAAAGGTAGATTATTTACTAATTTTTTGGCATTTTTTCAAAGTGTACGAAGACTTTTGTGAGATAAAATTTCCGGCAATTTTTGGTTTTTGATTTTTTAAAAATTATGTTTTAATGTTTTATTAAAAATTTTCATGTAGTTTTGTTAAATATAGATCATAGATCTTATAATAAAATACCTATTCCGAAATATTAATTCTAACCAATGGATAATGGCCTATTTCATTGAAAATCGTAGGTGTACGAACACTTTTGGGAGCCACTGTATGTTTTTTGGTGTCTACAAGTTTTATGAGATTCTAACAATTTTTATTTTGACAGATACTTTCATAATATAAGTTCTAATGATGGCAACTAAGTCGGCAAAGATGTCACAAAGAAGAATCAAGTTCGTGATGTAAAAATGTTGATCTTGAAAAAAATAGCATTCGATTTTAAATGAATTTTTCATTCAACTGTAAAAATGACTAATCTATATTTATAGGTAATGTATACGAAATAAAATAATTTGACAATTTGCAATGGTGTGAATGTTTCGTTTTTTCTCATGTAAACAGTATAACAGAATATAAAGTTACATAATTTTTGGAGTAGTAAAACAAAGTTTTAACTTTTAATACAAGTACTCATAAACGTAACAGATTTTATTATAAAGAGTGAAAAATTGTTTCTGTTCAGTAGCTTTGGAAATTTGAACCGTCACATATTTATTGTTTTCATGTATTTAAACTTTAAATGGTTAATAGGATAAATTATTATCTAATCTATAATAATCAGTTTACAATAATAACCATTTTGTTCATTCTAAATACTGAATACTGCTCATATGATGTGAAATAAATTTTGTCGGTAGTACTTCTCAAATAAAGTATTGGTCCAAGTGCAACTTATAACATTAAAAAAAGAGGAAAACCATTAAAATACTCTGTTTTACCCGAAAAGGAAATAAATCCACATAATTGCATGCATGAAGTTAAAATAAACTTAAAGGCATAAATGGATTGCATGCTATATTGATAATAAATACAAATAGCAAAAAACCCATAGAAAAGGAGATATTTACAAAAAAACCCGCAAAAAAACAATTTTTGTAACCTTTGACCTTGAAATTTAATACAGTCGAACCTCCATATATCGAACTTCCACATATCGAAATTTTCTATGTATCGAAATCCCAGCAAATTTCTATGTTCATTACATAGAAAAAGTGTTTCTGTATATCGAAAAAATCTCTATATATCGAAATTTTTTTCGAGACGTTCGTAGATTTTTTTTTTTTTTTTTTTTCACTTTAGACTTTGTCTTATGAAAAATGAAGGTTAGAGGAGAAAATTATGTTCACTAAAGGTTGCTACGAAACTCATAAGGAATCTGGGGTTGAGGGGTGTGTAGAAAGGTCGTTGTTTCGTTCTGGAGTTCTTAAATTCCCTCGAGTTTATTTCAAATCTTAGTTGTAACGAGAAACATTGTAAAATCAGTTTCAAGTTATCCCTTTTGTCTGTTGATTATCATTCCCAGTCTTTTTAGCTGCAGTAAAAATCATTCAAGTTAAGTAAATTGATTTTTTACTTTTCTCTCGATTACTTTGTCAAGACGAAAATCCCCTAATGTTGCGGATCAAGTTGAATTGCCGAAGAATGAAGATGTATGAAGACGCAAAAATGTAATTTGATATTTTTTTTAATGATTAACATTTATTTAATTCGATGCTCGTATGAATTAGAAATTGGGTTTCATACACGAAAATTAGCTTTAATTTAAATGTTTTAGGGGATTTTTTGGATAAAATAAGATTGTTTCTATCTATCGAAATTTCTATATATCGAATTTTTTTCCGGCAATTTGCTACTTCGATATACAAAGGTCCGACTGTAGTTGCGTACACCCTACCGTATGTAGGTTTTGAGACAACTTTTAGGGTGTCAATATACAAGTATTTACAGACTTACAGCTGGGTATCTCGAATTCCGAGGTGAACTTACTATAATGACTGGACTATAGGTCGTATTCTACTGTAGGAAACAATTTTTGCATTTCTGAACAATTTTTTTTTTTATATTAATTTTTTGCAAATTCTTTAGTTTATGGTTTATGTGTATGAATTTTTAAAGCTTTCCAGCTATGTTTCGAAAACTACTTGAACCCGAATCTCCTCCCTTTAAATAGCTTCCTTCATTTTGCCATGAATCAGGGTCAATTTAGGAAAACATCTTTTGGTGTTTGTAACTTATCAAACAGTTTTATTGACTTGCAATTGATACTATAAAGAGGAAGATCTTTACTAAGAAAGTATTCCAAATCATCTACTGTTATTCGTAATTTTTTATACAGTCATCAGACACGTCTTCCTATTCAGCAAGCATTTGTTTGAAGTAGTCTTTTCCTATCTTTAAAGCTAATTCCTTCATCCAATACGGACAAAGCTACTAGTTCATCCCCTAAGTACCATAAGTGATTTATGAATTTTTCAATCACTGCTTCTGCTGCATGTTTGTCATCATTTTGTACGCTGCAGGTTTTTTAGACACTAGACTTTGTATTAATTTAAATGGCCTAGAATGGGTTGCTGCGAAAAACTATATCTTCATACAACATTTAACTGTAAAACAGCATTTACGGGCAATCTCTTCATGTAAGGTCAATTTAAATTGTTTCCTAAATACATGAATATTCAAACAATAAATTCCTTTTGCCATCCATCTGGCTCACAGATAAGCTCCAGGTTGCCGTAAACATATCCCTGTAGGAGGGAGGCCTTTACCAAGAAATATTATTACACGTTATGAAAATTCTCAGTAATATTTCTTTATTCCGCTTTCTATGAACTTTTCTATATGTCATCAAGTTCTTCTTTTAAAATTTAAGTGGTATGCGTAATTTTTGAATTTTGAAGCGCTTAAATAATGGAATATCGAATTTAGAACTAAGAAAGGCAAGAACTTCTTTAAAGACGATTTCAAGTACGATTTATGACGATTAAAGACGTACAGACAAGTACGATTAAAGACGATTATGCAGTACGATTTCAAGTGCATGATGATAACAATACAAATGCAATGTATCACCGTTCAGCTTTTGCTCTAAAAAATTACATGCACAATTTATACGGCCGGTATTGTAAGCCGCTGTTTAAAACACTACAGCTTGAACAGTTAAGAATAAAGAGCAATAATCTAAGATATCATATACAACTGAAGAAATATCTCAGAAATTCTGATCAGCTGTTCAACATTGGAAGCTATCATGGTAAGCCTATCGGCGTTTTTTTCCGGTTACATCTGAATATAGCTTTGTATCATAGGGAATAACTAAAAAATCTAAATTTAAATTCATGAAATCTGATTTTATCTCTCGAAGATTTTCTCTTACTCTCTTAAGGGATGTACTATTGATCATAAGGTTATTTGGATTTAAATTTACTGCATCTACATAGGCTGTTAATAAATGAGCAGCATCTTTGTCCCTGGTATATCATTTGTCTAACATTGATGAAATGCGAGCAGATCTCAATAGTTGTCAAGCTTTTTTGCGTTGTGGTAGACCAGATATAGAAAAAAGGTTCAACAGGTTAGGATAGATACCCATTTCGGTTTCTAAATCTTGTGAATTGCAAGAGGAATTTGATGATAATAAAGGACTATGTACTGAAATAGAAGACAATTTAAAGTATAGATTTTTACATTATTCCAATCTGGATTTTTTTTTAAATTTATATTTTAGATATGGAAAATAGAATTTATTTTTATGGTAGGGAAATCGAGGATTTTTCAAAATTTAAATTATAAGTATGCATAAAAAATTAAGTATATAACTAAAGAACAGCGAATTAAAATATAATTGTCATTACTTATATTTATAGCATGGAAACCTAGTGACCCTATTTGCCACATCTACTACATACACAGAAAATTTTCTAAATCAACACCCCCAAAGCCTGCAGGAGACAATTTGTTTTTATCAAAAATCATTCATTAACGGCCTAGACCATTCATTAATGGCTTTTAGAATCAGTTGTGTCCATCTTGGTGGAAAGAAATGTTCCCCTGCCACTTGGTTTGAAACGAGCGCGAATAGCGGTATGCCTGTCCCAAGGCCAATTGGTGTACATGTAACCCTATGTAATATGTAAAATTTTACAGAATGAATGGTTGGTCTGGAAGTAGCAAGATCTATTTAGGTTCAAAATTACTTTAAATATGAAACCTAGGAATATTTTTACATAAAAATAAGAAAATCCGTAATTTTTTCTTCAAAACTCAAAAAAGGTGGCCCTAGGGGCACGTGTTAATATTCATGGATTGACTTAAAATTTTGCATGGATCATTTATTTGTATGATGGAACAAATTGAGGGAGCGTCGTGTAAAATCTCTGCAACTTCAAAAATAAGGACCACCCTATATATATATATATATATATATATATATATATATATATATATATATATATATATATATATATATATATATATATACATATATATATATATACAGGGTGTACCAAAAAGAATCATTCGATTTCAAAAAATCCTAACTACTCTGTGTTACAAATCCTGTAAATAGTAATTATTGTAGTAACGTAACCTGTAAATAGTTTCCCGTAATGAATATACAACCCCTTAACATATGGCTAAAGTATACAACCCCCTATTCTTTTTTTCTTATTTCATTCACTGATTTTATCAATGAAAGTGTAGTTGTAGAACGTCGTAGCATTTTCTGGAATCTTTGAGAGCTCTCTTTTCGGTGTGTATATAAACGGTTACGCTGGATAAAGAGTTTAGTTTCGATTGAGATTTCGAACGGAGAGCGTATTTGCTCTGTTTATAGCGAGGCATTTCGCTGTGTTGTTTTCGTATTTGAAAGTAAATACGTGTGTAACCGTTAAGTTTACGATGTTGAGTGATATTTGCTTAATTGCTGATGATTAATTTAGCAGTTGTTAACGATTTCTCCTGTACATAGTGTAAATAAAGCTCCTGTGTTTTTATCAAGAACTGTGTTTTCATTTCAAGAAAGTGGAAGTCGCACCGAATCCGTTACAATTTGGCGCCCAACGTGGGGCTTCTTCTGGACTTTCTTGGAGTAAGTGTGACTTTGGACATTTTTTTTCATAAAGACTTTTTGAATTTGGACTTTATTTTTATGGTGATTACTCGCGCAATGGATGAACAATTAAAACAACTTCTTGACGCAATCAACTCTGTGAAGGGTGATATGGCGGCTAATCAAGAACAATTAAAAAATGATATGACGGCTAATCAAGACCAATTAAAAAATGAATTGACTGCAAATCAAGTACAATTGAAAAACGAATTGGCGGCTAATCAAGAACAATTGAAAAATGAATTAGCGACTAACTAAGAACAATTAAAAATGAATTGGCGACTAACCAAGAACAGTTAAATAGTGATTTAACTGCTAAAATTACTACAAGTCAAGATGAAATAAAAAGTGACCTAACGTCGATGAAAACCATGATGGAGAATCAACTAACCGCCATGGGAGATAAAGTTGATGCTCTGGAAGAAAAATTTGATACTGTGGAAGAGCGTATCGCCAATGTGGAAAATAAGTTGGAAAAAGAAGGCAAGAAATTTACTTCATTTAAGGAAGAAATAATTAAAGACATGGAAAGGAGATTGGCGACCGCGGAAAGCAGCTCTGTACAGTTTTGCGCTCCCACATCTGTTGCTCGACCGTCCATTAAACGGGCCACATTTGATGGGAAAAGTTCGTGGCAGGTGTACAAGACCCAATTCATGATAGTGGCGGAAGCGAACGGATGGGACTCTGCTACCAAGGCCTGCCATCTTGCAGCATCCCTGAGAGGTGACGCAGCGGACATTCTTCAGAACCTTCCGGACAGCCAGCGCCTGGATTTCGCCGCCTTCACATCTGCGTTGGAGCTTCGCTTCGGTGAGAAGTGCCAGAAAGATTTTAGCCGACTCCAGTTGAAGTCCCGTTTCCAGAAAACCGGGGAAACCCTGCAAGAGCTAGCGGCGGACGTCGAGAGACTGTCTCATCTTGCTTTTTGCGACTGTCCTGCGGATGTTCGAGACAACCTGGCACTCAACTACTACATCGACGGGGTTCGAGATCCGGAAATCCAGAAAGCTCTACGGATGGCGGACGTCAAAGACCTGAATTCTGCTGTTGTGTATGTGATGAAGTTGGAGGCCGCCCAGCAAGCAACCCGTGTAGATCGCCATCCCATCCGAACTCTGGAAGCTGATGAGTCTGATTCCAGGTCGTCCCATCTCGCTAAACTTGAGAGACAACTCGGTGACTTGGCAAGACATCTGAACAGCATAACAGCCCAAAAGAAACAAGAGCAGAAGTGCTGGAAATGCGGTAGTGAAGGGCACCTGCGAAGGAGTTGTCCTGCTCACCAAGCTACGCAAGGGAAAGAAATCACCTCCACCAGAGCTCTGCAGATTTCCTCTACTAGTAGTGGCAGTGATGGACTTTTCATTTACGCACATGTAAATGGGAATCCTTGCAAACTGATTGTCGACACTGGAGCCAATGTGACAATCATTAGGACAGATGTGGCTCGTGAATTTGGATTGAAACTGTTGTGGACATCGCCACGCGTAAGTCTCCAGACTGTGACAGGTGACAAAATCGAGATTGACGGTAAACTGGACTTGGAAATAGTGTTTGGAAATGCCACCTACCATCATACGACATTCGTCGCTAATATCACGGACCCCTTCATTCTCGGATTGGACTTTTTGAAGAAATATGACTTCACTCTAGACTTCAAGACTAATGAGCTGTACTCGATGAGAGAAGACATAGCCGTTTTCCCTGCAGAAAGTGATGTAAAATCCGCTCATCAAATAATAGCCCAAACAGATTTATCGATTCCCTCAAGGTCAGAATCATTAATACCTGGATCCCTTGAAGAAAGCAATAGTTTTCGATTTGGACTCATTGAATACCCTAACCTAAGCAATAACCTAAAAGGAGTGCTGGTAGCATCTACGCTTGTGGACCTTTCTAAGGATGTAATTCCCGTGAGAGTCGCCAACGTGAGTGAAAGGCCAAGGAATGTCCGGAAAGGTGAAGTGTTAGCAACCTGTATTCCAGTAAACAGCATCATTAGAAGAATCAATTCCCCCGAGACTGTGTCTTCTGAGTCCTTGACATCGAAGTTAGTTGGGAGTGCGCCATTATCGAAAGATCAAAGAACTGCTGCGGAACAATTGGTGGATGACTTCAAGCATCTGTTTTCATCAGCATCGGAGGATGTTGGCCGTACGAATTTAACGCAGCATAGGATTTACACTGGAGAACATCCCCCTATTAAACTGCATCCAAGAGGACTACCGTTCGCCAAGAAGGAAGAGGTTGAGACCCTCCTGAAAGAGATGCAGGAGAATGATGTCATCGAACCCTCGTCCAGTCCTTGGGCCTCTCCCATCGTCTTGGTCCGAAAGAAAGATGGCTCCAACAGATTTTGTGTCGATTACCGGCGGCTGAATGAAATCACCAAGAAAGACAGTTACCCTCTTCCACAGATAGACGACACCTTGGATACTCTTTCCGGACACAAGTGGTTTTCGACCCTGGACTTGAAGAGCGGCTACTGGCAGGTTGAGATACACCCTGATGACCGAGAGAAGACAGCGTTTACAACTGGACAAGGCTTATGGCAGTTTAAAGTGATGCCCTTCGACCTCTGCAATGCACCAGCTACGTTCGAGCGTCTTATGGAGACAGTGTTAAGAGGACTTTCCTACGAATCCTGTCTGGTCTACTTAGACGATATCATCATCGTGGGACGCAGTTTCGAAGAACATCTGGCAAATCTTAGGAAGGTGCTGCAAAAGCTTAAGGAAGCCAATCTGAAGTTAAGCCCGTCCAAATGTAATTTGTTCCGCCGGGAAGTGAACTACCTTGGTCACATCATCTCTTCTGAAGGTGTACAAACCGATCCAGAAAAGGTATCTGCGGTCAAGAGTTGGAGTCGTCCCGAAAACATCCATCAGCTGCGAAGTTTCCTGGGGCTCTGCACGTACTACAGGAAGTTTGTAAAGGGTTTTTCCAACATTGCACGACCTTTGCATAAGCTGACGGAGAGCAAGCAAAAGTTTGAATGGTCCAAAGAATGCGAAGATGCATTTCTACGACTGAAGAAGGCTTTAACATCAACGCCTATCCTCGCCTATCCTCAGCCTGAAAAATCCTTCATCCTGGACACTGATGCGAGCAACGAGGGCATCGGAGCTGTTTTATCCCAAGAAATTGACGGAAATGAACATGTCATCGCTTACTGGAGCAAATGCTTATCAAAGTCGGAGCGAAATTACTGCGTCACCAGAAAGGAGTTACTGGCCATAGTGAAAGCTGTGGAACGCTTCCATCATTACCTCTGCGGCCGAAAATTTCTGCTTCGGACAGATCATGTTTCATTAACTTGGCTTTTGAACTTCAAAAATCCGGAAGGCCAGTTAGCCAGATGGATACCGCGGCTCCAGGAATATGACATGGAGATCAAGCATCGAAAAGGGTTATCTCACGGTAATGCTGACGCTTTATCAAGGAGACCCTGTCCTTAGAACTGCCACTATTGTTCCCGAATCGAGAAACAGTATGGAACGACTAGCCCTACCGCCTATCAGGTGACAGTGACTCCAATATCATCAGAACCTGATCCATGGAGTGACGACCAAGTTCGAAAAGATCAACTTGAAGACCCCGACATAAAACCAATTTTGGAGTTCATGGAAAGTGACAGTCGGCGACCTAGCTGGCAGGACGTTTCCATCTTCAGTCCTGCAACAGAAAGATACTGGGCTTTATGGAACTCGCTCCATTTACGGAACGGCGTGCCACACCGAAAATGGGAATCTGATGACGGCAAAACATCTAGGTGGCAGTTACTACTTCCCCGATCAAGGATTTCAGATGTTCTGAAAGAAATACATAGTAGTGCGACTGGAGGACATTTTGGTGTCTTGAAAACTCTCAATAAAGTTCGGGAGCGCTTCTTCTGGAGCAAGGCGAAGGATGACGTGGAGAAGTGGTGCCATTCTTGTGACGCCTGTGCTGCTCGTAAAGGACCGAAGAAGAGAAGCAGAGGGAAGCTACATCTGTACAACGTTGGAGCTCCTTTCGAACGAATTGGGATCGACATCCTGGGTCCTCTACCAAGAACTGCTGATGGGAACAAATATTCTTGTTTCCATCGACTACTTCACCAAATGGCCGGAAGCATATCCCATTCCAGATCAAGAGGCTACCACCGTAGCAGAGACTCTAGTCCAACATTGGATATCGAGATACGGAACACCTTTGCAGATTCATTCCGATCAAGGGAGGAATTTCATCTCTGCTGTGTTTAAGGGCCCATGTCAAATTCTCGGAATTGAGAAAACTAGGATAACACCACTACACCCACAATCGGATGGCATGGTGGAGAGATTTAACCGCACAATCCTGAATAATCTCTCACTTATGGTCTCCAGAAATCAACAGGATTGGGACAAGAAGCTACCTTTGTTCCTGCTGGCCTACCGCAGTGCTGTCCACGAGACTACCGGATATGCCCCTTCTCAGATGCTCTTCGGACGAGAGCTTCGGCTACCTTGTGATCTCGTCTTCGGTCGTCCTCCGGATGCGCCTGCATCGCCTGAGGAAGTACATCCAGGATCTCCAGGCCCGGTTGGAAGACGTTCATAACTTCGCACGAGAGCGAATCAACATCGCGGCGGAGAAGATGAAGACCCGATACGACACAAGGTCTACTGGACATGAATTCAACGAAGGCGACAAGGTTTGGTTATGGAATCCCATCCGACGGAAAGGCCTGTCACCCAAATTGCATTCGCATTGGGATGGACCCTACAAAGTCCTTAACCGACTAAATGACGTCGTAGTGAGGATCCAAAAATCACCTAATGCAAAACCTAGGGTTGTACATTATAATCGGTTAGCCCCATACTATGGCCATAGTTCATGAGTATTACGTAAACAACAATGGTTGATAACATAAAAGTTGTAGATAATTTTTGCTTTTAATGTTTAGTAATATTTCTTGTTATTATTGTGTTTCCTTTGCACTATTGGTTATTATTTAAGGTGTGTAATTGTGAACTTGTGATAGAAGTTTGGCACCCTTTCTGGGGATTGTACTGCCCGGGACGTGCAGTCCTTAGGAAGGGGACAATGTTACAAATCCTGTAAATAGTAATTATTGTAGTAACGTAATCTGTAAATAGTTTCCCATAATGAATATACAACCCCTTAACATATGGCTAAAGTATACAAACCGCTATTCTTTTTTTCTTATTTCATTCACTGATTTTATCAATGAAAGTGTAGTTGTAGAACGTCGTAGCATTTTCTGGAATCTTTGAGAGCTCTCTTTTCGGTGTGTATATAAACGGTTACGCTGGATAAAGAGTTTAGTTTCGATTGAGATTTCGAACGGAGAGCGTATTTGCTCTGTTTATAGCGAGGCATTTCGCTGTGTTGTTTTCGTATTTGGAAGTAAATACGTGTGTAACCGTTAAGTTTACGGTGTTGAGTGATATTTGCTTAATTGCTGATGATTAATTTAGCAGTTGTTAACGATTTCTCCTGTACACAGTGTAAATAAAGCTCCTGTGTTTTTATCAAGAACTGTGTCTTCATTTCAAGAAAGTGGAAGTCGCACCGAATCCGTTACATCTGTTTTTCGAGCTGAAGGCGCCAACAACGTACTGTTGGAAAGAGGAAACTCTCAAGTTTTACGTGATTTTTTCTTGTGGGGATTTATCAAGGACTCTGTATATGTGCCTCCTCTACCAACAACAATGGATGATCTAAGGAAGCGCATAACAACAGCAGTGGAATCCGTAACTCAGGACATGCTCGCTGCAGTGTGGGACGAGTTTCAATACCGTTTAGACATATGCCGTATATCTAAAGGTGGACATATGGAACACCTTTGAAAATGGAAGGACATATGGAAACTTTTTCAGTTTCCCTTTCATCCAAAAAATTTGTAATTGCATATTGTTACAAATCCTGTAAATAGTAATTATTGTAGTAACGTAACCTGTAAATAGTTTCCCGTAATGAATATACAACCCCTTTTCATTCGGCTAAAGTATACAACCCCCTATTCTTTTTTTCTTATTTCATTCACTGATTTTATCAATGGAAGTGTAGTTGTAGAACGTTGTAGCCTTTTCTGGAATATTTGAGAGATTTCTTTCGGTGTATGTAAGCCGTTAGCGATGGATAAACAGTTTAGTTTCGATTGAGAATTCGTTAGTGTATTGGCTCTGTTTATAGCGAGGCATTTCGCTGTGTTGTTTTCGTATTTGGAAGTAAATACGTGTGTAAACGTTGAGTTTACGGTGTTGTGTGATAATTGCTTAATTGCTGATGAATAATTTAGCAGTTGTTAACGATTTCTCCTGTACATAGTGTAAATAAAGCTCCTGTGTTTTTATCAAGAACTGTGTCTTCATTTCAAGAAAGTGGAAGTCGCACCGAATCCGTTACAATATGTTTATTACTGTTCGAAATATAGACATGCCAAATCAGATGATCCTTTTTGATACACCCTGTATATATATGCAGCAAAAAATAGTTTTTTGCTGCAATGTGCAGTATGTGACAGGGGGGGGGGGACACCGAATGAAGTTCGTGCCTAGTGTTTTCAAAAGTCATAGTCGGATCATGCGGGTGAAGGCTTTAAATGTATTTAACATTCAAACAAATTTTTACTGTTATTTAGGAATTTTAACTTTTACTTTATACTTCATCCAGGTTGGAGGTAATGATATAATACTAAAATTAGACATTTTTTTTCTAAATTTTGTCATTTATTTTTCTTAACTTTACCCAGTTCAATGTCATTTTGTTAAAGTAATGAATAAAACGATGTTTTTTTTTTCTTTTCTTTTATTAATGTTTTCAATTGGTCCAGCAGTGTATTTTAATGTTCGTTACTAATTTTGAAAAATAAAGTAATTAACGATCACTAATGGCAACATTATTGACTCATGTTTTGCCTTTACCAAACTTTACCCTAATCCAGAAATTTTTGATCTTTCATTTTATACATTTGTCTAGGTCAGGGCTTCGCAACCGGTGTGCCACGGCACACTGGTGCGCCGCGACAAGGAACCCGGTGTGCCGCGGTATTTTCGTAGTTATATAAAAAGAAAGAGCCTTGATATATTTTATTTTAAAGTTACGACCGAATAGCGTTTGAATCGTTCTGACATAGAACAAACAGTATGACTGGATTCGCGATCCATTCTCTTCATCTGCGGATGCATCAGTTAAAGACCTTTCTTTAAAGGCGCGAGAAGAATTTATGGACCTCAAGAGCGATCGTACTCTTAAACTTGGGTTGAGCGAAGTGTCTCGGGATGAATTTTGGTTGCTGGTTGAAAATGAGTATCCCACCATCTCTTGTCTTGCTATTGATGTGCAGCTACCATTTTCAACTACATATCTTTTCGAACTCAGCTTCTTAGCCCCTCACACTTATAAAAAAAACAGCAATAGATCATCTCTAAAGAGCCTGGATCAGAACTTCGTGTAACTTTTTCCAGCATAGAGCCGAACATCAAACGTCAAGAATTAGTGTCAAACGGAAGTTAGGTGCTTGATTTTAATTTCTTGCTTACTTCTTTCTTGAAACATTATTTGATAAATCGTTTAACTGCACTGTGCACTTTAATGACATGTTTGACAGAAATGATTTGAAACATCTGAAGCATAATTTTCTGTTTAGTCTGATATAGGTAGTTTTGCTGTTCATTATCAACCTCAATACATTCGAAATATTTATACTTTCTAAATAAATTTAAATACACTACGTTAGTTATAGTTGTTTTATTCATATGAAAAAAGTCCGCTCCCTGTCTTTTTACCTGTGAATGATAAAAAATTTCTATATTAACATTGCGAAATTCAGTTCAGTGTGCCCCGTTGATCTAGAAATTTTTTAAGTGTGCCGCAAAGTAAAAAAGGTTGAGAAGCACTGGTGTAGGTTTGAAGAGGATTTTTGCCCCTTCTTCTTTGTCACATTTTCCATGTATCAACTTTTGGAGAGGGAGAGAATTGAAGAGACTATGTTCATTCCCAACACACACAAACTAATTTATTTTCTACACACGGAAACAGTATACATGATGGGCAGCCAATTTGCCCTTTTTCCCGAATAGCGGTCAAGAGATATGCCATAAATTTATCCCGCTATTCGGTCAGGAGATTTTTTTTCAGTCATGCCTTCATAACTGCCTATAGCCATATGAACTCAGGCGCTCTCATGCATCTGCGCAGAAGGCAATCGCGGAAAGCCCCATTACGCAATTATGGAGATCCCAAGTTATTAATCTTGGGATCCCTGTCAAGTGTTACGAATGTAACCACGTGGAGCATATAATTTCTTACACACTCCCCCCGGATGAACAATGGTTCATCATTATTTTCTTGAGAGCACATGAGTTCATAGTCAAGAATCTTATTTTTTTAAAAAAATCAAATTCAGAGATATATTAAAATACCATAAATTTTCATAAATCATATTCATAAATTCTATCCAAGTTCCAAACATTATAATTTGCACCAAATACAGAATAAAATGTTCATTCATCATATTTCAAAACCAGTAAATATTTTTTCAATAGCTAAAGAATGGACCATAAAGATAATTATCAAATTGCCATAAAAATTGTCAGATGCAGAATTTCTCCTACCTGAACTCCAAGATTTTTTTTTCCATTCTTTAATTTTTCTGAATACAATTCAGCCATGAATTTACTTAAACCATATTTTATGTTACTAATTACTTACCATATTCATAAATTTTCATAATCATAGATTTTTCACATTCATAAGTTATTCATTTTCCTTATTCATAAATTGAGCAAATTTTAATTAACATTAAATTTGAACTAGAAAAGAAAAAAATATGTATCAATAATCTATACAAAAATCTAACAGTTTGAAGAATAAGATAAATATACAATATTTACAAATACAATAACGAAAACATAACTTTAACAAATACTTCTTATTTACAATATATACATGATTGAAATTTGAACCAAAATAAAAAAGTTAATATTTAAACCAATAATTTAGAACACTTTTACGCAAATATAATAAATTTTAACTATACAACAAATACTTTTTAAAAATACGTTGAAATATATCTAGTAATAATCTTGCAGTTCCATATTATACAGTAATTGCACCGGTCTTTTAAGAATTGTCGTGCCTGTTTTTACTTCACAACTTCTTATTTTCCCGTCCCTACCAGGGAAGGTTGCAATAATTCTTCCTAGCTTCCAAAAATTTCTTGGTAAAAAATCATCTCGAATCAAAACTATATCATCTACCTTAAATTCCTTTACTTTTCCCTTGTTTAGAGAAAAATGTGCTGAATTTAAATCTAACAGATATTCCCTTAACCATCTTTTCCAAAATGATTCCATAAGTTTCTCTCAATAGTTAAATTGCTTAATTAGCAACCTCCTAGTAAAGAGTTGGGACTTGCAAAGTAATTTTACTGATCGTAAACTTAGAAGTCTCTTCCCTACTAATAAATGAGCTGGTGTTAACTGGTATGGTTCATTCTGTTCGTTGTACAAATAAGTCAACGGTCTAGAGTTGATGACACTTTCTATTTCTATAATTTTCGTTTCAAGTTGATCTCTAGTGAGGGAGGATTTACCTAAGATTTTCCGTAGAGAAGTTTTTACGTTTCTCACTAGTCTCTCATAAAAACCTCCCCACCAAGGGGCCTTCTCCACATTAAATACCCATTTAATGTTCTTCCCAGCAAAGTAACGTTCAACTTCTGGGTGTTTTATTAGTGAAAAAATTGTCTTCAAATCCAAATTTGATCGTTTGAAAGTTTTGGCATTGTCTGAATAAACTACAGAAGGTATTCCTCTTCGAGACACAAACTTCCTAAATGCCAACAAAAAATTCTCTGCAGTTAAATCATTCACAAGTTCCAAGTGCACTGCACGTGTGGTGGCACAGGTTATAAGCAAAATGTAATGTTTTTCCTCCTTATCCTTGACGTAAAGAGGACCAGCATAATCAATGCCTATAACATGAAAAGGACATGACAGTTCAATCCTCGGTAATGGAAGTGGCGCGACTACCTGTTTTCCAGGTAGAGCATTAAATCTTTTGCAGACAATACACCTGCTCAAAGCGGACTTGATGGCCTGGCGACCCTTGATTATCCAAAACTTTTCTCGTACTTGCACTAGAGTGTCCGACACTCCCGAATGGAACACGTTTTCATGAGCATCATAAATTATCATCTGTACAAGGATATGATTGGATGGTAACACAATTGGATGCTTGAGAGTTGAAGAGAAATTTGCGTTTTGCAGTCTTCCACCTAGTAGAAGCAGTCCACTTTCCGAAAGAAACGGATTCAACTTCAGTATTTTTGACTGAGTAGAAAGCTTGTTATTTGCTCTGAGAGCGTGGATTTCTTCCGGATAACATTCTTCTTGAACGTACTTAATCCAATAAATTTCTGCTTCTTCCATCTCTTCTGCTTTTAGTTCTCCTAAATCGCGATCTTCCTTCCTTTTTCTGATATTTCTGCAGAATCTCTGGATCCATGCCGTTAATCGTTTTAATTTCTTCCAGCAGTTATAATTTTCAAGTTTTAACAAAGGTTCTTTTTGGCTCTCATCATTTCTGATTGCGCAATGTAAGGAAAATTGAATTTTCGTTCTTCTTTCATTTTTAATTTCTTCAAACTTCGAAGATGGCATTTTCCCTACTGGCCAATTTTCTTCAGGTAACTTAAGGAACGCAGGACCATGAACCCATTTTTCTGAATGCAGTAGATCTTCAGCACGGCTTCTTTTTGTAATTATATCTGAAGGATTTAATTTGCTCTCACAATGTTTCCAGTCCAGCGGATCAGTATGGCTCTGAATTTCTGTTACTCGATTCGCTACGAAAGGCTTCCAGTTTCGAGCTGATCCTTTAATCCAATGCAAAGCAATGGTGGAGTCAGACCAAAGGAAAACTGTTTTGATCTTCGGGAAAAGGTGTTTAATGTAATTCGCTAGTTTTGATGCAATAAGAGCTGCCATTAGTTCTAACCGAGGGAGAGTCAATGGTTTCAAAGGTGCGACTCTAGATTTGGACATGATAAATGAGGTGTTTGGTTCTTGTGCGTTACCCTGGAACCTAAAATAGGCTACAGCTCCATAGCAAGCCTGATTTGCATCTCCAAACACATGAAGCTGAACACATTCAAAATCTAGTTCCTTGTTTGAAAAGTAATGTCTAGGGATCTTAAAATCAGATAATATTGGAATTTCTTTGCACCACTGCAACCATTTTTGCTGCACTTCATTTGGTAGTTCTTCATCCCATCCAACCCCTTTAATCCATAGTTGTTGCAAAAGGCACTTAATGCGTATAACAAAGGGTGAAATAAATCCAATGGGATCAAAAACCTGCGCTGCTGTCTTAAGAACTGATCGTTTAGTACAAGGGGGATTCCCGTCTATGTATGAAAGTAATGATTTTAATTCAATTCCGAAATTGTCCTCAACGTTGAACCATTTTAGTCCAAGAACCTTTAACGCAGAAGCGGGGTATGCATTCTCCCCGAAAATGTCTTTATTGGTTTCCCAATTTTCTTTAAGTTCGAGGGAATTCGTTTCAAATTTCCTTAAATTTAACCCGCCTTCTTTCATAACTGTTACAGCTTCTGCTGTTAGTTCATATGCTTCAGGGATAGAGTCAGATCCATAAAATAAGTCATCAACATAGAATGACGTATTCAACATATCGAATGTCGAGGGATTTGTCTCGCTATATTTGGCTACATGATGCTTTATTACAAAATTTAAAATAAATGGCGAACATGTTAGACCGAAGGCCAGACGATTTATTTGGTAGGAAATCACATTCTTTTCAAAGTCACAATCTTTATAATACAAGAACCTCAGATAATCTCTGTCACTTTCGTGAATTTTTATCTGTAAAAATGCTTTTTCACAGTCCGCGGAGAACGCAATTTTATGTCTACGAAACTTAAGGATTAAATCTGCAATGGAAGGTAATAGTGACGGTCCTTGACATAAGCACTCATTGAGCGGAAGACAGTTTTTTCCCTTCGAAGAAGCAATGTAAACGATCCGAACTTTAGTCTTTACATTGTCCTCTTTTATTACTGGTCTGTGCGGTATGTAATATGAATTTTCTAAAATGGACTGATCCTGGCACTCTTCCATAACCTTATCACGCAATTGTTCCCGCAAAATTTGATTATAACTTTCAAGTAAAAATTTATCGTTCATTAACTGTTTTCACAGACGATTGAAACTTTTCTTAGCGACTTCATAATTATTATTCAGTTGAGTTTTCGGTAACTTCCACAATAATTTTTTTTCATATCTGCCGTTATCAAACGTTAAGTTATTTTCAAATTCTTTAAGAAACTCTAAATCATGTACGGATTCTTTTTCTGTATCACATCCGATCGCTTCTATTTCCCATAACGCTTTTAATTGCTGATTCAAATCATCTTCAACGGAAACGCTAAAGCAAGCCGATGAGTTATTGAAGGTTGTTGGTATCTTACCCGAAATAATATCCCCAAATACACTCTTCTGAGCGAATAGATGTTTAGATAATTTTATGGGGGCTCCCTTTATAATGTCGAAGATGTAATCCATTCCTATGAGTAGCTGGATTTTCCCTCGTGAGCATTCCGCGAGGTCAAGGTTATGTAATTTCACGATTTCTTTCATTTTGAGGGATGGAATATTTTGATTTCCTAAACTTGCTCCTGAAATGTGATTAGTAACTAAAGCTTCTATCTGGAAGGTCATATCTGGGTTTCGTAAGCTTTTAACATTCAATTCAACGAGATCAAACTCTGAAGGTTCGGGAATTCTTTTTCCAAATGAATAAATTAGTAATTTTTCTCTTCTTAATGGTTTTAAATCAAGCGCTTCAGCTACTTCTCGTAGCAAAAAACTTCCTTGTGATGCTGTGTCAAAAAGAATATTTATGTCTACTATTTTTTCTTCAGAAGAAGCTTGAGCACTACAAGTTTGTAATAAAACTGAATTATGTTCTGAGTGAGACGTACTTACAACAGTTTCGATTTCAGGTGGATCCGCCCTTAATTCGGTTTCCTTTTCTTTCTTGCAAAATAATCGGATATGTGACTGACTATTACAAATATCGCATTTAAGTTTAATCTTACAGTCTTTTGATAAATGACGCCTGAAACATTTATAGCATCTGCCTTCTTTCTTCAATTTAGCGCGTTTATTATCATCCGATAAATTCTTACATTGCGATCCGTAATGTTGGTTACTGCGGCAGAATATACAGAATTTATTTGACACGGAACTTATGTTTAAAGCAGCAGCGGACGGAGTGTTATACCTCTTAGGATTGAATTTATCGTTTGAGCTGCTCTGTTTCCTGTCAACGGACACCTCGCTCGGGCCTCTTCCAAACACATTCAATGCGCTTTCTCTGCACTCAACTTCTCTCTTTATGAATGCTATTAACTCAGATACATCACTTTTAGAAGGATCTTTCTTTCTGTGAAATTCAAGAACTAAATCTGACGGTAATAGTTTAAGCAAGATCGGAATTAAAAGGTGAACATAAGAACCCGAAGTTACTCCTAATGAATTTAAATTTCTTATACTAATTTCACAAGAATCATACAATTTTCTTAGAGCTTTCACATTTGTAGAATATTTTACAGCTTCAATATTTAACAGTTTATTCATATGACATGCAATTACAGTTTCTTCTTTGCCATAACGATCCTTTAATAAATTCAAACATTCATCATAATTCTTCTCAGATAAAGAAAAACCGGATACAATATTATATGCTTTCCCTGACAACAAAGATTTCAAATATACAAATTTCTCAATTTTTGACAAAGCTTCATTTTCGTGAATTGCGCTATTGAAACTGTTAAAAAACTCATAAAAGAGACTAGAATCACCATAAAAAGGTTTAATTGACAGTTTGGGCAGTTTCAAACTGAACGTTGGTATAGGTTTGATTTCTTGATTTACATTATGTTGAGAATTGCCGGAAATAGTAGATGCACATTCATCATTATTTACTTTTTCAAACCGACGTTTTAATTTCACTTTAAAGCTTGTTATTTTATCAGAATATTCTTCGGTTACATTTATTTCATTTTCAAAGAGTTTTGGATCGGTTATGGCATCTTCGATTTCGGAATTCAGGATGTTTAGTTCTGACTCTTTTTTATTTATTTGTTCTAGTAGTTCAGTTAGCTCGTCAGAGTTAGTATCTTCAACTTTAGATTCTAATATGGATTCAGATTTTTTAATTAACTTTGTAATACTTCCTCTCAACGAGGTTCTTTTAACTTTAGCTTTTTCCGTAGCATCCATTTTGATTCCGAAATCGATTGAATAAATTCATGCAAAAAAGGGTTCAAATCTTTACCTTTGTTTCCATGAGTAGAAATTTAATCCGAAGTCTCTCCTTCTATTCCAAGGCTCCCTCCCGGGTTTTTCGGCACCAAAAATTTGAAGAGGATTTTCGCCCCTTCTTCTTTGTCACATTTTCTATGTATCAACTTTTGGAGAGGGAGAGAATTGAAGAGACTATGTTCATTCCCAACACACACAAACTAATTTATTTTCTACACACGGAAACAGTATACATGATGGGCAGCCAATTTGCCCTTTTTCCCGAATAGCGGTCAAGAGATATGCCATAAATTTATCCCGCTATTCGGTCAGGAGATTTTTTTTCAGTCATGCCTTCATAACTGCCTATAGCCATATGAACTCAGGCGCTCTCATGCATCTGCGCAGAAGGCAATCGCGGAAAGCCCCATTACGCAATTATGGAGATCCCAAGTTATTAATCTTGGGATCCCTGTCAAGTGTTACGAATGTAACCACGTGGAGCATATAATTTCTTACAAGGTTTCACGTAATGATAAAATATTAATTCTTCATATTTTTAAATTGAGTTAATGTTTTAATTTAATTGATGAGTTTTACGGAATTTGAAACTAATTTTTAATAATTCAACTTTATTTTAATCAAAAGTAAGTTAAATTGAGGAAAGTTATGATTAGAACAAAATCAAAAACAATTGAGTCTATAATTTAGTCTGCCAGAGTAGCTTTTTTCTAAAATCAGTGAGAATTCCAGCTGTGGTAGGACAAAAGCTGAGTTCATACCAGTCCTATTCTTCTTAACTGTCTTTTTTCTTTCTTTCTTTCCTTCTATTTTTACTTTCTTTTTCGTTATTTCATTTGATACATTCTTACATGAGTGTGTTATTCTTTGAATTATTAATTTCGTTTCTCAAATAATATTTTTACTTTTCATCGCATGCAAAAAAAAAAAAAATTCTTTTTCTCTAGAAATGTTTCTATTTTTGTAGTGAATTGCGCTAAAAGTACTATTTTCGCGAAATTGAAGATACCGGTGTTTTTGCGAGCTGAAAATTTCGCGATTTTTTCACAAATAAAACTGAAAATTGATTATTTATTAAAAGGTGAAATATTTCGTGAGGCTTAAATTTTCGTGATTGCGACGGGCACGCGAAAATTAGTGCTTTTGTAGTCACTTTTCTTTTTAAAGTAAAATGGTCCATTTTTTTCATTCACTTTATTGGCTTGTGTATTCAAATATTACAAAATTTATTCTTTTTGTTTCTTCGAAGGATTTGTTGTTGAAGCTAGCAGCGTGTTCGAGAATTCTTTAAGTCCAGATTCCAGATATCCATCACAAAAAAAAAAAAGAAAGAAAGAAAGAAAGAAAGAACGAAAGAAGGAAAAAAGAGAGAGAAAAGAAAAAAGGAAATAGGCGAAACAGCTGGTCGTCGTAGTTGGCAAACATTATACTATGATAAGTACATCCCAGTTTTTTTTTTTTTTTTTAGTTTTTTCAGTACCTTCGTAGTTGACAAACATAATATACTATAATAAGTAAATCCCAGGGAGTTTTTTTAATTTTTTTTTTTTTGGTTTTTTCCGTTCCTACGCAGTGCTGTTTACATGAGTCTTGGTTTATTTCAAAAAATAAACAAATAAAATGGACAAGAATAAAACATCGGTCACCGGCGTAGTTAAAATTAACTTCGTAAAAATGCGAACCAACTGGTCGGCGAAATCGATTAGTTGATAAATAAGTTTTGTTTTAAAGAGTTATTATTCCAACATACGTATATGAAAAGTAAATCTTTTTGTAAAATTTGTTGATTTGAAAAAAAAACTGTATTTGTCTTTTTTTTTTTTTTGAATCGACTATTTTCTAGAACTGAAAAAGAAAGGGGAATGAAAACATTCCATAAAAAGTTCGTAACTTATCCTTCCAACTGGTTGAACTTCGTCCTCACAGATGGCGTTACTGTAAAATCTGGTATGTATGTAAGCCAGGGGCCCCCGAACTATTTATATTTGGAAGAAGGATAATTCTAAAATGATCGAAATTTTACCGAATGATAAAATGCGAGCATGCCCACATGTCTACCTACATCTAATAAAAAAGAGACAATAGGAATCCTCATAAAAAGTTTTTCAAAAATTGCAATGTTGTATCCAAATTTGACGAGCATCCGACGAAATTTGCCGAATGAAAAATTATTTGGGAGGTCACAAGTGACCTTCCATAGGGACGCTCCTGCTAAATAGCAATGCATATATTAAAGTCCAAATTTCCGGTGAAAGTAAAAGCAATTATATTGAATTAGAAAACTCCTTGTTCCGATCAAAATTAAACTACATTCGAAAAAAAAACTCTTTTTTTTTAATTTAAATAATTTTTTTTTATTATTTAAATTAAGTTTTTTTTTTTGAACTCAAGCGATGCTTAATGCAACCAAAATCAATGCCGTGTGAAAAAAAAAAAAAAAGTTCCCAAGTTGTTTCTGAAAAGATTTTTCAAAGCGTAGCTATATAAGATGGATCTCTGGACAATAAAATGATTTTAATCAGATACAACATTGATTATATAAACCTTGTATTTTCCCCTTTTTTATTTATTACACGTTAATAATGCCTGTAAAAACAAGATGGTAATCTAATTACTAATTACGATCTTTTGTTTATTTGTTAGAAGCTTGTGATTTAAGAAATGCTCTTTGGGTAATTTTCAACAGATTTGCGATTATCGAAATGAACGTTGCAAAAACGTATTGGAAAAGAAATCATGAAATCTATTAGAGTTCATTTTCATAACCATTAAAAATTATCGCAACACAACTTTGAATTATTATTAAATTTTAATTTATTTTCACCACATATTTATAAGAGCCCTAATACATTCTATGTAGCACACCCATTGTAGTAACGTCATCTATGTGCTAAAAAGAGAACTAAAATTGATTATGTCTTTCTTAGCTGATGATCCGTACAGTATGATCTATATCTATACTAGTATTATAAACAGGGCCGTATCCAGAGGGGGGCCTGACGGACCCGCCCCCCCCCCCCGAAACGCGAAATGTTTTGTACCGTAAAACAGAAGAAGGTTTTTTTTTTTAATTCCTAATGTCAGAAAAGAAGAATAACGAAGTTTTTTTTTATTCTTAATTTTGCTACTGTTCAAGATTTATAATATTTTGAAGAAATACAGAAAAAGCAATTCTATTTCTCATTAGTCGCAAGGCACACTTGAAATTTAGACCTTTAATTAGGACTTCCTGCCAGGGGCGTAGCTAAGGGGGGGGGACAACCCCCCCCCCCCCCCGAAACGTTAGTTTAAAAAAAAAAAGGAGAGAGAGGAGAAAGAAAAGAAAAAGAAAAAAATCAAAACGACTTCTTTCTGAGTAACAAAGATCAAAAATTCACTTCGCTCCCCCCCCCCCCCAAATTCCATTGAAAATCTGCTCCATGTGTGACCCTCAAGTATAAAGACGCCTCCCTCTGCTGCGACAATTTTTTGTTAATTGAGTGACATTTGACACTTCGCTTTAGAAAAAAGATTGATTTGTTAAATCCACGTATATGCAGCCTACCTTTGTCATAGACTCTGCAAATTGTTAAATATGTTTAATTTTATGAGCCCCGCAGTGGGAATATTGCATACAGTAGAATCTGTATGTTTCGAATTTCACATTAAAGAAAAAAAAATCGCAATAAAGAGGTTTTGAGATACGGGGGCTTTAAGAAACTTTTTATAGAAATTTGAAATATGATGGTGAAAATTTGAAATCGATACTAAAGACAATATGGGCTCTTGATTAAAATTCCACTTTATTAGTTTTGTTCGGTATTTATTCTATTATTACATTATTAAGTGTTTTATTGCGAGTTTAAGGAATCATTTTGACAGTAAAAGAAACTTTAAGCATATCTTTTTCAAGAAAAAGTCTTTTATTGCTTTTTGGTCACTGATTTTTTTTTTTTTTTTTTTTTGGATTCATTATTTATCCTCTTGAGGTTAGCAATTGCTGCAAATCTAACTTTCTTTTCACTTCTGTCATTTCGGTTTTCTAAGGAATCACAATTTTAAGAAAGAGAGCCACCAAAGAACAGTACTAATCCAGATAACAGAGTGAAATGGCCTTTAACTTGAATGACCTTTAACCATGAACTTGAAATGTTCATCTTACATGTCAAAGCTGTGAATTTCACCCCTTTACTCTTCTTCCAAGAAAGTGCGCGAAATGACTGTCCTTTGGTTAATCTTCCTGGAAAGCCTTCTCGTGTGTGTCATAGGTGGTCATAGTCAAAACGACCTTTGCTAACCAGAGTATCCATTGCAATCACATTGATTTTTCAGCCAGTATTTACTTTGTATTCTTTTGGAAACGTGCAGTCTGTTTAAAATAGTACATTCTAAGTGAAAGTTATTGCATAATGAAGCGAGCAAAACCGATAACAAGCTTTTTTAAACCCAAAGAAAAAAATTAAAACGACGAAAAGGATTGCTCTAAAAATAGAAAGTTAACGTTATCTGAAGAAAACGAAGTACAGTCTGCAAAGCAGCATTAGTCCCATCGGATCCTTCTGAAGGTAATTTTATTTTAATTTAAAAGAAAAACTGCATAGCATTACATGAATAAAATGTTTAAAAACGAAATGAATCTAGATTATTTCTATTAGCTTGGTTCGCATTAAAAAGTAGAAAATAAAAAAGATTTCTGTTTATAATACTCGAAAATTGCTGTTGCTCTCTCAAATAGATATTTATGTAAATTCTAAAGCAGCTAATAAAATTTTAAAAAAAGGCTTGAGAGGAGAACAGATGGTATGCATTTGAGCGAATAACTTTCCACCGCCAATATTTCTTTCCTAACTATTTTTATTCAAATTTTATTAACTGCTTTAGAATTAGCCTAAATGTAAATACATAAAAAGCAACATATAAATATAATGATATGAAAAGCAATTTCATTTTTTGCGGGTTATAATTCAAGAAGTCTTTTTTTATTTTATTTCATACTTTTAGTGCAAACCAAGTTAGTAAAAATAGTCTTTATAGTCTGACCACCGATGAGATTGAAAGTCAAACATCCAGTTTACAGGCGGAAATGGAAGTATCTATTAGATTTCAGCGATGTCAGCTTTTGTAGATGTGTGTTAGCCTCTAAATTAAGCAGTCACACTGAAATGAACGGAACACGCTCATCAGAAATTTGATTTCCCCCTGATTTGGATGGTTTTGACAAGACGTTGCTAGAAAATTTCACTTTAAATTAAATGGAGGGAAAAGAAAAAAAAAAGTTGAATTTTCCATAACATTAAAAAAATAAAAAATTCTTTGCTTTTGTTTTGTTGACACAAGTATCGGAATTGGGGCACCCCATTCCAAAGTATGTAAGATTAACCTCCGTCTTATTTTTTTAATACTAAAAAAATTTATATATATATATATATATATATATATATATATATATATATATATATATATATATATATATATATATATATATATATATATATATATATATATAAAAGAAGTAACTCCCCCCCCCCCGAAAGTCGGTTCTAGCTACGCCTCTGCTTCCTGCTCTCTTTCCCAATTCAATGCAGGGCAGTCCAGGTGCAAGGCAGGCCCTTTGTCAGTTTTGGTAAAGTCTGGTTCGGCAAGTCTGCCGAACTGACTTCTGCGCACTTCCTCCTGCAGGGGCGTGCACAGAAATTTTGGGGCTGTTACAAATACCTTTTTTGGGCCCCCTCCATATTGTTTACCTATATTTTGAACCCTAGGTTTAAAGATATTGGGCTTCATTTAAGCTCGGACCCTTCCCTCCTCCCCCTAAAACTCTTATAAAACTTACACTGTACTGATTTCGAGCCGGGGACTCCCCAAAGGCTGGGCCCCTAGTTTCCAAGTAGGCGAGTATCTTGTTACCAAGATGTGCCAAATTCAGCTCCTTGATACATCCTGCGTAAAAAATGCAAAAATCACGATTCTCGCGTTTTTGTAGCATAATTTTCAAGATCATTTTTATGACTGATATGTTTCATGTCTTGCATTTATTTAATGCCGAATTCAGTATCATGGAAGTTCTTTAGTTATTGCTTGTTTTTTTTTAATTTTTTTTTCTCACTTCTACGGCATACTGTTAATACCTTAAGTATGAGAAAAAAAAATAACACTTACTCTACTCTTTTTCATTTTCTGCACTACTTGTGATTGAAAAAAAAAAGTTTGTTTCGAGAAATATTTCGTTGGATTTATTAACTTAAAACGGGTGTGTCTTACAAAGTTATAAGAGCTTCAAATAATTTCAACTGTTCGAGAGTCTGAAAATTATTTAAGTTTTTGAAATTCCTTGAAAAGTTCTTCAATTTTGTATCTCATCAAGAAAATAAAGTATGAATTGTCCAAATGACTAGAATATTACCCTTCCGTTCTTATTTTCTGCATGTCTACACTATTTCTCTTAAACTATTTTGTTCAATTTTCATACTGTAAGGCAGTTAATGAAAAAAAGTGGGGGGGTAGCGGGAGTGATCAAAAACAAACTTCACTAAAAGTCGATATGAGCAGTCGATATGATGACGGGGTGCTTCTCTTTTCTCCTCTCTCGTTTTTCCTCTCTGTCCATTAATTTCCATGATTTGTCGAGCAAGCAATTTTTATTTTGTTTGATCTTGATTGGAAAAAGAATGTATAACTTTTAAAAAACTTTGTTTGCCTTTTTTTTTTTTTTCATATTTTCGTTGTTTCAGTTACCTAATATAAGGCCTCAAAATACAATTTTTTTTTCAAAAATTTCTCGGGGGGGGGGGAGAAACCCCCGGACCCCCTGAAATTATGGATGTTCTACATCCGACTTAAAGAGACACCCTCGTGTTATCCTTACCACTACAAGGTGAATAAGAAAAATAATAAGAAATTAACCGTTTAAACCGCCGAACTATTGACGGATGATCAAATTTGAGTAATTTTTTGAAATTATGTCTATTTATGTCTAGTAAATACAGAAATAAAATAAAATTTCCAGAAAAAAATTTTTTACTATGATTTTCAGTGTGTTCCATTTTTGGAACATTGGCGTTTTGCATGAAGTTTTTTTTTCTTTAGAGAATTTTTTTAAACTAAGAGGTTTTGAATGCGGTTTTTATCTTAGCATACTTTATTGCGGAAAAAATAATATTTTAAATTGCATTTGTGTACATATCAGAATTCAGAAAATCCAATACTGAAATATCTAATGCCCATCATATGAAAGGAAGCGTTGCTGGTGAAGTCGTTTGTCGCAATGGAAACATTTCTTAGTCGTATTTTTTTGCACACCGCGCAACGTCCTTGGGATGCAGATACAATATAATGTCCGTCAGACATTCTTGACCGTTTATGTAAATGACAACGAGGCCCTGGAGGACTTTCCACTCGTACTTTTCTTCTTAGGAGGTGAGTTGTTATTTCTCTTCGGAACTCTAAATGCTTCATCTTGACTTCGTGTAAATCACAATGAAGTAACCAACTAGCTACAACTGAAATATTCAGCGCATTACTAAAAAGATTCCACCACCATTTTTTACTCCTCAAATGAGGTCTGTAGCTCCCTAAAAGTTTATCCAAGACGTCCACACCCCCCATTCCTTCATTGTATCTCTTGATAAGATGAGGTTGTGGCACATCTATCTTGCATTTCTGCGCATTTGAGTAACATTTTACAGATGCAAGTGTCTCATGTGTATAACAATTAGATGCTACTGTAACCACTGCATTATCTTTCCAGCTGCACATGTACACTGATCCATCAGATCGATAGTCAAAATTTCTGCGATCTTCTTTAGAAAGGGCTTTTTTGGATTTCCGTGGACAATGGCCAGTTCGGTTTTCACGAATTGTTCCTGTTGCTCGTACACTTTTTTTTTATAGCTGAGAAATTAAGTCATATGATGTAAAAAAGTTATCAAAGTATACTTCATGCTTAGACGTGTCAGTCAAAACTGATAATAGATCATTTACAACTCTGGATCCTAATTGCAGATCATGGGATCCTTCTTTTTTGCCTGAATAAATCTCCATGGAATATGGGTATCCACTTGAAGAGCACAGCATCCAAATTTTGAAGCCGAATCTTATTGGTTTTCATCTAATAAACATTTTACATGAATGCCGACCGTAGTAGGGAACCATAGATTCATCTATGCTTAATTTTTCATGAAATACACCAAATTGTTGAGGGTTTTTACACAATTCTTCGTAAATAAGGAAAACTTTTCTTAGTTTGTCATTTTGTTTTAATTCATGGTTGTCCATCAAATGAAAGTTGTTTTTTATTTTTCGAAAACGATTTTGAGGCATAACTCTTAGTACAATTGGCACAGATGTATCTTCTGCACTGCTCCAATACATATCTTCAGAAGGAACAGAATGGTACCCACTCAATAGCAACAAACCAAAAAATTGTAGGATTTCATCTCTGTCAACATCTATTCTTCCTCAGTGATATTGCCTAGTTCATCAGGGGGTAATTGGCATATATCTACATCTGACAAATCCGAATCTGACAATGTCTCTAAATAAGCCACAGCTTGTTCTACAGTAAGAAATCTTGTAGACATTTTTTAACATTTATGAACAGTTGGTATACGTCAAACAGAATTTCGTTTCGTTCGAAAACAAAGCTAGCGAATTATTGAACTGCATTTAAAATATGAAGAATAAAACTCTCAATATTATTTTTTATTATTACGTGACAATGCAGCTGTCCGAGCAGGTGTGGATTCGGAGCCATATAGTCCGTCAAACAGAAGACTGTTATTATTTTCTTTGCTAACGAAACATCATATCCTTTCAAAATATAAACTTACTTGGTTTTGGCAACATCTACATCAGAGTACATTCAAAATGAGAAAAAAAAAAAAAGAAACATATATTACGAAAAATGAAATTTCCCCTTGGAAGTCGAACGATTTACTTCTTGGAATTTTGACTCCCTAAAAGCGCCAATGTTCCAAAATTGGAACATGCTATTTTGAAGGGGTACACCTTTCGGAAATATCATTGTACATTTCTTCAAGCATTTTAAAATCATACATTGAAGTATTTTTCACAACTATAATAAATATCATCACATTTTCTGAAAAAACCAATTTTTGGTAAGTTTTATAAGAAAAAGTTGCAAAAAGCTAAAAAAACACTCATCTTTGAAAAATCGCAATAAATAATTGAAAACATATAAACAATCAAGCAGGAAATCAAAAAATACTTTGAAATAAGACTAAACTGTGTTAAAAAAAACTTGTTTATTTTAACGTTATTTCTTGGGAAAATTTTCACTTAAATATGATGTTCCATTTTTGGAACATTGGCGGGGTAAACGGTTAAAATAAAATAACAACAGTCCAAACAGTAGAATCGTTAAAAATCGAAACAAAAAGTCTTCTATGCTAACATTTTTATGCGTTTGGTGTGTCTATATATACTATATGGTGTGTGTGTAGGGCAATGTGCTAATCCAGGCCCCTCCCGAAAATAATTTTTGGATACGGCCTTGATTATAAAGGAGGGAGGGCGGATTTTTAGGTAATCTCTCTCTCTCTCTCTCTCTCAGTGCCGGATCTAGGAATTTTCCGAGGTGGGGCAAAACTTCAAAATGCCCCCCCCCCCTTACCACACACATCCATCTTGCTTCAAATTTTTTTCAAACTCAAAACTTTTCTTGCTCAAGACTTTTTCAAATTTTTCAAGATTATAGTTCGAAAAACAGTTTTAAAAGATCTATAGTGATGTTGAGGGAGGAAGAGGTTCGGGGGTTATCCTCCGATATCTTTAGGAATTTACACTCCAAGTACGCAACTGTAAAGTATTTCCGATTGTGACAGGAAAAAGGGGACCCGGGCCCGGGGGACCCACGGAAATTGCTTAAAAATAGTAGTTTAAAAAATGCAGTTTTAGTCGATCTACAGTGAAATAAGGGAACAAGAGATTCGGGGGGGTATCCCTAGAATTTCTTTGCAATTGAAGCCTTAATTTCAAAAAATTTCTAGGGATAGCCCTAGAAATATAGGGCTAGCCGTAGAGATGCAATGGGTGGAAAAAACCCTGTTTATTCCCGGGAAAAAACCGGGTTTTTTGGTAAGAGAATTTTGAAAATTCCCGGGAGTTTTGGGAATTTTCAAAGTTTTAAGAAATTTTGTGTTGACATTTTTTTAGCAATTAGATTTTTATCTATATTGCATTCGAAATTCTACCGCGCTTGCGCTACTTGATGAGAATGCAAACGATTGGTAACTTTTAAAATTTTGATTACAAATACTCGTCCCTACTTCGGTAGGTTGACAAATAATTGATAATTTAGCTGTCAGAAAAAAGTCTTAAAAATCAATTCTCTCTTTTCATGGAGATTTCAATTTTCCTGCATTAAAAAATATTTTTTGCAGTTTACTTCGCCGCTCACACATAAACACTCGATATTCGCTGAGTGAAATTTCTTGATTTTATAGCAACATTTATTTTTTGCTTTCAAAAGTAATTTGATTATTTCTTTGAATATTTGTTGCAATAGCCTGGGTTGTCTGAGTGACTTTTACTAAATTAAAAATATTTATTTCAGTATCACTTATTTTGAAAGTTGCATTTTTAGCTTAAATAATCCCCAGTCTTTTCTTACTCAATTAATTAGGCATAACAACAGACCCGTCATTTCAAAGTTTTCCAAGGGGAGGGGGGTGTAGAAAGGGTATGTATTCAATGCAGGAAGGAAAAAACCTCACCATACAATTAAAATGCATAATTATATTGTTTTGAAAATACAGGGGAGGTCAAAAGACCTTCCCCTAATTTTTCAAATGACGGGCATGCGTAACAATTATGCGAAAAATTACTGTGTTTGTTTACATTAAAATTTCCCAATAATCCCCGAAATTCCGGATTTATTCCCCAAAATTCCCGGGTTTTTTCCCGACTCGCAAAAATTGTGGGTTTTTTGCATCTCTAGCTAGCCGCCACTGTATCGAAGACAATCTTCGATACAGTGGCGGATCCAGACGATCCTGTTGGGAGGGGCGATTGAGTAATGCATTAAGGGGGTTAAGGGGGGAGAGGGGACAAAGGAAAATAAAATTTAAAAGAAAAAAGTTTAAGAACGGAAGCATGTTTTTTTTATATTTTTTGGAATAAAGTGTATCGTTCAAAAAGTTTGAATGAAAAGTGTTATAAGTGTTTCGAGTGCCACACACACTCATGCACAAGAGTAAAAAATTGAAAAAAAAAAAAAGAGTTTATACAGTATTCTGGGTCTATTATTTTAAACTCTTCAACTTTTGATTCGTTTGAGGACTGATGAAGTTTTTTTCAGTAGCTATTCAGGTCCTCAATTGTACTTTTTTCCTTAGGTTGCAGTATTAAAATGGCATCTCTTTTTACCAGTTCTAGTACCGAACATAATGAAATACTAAATTTGCTTTTGTAAATAAATTTGAAGATAGTTATGGATTTGTTTGTTGATTGAGTTGTTTAATATTCGCGCATAAGTAGTAGTGTTTGCAGGCTCTCTCCCGAAAATGTTTATTAGGAACGCATTTTCAGACTATTTGTTCGTTAATAAGAAGAATGGTGGTTAGGTGTGCGTTTTTTAAATATTAATGAACAAAACAATCATAGGACTAGGATATACAAATTAAAACGTAAGCAATGAATCTGTTTCTAATATTTGGTTTACATAATAATTACACATGTATGCGCCCTCCCCCAAACACGCGCACACCGGAAGCATTATGAAGCATTTGAAATTTTGCTTCTAGATCTCAATTTTATTTCGCGAAATTTCCAAGAGAAAGCCCTCAAACACTTAACATCGAAAATCGCTCAGAATTACGTTTTTGAAGCTTTCATTTCGAAAAATTACTTACAATAATATTACAAATTATGGCTGTATAATCGCATTTTTAAGACTTGAGTTTCAGAAAATATTCGGGGAAGGATTCCCACACCGCCTTTCTTTAATATCACAAGCAATGTGGTTGTTAAACTACGCTTACAAAAAATTTAACTGGAATAGCCCCTGAATATAAAACATTGCTTAAGTTTTTTGAAACATAATTTTGAAAAAAAATTCCAGGGAAGAACTCCTTCCCATAAAATCTACAAAGTTTGTGTAAATTATGTTTTTGAAACTTCGATTTCGAAAACTTGCACTGGGAGAAGTGATTGATTTCAATCTATTTAAAAAAAATCGATCGAGGACCATCCCTGAGCTCCATCCTTTACCCTAACGTCAATAAACATGGCCTATAATCGCGTGTATATGGTTTCAATTTCTAGAAATTTTGGCTGAGTCTCCTTTACCTTTTTTCCCCGTAGCTTCTGCAAAGAAAGACTAAAATTATGTTTTTAAAACTAAAAGTTTCAAAATTTTGACCGGACCCCTTTCTGATAAAATCTTTTTTTTTTTTTTTCTCAATGTGCCCTCCTTAAACTTTTGTTTGATTCAAAACAGTTATATTCTCAGAATCTGTATCTGCTTCAATGATGCAAAAGAAACGAACGTTTTGGAGACCGGGAGAGAGGAATATTTTCGTGCACTGGGAAAAAAATAGAGAATCATTGCAATGATTCTCTATTTTGTGTGTCTATGACTGTGCATCTATATGATTCACAAAACGAGGGGTGTCGTACGGCGCCCCATTATTTCGTGGCGCCCGGGGCAATTTCCCCTTCACCCCCCCCCCCCGTTATGGACGGCCCTGGCCAACCCTGTCATCATATTCTGTATGAAGCTTAAATGCAATATGTGGGTCATTCTCTAGAAAACGTAATTTTTGAACGCAAATAATTTGCAATTTCGAAACCTTTTCTTTTCTTTCTATTTTCATTCTTAAATGAAAGTGTTACATACCAGAAGAAATCATAAACAATGGTACAGCTAATTCCAATTATTTTACTCATAAATAAAAAAAAAATAAAATAATGCCTTGTTCACGGAAATTTAAAAAAAAAAAAAAGAAGAAAAAACTTTTCATGTTTAAAAATTGAGGCCAATTTAATATCAAAGTAGTAATTTTGTTAGCTATTTCAATGATTAGTGGTAATATAATATTAAGCTCTCCTAATTAAAATACGGCTTAATTAGCAGTTATCCATATAGTTCAAATGTGTTACAAAATAGTATTTAGTAAATTTGAGAATAGTGGCAATTTGTAATTTTGGTAGAATGGCTAAGATTGATGTATTTCTCCTCCATAAGTTATTTTCACCTTAAAAATAATGACATTGCAAAGGTTTGTCACGGAGGTGAGGAATTTTCCATTAATACAGGCCTAATGGATACATTTTTCAGGAAAATATTTTGTGTCTTCGTTGCTACAATCTGCACATGTTAAGCATATGAAAACATGTTTACTTCTTTTTTACATTAATTTACATCCATGAAATTCGAGGTGAGAAGTCACAATAACCACACTTAGTTTTTAAAGCAAAATCCATCTTCTTGTTTTTCGACAATAATCTCACAACTTCAACTATTTGCTGAAAATAAACAAGGGGGCTCCCTTGTATCATGGAAAATAAAATTTGATGTCATTACTGCCACGTGTCAATGAGGGATTGCATTTTGTGTTTAGGTATCGGTAGTGAGAATTTGTTGTGTGACATGTGACTCCTTATCCTACTAAAACGAACTAAAACACAATATTAAAAATATATATATATACTTAAACAATTAGTATTTGAGACACTTGTGAAAGGAATAATAAATAAATAAGTATGTACTTTTAATTAAACAAGTTATTAAGCAACATAAACAGTCACACAAGGTGTGTGACATGCCACGGAGGTGAGAATTCACATGTTGCGAACCAAAAATATACTAAAATAACAACTATTATTAAAAAATTGCTGGCAGGTTTAAATGGATATATTTTTGATAAAATTAAAAAGCATTGTTAAGTGAATTGTTCCTTAATGTTTTGTCTGTAAAAAGTGTGTGACAGAAAAGTTACACTTTTTGAAGAATGACACATATAGCAAGAACAATCTTTTCATAATAAAATACTCTTTGTAATATGTAGTCTTATAAGTTTTTTTCTTGTCTATCCATTGATCAGAACATGTTATGAAACTTTAAAATTTGACTGTGAGCAGGGTTGTATATATTTTGGGGAAAATGTCTTCTTATTGACACGTTACTGATCAGTTTAAATTGATACAGAGTAGACTAGAAACCATTCAATGTAATTTGTATGTGTGTAAATATTTCACATCCAAGAGTTTTTCTTTTAAGTATGATGATTGTCCTGTTTTTTAAACCTTGTCCATACGCTACCCAGGCTTGTTCACATGTGTCCCCCTAGGAGCACATATGAACGACTGAAGACATTTTTTTTAATACCACAAAGTAAAGAAATAATTTTATAAAAATCTCAAAAAAAATCCGTGATAAGAAAAAGCTGCTCAATCATGGGGACAGTTTTCCTACAGAGGAATTGATAACACATTTTGCAAAATAAAAAATTAAAAAATTGTTCTGGTATGTCTCCTTTCCACTACTTGTATTAGGAAACTTGGAGGTTTTTATTAGGATGAATTAAATGGAGATATTCAACTTAAAAGAGATACAATGTTAGCAGTCTGGAAGGAAAGATAACCGAATGAAGGCGAAGGCATTAGGAAAACATTTGTTTATGATTAGATTAACTTTACTGATCCGATTACGAATGCAAGTTGTTAATTATACTTTTACTGTTATCTTTTGAAGATGAAGAAACTAGAAAGGGGTGCTGATTAGGGTAGACGGAAATTTCAAAATGAGAGCCCTGATGTTTGAAATTTGTAAGAGTTTCAAAGCATTCAATTTCGCTTTCATTTCTAAATACTTCAACAGTGTTTTAATTTATCATATGCATAATTTTTTGTTCCTCTTGTGATCCCACAACGGGGTGTCCCTGTGGCTACTAGACACCCGGATTTCGTCTGGACAGTCCAGGGTTCAATTTTGCCTGAACTGATGTCCAAATTTTAAGCTAATAATCCAAGATGAGATTTTTTTAATAATAAGCAGACCAGGAAATGTTTTTGTGCGTAGTATTTCTTGCAGCAGAGTTTTCAAGTAAGAAGCAATGAAAATAGCCAACCTGATTACTACACCACCTTTGGGATATTTTTAATGTCTTAAATTGCAACAATGCCTCGACTATTTATAGCATTATCTGTGATTCTACCAGCAATATTTAATATAGGATTTAATTAGTAATAGAGTCCTTCCAGGCAATTGACTTTTTTTTTTCAAATCGTTCTCATCCGACCATCTCCGCTTTTGGTGAAATTTTATGTGTACAGTGTACACATGCCTTCGAATCATATGCAAATTTTCAACTTCCAGTATCCAAATTCCGAGGATCCAGGGTCCCTAAATATAGGGCTCTAAAACATCGGAACAGCTTTGGGAAGCAAATTACCATGTTTGAGCTAAGCTTGCAGAAAAATTCACAACGCTTGAGACCTAAGTAGTCCAGAGCTTAAAGTGCTTTCGGTTGTTAATATGGCCTAGTGTTTTAGTGAGTTTAAGCTCATTAGCTTTAGTGTAGCACGCATGTAAGCTATTGACAAAAGGCTGTGGGGAAAATTTTTCCTGAATTTTAGCTTGTCATAATAAATTCTGGAATGATTTGGCAGAAGCATCCAAAGTGGGTATAAAAATCCTTCTTATGAAAAATAGTCTGCTTTCAATGCGCTGTAGCTCAAATTTTCCACCTTTCATTTTCTTTTCGTTAGCCCTTTTTTTTTTTTTTTTTCGAGAGTACTCTTCTCTAGATAAGGTTGAAAAAATGAGCATGAAATACTGTTTGTCGTTTATCGTAACAAGTTGCCGTGTTTAAGTTAAAGTTGTAGAAAATTTTACTACGCTGAAGGCCTGAAATTTTTGGATCTCAAAGTACTTTTTGTTGGTAATGCATTCTAGCGGTTTTGTGAGTTAGTCCATTTTTCAATAGGTTACAGTTGCAGAGGTTAAATGTAACCGCAGTAAAAGGTATAATCATCCAAAGTGGCTTTCAAAATCATCCACGTCAAAAATAGTTTGTTTTTAATGCGCTGTAGCTCGAATTTGCCACCATCAATTTTATTTTTATTAGTACCATTGGAAAGAATGAATCTTTTCCTATCAAATTATGATTTTTATTCTGATGTCATTTAAGGTAATTAGACAAAACAAGCTTAAACATTTCAGAAAAAATTTTTAACACCGAGTTTTGTCAATCGTTTGCATGCTTGCTACACAAAAGTTAATGATCTCAAAGTCACAAAAATACTAGAACGTCCTTACAAAAAGTATTTTAAGCTCTCAAAACTTCAGGCCTATGCGGCAATAAAATTTTCTACAAGGTTAGCCTTAGATAATTAGATGTCCTACTACAAATATAGAATAATAAAGTTAATATTTTTTGTCAGTTAATAATTATTTCAGTGGAAAGTTCATCAGATGCTTACTCTTACCTTACGTACCATATTCAATGAGCATGTAGCAAACCGTCTGTAAGAATTTAGCTTTAGTTCCTAACTTAAAACTTCGGTTGTTGCTCAGTTAGTGTTTTTAACCGTTAAAAAGTTTATTTTTAAGTCCAAGTCGGTTGCGTAAACGTAGCTCGGACACGGGGCACGTTTACGCATATTTATTTTGACACCTAACGTGGTGTGCTTTGAACATAATGTCTTACCATCGTTAAAATAAAGCAAATTTATTATAGACTGAATAACGTATAAAGTAAAAGCTGAACGGGCATGAAGACTGCTCTATATTATTGTAAGCTATAAGATATGAATTTGTAACTCAATTAAAAATTAGGGGAAGACCGCTTATATTGGACCACTGCTTAAATTGAACAGGGGGCTTAAAATTTAGCGTAGAGTTCTGTGCTACACTCTACCCGTGGAAATACAAAGATTTATGTCTGAACCCTTTGAATATGAAGTTTCGTCACATTTCGACCTGCATAGCTTGAGTTACGTTGTGATTTGTTCTGAAAACGTGTTCGATCTTATTTTGAGAACTTGTACCTAGTAGGATAACGCTAAAATTTGTGAACTGAGAAAATTGCTCTTATAATATTATAAACAGTATTTAATGGGGATTACAACAATGTATTTACATGCACGATTGGGAAACTTGTTGACAAGGTATAAATAAAAGAATACAAAATGGCATGTTTTCCTATATTGGACCGAAAAAAATTTCCTATATGGGACCGGTGGTCCAATTTTAGAATATATAACTAAGCAAGGCTTTTTACTTATCACGTTATAAAATAAGTGATTAGTGTAACTTAATAACGTAGTCAGCATTATTTTGAACATATTTTAACACTAATTCAAGAAATTCATTTTGACTTTTTTTTTTTTGAAGTAGCTGCCACCTATAAAACTAACTGTTTATCCAATAAGCTTCAATTTTAGTTCTGTTAAATATAGTTTTCACGTTACTTGTTGACTGGTTATTTTATCAATTACAAGGACCGGTAGTCCAGTTTAAGAACATAAAATTCAAACAAAATTTAATTTTTTTATAGAAAATAATTTAGCAATGGCATTTAAATGCGCATTTAGGATTACTTGAAATATAAATTAGGCTTATTAAAGCATTCACACTAGTCTTTATTAAGCAAGTTGCGTAGAAGCTTCAACCTCATAAAATAGATTTTTTTTTCTTCTTTTATTTTTAGCCAGAAGCTCCAATTTCAGTTTTGAAAGAAAAAAATACTTATTATTATTATAATTATTTTTTTTTTAATTTGACTGAAATTTGTGCTTGTTAACCATCGTTCTTGGTTTTAGAAGATGTCAAAAAGGGGAAATGTGGTTCTTAGGCGGGGAAAATAATCCAATGAGGTCCATTACCCAACATAAAATAAGAGCATTGTGAGGTAACTCTTATGGACAAACAGTAAGCGTGGTCAATATTCTGTGAATGGATTCTCTGGTGAATGGATCAGGAGTTTGACCTGTTAGTACAATTGTGTTTAATGACAGCGACTTTGCAGCAACCGAGTCAGAAGTTTGCAGTCCAGTTGAGACTACGAAAGTAAATATGCTACATGTTCGGTGTACAATAACACAAGAACAATATACGGATAAAATTAATACAAGTTCCGAGGAATCAGTAGTTAGTTATCATCAAGTTATGATCGTCGGTTCTATTAATGATTTTGTTAAGGCGGCACACATATTACCTTTGCATGGATGCAAAATGGAAGGCAGAAGAAGGATACCAACTTCGGCAAACGATCTAACGTCATTGCCACAGAAAAAGAACACAGAACAGAAAACAGTACCAAAGAAGAGCAAAAACCGCACAAAACAACTGGTGTTGCAATATTTGCCATAGAGATGAAGTGCAAAGCATCATTTAGTGTATGAAGTGCCATCAGTGGGTTCAGCAACACAGCGCCAAGTTATCCCAAAGCAAAGGGAATTCTATTGCAAATCCTGTAAAACGACTATACAGTTCAAATGCAAATTATTATATCATTTACTGTCACGGTCTAATATAGGAAGCGCATGGTTCAATATAATCGCATATATTCTTAAATTGGACCTTTGCAACTTTGTCAAAAATAATTGTTTAAAAACTTATCGTCATGTTTACAGAAAATGTAAATACCTATGGCGGTTCCCAATTGAATTTGGCTTCAGATGCCCTTTTTTATATTTTTGTTTTGCTTCACATTTAGCGACACGGGCCTCTTCTCCTTAGGGCGTCCAATGTAGGCGGTCTTTCCCTAATTGGTGATTTTCAAAACTAAATAAGCTGAAAATACTATGAGACAGTTCGGAGCAAAAAAAAAAGCGTCAGGACACTATTAGAAGTAAAACACGGTAAGAAAGTGCGGGAAGGTGCTCAGACGTCAACGCGTAAACTCGTCCCGTCTCGGAGTTTGGATTTACTATTTTTAACGTGCAAAAATATTGAATAACATTTCAGTTCATACAAATACAATTCTCAACAAAGGGTAAAATTCTGCTAATTTTTCTACATTTGTTTTTTTTTTTTTTTTAACTAAGCATCATTTATTCACAATCAAACTTCAAAACGTTCAACTCAAAATTTCCTCGACTTGGTAGAAAACAGATTATTCTTTTGGCATGTAAACCGAAGCTCGACTGATGAACTTGTGAGGATATTTGCTAGGGAGCAGCATCAATTTAGAGGGGGAAAAGGCCACCTCAGTCAGAAATGACGTCACGAGAATCATCTGAGGGTGTTTCGCCTTTCATCTCTGATCTGACTCTCTCTCTCTCTCTGTATATTGTTCCCCCCCCCATACACATACAATACGCACAAATGTGGATACATGTAAACACACATATATAAATTCATATAAATACGCACACAAACATACACTGTTATAACCAGAGGTTCCAGACGAGTTAATATATTCCCCCTAAAGTGAAAGCATGGTGCCCAAGGGTGCCATACTAGCCAGGAAGTAGAGCAGGGGTGCGAAAACAGCAGACAGTCGTAGACAGGGGTGCCAAAACAGCAAGCAATCGCAAAATGACTTGCCATGCGCTTCCGGCATACATTCACGATTCAACCACTTCAATATGGTGGACGAATGATAGGTTGCATCTGCGTGGCTTCTATGTCTTTCACATTGAATGAAGTACACTATTGGATTATATCTCAACTTTTCTAGGATAATTCTTTAAAATAACAAGTAAGTACAGTTTTTGATCACTTTAAAGTTTTTAGGGCTTATAAACATAGTTAAAAGTATGTTTAACGCTTTCCAGTTGCCGTTAGTCCGATACGATACCGTAGTACCGTTAGTTGTTGATTTTCAGTTTACGGTTACAGTCGTGAAATTTCCATCATTCAAAACGCTACTAAATATATATATCATTATTTTCTTGAGTACTCGATAAGCAACATTTAATCACCAAAATAATAACCGCAATAAGATTATCCATAATCAACAAGTGAGAACCTAAATAAAAATGATTCTTGTGCTTCGTGTAGATAACTACACAGCAGCGAGTGCAAAAAATAAAAAAGAAATCTCTCTCCGTATAGCTTTTCCTTTTGCTTTTTCGTTCAAGTGTTTGAATCATTTCCTGTTAGCGGTTAATATTTCGATAGCGTTAGAAATTTCTTTAAATTTTTAAACTGTCGAAAAATTTCATGCGCATTTTATTTTATTGTTATTTTGATTGGAATTTTGAACGTTTGAGAAACGAATTTGTTTTTCCGTAACTTTAATATCCCAGAATATTTTTGGCTCTTCATGTAAATAATTCACAAGTAACTCTACACTTTACTTTCGGTGCGGTTATTTCTCACAAATGATCATTAACTTAACTATGATTATTCAAATCATTACTCGCCTTTAACTTTAAATATATTTGTGACTACTCTTTGATACCAAATAAAGTCTGTGGATATTTATTGTTTTATTCATTTTTAATATTACTTTGTAAAAAAAAAAAAAAAAACTCATCAGTAGTCAGAATTTTTTCACAAGTTTTTTACCGCCCCGAGAGTTATTATAATTAATATTATTTATTTTGTTTATTTTTAAGAAAAGGATAAAAAATTCACAGGTCCGCAACGTTTTTCATTTGCTTTTACCGACCCGAGGGTCAAAAGAGGTTGAGAAACACTGATGTAGAGAACGATCAGATGAATTAAAGCAATGAGCACTTCTTAACTATGTTGAAAACTCTGAAATATGATCAAATGCTGTAATTAGAAGTTTTAATTATTTCCAGTACTGAATTCATGCAATGTGAAACGTGTGCAAAACGTAGACTATCATGAATCAAAACAAAACTATAAAAACACACACACACACACACACACACACACACACACACAACTGTATTCAAAAACGCACACAATACGGGGGAGGGGGGAGGAGGATCTACAGTAAGGGGTGCCATTTCTCTCTCCTAAGGTTCATTCTTTTCACCCCAGCTGCCTATTTTTTAAAAGGTGCCTGTTTTTCACCCTAGTTAGAGGTGCAATTTCGACTCCGTATTAGGTACCGCTGGTGAACAAGCGTTTCACCCCTGAAAGGTGCCGAATGCAACCTGTAGTTTTAACAGTATACACATGACGAAATGTTTTTATTATTTTTACTTCCTTTTACGAAAAAGGAAATATTGTATTCGCGAAAAAAATTTCACTCAAAAATCGACCTTAATTTGCATTTGACTCACCCTTGAATGAATGTTGAGGTTTTTTTTTTTTTTTTTTTCGACTCGATCACACGTGGATAAGTGCCTAAGAACGTATAGACACGCGAAATATCCATTTTGACGATTCCCGAAATAGACTTTATCGCAAAAAAATATATGCACCCAGAAGAAATTGAACTACACTCACGAAACTTGGCAGGCATGTAATGTATAAGGAGATAAGAAGATGATTAAAAATTCAGAATAAAAAATAATTTCATTAAGCAGTTACAGCATGCTAAAAGTTACAAATCAGTAAGAAGTAAAGCCTCCTCTGGCAGCTATACAAGCCGAAACACGACGTGGCATTGAATCAATTAGTTCACTTATGACCCCCTGCGAAACATCATGCCATAATCTTTGCAACTGCGTCGTTAATTCCCCTTTATCCCGGGATGGCTGCAGTTGCCTTCCCTGCACGTCCCAGACATGCTCTATTGGCGAAAAGTCTGGTGACCTGGCATGCCATGGGAGTACGTCATATTTTTGAAGACAATGTTGAGAGAGTCGCGCAGTATGTGGACGAACATAGTCTTGCTGATAAATGGCACCTGGGCGACTTGATAGCATGGGCAGAACAATCGGCGTTAAAATGCTATCCACGTATCTGCGAGCTGTCAAAGTGCCTTGAAAAGCAACTATAGGTGATCGTGTATCCCAAGAAATCGCTCCCCACACTGTCACACCTTATGAAATGACTGTATGCCGCTCGACAACATATGCCGGATCGGAGCGCTGGTTGGTGCTCCTCCACACACATGTACGGTGATCATCAGCACTGAGACTGAATCGGGATTCATCGCTGAAGATCACACGCCTCCAGTCTGTTACACTCCAAGCTCTCCGAGGTCGGCAAAAATCCAGTCGACACTGCCTGTAATGTGGGGTCAGTGGCAAGCGTCTTAATGGACGTCGGCTCCTTAAGCCAACTTCGATCAGTCGTCTCCTAATGGTTTCCCTTGATACCACCGGATGCCTGGAAGGAGGTAAGTGGCGTTGAATCGTTGCTAGCGACGTTGTCGGTGCCGACGTGGCAGCTCTTCTGATTGTGCGATCCTTGCGTTCATTTGTGTTCCTGGGACGCCCTGGCCCTCCGCGACGGTAGACCCTCCCTTCCGTGATCTACTGTTGCCAACATCGAGCGACTACCATATCACTCCGACCGAGCTGTCGGCCGATACTCCTGTTTGACCAACCTGCTTCACTGAGGCTTATTATACGGCCCCTATCAAACTCCGTCAGCTGTTCGTACTGCCGCAGGTTACGTCTTTACATCTTAAGTCATAATACAGTCTACCGAAGTCAACAGATTCGATTGAATAGCCCTACGGCGCAAGTACTCATGCTTTTAAACTCTCCCACCTGTGCAACTCACATGCTCATAGCGCGCTTAGCCTTGTTTCATTGGCGCTAAAATTTTAATCATTTGCATATCGGCTATCAAACTGCATTTGTGCCGAGTTTCATGTTTGTGGCTCTAACTCTTCTAGGTGCATTTTTTTTTTTTTTTTTTTGAGACAGAGTGCAATTACAACGAGTTTTCTCGTGACGTCTGTATGTACGTATGTATATGCATATGTGCGGATGTGCGTGTGTATGTCACATAACTCAAGAACGGTATGTCATGTCCTAGGAAGTTGAAATTTGGTACGTAGACTCCTAGTTAGGACTCGACCGATGCATCGGAATGGCCGATGCATCGGCGCCGATGGTTCAACAATTTAGCCATCGGCATCGGCATCGGCGGCCGATGCTAAATTGCAAGAAACATCGGCCCATCGGCCTTAAAAACTTCGAAAAGCCGATGGAATTGGCCGATGTTTTTGAAAAAAAAAAGACCTTTGATGTTTTACCTTTTAATACAAAGTAAAGGTTGTTTTCATATAAAATTGTTTACTAAATTTCAGTATGAATTTTTATTTGAGTCACCCCTGAAAGAGTTTTTAATACTGCATTTAGGTACCAAACAAGTTAATTATTGCGTTGTTTTTTGCTGCTGGATGTACGTAGTATCTCTCATAAGTCATAACTTCTCCAAAATGGTAAACTGTAGAAGGATAAGTTTTCGCGTGTGGGGTGTGCGTACGTTCCAGTTGTGCACTTCCCTTTTTGTTTTGATCGGGTGTTCTGAAAAGCCTGTTTACTCATTTTTTGTGGCTATTAATTACTTATTTCCATGCAAAACTAAGATAGCGTCTCAGACTGAGGTCATTTGGTGATATATTGCCGAATTGGAGACTATGGAAACAAATATGAGATGGCAAAACCCCGCTATTCATTTTAAAACGCTCTGTATTTTAAATCCGCCACTGCAAGTCAATACAAACTCGGGTGCAAGTTTCGGAAGGGTTTTTTTGCTCAATGTTTATGATTATTTTGAACTCTATTTTTTACGACTATTTTGAATTTCCGAGAACACTTGTGTGCCCCTCCTCCCACTCCCTCAATTTCTGAAATTAAACTCTAGTTATACTCCTGAGTTGTTTAAAACTAACACCATTCATAAAATTAGAGATTTTTTTTTTCAAACTTTATCTATTGTTTAGAAAGAATTTAGAGCACTAATTTAAGAAATTGATTAAAGAAAGACGTTTTGAATGGTGACACAATTCGGAAATCGAAGGGACTTTTGAATTTTTTCTTCGGAAGTGCTGAAATAGATTCAGAAACTCTTCCGAGGTGTTGGTTTTAGCGGTTCTGTACTTCAAATATTAGGCCGAGGTTGGGGCCGAAGTGTGAGTTACTGCAAAATCAGAGGGTGACCCCCCCCCCTCCATTTCGTAATGCGCCATCTTTTTTGTATCATTAATAGCGATCGATTTTTTTTTTCTGTTGTAAGTAACTATTTTTATGTATTTATATAAAATCAATGAATAAGTTATTTTCGGTTTTTATAGAAAAGTTTCAAGGATTTTCTATTATGCAATTTTTCAAATTTCAGAAAATTACTGTTAAATTGAACAATTTAATTTGAACTTGTTTGTAAAGCTTCATAAAAGATTAAACAATCTAATTGTTCAATATTATGTATGCAAACATCAGATCAAGTAGTCATATGTATTCAGTTATTAACTTTGTGTAAATATTGATTTTATTTATAGCTGCGTTTTAAGAACCTCGCTCTTTTCATGGCAATTTTTTTTCCAGCAAAATTTATGTCACTGTTTTAGTTTTTTGAAAAATGCAAAATTTTCTATTCATAAATTTTAAATAAGAAAAAAATATTTCTTTTATGATTTAGTATTGTAATTTATCTGTTATCTTTTTTTTTTAATTTGATGACTAAAAAATGTCTACGTGCAATCTTTCCAATTTAATTGCGTAATTTGTTGACGGTTTCCTAGTTTTATTCTTAGTTTTTTTTGAATGATTTAACAACATAATTTAATGTTTTTTAACTATGTTTAGTGAACTTAAATCCATACATCATTACAATATTACTGAAATCTTAGTTATATGTTCAATTTAAAAAAAAAATCAATTGTTTATTAAACAGTCTTTTTGTTTTTCTTCCTTTTTTCTTTCTTTTTTTTTTTTTTTTTTCTGCTGTTGTTCTTTATCTTTCATTGTACAGCAGTCAAAAAAGGAGAAACATAACTACACCTAGTACGATCCAAAAGTTCGGGACAAGCTGTATAAAACCTGACCTAGAATAGTTCACATTACAGAAGCACATCCACCTTCAAAAGTTTACCTTGAGGGACTATGTACTTCTGCCAGTGTTCATATAACTTTTGGAAACACTTCTGAAAGCCATTTTTCGCTACCTTCTATGATGCAGCTTTATCTTCTCCTGACGGAGGAAAGTATCGTCCATGCAAATATTTTTTTGCTGGGAACAGGTAAAAGTCACACGGAGCTAAGTCCGACGAAACGTTATGTTATTTGTTTTTCATATCAGAGTATTGACCAATCGAACCGTGCATCCTCAACACGAAAGTCGCCTTCTTCCCTACGAGGAAGTTAAAGCAGCAGCGCAAGAGGCCTTACAGGAAGTTGCGAAAATGTCTTCCAGGAGCGCTTCTAAAAGCTATACGAACATTGGCAGAAATGCATAGTCGTTCAAGGTGACTGTTTTGTAGATAGATTTGCTTCGGTAATGTGAACTATTCAGGGTAAGGTTTTATACAACTTGTCCTCTAACCTTTAGATCATACTACGTACGTATGAGTTTTCAACTTACTATTTCATAACATTTTTGAGTGACGTAAGTTTACGCGCATGAAGACATCACAAGAGAATTTGCGATAATTAACTGAGGAAGCGTTCAAAATGGATATTTCGGTCATCTACATGTTCTTAGGTACATATGCATGTACAGATGTGCCGAAAAAACTTGTGAAGTTTAAATTGGGTGATCGTAAAATAAAAATTTAGGTGAAAATCTGATTTTTTTTAAATTTTTTGTGATTGCAATTCTTTATTCGTAGAAAGGAAGTAAAGTGAAATGAATCAATCATCCTTTAAATCTCTGACAATTTTATCAATTTATTTCTGTTTGATTTTTTTTCCATCGGCCAACGGCATCGGCCATCGGCAATCGGCCATTTGGAGGAAAACAATCGGCCATCGGCCATCGGCCATCTTTGAACAATCGGACAACAATCGGCATCGGCCCATCGGCCAAAAAATGCCATCGGTCGAGCCCTACTCCTAGTGGGATCTAGTTGTGCACCTCTCCTTTTGGTTGCATTCGGGTGATTCTAAAGGGGTCTTTTGCCCCTTTTTGGGGGGAAATCATTGTTAATTTTGATGTAAACTCAAGTGGTGTTATAATTTGGCGGACACTTGGCGATATATCTCCAGTCTTTTGGTCGCCAAGTTTTGTCGCCAACTTGGCGACAAATTTTGCGATTTTTTTTTAAATCTGATTTTAATTTGGCCACTGGTGGTGATATTTAGAGAGTAAACTATTGAATCATATTAAAGTTGCCAGTAATGGGGAAATGACATTAAATTGGAGTAAAAGGAAGTCATGTGATGCACACATCAGCTCGTTAAACAATAAGTGCGAACACACTGCTCGTACCATATTCCAAATTACCAATGTGACTGATATTTTAAATAAATAGCATAGAATAATGCAGGTGAATGGGATATAAATAACTATGTCATTTTATCTGTTCAACTATCTCTATCTCCGATACACACACATGTAGTTATGTACATAGGAAACTATGAAATCCATTTTTAAAAAGTCGTCTAAGATTACGAAATTTACGACTTAAGTTCATTTAGATATTGGGCCATTCACCTGTTATGCACGGGACATTTGCAAACATGTAAAGTGCAAAAAAAAAAAGCAATTTAAAAGGATGTTTATTCGTGTTTTTTTTTTTTTTTTTTTCAATTGGATCATAAATCAAGATTGATTCTGAAATTTCAAATGCAAAACAAAAAAAAAAAAAATAATTTTAGTTTAAGTATGTAAAAAATGATTTAATGTGCCCGTTATGCACGGGACTCAGAAAGAAAAAAAAATTCCGCCCTTACTTCTATATCTCATGAACTCTGTGAATTTAGCACTTCCATCTAACTATTGTGTTTTTTCCTAGCAGCTAAATAGGACTTCAGTCCAATTATGCTACATTTTTTAAAGTGCATTAATTAGCAAAATTGATTTATTTAATTTGTGTTATGCACGAGACATGTCTGAAAGTTACTCTATCTCAGCTATAAGAATTCAAAAGTTGAAATGTTAGTTGGGTTTCTAATGAAATAAAAACTAATGTTGGCCATAATATATACCATTTTAAGTGAAAGTTCAAGAAAAAGTATTTTACGTAATTAATTATATATACTTTGAATCGTTATAATGTAACCATTTGGATGATACGTTACTTTATGCTAAAAATCATTGAAATATCTCCTCAATCTCCGAACAGAAAAAAAACTATCATGGTTTCAGCTATTGCAAAAAACTTTGGGGTTAAACATGTATAAACTAACAGTGTAATGCCGTCAGTGATTAAGAGTCTCATAATTTAGTGCTCCATTTTCTTTTCTACCCAGAAATTGTATTTACCACATAGAGACGAAAGTTGAGATTACAATTTGTAAAAGTGGTCAGACAATGACATTATTATTTAGTTACATATCTGAAAGAAGCATATTCTATTTTTTAAAATGAAAACTCAAACTATTATCACCTTTTCAAAGTTTTGCATGTTATGACCGGAAAATGTTTTCTTATGAGTCTAACACAAGAAGATCAATGCAAATGCATGATGTATAGGAAAACTTCTTTCTTCACCTATAAATCATTTAAAAAAATCAAAGTTTTTGGGAAGGAATCTTTTTTTGCGACAATTCTCAAAACTAGGTATGCACCGAACAATTAGTTGGTGTTCGGGGTATACTGCCTATTCGACAGACAAGCTGAATATTCGGTTCGGTCAAATACTTTAGTATGCAGCATCCAAATATTTAACAAATTCAAATATTCGACGATTGGAAAACTATAAAAACACATTTTTTTTGGACAATAAATGAAGGTTATAGTACTAAACTAAAGAAGGCCATTCCACCGTCACGTGCGGGATAATAAGGCGCAATAATTTCACCATCATTTTGGCATAAATCTCAATATTTTAATTGCACAAAAGTAAGCACAGTTTTTAATTTTTACATTTGATACAAACATACTCCTGAGACAGTTATATTTTTATTAAATATATTTTTTTAATTTAATTTACTTGCATGCGTTATGTGCGGGACATCCAAAGTCAATTTCTTGTAACTTGCTTCATGAACTAATAAATATTTTTGCTCTAATCATATAGCAATGACAAAACAAGTTGTAGGTTGTGGAAATTAAGATTGCCAAGTGAAGGAAACATATCTCATCTGTTGAGGAATATTACTTTAAACCATAGGGGAAAAAAATATGTAGGGTTTTAACAAAACCATGCTGATTTTTTTTTTTTTTTTTTTTTTTTTTTTGCCAAATGCTTTCAAGAATTTTGCACATCATTTAAAAATGTGAAATCCAATTTGTGCAAAGTAACCAGCAAAACTTTAGAAAAAATAACAGATTAATGATTTTAAAAATATTTTTTTTATTGCTTTTTTTTTCACTTCTATTGCAATAATAATATAATATAAATTTAAATATGATTTCTGGTTTCTGGCATATGGCCTCCTCGGCTGGTTTGGAGAAAGTCCAATTTTCTCACTTTTTGCAGCAATAGAGGCCGTATGTCAGTAATAAGGTGGCGAATGTTCTCTTCCAAGGCGTCAATCGTCTGTGGCTTATCGGTGCAGACTAAAGAATCCACATAGCCCCACAAAAAGTAGTCCAGCGGTGTTAAATCGCATGATCTTGCAGGCCAATTCACTGGTCCATTACGCGAAATTATTCGTTCACCGAACGTTTCTTTCAATAAATCAATTGTGACACGCGCTGTGTGACATGTTGCACCGCTTTGTTGTCTATTCATGATGAAATGGCAAAACGAACTGAACATAAAACAAGTGACAGCTATCAAAATGGCACACATATCAAACAGTGATACCAACTTAAAGTTCTATACCTCTAAAAAAAAAACACCCTTTATTAGGCGCTCGAACTGTAAACAAATTTAGATATTCGAAAACTGGTAAACAAACACATTAATGAAAGTTATAGTATAGTATCATAGTACAGCTATTGGTATCACATTCGAAGTAATTTTAACGCAGGAGAAAGCAGTCGGAGATTAAATTTAGGATTTTGTTATCTTTTAAATTTGTTTTTATGTTTATGACATATCAATCTTTAAACAGAAGGAAGTTGATCAAACAAAAAAAGTGATGAACAAAAATTTAATAAAATATCAAACCTGAAAATTAGGTAGCAACCGTAAACCAGTAAGTGTGTGTGAAGTGTGAACTGAAAAGCTACAGCAGGAGAATTGATTGAATATGACACCAAAACTCCCTGCCATAGCCATTCTGTATGAACACAGTGCAGAAGAAACAGCGCGCGCAGAAAATATTCCATCTTTTTTGACAAAATAGCTTCAAATTAAGAATAGGAATTACAATTTCACCATTTTTTTTTCATTCCAGGATTGACTAACTTGAACTACTGAAATGGATAATTGCTCAGCACAATATACTCCCAGATTTTTAGTCTTATCAGCCACAATGTACATGTAGCCTGTAGCACGGCAGATCTGTGATTCTTGAAAGCAGCCTTTATGTCAACTTTATTTCTGTTTCCGAGGTATTTAATGCTAATCATTGAGATCGCGGGTAATGAACGATTAACGAAGACTCGTTTTCTTATTTCGCTATCAAAAGGATCAGGAAGGTCACAATCATTGACAGACAATTTCTGAGAGAATATCGAATCTTATTCTCATTTAAATTATTAAAATAAGCAATGATTCTTCTTTTTTCAAAAGGAAAACAAAATCGCCTAAACACTAGTAAACACTATCAGGGGTGCCGGTGACGTCACGTCCTATGACGTCAAGGATTTGTTTGTTTTTTTAGGCTATTTGGTCCATATCGCGAAGTTTGGGCTCCTTAGGAAATCGGACTACCGAGAAGTATTCAGTAGCATTGTCATAGTTTGTTTTAGATCCAGTTACACAGCATTTATCAGGCATTTCTTTTTGATAAAAACGAAGGAAAGATTATTTTTTTTGTCAATACAGTTTAAATCATGCTTGTTTACAAATAACGGGCAAACACTAAGCATACGTCAACACAAAGAATGAGAAAGGAAGGGAGAAAGAGAAAGGCGAATCAGACGTCCTTCGTGATGTAACATCGCGTGGTTTCTCGGACTGAGGGGGGGGGGGCCTTATCCACCGCCATCTTCACTAGGAAGGCCAGTAGGCTGGAAACTAGTTTCGCCGTGACGTCACACTAATAGGCGATGGAATTTTCCCACTTCTCCTTTCTCGCCTGTTTTTCAGTGGTCAACTGTAAAGCTCTCAATCCGTCTCATAAGTAGCGACACGCTCCAGCGTCCGCCATTTTGTGTCGTTTCGCAACTTTCTCCCATCTCAACAGTAGAAAAATACAGAGTTTCGCTCATTGAAAAGTATCTTTTTATCAACGAATGTTTACAGATTTTTAATCGTAACTTATGTAACTGACAATATACATACAAAACGTTGAATTTTACCTTAGTAAAATATTTTTTATTATTATTAAACCGCATATTAGTAAAAAGGTGTTTTGAAGAAAATTTCGACCATTTTTAAGAGTAATTTCTCCTCCCCCCCCCCCACTATAAAGACCTTCCGAGTTACAAATTACTTGAAGTGTTTTAAATATGCTTTTTATTACTAGAAAGTTGGTGTAGTAGAACCAGAAGCGGATACAAGAAAATCTTTTAGAGTGGTCCCGGGATATTGCAAAGCACCCCCCCCCCCCCCCGCCACATACGATGTTTCATAACAAAATTTTCATCACTTTTTTTAAATTTTTTTTCAGAATCGCTTCAAACAAATGATCTACTACTACTCAATAGTTTATTTAAATTGGATGTTTAATTCAAATTTTTTAATGTTTTATCTATGAACTACTAATGAAAGTTTTTTGAACCTTAAACTGAAGATCATATTCCTTTTAAGAAATGAAATCAAGCCCTTTAAATGGTGCTTCAAAGAATTCTTAATATTCATTTAAAAAAATTTTAACTGATATTATTAAAAATATGCTTTTATTGTTTTATTATTAATCATTTTTTATTAGTTTAAAGTCATAAATTAATTTTAATAACTAAACTATTAATTTATCTCAAAAAATAATGGAAGAGAATGTAATTAAAATAAGTTAGAAAATCACTTGCAAAATGCATGATAAAAATGTATCAAGCTTAATAATACCAGTTTTATAAGAAAAATTCAACTTTCTTGATATTTATTCGTATATGAAAAAAAAATGCTATAACTATGTCATTAAAAAAAGTCTATTTGTTATGTCATTAAAAAATATTTAGTCGATACGTTATCAGTGGCGGATTGGTTCAAGAAATCGGCCCTGGCAAAAAAGGATCTTGCGGCCCCATAGCTTCTATAGATACTAATTTTTACAAAAATGATTGGGAAACGATGTCATTTAAATGTGAGGAAATTATTCAAAAAAAAAAAAAATATATATATATATATATATATATATATATATATATATATATATATATATATATATATATATATATATATATATATATATATATATATAAATACTTTCTTTTAAACAAAATTTAACAGATGGGATTCTTTTCTGTGTTTTAATGTTGAACAAATGATCCAAGATAAGCTAAACATTTGCTTGCAAAAAAAAAAAAAAAAAAAAGGTGATTGTAATAACCTATTTAAGTATTTCTAAGTGCCTGGTGCTGTATTGATTATTTCCGTAATGATATCTTCTAACATTACTTCAGTTAGAATAGGGAGGCTATTAGGGAGGCGAGGGGTGTGTGCGACCTCCTTAATTTTTTCAAACACATGTATCAATACAGAGAGAGATAGAGAGTAGATTAATTTTCTTGCATATGGGAGTTATTAGATATTAGCATTATAGAAACCTAATAGGGAAGTTGCAACCTATTAAATGTTCATATTTTGGCTATTGGATATTGTTAATTGACCCTCAAAACTAAAAAATTCACCATCGCCGAATTTTAAAACACCGTGGTTGATTTTTAATGAATTTTTAAAAATCCACGCGCAAAAGTGCGCTCTTCTGAAACGTCACGAGCCTACGTCACAGGGCGCGAATGGGCAGCCTTCCGCCGAAGATCCCTTGTTTTCGCTAGGAACATTTTGAGCGCGCTGATATTTTTATAAGATTTTTTAGAAATTCAAGAATCCTTTTGAACACACTATGGAGGCCGGATTCGTTAAAGCACAATCTAAATAATCTTCCTCAAGTAACACCAATGAGATATTCGAATATTTTCGAGAGGATGAGAGGTTTAATGTTCCAGAAACGCGAGGAGTTAAATGCGAGGAGAAAGCCTTTTACGTTTCGTCTTCGAAGTCGAATGCGTGACCTTCGCTTCTCCCCTATCGGAAGAGGGGATGACGTCACTTCCTATGCCATTTGACGTCACAAGGGCTTGAACTTTAAAAATTAATTTAAAAAAAACTACTTATCGTATCGCAAAAATTTTTTCACCTATGATGTTCATACATGTTACTCTATCATATAAAAATAAAATTGAAAAATCTAAAACTTCCCTATTGTAAGTTTAACATTGAGTCAGATATATGGGGTCCTGGGGGTCTCTCCCCAGGAAATTTTTTCAAATTGTAGTCCTAAAAACGCAATTTTAGAGGATCTCTGGTGATATTAGGGAGAGCGGAGGTTCGAGGGACCTATTACGGCAATTTTTTGGAAGTGAAACTCCAAACGCATTTATATATTATCATCAATTATGTTAGGAAGATGGATACGGTAAAATTTCAAAATATTAGCTCTGAAAACGCAGTTTTAAAAGATTTTGGGTGATGCTAGGGATATTAGAGATTCGAGTAACATCCACCAAGAATTTTTTTGAAATTGAAATCTCAAAAAGGTAATTGTAGTTTTTTTGATAAAAACTAGGACATCGACAGTTAGTCAGAAGTTAAGTTCCAAAAACGAAACTTTTACCGACCTTCAATGATTTTAGGAGGAAGAATTATGGCGAGGCTCACCTTGGAATTTTTTCGAAATTAAAGCATTAAAAACGAGATTTCTGACGTGCTTTACTGATGATGACGAAGGGGAAGGGAGGGGAAGGGACTTTCTTTGAAATTTTTCGATGCTGTATATTCGAAAACGGAGTTATAAACGATCTTTCATAGTGTTACTAAGAAGAGAGGATCGAGGGTTTTCACCCGATAAACAATCGAAACATCGGAAAGAGAAATTAGAAGGGTAACATTTAATACGGAAAGATGAAGTTAGTGGACAATGGAAGATATAAAGGTCTGGTGTACCTGTGAGTCCATGATACCATATGAACTTTTACATGATACAGGATCTGAAAGTGAGAAACGAAGAAGATCGATATCGAAAGGACTATGGTCAGTTACAAAAATTGCTTGTTGTGTGGTGTTTAGATTTAAATTTGAGGTTTTAATTAAATTTAAATTTTTGGGAATAGGTCAAAGAAATCTTCTGTCATGATGTTATGGGAAAAGTGGGGATTTGAGGGGTTTCCTCCTCTTTTTTTTTCTTTTGAGATTCCAAAAAAGGTAATTTTAGACGATCTTCGATGATATTATGGGAAGGAGATGCTTAAAGGGCCTCTGAAATTTTTTCGGCATTGATTTCTTATGCTCTTTAATGATGGGGTGGGGACGTTTCTAGGTCAACTGCGGCGGAAATACTCTCCTCGAAGTTTTCCGAAGCTGAAATCCCAAATATGCTGTTGTAGGCCATCTTTAATGACGTTAAACTAAGGAATGGGATTCGGGAGTTTTTCCCAGGAATTCCTTAAAAAGCTAAGTTTCAAAAACTCACTTTAGGCAAGTTTTGGTGACTAAAAGGGAAGATATAAGCTTTTGGATCCCTCTCTCCCCCACCTCTTTTGGCTACGTCCCAATCTTCTTTTATTTGTTTAATTGATAAAAAAAAGAAAAACCCTGTAACAAAATGTTCTCCTTTTGAACCATTTACATTTAGATTTTCCATAATAAAATTTTCAATTTACAGTCTAATATTTTTATTTGCTTGAAATGCAAGCCATCTGCGACCCCAAGTAAAAAAACTTTTCTTGAACTGACCTGGTGTTTTGGTGATCTTAAATAAACTTAATAATCTTTGGTCTTTTTTCACTTTCTTTATTTTAAATATCATTCCTTCTTCACCTCTTGATAAAGTTTTGTTTAAATCTTCGATTCACATATGATTTTTTTCATTCAAACACTTAGAACTTCTGGTGTGACTATTAATTTCAATATATTTTCAATCTCTCTCGCTATACTTTAATTTTTCTCCTAGTTAAACCATATTTCTGGGGCCTATGTATTTTTCTATATACATAACTCTGATTTTCAGGATGATATTTTTCATTTAAAAAAAAAATGGAAAGGTAAATGGTAGAAAAGGTCGGTGTGTCGGCGGCCCCTGAGAATTATATTTTTTTATATAATCATTTTTAAACTGAAGGGTCTTCACCCCTGGGTTGGAACCCTTCGAGGGATATTGAGTGAGAGAAACTGAACATTTTAGTTTTCGCAAAAAAAAAAAAAAAAAAAAAGTTAGAAACGCACATTTAGGAGGCCTTTACTTAAATAATCTTCATAAAACAGAATTTTGGATGCTCCAAATTGTGTTTTAAAATTGCATTTTCTGTTAAAGCTTTATTGAAAAAATCCTTTTTGTCACTTTTATTGCAATTGTTATGAACTACAATTCATAACAATTGTGAATTGCCATTCATAAGTAAAATAAATGTGAATTGCAATTCATCGATGAAATTGAAAAATGGACCAAAGTATTTTAACTTTTAAATACCGCCCTTGTTTTTCGGTTTTTTATTGCATTACCAAAATGAAATTGGCGGCCCCATTTCTGAAAAACTGGGCTGGTGTAGCACATACCACCACCGGCCACCTTAGCGACGGCCTTGCACCCTCCATCCGCGGGCTTGAGCCCATGCGTAAAGAAGGATTGAAGCTAGAGAATTTACGTAGCGCTATTTACAATTTATTGTTTGTAGACATGGCAACTGATCGGCCCGAAACATGACCGGCTCACCGGGCAAATGGCCGGTTGCCCGCCGGGTGTATCCGCCAATTGTTTTTCATAGTCTGTTTTGAGCAAAAAAAAAGGGAAACGAAACCGAATTTCGCTTTTCGCTACGGGGAAAACGAAGAAACAAAACTTGGCGACAAAAAAATCCTCAAGATTGAGCTACGTTTTTAAAAGTATTTAAAAAATCCGTTGCCTGCAGAAAAAAATCGATCCTGATAGTTCAGAAAATGAAGAATTCTTAATCACTTTTTGCATTTGTAACTTTCGAAAAGATTATAATAAACGTTCTGCCCGCATTCAAAGTCGAGCAAAATTCTGTAGGACTCCATGTTCAAGCGTGTCATCACGGGTGGGGTAGGGGCGTTTCCTCTAGGGGGATTGCTGGCCTTCATTCGGGGCCCCGCTTCATTCCCTCCACGAGCGGCGGCGACGGGACTCTAGCGGCGACGGGGTGTAGTCTACCCAGCTATATAGAGATCAGTGGTTGGCTTTCCTAATCAAGAAGGCATTGGACCTTATTCACGGTTTGGCAACGGTCCCATCAGCTGTCCGTCTGCGGGTATTTTGACCAATTACGTAGTGTCAGTAGTGCTAAATAAACTCGTTTTATTTAAGGATTACTGGACTTCATGCGCAGAATAAACATGTTAAGGGCTTAAAAAGACTTACGAATGCATGGAAACTGCAAAGAAACAGGGAAAATAAAAAGAGAATTCGAGTTTTCACCATGTTTCTGATAAGAAACCAAAGAGGCTTAAACCCATGAAAATACGATAATAAAGAGAGTATTTCGTATCAAATGAATCGTTCATCATTCTTTTACAACGTTTCTTAGTTAGAAACGTAAAAAACCTCCCATTTTTAAATAGAAAGAAGAGTTTATAAGCCACACAAAAGCGAGTGTTATTATACGCTGTAGTGCCGGATTTTCGTCTGCTACAGTTCCCACAATGCGCTGCAGTGAGGGGTTTTTACCCGCAGTTACGTCAGGTGAATACTGTCCATACCTTATCCCCTTTAGTCCGAAATGGGAAGATTGGGCGCCGACTATTGGGCGCCGCATATTGGGCGCAGGGAACTTTGGGCGCCGAGCATTTGGGCGCCAGGAACTTTGGACGCCGAGCACTTTGGGCGCCGGGAACTTTGGCCGCCGAGCAGTTTGGGCGCCGGGAACTTTGGGCGCCGAGCATTTTGGGCGCCGGGAACTTTGGGCGCCGAGCACTTTGGGCGCCGGGAACTTTGGGCGCCGAGCATATTGTGCCCTGTATTCCCGGGGCCTAAAATGCTCGGCGCCCAATGTTTCCGGCGTCCAAAATGCTCGGCGCCCAATGTTCCCGGCGGCGAATTTTGAAACGCTCTCAATGCTTACGTTCCGGTAGCTACCGGTTAGTTAACCACGTGATAGCTAATGATCACGTGCTCCAATCAACTGCTTAGAGCGGTAACCGGTTGATCATAAAACGCTGCGGTTAGTAACCGGTCGACCGGTGAGGTTCGTCGAACGCAAGGAATGCTTGCGTTCGCCGAGCTCAACTGGTAGCTACCGGTTAATCGATCGAGCAGTGACTCAACATATTTCCACCCATCCTTTCCCCTTCTTTATTTTTTTTATAAAACTAAAAACTGAGACAGATGAAGGTAAAATTAAATTAAATGAAAAGGATTATATTCTTTCCTGAGATAAAATGTATTTCTTAGATCATTAAATGGTAGTATTTTTTACAGATTTTCTCACGACATTTTTATTGTTAAAAAACTTTATGAAATAACCAAAATCTTCAACATATTGTTCAGAGAAAACCAATAAATTAAAACATCAACAACATAAGAGAAGCGCACTCAGATTGTATTTCAGTTACTATTCTCAAGAATATAAAAAAAAATCAACAGTCAAAGAAACTCGTTTTGAAACAGCATGTATTATCTACCATGTTAAAAATCTGTTCTGCGTCTCTTTGAATGTGAGTTTATTGCGAATGTTTACGGCAAGCAGAATTTTCCAAACATAACAACAATACAGACGTAAATTAAGATTCAGAAGAAACCCTACGAAAACGGAAATATTTCACAACACAAAAAACAGTAAATCGTGAAATTAAAACGAATTAAAACTTTAAACAGCAATATTTTCAATTGCAATTTCTACCTCACAATTTAAAGGGGCGGCTCTGTTTACATTTTACTCGGTGTTGCTTTAATGTATCCAGGTTACCATGCTGTTTAATAGAACGCGCTCGTTTTTATTTCTCATTTCGCCAATGTACTGTAAATGGTTTTGTTCGGCGATCGTAACCGGTCGACCACTGAGTAACCGGTTGCTAACCCGCTGCGTTCTATCATCAACCGGTTACCTTATTAATATGAAGCACGTGATCATTAGATGTCACGTGATCGATTAACCGGTAGCTACCAGTTGAGCTCGGCGAACGCAAGCATTCCTTGCGTTCGACGAACCTCACCGGTCGACCGGTACTAACCCCAGCGTGCTATGATCAACCGGTTACCATTCTAAGCAGTTGATTGGAGCACGTGATCATTAGCTGTCACGTGGTTAACTAACCGGTAGCTACCGTAACGTAAGCATTGAGAGCGTTTCAAAATTCGCCACCGGGAACATTGGGCGCCGAGCATTTTGGACGCCGGAAACATTGGGCGCCGAGCATTTTATTCCCCGGGAATACTGGCACAATATGCTCGGCGCCCAAAATTCCCGGCGCCCAAAGTGCTCGGCGCCCAAAGTTTCCCGGCGTCCCAAAATGCTCGGCGCCCCAAAGTTCCCGGCGCCCAAAATGCTCGGCGCCCAAACTTCCCGGCGCCCAATATGCGGCGCCCAATAGTCGGCGCCCAATCTACGGCGCCCAATCTTCCTAGACCGCCTTTAGTCGGCCTTGTTTCAGATCAGTGCGTCTGAAATCTGAGAAACATATAGGGACTCTAGAGAAGAGCACTGTTCTCAGGACAATCAGTTGTATACTAGCGTCATCTTTTGTAAAGTTATAATGGTCAGTAGAAATTGGCAACATTATAGGTCTTTTGTTGATGTTTCTGACTGCGTGACGTCAGTCCGGCCAGCGTGCTTTTGATTGTGTGAGTTACATTTATTGGTACTCATTACTTTGTCTACGTTCTCATGTTCATATTTGTGTGATTTTCTAGTTCGACAGCTTTGGTTTTCTGAAAAACAATCTTTAAAAATTGGTAAATGTCTCTCATTTTTAAATTTCTGTGTGATTGGTCATCTCTTTCAGCTGAAGAAAATAACAATTGGCAATCATTGATGTAGAAGTTCTTGATGCAGTATGGGATTGACTTTTTACGTAAAGTCCTCCAAACACTGACCGTATTAAATTGTCAATATTTTAGCTGCTTGAATTTCAGGAAATATAGATGTAACCGTTAAGATTATCATCATTAAGAACTTCAGAGTTTTCTCGTACACATTTATAATGTACGTGTTTCAGAGTTACAACAATGCAAGAAACTGGAGAAATATGCTTTAAAAATAGCCACTTTTCTCGTATTTACATTTTCTTCTGACTTCATGTATATGCAATTGCATAGGCGGCTGATGCACAAAAAAGGGGGAGGGGATCAAAGATGTGTGAAGAGATATGAGGCAAATCCAAGAGCTTTTTTTTCTGTAAAATTAAGCTACAATTTTGCATTTTAGTATTGACGATTAAATGACTTCTGTTGGGAACCGATCAAAAAAACTCTTACTCGGGATTAATATTCCTGAAACTCAATCAAGAACTCATGTGCAATTTAAACGCAGTACTTTAATACACAATTATAAAACATTTGCAGGTAAAAACCATCTATATTTACGACATACATAATGAACTTGCTAAAACTGAACTAAAATCTTTGTTCCATCAATTTTATATGGAAAAATCGTCTGTTTCCAAATGCAGAGATAAAAGGTTAAACACGGCCAAGGCCTTACACGATTACTAATATAATATCACTAGTACATAAATTATTTGCAGTCCATTTTCTACAACCTCCCACCTTGAGTTGGGAGACTTCTCAACTCAACACACATGTTACAAATCAAGTCTTTCTGGTTTTTTGATGTCTCTTCCGTACTGAGTTTTCACAGTGCGTGGAATGGACTCGACAGGGCTCACCGTTCGTCCTCGATGATTCTATTCCAGTCCAGGGTTTTGAACAAATTATATGCACCGACAAAATTGGTGCCATTGTCACAATAGATTACTGTGCATCTCCCTCTTCTAGCCACAAATTGACGCAAAGCCAACAAAAAGGTGTCAGTCAAAATATCAGACACAAGTTCAAAATGCACGGCTCTATATACCGCACAGGTAAAAAGACAAACCCAAACCTTTTTTCCATCTTTCAAATATAATGGGCCGGCTAGGTTCAACTACTTCAAACACGGCAGCATCTCGTATACGGTCTTTGGTTATGGGGGCTACGTCTGCATCTAAACTTTTCTCAGAATGCCTCTTGCACGTAGCACATTTTGAAATGATTGATCTCAGTCTTTCTTCCATTTAATATCCAGAAATGTTCTCTCAGAAGATTAAGTAACATTTGCGTTCCCACATGTCCATACCTTTTATGAAAAGAAAATATTAAAAGTTTCACCACCTGATGCTGCGAAGGGAGAATCACAGGTCTTGTAAAGGTATGACTGTCTTCTCGATAGATGATTTTTGTGTTTAATCTAATGGTATCATCTTCATCTTTATACACCTTTAGTGTTTTCAGCTTTTCATCCTTCTCGTCTAAGAATGTTTCTCTTTGAATAATCTTTATTACTCTCTTCTCAGCTTCAGAAAATTCCTCTGCATCAAGACTTCCTTGTTTTCTTAGTTCTTTTGTTTTTCTGCAATTTCCCACAAATCTCAATATCCAGCCTATCATACGTATAATTTTTTCGTACTTTGAAAAGTAATGATAGTACCAGCCAGCATTAACATTGTTGTTCTGAGCTGTCAAACAGGTAATTGTGGATGACACAACAGTTTTCTTCTTTTCCTTGAGGATTTCATCCTCATTCGCAACAAACTCTGCGGAAGGCCATTTCTCAGCACATAAATACAGCCAATCAGGTCCCTCCCACCATCTTGATTGTATCATTTTCTTAGCAGAGCAGCCTCTGCTCGGAAGATCAGCCGGGTTTAAAGCTCCGGGTACATGTCGCCAATTCTCCTTGGAAGTCAGAGTTCTAATTTCGGAGACATGATTCTGAACAAAGGTTCCCCACGCCTCTTCTCTTTTGATCCAAGAAAGTATAGTAGTAGAGTCTGTCCAAAAGTAAACTTCTTCATGTGGAATCTCACACATAATTGTAGAAGCAATTGTGGCTGCTAACAATTCTAGTCTAGCGATAGTGGTTTTTTTCTTTCCAGATGGGGATACTCTTGATTTAGCGCTTAAGAACTGTACCTTGACACATTCACTCGTTTCGACACGAAAAAACCAGGGTTCGTACGCCCTTGAAAAACCTTGAAAAGTGCTTGAAAAAAAAAAGTTCATTTTCAAGTGCTTGAAAACCTTGAAAAAGTTTTAAAACCTTGAAAAAGTTTCTTAGTGCCTTAATTCTCTCAAAAATCAACGAATTGTGCTTAGAAGTTTTAAAAAAGTATTTCACCAATGCAATTTTCTGAACATGTGTTCAGTATGCAACATCGCGAAAAATTACTTCCGTGTTTGGGATTTCAATCCTTTTGCATCTTGTAAATATTTTGATGTTTTTTACAACCGAAAGATATTTTGACATATGGTACCTTAGATTAGTTTATTTTTTGTTTAATTTCATTAATTAACAAAGAAATTAATTTGGAAACCATGACAACATTTAACTTACTCGGGTTTCGCGGAAAATTGCTCTTGTGTTTGAAATTTTAATATTTTTGCATCCTGCAAATATTTAAATATTTTGACTAATCAAATGTTAGTTTCGCATATGCTACGTTAGATTAGTATATTTTTTGTTTAATTTTAATAAAAAACAAATGAATTTATTTCATGGGAAACATGCCACGTCGAACGAACTCAGACTTTGCGAAATATTGCTTCTCGTGTTTGAAATTTCAATCTTTTTGCATCTTGCAAATATTTAAATATATTCACTAATCGGATGTTATTTTCATATTTGCTACCGTAGATTAGCATATTTTATGTTTAATTTCAGTAAAATATAAGTTTATTTTATGGGAAACATGACAACATTAAACTTAATTCGCGAAAATTTGCTTCCCTTGTTTGAGATTTCAATCCTTTTGCATTTTGTAAATATTTTTATATTTTTGGCAATTAGTAGTTATTTGACACTGCTACATCAGATTAGCTTATTTTATTTTTTATTTTAATAACTAAAGAGTTAAAGAATTTATTACCTTGGTCTTGTTTAATTATTTGCTTATTTATTTTTGCAATTTTGAATATTACAGGGCTCCCAAATGGTCCGCTTTTCCCGCCAAAGTCCGTTTTTTAGGGTAAAGTCCGCTTTAGACCGCTTTTTAACATTTTGGTCCGTTTAGTCCATTTTTATACTGTTTTTACTCAAAAATCAGATTTTAAAAATTTTCATTTTATCATTACATTAAAAGATACTGTGTGCTGACGTTTGTTACGCCCGAACACGCGGCCGCGGCACCATTTTTCTATTGAACCTAACTTTCTGATATTATTTCGCTTCAGATTGACGTCATTACTCCTCCTTCAACCGCTGTAATATGGAAATCTAGCAAATGGAGAGGTTGGGGGGAGGAGTTATGATTTCAAACCAAAGCATTTTGCTACCGAAATTTCTCACAGGTTCGTACGCCCTTGAAAAACCTTGAAAAAAATCAAGAATGTTTCATCAGTGCAATTTTCTGAACTTGTGCTAGATATGTAGCATCGCGAAAAATTACTTCCTGCGTTTGCGAGTTCAATCTTTTTGCATCTTGTTAATCTTTTGATATTTTTGACAATCGAAAGTTATTTTAACATTCATTAACTTAGATTAGCTTATTTTATGTTTAATTCCGACAGATAATGAGCTACTTTTTTTTTCTTGGAACCATGGTAACATCAAACTTTCTTGGACTTCGCCGAAAATTGCTTGCTGGGTTTTGATATTTCAATCTCTTTGCATCTTGTAAATATTTTGATATTTTTGGCAATCGGAAGTTATTTTGACATAACACCTCCTTAGATTAGCTTATTTTTTGGTTAATTTTAATAGACAATTAACTTTTTTATTTTTGGAACCATAGCAACATTGAACTTTCTCGCACTTCGCGGAAAGTGCTTGTCGTGTTTGAGATTTCAATCTTTTTGCATCTTGTAAATAATTTGATATTTTTGTCAATCAGAAGTTATTTTGACACACTCCACCATAGATTAGCTTATTTTTTGTTTAATTTTAATAGATAATAAACTACGTTTTTTTTTTTCGAAATCATGGCAACATTGTACTTACTCTCACTTCGCGGAAAATTGCTTGTCGTGTTTGAGATTTCAATCTTTTTGCATCTTGTTAATATTTTGATATTTTTGGCAATCGGAAGTTATTTTGACATACTCCATCGTAGATTAGCTTATTTTTTGTTTAATTTTAATAGATAATTAACTTTCTTGTTTTTGGAACCATAGCAGCATTGCACTTACTCGAACTTCGCGAAGAATTGCTTCTTATGTTTGAGATTTCAATCTTTTTGCATCTTGTAAATATTTTGATATTTTGCGCAATCGAATGTTATTTTCACATATGCTGTCCTAGACTAGCATATTTTATGTTCAATTTTAGTCATGTTTAATTTTAGAGATTTTTTTTTTTTTTGGAAATTATGCCAACAGTGAACATACTTCGCGAAAATTTGATTCTCGTGTTCAAGATTTCAATGCTTTTGCATCTTGTAATTATTTTAATATTTTTGAAAATTGGAAGCTGGTTTGACATGTACTACCTCAAATTATATTATTTAATTTTATTTTTAAAAACTAAAACTTTGTATCCTTAATTTTTTTAAAATACTCAAAATGAGCATTTTTAATTTGAAAATATAGCTCTATGAATCTGAAATTACATTTATTTATTACATTAGGTTATCCAGTAAAAGCTGCCTCAAATTTACATTCAGTGTATTTATCGCTTGAGCGCATTTGTATATTTATGGGTGTGGGAGCTTTAATAAAAAAATTTCTTTCTCACTAATTGTAATATATACATGAAGACAGTTACAATATTTTTTGGTGCCCAAACAACTAATACATACATATGAAGAAATGATTTGGATACTAGCGTACTAATAAATGATTTGCAATCCTCTAATATTTTTGAACTTAGTCAATCAGTAGAGTAGCCAGAAATTACCTCCTGCTTTGGTGTTTGATCATAAACTCTCATATGTATATAAACGTACCATATGTAGGCTGGAAATGTGTGTAAAAGCCAGGGACTGTGGAGGGGGAAGGGACCTCCTGGCCTCTAAACTATAGCTTCTTGTCTTGCGGTACCTTATATCAAAATAAATTTTCTTTAAACTGGCTATGTGAAAAATTTTGTCAACTACTATGTGCTAAGGTGTTTACTGTAATAACTATATCTAAAAAGTCTTTATTAGGTATGCACTAATTTATCGCTCACTTAGGTGATTATTTTTAATTAGCCAGTTTTTACCTGTTAATTAGTAGAAAATTTATTTTACAATTAGTTACTCTGTAAGATGGTCAGTTACATGCTTGCTTGTCACCCCCCCCCCCCCCATTCAAATATTTGTGTAAATAATATAATTCAATGGATAAAAAATTCAGTTGTGCAGAAGGTGATAAGGATTTATCATTAAAAATCATTATTATGGTTAATTAACAAATTATCTTCATGTATTTAGTGCCAGGCAGATAATTTGCCTTTTGGTGCTTCCCTGGGTTTAACTATGAATGGTCCTCTCATGGTCCTCTTTTTAATCCTAACTGGTCCTCTTTGGTCCCCTTTTTGATTCAAAGTGGTCCTCTTTTACCCTTTTCTATGGCTAAAATGTGTTGGAAGCCCTGTGATTATCTTTACCTAATTTTTGGTCATAACAGATTTTTTTAAAAAAAATTTAAATTTCAGCAGTTGAGCACCTAACAAATTAACTTAAAGTTTGTTTTTTAAATATAAAGTTGATTTATATAATTTTATTTATAAGTACATCATTTTTTTATGTCTGCTAAAATAAATAAGGTGTATAACAGGGGTGGTTGTGTTATGATTATTCACTTGAAATACAGTAGTGTTCGTTTTTATGCTTTTACCTCCCTATATCACCAATTTTCCCCTTTTCCTCAAATGTTCAAAATTACTACTTTATTAAGGTTGTGGGTATTTGGAGCTTACTGAAAGAGGCTTTAATCAGCAAAGGGGTAGATAGCTTAAGGAGGGTCATTCATCTTCATTTGGATCTAATAAATTGACCAGTACCAGCCTAGCTAGTCCCAGTGCCTGTTGCTGGTTATCAGCAGGCACTGGGCATGGTATTTCTATGCAGAATATTTTGACTTAATAAACTATTTTATGAATTGTATGCATAGCAAAAGTTATTGTTGTACATATGTATATTCAAGTAATAGGGGTCTTAGTTTTAAAAATTATTCCCCCCCCCCTTGCCCCATTTTGCTTTTTGAAACTTTCAGGTAATTTTTTATGAACTCACAAATCACAATTACACCTGAATATTATTGCCTTTCTAAATTTAAATTCTAATTTCAACAATAACAAATTTTTTCCCAAAATAAAACTACTTTTGTCATAATATATGTCAACTTCTTGTGAATCTTTTCAATTTCGAAATATGGCTCTATAAATCTGAACTTGCACATTTATTGTCTATTTCAAGTTAATCAATGAAAGCTGAATAGGCTCAAGTTTGCATTCAGAGTATTTATCACTGCTTAAGCTGCTTTTGTATATTTTGAGGTGTAGAGACTGGACTGTGGACTTTCATAAACTTTTCTTACTTCCTAATTTTTAAATTTACTCGAGGACAGTTGAAATGCCTTATTGGCTGAACAGCTAATAAATACATACGAATAATTGATTTGCATACTTATAAATGATTTGCAAACCTAATATTTTTAGAACTTAATAGTGCAAACTGAAATAACTTTCTGGGTAGTGTTTTTGTCCTAACGGCCCTTATATTGTAATAAACCACTGTATAGATATTGGAAATAAATGTTGAAACCGGGGGGGGGGGGGTGACTTCAGAAACTCCTCTCTGGCAATGCCATTGAACTTGGGTATTTCAGTTTCTTCCCATAAAAGTTAAAAGCACTTATGAAGGGTTTTTTTTTTTAAGTATTAATTTGCTGATTCTAGAAAATATACAAACCTCTGACTGCTGCAACCTTTGAAAAACCTCAAAATTAAACCTCTTAGTATCTGCTTCTCTTTATGACCAAACTTTTCAAACATTTTCAGAAAAACTTTCAACGCAGTAGATCTTTCATCAAAGCGTCTCTTGTTGTAGAAAAAGCAATTTTGTTTTCCTATACTTTTTTGTATTATTGCCTTATTTCTATGTGTTTGTAGTAAATGAAATCTGCATACAATATTTTTAGTACAAATTTATGATATTGCCTTGAAAACAAAATTTTTTACCTTGAAAAGTACTTGAAAAGTGCTTGAATTTTTTTCTGCCTAAAGGGTATGAACCCTGAAAACGCTACTGCTGCATAGGCATACATGCTTGCATCGCAAAAAAAAATGTAGAGAGTACTTTTCGCTGTCATCACCAATTTTCAAATATCGGGGAATTTGAACTTTTTCCAAATAAATATTTTTAATCCACTTCAATTCTGCTTTAGTTCCGGGGTCAACTTCCTCTTCCCAATTCAACTTCATTTCCCAAGTTTTCTGCAATAACAGTTTTGGGAACAATGCTACAGGGCAGGTAGCACCAATGGGATCGAAAATCCGATGAGCAACAGAAAGTATAACTTTCTTCGTAACTTTTTCTACACAAAGTTCTTTCAAACTATTCATGTTGATACCTAACGTATCTGCATCTTTATCCCACTGCATTCCCAACACATTTGTACTGGGAGTGATTTCATTAGTAGAATTTGTGTATTCCCAGCCTCTTAGGTCGAATTTTCTTTCAGCCATCGCCTTAGTTGTAACTTCAATGAAAAGCTTTAATTCTTGTTCACTTGACACACTTGTCACGCAGTTATCTACATAAAAACTTTTCATCAGTAATTCAATCATATTCTCTGGATATTTCTCATCTCCACGGTTCAAAACACTTTGCAAATGATGCATAATCACAATTCCAAGTAAAAAAGGACTGCTCGATACACCGAATACTAAGCGACAATGACGAAAGCGTTTTAGTTGGCCGTTTTCTCCAATCCACAAAAACCGCAAAAAATCTTTATCAGAATCTGAAAGACAAATTTGTAAAAAAGCCTTGCGAATGTCCGATATAACTCCGATTTTCTCCAAGCGAAAGCGAAACAAAATGTTTGGAATCAATTCAATTAGATTAATTCCACTCTCTAAACAGTCATTGAGGCTTGGAGCACCTTTTTGTTTTGCCGAAGCATCAAAAACGGGACGTATTTTGGTTGTGCTATTCTCCTTTAAAACCGGTTGATGAGGCAAATAATGTGCTGAGCGTTGAATTTCATCTTCTGGTACTTCTTCTATAACATTTTCTGCTAACCATTCTTTCAGCACGTTTTCGTATGACTCAAACAGTCCCTCGGATTTAAGACTCCTCACAATTTTCTGCAGTCTTTTCTCAGAGAGCTCAAAATTATCAGGAAGTGGTGGATGACCCTCAATCCAAGGTAAACTAACTAAAAATCTATCATTCTCAATCTTAACTGTGTCTAAGAAATGTTGCTTAGCTGCCTCCTGTAATTCAATCGCTGTCTTCTTTTCTGCGGGATCAGTGATGCCCAGTGAGTCAAGAGTCCACAAATCGGAAATGCAAGAACTAGTTGTCAGCATTGAAGAAATCAAAAAACTTGCACTCTCATTATTTGAACGACCAATGACTGTCCAACCCAATTTTGTTTCGATTGCAGTAAGTCCATTCTTTAGTTGAAGGTGGTTCCCCGTGATCAACTTTCCTGCAATATCTGCGCCAATGAGAATTTCAATCAGACCTTCCCTATCTTCTGCCAGCTGAATGCCATGGTCTCTAAGTTCTTTTAAATGTGGTCCTCGCTTGCTAGCTAATATTGTGTTGCAAATCACTGCTTGTCCAAGCCCTTCAAAATGACAACTGTACTCTTCCGTCCAGCTGGACAAGTATATCGTGAACACATCATGTCCGCAAGTTGATGTATTAGATCCACCGAACAATGCATGTTGTAGGTATTCCCTACGTTTGGAACTGTATTTCATTTCTTCAGCGGTTGTATTGAGGATATATGATCTTGGAAGATTTGGACAAGTTGGCCAGAGCCTCATCGTGCTGTATCACTGGTTCTTTCATTTCATTATTTTTAAGAGTTGAAGAATTATGCTCCTGTGAAAAAGTTCGGCATAAAAATAAATGGTGTTTTTTCCCACACAGTTGGCATTTCATTTTTGAATGGCACGTTTTCACTCCATGTCCCTCTCTCAAACATGGAAAACAACAACGTTTATTTTCAACAGCACCTTGTCTTTCTTGCAAAGTCAAATTAGCAGCCTTCTTGCAGTTCCAAGATTTATGTTCCTCAGAACAAAATATGCATAATTTCTTATTTATATTCGATGTCAAAAGTTCTGTTGCTGATGACATTCTGGGTTGAAATTTCTTTTCATTACTTTCTTTGCGGCTATTAAAATGATTTGTCTTTTTACACGGCTCTAAACCTCTGGTGGCAATCAAAATTCTTTCTTCTCCTTCCACTTCATCTTGCAGAAACTCAAGAAGGCGATCTAGGTCATTTGTGGAAGTTATTTTAGTCATATTTTCTTCCGATGAATCCCCTTTCACTCGTCGATGTGCAGTTCTAAAGCGCTCCCATGCTTTTAAAGTCTCATCCGGAAGAGCTGATTCCACTAGAGGGTAAAGCATTGCAGCATATTTATCTTTCGTAACTCCTAAAGTCTCTAAAGCTCTCAGTTTGATTTCTAACTGATCGTACAGTTGTCGGAGTGAAATATTTTGTGACTTATTTTTTAATAACACAATAGATAGCAGATCCCGCACATAAATTTCGATGAGAAGCTCCTCTTTTCCGTAACGTAATTGTAGCTGTTTTACCGCCTTTTCATAGTTTTCGCCGCCAGGGGGGAAACTTTTAATCAGTTCATCAGCGGCTGAACCTTTCACCATGGCTTGAGCTAAATATGCATATTTGTCATGATTATCAAGGTTAGCGTCCTTGTCAATTTTTTAGAATTGTCCCCAGAAGCACAACCAGTTCTTGATATTTCCATCAAAAGTCGGTAAATTAATTTTCGGGTAGTGCAAAAAATTATTATGTACAGTACTTGCAGCTCCGATATCAGTAGACAACTCAGAATGTGCATTTTTTTCATTAATGAGATCACCTAACTCATTTTCCAAAATCCTCCACTTATCAATATAGCCTTCTGATCCATTGATTTCTTCTTCAATAATTTTCTCTGTCTCTTGGGAAGCAAATAGAAGTTCCCTAAATTCATATTCACTCGCCAACATTAGCTTCGCTTTATCTTCTATAACTTTTAATTTCGAAATTTTATCTTCGGAAGATAACTTTGCTTTAGTTTTATAAAAGTCATTGCTGGCAATCATAAACAGTCTCCTATATTGTTTTTGAGAAGCTTTTACTTTCTCCATTACAAAATATTAATAAGCTCAATAATTATATAACTCACTCGTATCGCAATATAGATGGTCCTTTCGTACGGATGCCAGATGTTGGGAACCGATCAAAAAAACTCTTACTCGGGATCGATATTCCTGAAACTCAATCAAGAACTCATGTGCAATTTAAACGCAGTACTTTAATACACATTAATAAAACATTTGCAGGTAAAACCCATCTATATTTACGACATACATAATGAACTTGCTAAAACTGAACTAAAATCTTTGTTCCATCAATTTTATGAGGAAAAATCGTCTGTTTCCAAGTGCAGAGATAAAAGGTTAAACACGGCCAAGGCCTTACACAATTACTAATATAATATCACTAGTACATAAATTATTTGCAGTCCATTTTCTACAACTTCTAAAAGCTATGGAATATGGCCTCCTAATTCAGAGCAGATGGCCACGGTAGACTATCTCTTTCCAATTCAAAGTTCCATTCTTATTAAATAACACAAGAAAAGCGCATTTACTTTGAATAGAAGTGAGGGGAGGGCAAGTATTGTGGGCGCCGAAGTAGTTTCAAAATGATAGGTAAACACAGAGCTGCCAACTTTTGAAAACCTAAATTCGTTGCAGAGTTTTATGCGGAGGGGGGGGGGGGGGTAAAACAATACATATCATAACAAATGTAACAGACGTAATGAATAAGTTATGTCAGTAAAATCTAGAAAGAACCCAACCCCCCCCTATTTTCAAAACCAAACTGATAAATTTAGGTGGAGGGGGGGGGGGATAATTATTGAGATTTTTTGAAAGTTGTTTTTAGAACTAGGTTACTAAGTTTTGTGACAATTTTTAAACAACTTGTTTTCCACTTGGTGTCAAACTAGAGTTTGTTTATTTTTTGTGTACGTTTCGAATTTGTGCGTTCCAAATAAGCTTCTTTTGTAACACGAATAAATAAAAAGAAAAGGCACCCGAGCATCAAAATAGGCGAAGACAAAGTGGAAGGAATGAATCCCTGGAACAGACTAATTGTTTTTTTGCATGATTTTTTAATTTTATTTTATGTGTAATATTGTTTGCTCTACTTTTGTTTTTTAGAAAGAAAAACCTGCACATGGAGGGAGGGAACTAAAATTCTAAAAACGTTCTGACAAGCAGAGCTGAAAATGTTAGGTGTGTGTGGGGGGGGGGGAGTGGCAAATGAGGAATATCGGCAAAAATTACGAGGATATACTGTATTACAGAATATCTGACAGTACCGTAAAATCCCGAAAGTCCCCCCCCCCTCCTATTTTCAAAACAAAACTTGTCAATTTCAGGCAGGGAGGTTATAATCGAGATTTTTCTGAAAAATTAGCCAAAATAATTGTTTTTAGTAGTATTAATTTTAGAGTATAGAAAAGAAATAATAAGTAAATAAGAGTTAATATTAATGAAGAGAGAGTAATTAATTAATAAACCTGTAATAATTTTCTTAATAAATTGCATGAGGGCGCCTTTTTTTTTTCGGAAGAAAGGATTTAGCACCTTAAGTTGGCAAAACCCCTATAATTTATCGCTTGAAAATTCATTATGTACTGAATGTAATAAGGTTACAGTAAAAGAAGCAAAATCTTAATGTTCTTGTTTCAGAATAGATGAAAATCGCAATCACGGCCGCACATTCGTTATGAAGATCGTAATTACGAAAACTGAGCTTTACAAAGTTCGCGAAGGCAAGCATAGACAAATCTCTTACTCGATTTAGTAAAATTTACATTTCTGATAATTCTAAACTCATTCAATTACATTATTTCTCCTTTTAAAAAGGTTAAGTTTCGCGCTACTTTTTAAGCAACACGTTTCCAAAATGGCATCACGTTTTCAAAATGGCGCTGTTTTGAAGATCATTCAGTTTCACAAGTCAGAACAAAAATGCTCCTTCCAAAATTAATAAAAAGCAGTACAATCGTATAAATTTCTTTTGTAATACATATGAACAAAAAAAAAAAAAGGTGCCCTTGCATCAAAAGGAGTCTAGACATTTTGGAAGGAATAAACCATGGGGACATTTTTTTTTCTTTTTTGTTTAAATCATTGTGTTTTCTTTCTTTTCTTTTCTTTTTTTTTATAGAAAAGCAAAGCTGCACATGGAGGGGGAACTAAACCTTTGTAAATGCTTTCTAAATAAAGCAGAAAATGTTATCCTTCTTTTTTTAAAGGGCAAAAAAAGGGCAAGCAAATGAAGATGATCGGAAAATTTTCAGGTAAAGGGAGGGGGGGAGGTATATTCAGGATTTTCAAGTGATTTCACTTTCCACAAAAAAGGGGGGGGGGGTGCTATAATCGATAGGAGGGTTACTTTCAGGATTTTACGGTATGTATAACAGTGATTTTACTTTTTATTAAAAAGGGGGGGGGAGGGTATAATCAATTGAATGGTTATTTTCAGGATTTCATAATAAATTTACGTTAGGACAAGTTCCAGTTAATTTTTAATTATTTTATCATTTAGTATGATAAATTATTTTTGTTTATTTTTAGGCAAAAATTTGGATTATTAATTAGCACAAAAGCATTATTAACTAAATGATTACTAATGTTGAAATTATCTGTATTGATAGAAATTTTTTTAGGATTATAAAAAAAGAAGAACATTGTAATTTTGGAAGTGTTTTCGCAGCGTCGTAGTTAAATGCTGTAGTTCGTAGAAACTACGATTTTTTTCGTAGCAGTTGACTGCTCTGGGTAAACACTAAGTTGATGTTAGTAATGCATTGCAGAAAAGCAAGTATATTTTCTGTTTTACCATTAATTTATACCATTTATTATAGCGTCATTGTATGTCAATAATCAGAAATTAAAATTACTGAATTTTAAATATTCTGATTAATTCCTTTACTGTGTATGAAAACTTTCTTTTCAATATTTATTTTGAAATGACATAGGAGGAGTGAAGGCCTGTTTGGCTGGTCTTGATAATTTTAGTGCTATTAATATTTTTTTGTTTTAATTAATGACCAACAAATAACTCCTAATAGTCTCACAAATCCTACCCACATGATCATGTGATAAAATCACATGATACAGTTATATTGAACAAATTTTAATGTTATTTTGGTCGTGCTGAGTGGAGTAACAACTTCCATGGATAGGAGATGAAAAATAAATTTAAATTATTTACAGGCTGCTGTTATAAATGTGTTGTTGATTTTTTTTGTCAAATTTGGAATTCATTATTTGGTATTTTTAGACAGCTTGCATTTTTTACATAATGATCCTGAACTCAAAGAAAATTATCAAGAAAACCCGAATTTTGTTTGAATGTAACAAAAACAGTTAACTTCGTTACTGGAACACCCGGATTTCATGACACTCCACAGGTCACTTTTTTAAAGTCCCGGAACTTACTGCATATAATCTTAATGTTAAGTGACTGATTTTAAGACTTTTATATTGAAACCCTGGTTAATTCCACACTCTGAGCTGTTCAGGCAGGATCAGTTTTTTCTTTACATTTGAAATATTTTCAGTAAAATGGTGAAAACATCTGAAAGAAGTTATTGTAGAAATTTCTGACACGCGATAACAGATCTGTGCTTTTATAACCAATGGATGCCACCTCAAGTATTTGGATGTCTGGTTGCCTATATATATAGGTTTTAAACATCATAGATTTTAGCCTTCAGCATGAGAGGTAATAGAAAGGAATGCAAAGCAGATGGATTTAAAAACTGGGCTGGCAAAGTTGCAGAAGAGAAAGACCATAGCTACCTTCAGTTGTAGGTGGTCATTGCAGCTTTTCCCATGAGAGAAAGATATAAGAGGTAACCCTCATAAGATTGACAAAGAACACACAATGTTAGAGTATCAAAAAGACTATGAAAGCAATTTCTTCTGTGAAAGATAGGGATTAGCTATCAGAATCTAATCAGATTGTGGCCCAACAATTTCATAGAAAGTGGAAGTGTTAAAATTCTGCAAACCTTTACTGAAAAGTATTTTAGAAGGATTAAAAAAAAAGTATTTGTTTTCTAACCTTTTCTTCCAATAATTCAGTACAACAGTAGTTAAATCTCATTAAAAACATCAAATTATTAATGAATTAGTTAGATCTGTAATTTTATTATAAACTAATCTTTAATTACAATTTTCAAAACAATTTCAGTTAAGACATTGCTCTGGCTATGGCCGGGGACAAGAGGGGGCAAATGCATAGGGGCCCGGGACTCACTGAGGCCAACAAAATTAAAAACATTCCAGTGCTTAAAATGTACATTTGTTGTTAAAAATTTGAATGAAAGATTAAGTTCAAATGCTTTACAGCTGCTCTTTTTATGCACGTGACAGGCTTAATGTTTAGAGAATGTTTAGTTTAGCTTCATATTCTAAACCAATTATAAACACTGAGTGTGGTGGAATTTTGAACTGCGGTGCCTGCCTGGCACTGGTCTCTCATGGAGCCTGTGCCACATAGGGCGCGGTAGCAGTGACTCACAACCTTCTCATCCACCCCTTCCCCACCACAGGTTTCAACCTGACTGAACAGGAAACAACATGATACTAAGCCTATGTTTCTTTCAAGCACACACTCAGTGCTGTTTTTATGTTCTTGTCTGGATTGGGTTTGTACATTTCTGTATTGTTTTTAGAAGTTTAATTTAGCTGATAACTTTTATTAACTAATTTTTCTAGTTTTTTATTGCGAGGGGCCCAGACTTCTTAATTGCACAGGGGCCGGAGAATCCTGTCGCCGAGCCTGGTTATGACAACACTTTGTCCAATGACCCAAAGATAACATAAAGAAGGTTTGACTGTAATTGTTATCTGAAATAATAAATTACAAATCTGTACTACAGCATGGCCTATCACTCTGGGGAGTGAAGGCGGCATACAACCGAAAGCGCATAATGAGGACCAAAAAAAGAAAAGTTTAAAATATTAACTTAAGAACATGAGTTTATTGAAAAGTCCGATAAGCGTTGTCTATTCATAGTATCTAGGACTGAATTAAAATTATTTACAGTTGTTCCGATCAAGGAATAGAAATGCACATGATTATATTAATTCTTACTTGCAAAACACTTTAAATCAGGGTTCTACTATATATATAACATGAGATTCTTGGCTGACATTTCTTTAAAAAGAAGCATTTGTATTTTATTTATTCATTTGTGTTTGCATATATGTATCTATTAAAATATTCTGCAAAATTATCAGAAATTAAATATTTTATATATTGCTCTTTTCCCAATTGCAGGCTGTAAGATTAGTACCATAAAGGACTGATTATCATGCAGTCTTCTAGAATTTCCAGATCAAAGAAAACAGAAGAAAATAATGGTAGAAAATTTATATCATATTTGAATTTGATTTGAATCATGTGTAGCAATTTAGTTAATTATATTCTAATTTTGCCTTCTTTACATACATTGTATTTTGGAATTCTCATTCAATGCAGGATACAGGTGCAAAATTTCAGCACATATTAGCATCAGCAAAAAGCTGCAGAAGATCTTGATCCTACAAAGGATGATGGTTGGTTGTGAAATTTATGGAAAAAAAAATTTTCCTTCTCGTGTTTTCATTGCTTTCAGATAATCAGATCCTTTATCAGCTGCTTCTTAAAACCGTCTTGTCATCACTCTGAAACAGTGATTCCTGCTACAGGGATATATGACCCATATGGTAAATTTTGAACACACTTGGCATGAAATAATACAAAAGCTTTAACCAACTGATATCAGGGTTGCCAACTGCTGCACAAAAATAGTGAAACTCTGCAGTTCCGCAAAGAAGTTATTTTGCTCTGCATTACTGTTTGGTAATAATTCTGACCAGGCTTACCAAAGATTTTGATGAAATTAAATTTAGTTTTATTATATTTTGCTAGTTTATGATGACAGGCATGTAGATATGGGAAATGAAAGATGTTTATACTTTGAGCATAATATAGTGTTTAAAACTATTTTATTAATTTAAAAATAATTATTTTTATACTAGTGCTTTAAACAATTATCAAAGCTCTAAAACAATTTCTGATAAGAGATGTTGGAACTAATATCTTAAACCCCACCCTTGGCGACTTTTTCCTGTTGGCGCCAAGAAAGCGTCGCCAAGAAAACGATGTATGATGACATTTGTCATACATCGTTCTTAGCGATGCTTTTTTAGTGCCAACAGGAAAAATTCAGATAAAAAAACATGATCAAAGCACTTCAGAACACAATATATATGGGGCATTCCACGGTATTTTTGACATTATGTAGAGTCCGTAATGTGACCTTTTTTTGCCATAACTTTTTAATTTACCGTTTGATTTGCAAATTATTTTAATTTGAGCTGGTGTGTTGGTAGGAAAAGATCAAAATAAAATAATATGCTAATCAAACAGTAAATTAAGAAGTTATGGCAAAAAAGGTCACGTTACGGACTCTACATAAATGTCAAAAATACCTTGGAATGCCCCATATAAAAACAACATAGAACCACAACAAAAAACATCACGAATATACGCTTCAAAAATATCAGTTTTTGTACACAAAGAAAAATTACTAGAAAGTATTTAAAGTGCTTAAATTAATGAAATTACTGTAACAGCTTACCAATGAAATATGTACCAATAGAAACAAAAGCTATTTTCCAACATGCATTTCATCAAACAAAAACTTCTCATACTCTGCTAAAAAAGAGCAAAGCGATTCAAATTGTGATGTTTAAAGTGAAAAACATCCCCAAAATCAATAACTATTTCAGTCAAAAAAACGCCTAGTTACTCAAATTTCGATGTATGAAAAGTAGAAATGTCTCAACAGAACAACCAAACATAAACAATATAAAAATATCATTCATTAATTTGCCATCCAGACATGCTTTCAAAATACCTATTATATTTTACATAAAATAACACCTTCATATTTTTATAAAATGCTAGAGTCAAGTTATTTTCATATATTCAGTACCTAAAGGAGGCACATTTATAGAATGTCTAAATAATTCGTGGCATCGATAAGAATTAACTTTTAGAATAAAATAACTGTACTATTTTTGCATAATTAATTTACATACAGTAAAAATAAAGTTAAAAACTAAAGAAACCCTCAAGATTTTGTAAACACAAAGAATTTTGGAAGTGAAAGTTTTTTTTTTAATTCTAGAAGAAAGAACTTACCTTTTTATGGTATAAATCCTCACACTCATTCTGAAACAAAATGACAATGGCACCTAACAGATACACACCAAGTTGAAGTTTACTTTTAATTAATGTTCAAGTTTGAAGAAACTGGTTTTTTCTAATATTTATTCATCAAAACACAACTACTGAATTTAAACTAACAAAATAAGCTTTCCTGTAAGGTATATTGCACGAAAAAACAATCTCCTGCCTGAAACCGATAGCAAGTGAACAAGTTAGAACAGATCTAAGATTGCCTTCCGGTTGTCAAACACAGGTTAGTTTCGCCAGGGATGCCATGCTTAAAAAATTATTGCCTCATTGACGAGAAAAATATTTAAATTTTGTGCAAAAAATCGGATGTCACCAAATCAGGGTGTATATCACATCTGTACTGAGGTGTTTTTTTTAAATGTAAAATACCAAGCTTCCCCGCAAAATTTCAAAATTCTCCTCAAAATCACCACAGATGCTCCTCAAATAGTTTCTGCAAGGTTGGCAACCCTGTGATATTGATTTTTTTTTTCTTTTTGCCACTTCAAATAGTTTTACATAGTTTTTAAATCGCTCATCAACATTTTATTTTGAAAAAACTAATGACCTGAGATTATGTAAAAAAGATCAAAGTAAAGTCTCATATTTTTGGTTGCTTGTTTTGCTAAATAGCTTCGTACCTGAAGCTTTTCTTAAATTCCTTGTAAAAAGAAGACAAATAATGAAAAAAAAAAATTTTTTTTGCTTGGAAAAAGAAGTTTTTTTGTAAGGAAACATGCACCAGGGTTCGTACTTCCTTAAAAAACCCTTAAGAAACCCTTAATTTCATCAAGCAAAATTAAGGTTCCTAAAAAACCCTTAAAAAGTCCTTAATTTTCTGAAAATTTCCTTAATATTCTAAACACTGTATGAAATTTGATTCCCTTTTTCTTTTTTTTCTTTTTTACCCCTTCAAATCTTTATCCTCCGCGATATCTGCCGAAAACGTATGTTTTGCAGACATACCAACCACGTTAAACACGTGCTTCGCCGAAAATTGCTTGGCTTGTTTGAGATTGCAATCTTTTTGCATCCTGCAAATATTTCAATCTTTTCAAATGTTGGAAGGTTTTTTTACCATATTCTACTTTTATCTGTTTATTTTTTTCATCATTTCGATAATATTTTTATTTCTTAAATTTATTTTAGAAAAAATGCAAAAGACTATCGAAAAATGTGGTCCTACTCCCAGTCTCTGATTGTATTTAAACTTGTCATGGTTACTCTTTTTATGTATTTAAAAAAGCTTTCAATATATTTATGGTGAATCTCGAATGGTTTTGGTTAGGCTTTACAGCCTGTAAAATTTTTTGGAATTTCAGGATTAATAAAGCAACTTCAGTTTTTTTTTTTAAAGTCCTGAAATAATATTATGAAGTTTTTAAACCAAATTATGAGTTCCAATGCAAGGGAAAAGGATAATCAATTATATATGTATATATATAAATATATATATATATATATATATATATATATATATATATATATATATATATATATATATATATACATATATTTTCAAATGTTTTTTTGCAAAAGAAATATCCCCCCCCCCCCCATATATATATATATATATATGAAAAACATTGATATTAGTGAGTGATACAGACCAGAACTCTGGCTCCATCAACCCCTTTATTCAAGGACTTAGGAGTTAGAAATTGCTCTCTCTCTTTCAAAATTTTAACTTTATAAAGAAATAAATTTACTTGCGAGAAATAGTACGATATAGCAAATTTGTTCAAAATAGGATTTTAGTAACAATAACAGATCAAAAGCAATAATAACAAAACACTAGTTTAAATATCTTGAAGAAAAGAGATTTTAGTTATTTTCCTTCAATTTGCTTCTCACTCCAATCATGTATGCTAAAAAATAATGTTTTAATATACAACTCATTTTCTACAGCCAGCCCCATTTTCCTAATCTTTTTATATGACTGAAATTTGAGAATTAAATGCTATGTTTTGAGAACAATATGTGCCATCTATTGTATTAATTACTACCCAATCATTTCAATTAATAGGGAAAAACTTTCTTATTATGTTTGAAACTGGTTAATTTGCCATTTTTTGTTGAATTTTGAAATGTCATGGACTCAAAGGGCTATTTTGATCTCATCTCTTTTCTGCTTGATTTTAAGAACTCTTTTTTTTTTGTAGGAGGGGGGGGGTCCTCCTTTTTGCTCTTTGATCACTCTCATCCCTATGATGTGAAATTTCAAAATTTTATTCACTGATAATAAGACATCTCAGTCGATTACGCCTCTCCCCGCTTTTTGGAAACTGATGCATTTGTGCATGTATATAAATATATATATATATATATATATATATATATTTATATATATATAATATGTATAATGTACTTTGCACCCCCCCCCCCCCCCCGGAAAACTTTTAAGTGGTATAAAAGCTATCTAATCATTTCCCCGCTAAGTCTTTTTTTGATAGTCCTTAAAAAGTCCTTAATTTTTACTTTTAAAAATGAGTATGAACCCTGTGCACTTATTGTTATTACCATTTTGCAGTTTGCTCTTTCAAGCTTTATTTTGCTACGATTTCTGACTTAGTTTCTAAATGATATAGAAGGGCTAGACATAGCATAAATTAAAGATATGAAGGAAAAAAGGATATGTATTGTTGCAACATTGTACAAGTTGCATCATTTGCAAATATTTATATGTTTACGAATTTCTTGAGAAATAAGGACCAATTGCTCTGTAACTTTTGTCACATAAAATGTATGCTTCAGCTGACAAGTTTCAATAAAAATTATATCACCAACATATTTAGAAGACCAGCAAAATTTGGAAAAAAACCAAAAGTTTTTTGATCAACCTTCATTATAAAAAGCATGGAATAAGCTCAAAATTTCAGCAATTAGTTTACTTGAATACCATGTACAATAATTGTATTGATTGTCACTTATATTCACGAAACTGTAAGCATGTCTTTCAAGAATATGAATTTTGTTTGCATGTTTTTGGCTCAGAAAATAGTTTTACTTCCTGGCTTACCATAGTTTCAGAAAACTTTTCAGCATGCATATGAGAATCATTGTACTAAAATTTAAAACAATTTTATTCAACATGAACATTTAAAGCAATTAATTTCGTACTACGCATGCACAAAAGCTAGCAATTTATAACTTAAAATTTCATAGCCATTGACATCTTACAAAAAGAAATTGAATATCATAAAAACTTCAGTGACATAATGAGCTGTATTTCAATTATTCTCAAAGATAGAGGTAAACTAATTCCTGAAATTTGCAACTTATTCCATGCTCTTTATGATGAAGGATGATCAAAAAACACTTTTTTTTTTTTTTTTTTAAATTTGTTTCTGGTTCCTTAATGCATGGGTGATATAATTTTTATTGAAACTTGTTAGCTCAAGCATACCTTTTATGTGACAAAAGGTACAGAGCAATTGGTCCCTTATTTCTCAGGAAATTTGTAAACATATAAATTTTTGCAAATGGTGCAGTTTGTGTGTATAATATATCAGTATCAAGGGGTGACATACATTAGATGTTATTTGGAGAACTAACAACACTGGTAAACAAAGGTTTTGTTACATGAAACATTTATAGTGTTCCTACAGTAACTTTTGATGCTGATTTCAAATATCCACTTATAATTTTTCCATCACCCACAGTTTCTGTGTATTTATAGGTTTTAAGTTATTTTTTTTTCCCATGTCTTTCTATATGATGTAATGATAAAAACTAGTAGACTGTAACAAAGTCGTAACTAACAATTAAAATCTAGTCATAAAGATAAGAAATGTGGAGGTAGACAGTCAGGTTTGCTGTTACTGCAGTGGTAACATGGTAGTGAGTCTTAATGGCATTCCATTTTCGTGATATAGGCTGCCTGAATAGGACATTGTCTGTAATTTTATATTTGAATGACTCTGTAATGGGTATGTTTATATTTTAATATCAAACAGATGAAACTTTGTATTAACTCTTTCGAAACTAGTTTAAAAGTTATACTGTTGCATGATTGAAACACGTTGGTTTCGGTATCACTAGATTATTCAGTCAAAATGAAGGAAACACATGGAGATTTGTAAATCTTTTTTAGATAAAATTTAGTACAACACACACCATGTTACAATTATTTCTGGCCTAAAATTAAATTAAACATTTTATTAACTGCTAAATTTTATGTTTTTCCTATACGAATGGCAGTCTTGCATAATATAGACAAACGCACAAACGGAGTTTGCAGAAAATTCTTGGCTCTACAGAATTTTTTTTAAAAACTACTTAGGTTATTTTTAAAAAGAAGAAAAGAAAAAGAAATTTTAAATAAAATCGCACATTTTATTTCTGTTTCTTCCAAATCTTATGCAAATTTATCAAAAAATGATTTCTTCTTAAAATTTATTTGTACGCTAATTACTTAATGACAAAGGAGTAAACGGACACAAAAGGAGACTACTTCTACTATGACTGACTGTATGGATTTTTATTTTACACAGCTTGAATCGCTTTCAAAAATTGAAATTTCAAAAACTTTGTTGAGACCTTGTAACACTGGTGCTGAATTTGAATACTTAAAACCAGAATTTCTAGGTATTATTAAAGTTTTGCTAGAAAAAGCATTTTTGGAGAGGCCCCCCCCACTGTCCAAGTGAATAAATTTTTGCTGATTAATGCTAGACGCTTAAAAGGGATGTTCCTGATGCCAAATATAGAAAGAAAAGAACAATAACTAAGTTTTTCATCTTTATTTTAGTATTAGTCATGCATGTGAATATGTGCATTTCTTTCAAACTTCTGTCTAGTGTTACAAAAAAATCTGTGGGCAATGGAGAAAAACTGTTTGTATATTCGAATTCAACTCATCATTTTACATTAACATCAAGTATTGTTTTCCATGTAACAGAAAAAGAGTTTTGTAGAAGTTTTTGTAGACTAGTGTAACTGTTGAAATTCGTTTTCATGTAATTTTGTCTTGACGCATAAATTCTTTGATACTATACTATTTTTTTCATTGAGGAGAACTTCCTATATATTTTGTCATTCATTTAATTGTAAAAGTTAGTTTCTTGTGAATTTAAAATGACATGGGATTAGCTCTTAAAAGGTGTGTTATGCCTTTTTATAGTCTTATATATATTTTTTTTAGAACCAAGTATTGGCCGCAGTAAAAGATTTGAAGAAGCTTGTGAATTGATGAGAAAAAATGCTGCCAAGTTTCTACAAGAAGACTTAGCAAGTGAATCATCTTCTGAAGAAGACCTTGATGATTCAACTATTCTGGAGAAAACTTTGTCACAATATTCAAGTAACTATTGTAATTTAGTGCTTTTATTGTTTCCATTGTTCTTGAAATGAACAGCAAATATTAATACATTTTTTAAAAATTTCCTTTGACCATATATAATTTAATGCTCTTCTGTTTCTGGTTTCCTATCTCATTTCTGTTTTGCTAGTTGTAGATTGTTTCTTTTGCACTGTGGATTTGGTAATTTTGCTTGGGTTTCATAACTTTTATTAGTTATTCAATTACTCTGAATGATTGTTTGGATAAAACTAGTTTTGCTTTTTCAAAGGCCAAAAATCCAGTAACCTATGGCTCTAGAAATAATAATTCTTGATATACTTTAAAATTTCTTGATGAAACTTTATAGCTTGCTCTCTTTCTGTATAAAAAAAATAGGGTTAGCCAACATTTGAATACAATATGTTACCTGCAAAAATTAAATAATAATGATGGTAGTCAAAATAAATGGAAGGGAAAATACTAAAGGAATTTCAGTTTTAAGCATGACATAAGGTAATGCACTAGTAGTGGCCACAGTTAAGCATATTTTATGTCTTTTTTAAACTATGGGTCTACAATATTAATTCCAATTTTTTAACTCAATGAACGTATTATAGTCCAACTATTCCTGAATCGTCCCATTTTCTAAAAATACCAAAATTTCAATTTTTTATCCATTTTTTTCCCAAACTTCAAATTTGATCCAATAGTGGCCACTCCAAAATCTGAGATTTTCAGTAGTGGCCATCTGACATCCTTTCCTTAGAATTCACATTACTCACTTTAAATTTAAATAACTGATGGATAAAATTTATTCTATATGATAGTTAAATTAAGTACCAATATATTAATCACATTTTTATTGTACATTTCTTTCTTCAAAGTACATACGTACTTAGGATAAAATAAAAAGTTTTTAGTAGAAAATTTGTATTTGTATTTTTTGTACGCTAATATAAAAAATAAAGTAAAAGAAAATGAATGTACTTATATAAGTATTCTACATATGAAATTTGGTAAGTGTGAACTGAATAATTATTATCACTACGAAATCATCTTCTTTATCTTTACTAATAATAAAGCTGATAGTCAGTTCGGAGGATGTCTGTGCTGCACATAGTGCCTAGACTGTTCGGCCGATTTTCATGAAATTAGGCAAAGTTAGTTTGTAGCATGGGGGTGTGCACCTCAAAGCGATTTTTCGAAAATTCGATGTGGTTTTTTTCTATTTCAATTTTAAGAACAAAAATATCATACGATAGGTGAGTAAATTACGAAATTATCATAACGTGGAACCGTAACATGGGCGCAAGTCTATTGGCGAGATACGAAATTATCATATCGTGGAACCGTAACATGGGTACAAGCCAGTTGGCAAGAAAATTCACCATACATTATTAGTAAATATACAGTCGAACCAAAAGCCCTTTTAATTTTTCTATTACAGGCAAAGCCATGCAGGTACCACTAGTCATGGGGGGGGGGAGCATTGCTATGGGGGAAAGAAAGTTTTACTGAATTTAAAATTGAACCCCATAAAATCATACTATGTCATATAAAGATGATATCAGATGCAAAATTTTTTCATTATTACAAAAATTGTCCAAACTCTAGCTGATTTTTTAATATTTTAACTCTGATCTAGTTTTTACATTATTTCGAAAACATTGTATACAACAATAAGGAAATAAAAGTGTTAGAGTAATTTCTTTGATAATACAATCTAAGGTACATAATGTCTCTGTCTGTAGCTGCAATATCATTAATTAAAGTATGATTAATTAGCTCAAAAATAATTGTTCTTGTAGAAGAAACATCTGTAGAAATGTCAATTATAGGTCGAATAATGATGATTTGTTCGTGTTTCATTTTGTGTATTTCATCCTCTACAGGCCATATCCAATATAAGTTTGAATCTTTCTTAACTCTTCTCATATATTTTATCCTGTATGTATCAGTGCTTTCATCCAATTTGCTTATAACTTGGCCAACACTCCACTCTCCATCCCAAAGCGCAGCAACCATTTCATTCTCAGGCACATCTTGCAATGGCAGTGGGTCATCTAAAGATTCAGTATTTATAGCATATGTATTACATAATACAGCTCTAATATCATCAACAGTTGCAGTAACATCTTTAACTTTATAATCATATAGGACCCTTAAATTACTCATAATTGTGTCTTGACTTAATCCTCTTTGCTTGAAAAGTATGTGGTCTTGTTTTAGATTTCTGAAATCACTTTTAGCTATTTTTACCAGTAATTTCAAAACTTTACACTTTTCACCTTCATCTGTTACTTGCTTTATAATTTCCTCAATGTCTTCATAATTCGTTGGAATAATACCATATTTAATTCTAAACTGTTTTTTTATGCTAAGCAATTTTCTTTCCTGTATTATCTTCACCGTGTCAATGTCTGTATTATGCACACTGTTTGAAAGAATCTGTTTTTGAGATAAGTTCCAAGTTATTTTAAGTTCATCCGTTTCTTTTTTCATTTTTCTTAACTCTTTATTTCTCCATTGATGATCAAGAAACACGAAGTCATTTGAATGTGCAATTACTATTTTTTCTGAAACCCCAACAAATCCACATGCTCCAGAATGTTTTATGCGGTTGTCAACCTCTCCAAAAACTTTTTCCGTAGAGATATTATGGGTTGGTGCACTTTCAAGCAGGTGCTCTGGAATTTGCTGCTGCACAGGGAATTGGTGAGCGTTTGCATTACCAAACTCAAATGCACCACCTCGCTGTCTGGCAAATGCGACACCACAGGTATATAACATCTTCTGGCAATCCCTGTTTGTAAGATCTTCATCAGCTTCATCTAGCTCTTTCTGTATTGTTCCCATCCATTCTTCTGGATATACATCAACAGAAAATTTTTCTTTTAAGCTTTCTATGCCTGCCTTTCTTATTTGACAGACATTTGTAGGCGATTTAGGGAAAACATCCAGGAGAGTGATGTAATTAGTTCGTTTGTCAAGAACTAATTTCAAATATGGTTCTGTAAGGTGAATACCAATCAATGCTATAGGAAGTAAGAAAAATCTGAAGAAGTCGTTATGCATAAAAGAATACACTACGCAAGCCAGTTGATTTCAAACATTCATTTGATCTAAAAATGTACTAACATCATCCCAGTGATACAAAGCTACAGCAGCACATGCCGGTAGTCTACCAAATCTACGATCTTTTAGAGCAAAAGCCATATTGCTTTTTCCCTTTTTTTCAGTAAATTCTGTGAATTGAAAATACCTATTCCAAGGCTTTTGGGAATGCTCTGGACCTATTAATTTTAACAATTCATTAATGCCTTCAATCACAGCAACATATTGTGCCCCTTCAGATGAGATATAAGTTGTGTTACAAAGTATTTTGTCCTACTCAACTTCTCTCTCAATTGTACGAATAACCGATTTAATTGACTCATCCCAAGCAAGCACTGTGTGTACAACACAAAACAGTTGTCCTGGAATATATGTAATTCCAAAATGCTGCGATACTGCTTTAGCCAAACCTTCATTTTCACTGGCTAAATCAGACATTGTTGCTTTTATCTTTTGCCATAAATCTTGTTTTTCAGTTTTAGTGAGCACTGCAAGTCTTTAAAACTGATCAGGGGCCAATCCAGGATTTTTATCTTACTACCTATTTTTGTGAATATATTTAAAGGTCATCCATTTTTTGTAAATATATTTAATCGTCATCCTACTTTTGTGAATACATTTAATCATCATCCTATTTTAATGAACAATATTCACTGTTCTTTTTTTTAAACAGTAAAAGTTAAGCTACTTAATTTGAACAAAAAAATCATGCCATATTTATACTATTAATACGTAAAAGAACTTATGTTGTCAACAATAATTATAAATTATTAAAAATATGAAAAAAGACTAATACTCAACAAAAAGGATGTAGAATCAACATACCTGAGAAAATGTGAAGACTATTTTTCCTCCTTTCATAATTGCAAACAACTTTAAATTCTACTCAATAGAAATGTTCTAGTTTGTTCTTGTTTTTTTTTCCAATTTTGCACAACTGAATAGCTTGGAAAGGACTGTACAATTCAAACGAGATAATTGAAAGAATAAAAATGTAGGTAAAATTAATCCAAACTCTCATTGAAATGCCCCAAAATGAGTCCTTCTCAAATTAAAAAAAAAAACATCCACAAAAGGGCCATTCTATGGTGCAGAAGGCAAATAAGTTCAAGAGCTATTTAAATGAGTTGGATAAAAAAATTGGTTCATAAGGGCATGGAACTAGATTTTTTTCATTCCTTTTTAACGGTTTTGCCTTATTTTTTTAATTCAAATGATAAATAAAATTAATGTATGAAAAAATTAATCATGATAAAACTGAGAGATCAATTTTTTAATCTGTCAACAGTCAAGCTAAAAATAATCAGACTTGTAGCAATTTAAAAAAAAAAAAGAAAAAACTTCTCACATGCACAATTTTTCAAGCCATGAACAATTAATTTTATTCAAAAGAGTATCAAATCAGCAAAGTTCTGCAAATTTATTACTATGGTATGGCTTAAAAAGAATGGAAAAAAAGAAAAACTTTAAATAATAATCCTGCGATTTTCAGAACATTTAAAAATATTAAGTATCAGAGCAGTTTGCTCATGAGTTAATTTTTCTGGACCATTCAGTATGATATTCAAATGCCAGTTTAATGATTTTTGCGAAAGACTACTCCTTTGTTTTGTGCATATCAAATTCATTCTTGAAAACAATCTTTCTACACATGCTGTAGAAGAGGGAATGATCACACATAGGGTTAGCAACTTCATCATATTTGGAAATTCGTCCCAAATAGTTGATTTTTTCTCCAAAATAGATAATAAATCTGAAGGTGTCATTTTTTTCCCAAGGATTAGATTTGCTTTTTCTTTTTCATTTTTTCTTATAAATAGCTTTGCATTCTCCATATTTTCAATGGAAAAAGTCAGCCTAGCTTCTTCTATCTCTTTTTCAAAGCTCTTCAATTCCTTTTTTGCCACTATTTCATCAACTAATGGTGCTGATTCTGATACTTGCCCTTGGAATTCAGCAATTTGCTTCTGTCCATAGTAAGAAATTAGATCAACCCATTTCTTTTCCATCAATTCTTTATGAAATAAATCATCGTTAGGTTCTTCTGTGAAAACATCAAACGACAATAACGGTGATCTATCATTTATTTTAAATGCTTTTCTGACTTCTTTTTTAAAATCTTCAAAAAATGGATTAATAAAAGTTTCCTTAAAGTCTAAAAGAACATCATCTGCAATGGAAGACTTCTGAGTTTTTCGCAGTTTGCGACTTAAGATTGTTCTTTCTTCTGCAAAAAGCAAAAACTCTTTGCTCTTACTGAAGAAAGTTGCTTTCTGCAAGTTGTTACAGAGATCCTCTGCCTCCTTTACAATTGTTTCAACTTTGCTTTGGATGCAGCTGAAGTTGATTCTGTCTTTTTGGAGCCATAAATTTAATTTATCCACAATGCTTAAAAGATCAGCCAAAAACAAAATTGTCAAAAAGACATTCGAGCACAACAACTGCTCTCTGACCCCTTTAACTTCTGGTTCTTTATTTTTCTCGAATATAGCATCGAGAGTTTCAACTATCTCTTTATACCTTGATGCTACCCTCTGACAGGCATGTCCATGTGATAACCATCTGGTTGTTGATACTTTCAACATTTTCAAGGATTCTAAGTTGTAAACATTCTCTTGGATGTTTTTTAATATGTGATATTTTTGGGGACTGTAGTGGAACATTTTCCACAATGAAATCAAGAGAACATCCATACACTTTAAATTAGAATACTTTTTTAACAAATGTGTAAATATAAGAGCTAAACGATGGTTCCGACAATTAATGTAAATACAATAGGGTGAATATTGCCTTATTCGACGCTGTAAACCAGCTACTTCGCCACTCATGACATTAGCGCCATCTAAAGAAATAAACAGACACTTATTTAGATCAGTCCCTTTTGCAACCATAAACTGCTCAATTGTCTGCATAATATTGAAAGCAGTTGCTTCAGATAAAGCTAGAACTCCAAGGCATATTTCTCTAATTTCACCATTTGGAATTTTGAATTTGACAATTAAGGCCAACTGCTCTCTCTGAGCTTTGTCTTTGCTCTCATCTGTAAATAATGCATATGCATCACAAGCTTTTAACATTGCTAGTGAGCATTCTTCAACATATTCTGATATACAACCTAATAAATTCTGTACAGAAAAATGAGAAAGGTAAGTTACATTTTTTGCACATGTATCTAAGTGTAACTTCATGTCTGCATCTCCCAGATCATGGCCTAAAAATCTAATTACACTTTCGAAATTATCCGAAACGGCCCATTGCTTGTGTACCATGAAATAAATTACTCTAATAAATTTCGTCATTAGTACAGCATTTTGCTCTTGTTTTTTTTTTATTTTTCTTTGCACTCTTTTTCTTTTAAATTCTGAAAAACAGACACCTTGGAAACTTTCGTCGAACTCACTGAATTTTGGTGCATTCTACTTTCTTCGTGGGATTTCATAGATCAAGTAGGATGTCCTTTGAAATTTACACCAACTGTTGCCCCTTTGCAGAAATAACGGAACAAATTTTGCACAAAAATCCTCCAGCTGAAGGGCTATAATATACCCAACTTTTACTTTTCTCATATTTTAAGACATTTGTCATAACAGTTTCTTCAGAATTGGTTGTTTTTTGCTTATTGCTATTTTGATCATTTAGGATAGCCACATCAACAACATCGAATTTATTGATGGTAGTTGCACATTTTTCTACAATTTGAGTATTAGCTTCATTGTCAATACTCTCTCCTTCAATAAAGGGTCTTGAATTTTCTTCACTTGAAGTAGCATTAATATCATTGTCAATAGCCACTCCTTCATTGTTTTCCAAGGGTTTTGAATTCCCTTCACTTGAAGTAGCATTGATAGCAGGGTCAATAGTATCTCCTTCATAAAAGGGTCTTGAATATTCTTCAGTTGAAGCGGCACCAACTAAAGTTACTCCGCCAGCAGAATAGCTGTTATTAAGGCTAGCTACACTTTCAGCGGTGTCAGTAGAAAAACTGTGATCGATTGCTGCTGCATTTGTTTTAACTGATTTAGTATTAGCATCTATTTTATCCATCTGGAAAAAGCTCTTGATTGAAATCATCTGTTGTCTGTCTTGCGGTCTCAAGCGCTTTATGTAGTAATCTTTATTTCGGGAGTTCCCCGATCCAGTCGCGGGTCGTCCTCTTTTCATAGTTATTACTCAATTGGCAAAAATTTAGTTGAAAAACAAACTGATATAACTCCGATTCAAAAATGAAATGCACGTGCTCCCTGGAAGTAAACAATCCAACGATGGACTCTTCGGGCCTCGCTTCATTTCAGTCCGTTCGAGCTCTTCTTCAGAAATGACTTCATTTCAACTTGGCTGCGTTCGCCGACCTCGACCGGCAGCTACAAGTCGCATGCTAAAGCATTAGAACTGACGTCATTATCTATCACGTGATCGGTAGCTACCGGTCAATAAACAAACGCAAGCTTCGCTAAAGCGGAAATGCCACTGGCAATGGAAGAAAACATAAGCAACCAGAGGGGAAATAACCGGAAATGAATGAATTTTCAAAACGTTTTTCTTCCCGTAGATTGCAGTTGATTATATTTTTTTGAATGTTTGTGAATGCGCCGATTTTTTTTTTATAGAATGCCTGTGAGATACCGATTTTTTTTACATTAATTTTGTGAAGGTACCGATTTTACCAAAGGGATTTTTGTGAAGGTACCGAATTTGCCAAAGGGATTTTTGTGAAGGTACCGATAAACGGTAGTAAAATCGTCCTGTATTGGGCCCTGCTGATAATCTATAAGTTTTACAAGGTTACTTTGTTTTTCATTTGCTACTTTGTGTAGAGGCAGAACATGCACTTTTTCATCTACATGCAATGGTAATGCCATAACTTTTCCTATTCTTGCTCGTGATGTGCCATCCAGCATTTGCACTGCATCATCTGTGGAAAGCAGAGCCATACCAATTTGCTGTTCAGCTCTTAAAGCAATAAGTGACCGTGCTTCAATAATTGCATGTCTTGTTGGAAGTCGATAAGGATCAATACTTGGTTTTTGCCTTTGTTCTCTGTCTTTAGACGTTTCAAAATGGTGTTTCATATCATTTGGCAATTTAAAGGTTTGTCCAAAAAGGTTATTACTAACTATCAGAACAGCCTTGATAGCTTGTCTAGTACTTAAATCAGCTTCTGCCATTAGCTTTACAATTGTCGATAATATATCATTGTCAATTTCTTTCGAATATACTGATCGATTATCTTTTGATATTTTACGAACACTGCGAATTGGCCAATCACAGTGTGAATCCCAAATCGTTTGTGTCTCTTGATCCACAAGTGTAGGACTTTCAAAATCATTAGCTATTTTTCTCTTTTTGATCGACCGTAAGTTCTTAGGTGTTCGCAGATTAATCTGTTCATTCGAAGAACTTGGTTGTATGTATTCATCATCTTCTTGTCCTACACATTCTGTTACATTAATATCTGATTCTTCAAACACATCTACCTCAATGGCCTTGGAGGTAGCTTGACTGATAATCTGACTTTTCTTTTCTTGTTCGAGGTTCTTTATATATTCATCATTTACTTTGGATGACATTCGTAAAGATCTTCTTGCTTTTTGATCATTATAAAATTCTTCATCGAATACCTTTCCTGTTCTATACTGAGGGAGTGATACTATATCAAAAAGTTCTCTGCCAAGAGTCCGCCATTCATTTTTTTTCTTTTTGTCAATTAGTTGTCTATACTCTTTATACAATTTATCATACTTTTTTTTAATTGTAAAGTGTGACGATGGGCAACAATCACTCTCATTCCAAACATTAGTTAATTCTATTGCTAAACTGCATTTTATATTAGCAGTAGTATTTTTTCCACTTTTTGTCCTTGATATAACATACTGCAAAACTTCTGCATTAGTCGGTAACTGTGATTTATTAAAGTTAAATTCCTCCTGCATTATTTGAGACTTCAATCTTATATTATTCGATCTTATTGGAAATTCTATACATAAAATAAAGAAAACTATAAGAATTGTGCATGCCACACTTCGTTGATAAAAATATTCCAAATAGTTGAGATGAGGTGAAATGGACAGAATAAATTGCATAAATTTCTGGTATCTTAGCTGCTAACACACATTTCCTAACATATCATATCCCCTTTTTATAAAAAATTTTAAAATATCCTTTTTTTTCAATATTAATTGAATAAACACAATAATTTTGCACCCTAATTTAGCTTATCAAACATTAATAAAATAATAAAGTATGTTTACATCTATAAAAGAACTTAAATTAATCAAAAAGAGTGCTTTGAATGAAAACAGAAGTAACTATCTATTTCACCCAATCTTAATTTTTTTAATCATTTTTTTTTACTATTAAAACTTGCCACTAGTTAAATCTTGATCAGGAATGCCTTCATTACATTAGGGTCAAAAAGACTAATTTTTATACTACTAAAGCTGAAATTTATTTAGACTGATTTGAGCAAACTGATAGCACTACAAAACAGAAGAATAGAATTAAAACAGGAAATACTGTGCTGCCATCTATAATTGAGGCAAGTAAAAGTTTTTGCAGCCCAAATAAAGTATATCAGTAAAATATACTTTTGATGAGAAATTTTTTATAAAATAATAAGTAATAAATTTAATTTCATTTGCTCGTCACTCTATGTAATGACATATACCGTATAAAACACGTTTAAGGCTAGAGTTTACTCAATTTTGATGATACAGAAAAAACAATACTATTTTTGTGATTAGTAAAACATTTCCAATGAGATAGGGGGGTTCAATTTGAAATTTAAAAAACTTTGACAATGCTCCCCCCCCCCCCTACTAGTCACTAATAAAAAAGCTGAAAGTCTGTCTGGATGTCTGTGACGCGCATAGCGTCTAGACCGTTCAGCCGATTCTCATGAAATTTGGCACAAAGTTAGTTTGTAGCATGGGGTGTGCACCTCGAAGCGATTTTTCGAAAATTCGATTTTGTTCGTTTTCTAATAAGATGGACGAGTAAATTATCAAGTTATCATAACGTTTAACCGTAACATGGGCAAGCCAATTGGCGAGAAAGTCGCTATACAATATTTGTAAATACATAGGCGAACCAAAAGACCTTTTAATTTTTCTACTACGGGCAAAGCCGCATGGGTACCACTAGTTGATAGGAAAATAGTAAGTACACAATTCAATGTAATTCTAGGACAATTTGTTTCCTACAACTTACCAAGGTATATCAATGGATATAGGAAATTGGTAGCATAAGTTTTCAATACTACTAAAGGCAGGGTGTCCATGCACCTAGAAAGTCATGGATTTCGGCTATGATCAAAAATAGTCATGGAATGTCATGATTTTTGACAAAAAGTGCTCAAAAATCATGGAAATTGACAATTAGACATGGGTTTGGAGTTCAAGACTATGCATATTTATCGAATTCTACACATTAGCTTAAACTTACGCATCTTGGCTATTTTTTACGCTATTACGTGTTAATCCCAATTTTTCACACATTTCTGAATCCGATTGCATCCGCTTCTCTAATACTTGCTCATTTTTCTTTTCCTTGTGATTTTACCTTTTATACATTTATAATTATGTATTTACAGCATTATTTTTAACCCTTCTTATATGTCTTATTGTATAGTTGAGGACTTTTAGACTTCTAATTTTTCCGATCGCATTCGATGCAAAAATGTTAAGTCATCCGTGTTGATTCAAGAGACTCATAAAAATTATCATTAATTCTCAGCTATGTCTTAAGTTAATGAAGATTTTAGAAAATAAAATTGTTCTGAAAAAATAATTACGGACGTTTTGTACATCGATAAAATACAGAAATCAGGGAATTTTCGAAGGTAAAATTTTTTAAAAAGTCCGTAAATGTTACATATTTCACAAATTTGGAAATTTTGCAACATTTGTAACCTATCATAAAACTTTGGCGGTAAATATCTGGTATTGTCTGGTAATTTATTTTTTAAGTACTTTAATATTTTATTTTTTTTTCTGATAATTTATGCTATTTATTGTAAACATAATTTTAGTAACTACTAAATTACTGCTAGTCACAGATAATTTAGAAAACTACTAGCAGTACCATGCTCCTATTTTTTATTCGGTAAGCTTTGAAGTTTTATCGGGTAAACTAATAATTTCCCCCTTCCCAAAAATTTGAATTTTGAGGGTCCCTGACTATCAGCAGTCATAAATAAATATGAATCAGTAGATTATAAATTGCTAAACACATACTTACTGACATGATTTAGACTACCAAAGAGAAAAATTGTTCTATAAACAAGTGTTATAACTGAGAATTTTATATATCATGGTTTTTCTCTAATTTTACTGTGTCTGACTTACTTCTAATAAGTGTAATAAATTAAGTAGTAATAAGATTTTTTTACCTTAAAAAAAATCTGTATTTTCAAGAAATGATTGCTTAAATCTAAGAAATTAAAAATTATCTGCTTTGCTTAGAAAAGGGATAATTTCGATCAAGCATTATGCCCTTCCCCCTTCATTTTTTTACCTGCTCAGCAAGCAGGTTGCCATCTCTCTCTCGGTTCTAGTAGAATGTTTCCCCTCTTTTTGTACTAGTGCGCCAAATTCCTGTTTCTTTACCAACAAGCTATTTAATACCCCCCCCCCCCCCCCCCCCCGTGATATGCGCCTGTAGGCGACAGCGTATAGGCCTAGGGGAAGGACTGCTGAGTAATCCCGGCCTGTCCATAGAAGAGGCAAACGCACTAACAGTCGCCACAGTGAAGCATATTTTTGCAACTTTTTTAAACTGTGGGCCTACACTATCAGTTACCATATTTGAAACTCAATGAGCATATTATAGTCCTTCTCTTCCTTAATCGTCCCATTTTTTAAAAAATGCCAGAATGTCAATTTGTTCAATTTTTTCAAACCTCAAATTTGATCTATCAGTGGCCATTATATAATGTACATGAGTCAATAGTGGCCATATTGCTGTTTAGAAGTGGCCACCGGGTGGCCACTATTAGATCACACAATAATATTGTGTCAGAAGTGAGGCAGGTTTTTATTTAAAGAGGCTACAACCTACTAAAAGGAAAATTGAGTTGCTTTATGAAAAACCTTCCTGATTCAGTAGTGGCCACTTGGTGGCCACTTTTGAATTTCCCAACTTTTTCGGTACCAGTAGTGGCCAGTCAAACTGTCAGCCAAAAAGCAACTATTTCGAGTTGAAAACGTTCCAAACATGATCTTTCACATTTCATAACATGATTACAGCTCCAAAAATACTATTTTTTAGCCTTATTCTATTCATAATACAGCACAATGTTTATATACCTTGTTACGGAGAAGCGTTAGGAGACAGCTGAAAAAACGTCGACAATCCAGGCGACCGTATTATATAGTTGATAACAATTTTCCATGATGCTCTACGTACTCTTCCTTGAACTGCCCACTACACTATAGCCTGAGGTCTACCTCCTGCAAGTTTGAATCCACTGGGACCCCTAGAATCCTTATTTTTAAAATATAAACCTTAAAGTGGCCACTACTGGTGCATTTACCTTAGTAAGAGTAAACAAACTTCAAATAATGATTATTCTCTGTTAAAATATTAGAAAAGTTCCCAATCCTATCGGCATGATCAAGGCTGTTGCCTTCCCAGACCCTCAAATCTGCCAAATTTTAGAATGCAACTGAAACTGGTGGATTAGTGGAAACATCAAAGCTGTCATGTACCTTTTGTGCCAAATTGCAATGTGTTCTCAGTTGCTAGATCAATAAAAAAAACTTTTTTTTAAAGAAGAAGCTAATTAAATCAATATAAAATATTTCAACCAAAGAAATAGCATTTTAAGCGTCATTAATAAACTATATATTTTAATAAACAAATGCTCAAAAGGGCAACAATTGTTCTTTAAAAATAAATTATACCCAAGTTTGAATTCACCATTTCAGTAAATGTGCACCACTGAAAAAATTGCCATGAAATAACACAAGCTATTCAGGGGTCTGTCCAGGATTTTTCACAGGGTCCGTTTTTTGTGAAAAATCAAATAATTTTGTGAAAAATGAATTAATTTTGTGAGAAATCAAAAAATTTCGCAAAAAAAAAAAAAAAAAAAAAAAAAAAAAAAAAAACGTTATTAAAACGAAATTTTAGAATTTAGAGATGGCACAAACTGCATCAATTAAACTTAAAGTTGAGTGTTTTCCTCTTCTACATCAAGAAAATCATCCTGGATTTTTTTTTCTGATATTGGCAGGGGGGGGGGCATCGCTCTTTCAAGTATCAATATTTATCTACCATTCTACATTATGTTACATTATACTAGATATATTTCTGTACAGTACTTAAAATAATTGTAACAAAAATATAAATAAATAAAATAAAATTCAGAATAGGGTTCAGCATTCAACTTTTTGACCCAAGACACTCTTAAAAAGCACAGAATTTCGTTTAAAACTTATAAATTCCGTGATATTAACAAAAATAAAAAGATATTTCAATTGTTTACCTCTTAACAAAGTGTAATAATCATCAAAAATTCGAAAAATCGGATTCCCATAGCGAATGCAAAGAGATCGCAATTCTCAAAAGTGAAGACATCAAAAGTATAAAAACGCCTTGTAAAAGAAATATTTTTGATAAAATTATTTCAAAATTGCATTTTAGAGTCCTATGATAAACATATCATTAATATCTGTGGACACAGTTGACCCAAAAAATAAAATAAAATAAACCATCTATTTCAGGATTTTAATTTTTGACTCAGAACAGAAAATGGAATTTTGCTTTAAAAACTTGAAATGAGAGTTCTAACAGAAATAAAGAGACTTTTCATTAATTTGAATCCTAATAAAGCGAAGTTAGCTTGAAAAAAGAACAAAATATGATTCTTATATTGGATGTTAAAAGATTGCATTTTTCAAAATGTAGACATCTAAAGAAAAAAAAAACGGTGATTAAAAGAGTTTATTTAAAGTTAATCATCCTTGTTAGCATCGAAAAATCAAAACCCATATCATTTTCTCCCAAAATAACAAACATCGCACCGCACCATAAAAACGCAAACATTGACAAGCTGGCAAAATGATGAGAATATTTTCTAATCAAGTCATTATAAATGACGTTAAGTGCCAGACGTTAAGTGGTGATAATTTTGAAGTTGGTAACCCTATCTGAAGCGATCCTATTTTTTCCTCACCCTTACTATCCCTTTGCAGTTCTAAGTTCATTTCGCAGATATATATTATTATTGTTTATTAAATCATGAGCGGAGAAAAGTGCTTACCAATGCCTTTTCAGAAAAGTTTACAACAACAACGCTGCTAATTAGCTGTGATAAAACAAACAACCATTATATTTATTTGGTAGTCACAATTATTTATCGCTTGCTGGAGCATCCCGAGAGTGCTGATTTTTTTTTTTTTTTTTTTTTCAAAATTAGCCGATTTTGTATAAGCTGATCCCTCTAATTTGACTTTAAAAAAGGTTCCAAAATTTATCGGTTTATACACAGAAGCGTTATTTTGCTTTCAGATCTGCTCTTTCATTAAACAATTTGTGACAGATCCAATCTTGTTTATCAGAATTTTGTGAAGGGTTCGTTTTATTTGATCGGGATTTTGTGAAAGGTCCGTTTTGTTTTATCGGGATTTTGTGAAAGGTCCGTTTTGGTTGATCGGATTTTTGTGAAGGGTCTGTTAACGGACCCAAATATCCTCTGGCCAGACCCCTGCTATTTTTTATAAACTGCTAGGTTATTAAGTGAGATTTATGGGCACAGTAGAAGTAAATCAAAAAAAGAAAAAAAGACAGAAGTGGGATAAAATTTTCAAAATGGGCTTAAGGTATTAGTATAACAAATTAAGAAAGATAATGATTGAAATTTTTAAAGAAGCATCGAATTTTATATTCATCTGAATTTCAGAATCCCTAACTTTGGTGTTAGGAGTGTACTAGCCTCAGGGTTAGCAAGTTTTTGGCAGTTTTATTTGATTTTATGACCATGATTTCTGACATTATTGTCAAAAACCTAAATTTCTGTCAAAAACCCTACTAAAATTTCTATTAACAATACAATTTACCTTACACGTGATTCTTAGTTTGATTTCATACACTAAAAAAAATTTTTTTGGCTGTTTTAGATTTAAAAAGAAAATGCACAAAAAAATCAAACAATGCTGATTTAACAGGTTACTTGTCTATAAAATGAAAGAGATGAATAAAAGAGCTTCTATTGGCATAGCATAAAAAGTATTTTCAATAGCAGTTCATTACATAATTGTAAGAACTCTGTATTTCCCCTAGTCTTAAAGAAGGGCAGGGTGCTCTTTTATATTGTAGTGGTGGTGGTTATGTCAGAGGCGGTATATTCACTACAAAACTCGGTTTTAGTTGATCACTGTTTAATACCCATATTTCCACGTTCACTCTTCCAGTGACAATCTTGCTCTGACTGCCAGTGCCGATTCTCAGTTCGCCTTGTGGGAGTTCAAGTGGTTGCGCAATTGGGGTTTCTATAGTTGCCCAATTGGGATTTTTTCTCTTGCATGAACTAATCTGATGAATTTATGGGTTTCCCACTGAGTGTCCCCCCAGTGACTAAGGGTTGTTAACCCAAAGGAACGATTTTTTTTTTTTTTTAAGAATCAACACTGGAAGTAATTTCATATTGTTAAAGAAAACATAAGACATATACATATATACAAAAATAATTGAAAATTTGAGATATATATTTTTGCAGTGAAAAGAAGATATATTAGGTTATATAAGTTGCTAAGTTTTTTCGAAAATGTACTCGTCTTCCATATCTGGTGACATATGTTGCAGGTTCGTTTGTAGGTGTTTTATTGATAGTTTTTAGTTTTGTAGTTGCTGGAAGTGGAGAATGGACAGTTTCCGGAATTACATGAGCCGATTTAACGCGGTCAAGAGAAACTGTTGTGCGTCGACCATTGATGTCTATTGTAATTGTTTTCTCCGTTTTCCTCAACACTTTATGAGGACCAGTATATGGTTGATGTAAAGGTGGTTTCACATGATCAACTCTTAGAAAAATATGCGAAGATGATTTTAGCAACGGATGGATGTAATACTGATCGGTGCAATGCGCAGATGTTGCAACAGGATTCAGCTGTCTCATTCTGTCACGAAGTTCAGTTACGAAATCCGAGTCACATGCAGGAGTGACTGTAGGATCGATTATGTCACAAGGAAGACGTAAGGTTGTGCCGTAAACCAGTTCTGCACAAGAAGATTGCAAATCTTCCTTAATGGCTGTTCGGATACCCAGAAGAATTACGGGTATTAGTTCTGACCATCTGTCAGTATTTTCATGAGCTTGGACTGAAGATGGCAAACGCTGCAAAAATAACTCTAGCATCAAATTTTCAGCTACATTCAAAGTTTCGGCGCGACGTTGTTTCATATTCCGTAGCAATTCAGATGGTCTGCAAGAGCCTAATTCTTCCCCTGAAAATAACTTGCGAATTTCCTGTTGGGATGATTCCCTAGACCGATTTATAAGTTCTTTCTTAATATGGGAATAAGGATCGGTTTTATCTGGTTTCATTAATACATCTCTTATTAAAGAAGCTGTATCAGGAGGAATATGTGCAACTACGTAATTGTATTTTGTTTTCCAATCAGTTATGGGCTTTGGAGTAGCAAGTTCAAAAGTACTTTCGCACATTACAAACCATAAACTAGGATCTGATCTATGGTACTGGGGTATTTGTACTGCACTTATTTCAGACATGGTGCAAGGTTCAGACTCTTTAGGTTCAGACATTGAATGAATCATATTAAGGCATATAAATATAGTACTATAACATAAATGCGTAATTTATACTGTTAATGGGAATTTGGCATTATAATCACAAACGCGACATATATACAACTGAAAAATGCAATGTTAAAAAATTGTCAAGCCTACTATATTTTTAAAGATAACACTTCATGAAAACGAACAGTAATTACATGCATATGAAACATTTTCTTTGACTTTATCATAAGAAAAACATCGAGAGAGCTTAAACTGAAGTTGAGGGAAATAAAGGGGCACCTAAGTGACCTACTTTTCCACGCGAATCAAATGCAAAGCACAGAGAAATGATTTACAGAAATTGCACTTATCTGCAACCTTGAAACAAAAGTTCCCCACTGTTGCTTTGGCATTTCTCCTCGGTTGGAACACTTTGAAGATGCTGTGCTCAGCTTCATCACGCAATTTAATCCATTTTTTGAGTTTTGGGGTGAAAATGCAGCACAAGTTTAGTTCTGTTGAATTGGGTGTTTAGTCCGAAGGGTCATCGTCATGTGGTGTGGGTGGTTATGTCAGAGGTGGTATATTCACTACATAACTCGGTTTTAGTTGATCACTGTTTAATACCCATATTTCCACGTTCACTCTTCCAGTGACAATCTTGCTCTGACTGCCAGTGCCGATTATCAGTTCGCCTTGTGGGAGTTCAAGTGGTTGCGCAACTGGGGTTCCCATTGTTGCCCAATTGGAATTTCTCCTCTTGCATGAACTGATCTGATGAATTTGTGGGTTTCCCACAATATAAAAGGGTACTCTTTTGAGTTAAAAGCATTTTTTCTAAACTAAAAGGCATGTCATCATCAGATATTTGTTTATTATTGTTCCCAACGTGAAAGGCCCTTGGAAGAGCATTGTTTAGTTTCTACAATGCCCAGGCCACCTTTTATCCCTTGTATATTTGTCTGGTAAAAGGAAGCATGCATTTCTCATAGTCGACTCAATGGCACTCCAAGTTTTGAAAGGGGGGGGGGGTAGAGAGAGGTGGGGATGGTCACTATTTTCACTGAGAAGAAAGATATTGTAGAAAACAAGGAGGGGAGGCACTGGCTCCCTCCCTTCCTTCTCCTAGTAAGAATCTTGAATTGAAAGCGTGACAGTTCATAAACAAAAAAGAAATCATGATGCTGTTTTACCGATAAAAGGGCTGATTGGGCACAGCGCCCTTCTGCCAAAGCTTGGGGGAAGGTCTAAAGAACTCTTTATTCATTAAATAACAAATTAATATTCTCCAAGACAGACACCAAGTCCATTTTTAAGTACCTGTTCAGAATGGATCAATCCAAAACTAGAGATAAACCTTTCAATTGATGCAGAATAGCATTGACTAGGTTGGGTTTTCAAAAACCTTTTAACCATACTTTTGCTGAGAGATCCTGAACTAAGATTTAGTTTCTAGGATATGGCTCAAATTCAGCTTAAAAATCTGTTAGAAACTTATATGAATTTGGTTATAGTTCAAGCTAATATTAGTTCATTTATAAACAGAATTTTTATACTATTTTACAGATAAAGTGATACACAAGAGATTAAAAAAATAATATCATCCAAAGTGTTAAAATAACTTATAATTAATCACTGAGTGCTGTTCTACTTAGCGTTAATTTTATTCAAAAAGAGAGAAAAAAAAAAGAAAATCCTGACTCAGAAGGAATTGATAAAAATACTTAAAACTAATTGTTTCAGTTATTTAAAAATGAAAACAGAACTGCTTTAAAAACTGGATTTTACGGTTTTAATATTTATAACTATTTATACAGCATAACAAATTCATTTAAAGGAAAATTTATGAATTTATTCAAATTTGACTTATTAATTTCAATTTTAAATAATTTTATTGATTTGATGTGTAAATTAGAGATAAATAATTTCTCAGCATCAGAAAACCTTATGTGTTAATAAAAATTATCAATAATCACTGTATTTGAGTATAATGTCAGCATTTGATAAGTATTCTACAGTTTTTGACATTTTCGACAGGTTTCATGTCAAAAACGCAACCCTCACTAGCTTGCAAGGATTGTGTTATCAGTATGAAAATGCTAATATTTGCTTTAATGCAAATAAGTGGTGGTCAGATCATCACACACACACACACACATATATATATATATATATATATATATATTAGGGTGGTCCTTATTTTTGAAGTTGCAGATATTTTACACGACGCCCCCTCAATTTGTTCCATTATACAAATAAATGATCCATGCAAAATTTTAAGTCAATCCATGAATATTAACACGTGCCCCTAGGGCCCCCTTTTTTGAGTTTTGGAGAAAAAATTGCGGATTTTCTCATTTTTATGTAAAAATATTCCTAGGTTTCATATTTAAAGTAATTTTGAACCTCAATAGATGTTGCTACTTCCAGACCAAACATTCTCTCTCTCACTTTCATTCTGTAAAATTTTTCATATTACATAGGGTGCATGTACACCAATGGCCTTGGGACATGCATACCGCTATTCGCGCTCGTTTCAAACTTAACGGCAAGAGAACATTTCTTTCCACCAAGATTCTAAAGGCCATTAATGAATGGCCTAGGCCAATAATGAATAATTTTTGACAACATCAAACTGCCTCCTCCAGGCTTTGGGGGAGGGGGGGATTGATTTAGAAAATTTTCTGTGTATGTAATAGGTGTGGCAAATAGGGTCACTAGGTTTCCATGCTATAAATATAAGTAATGACAATTATATTTTAATTCGCTGTTCTTTAGTTATATACTTGAATGTTTATGCATTCTTATAATTTAAATTTTGAAAAATCCTCGATTTCCCTACCATAAAAATAAACTCTATTTTCCATATCTAAAATATAAATTTAAAAAAAATCCAGATTGGAATAATGTAAAAATTTATACTTTAAACTGTCTTCTATTTCACTACGTAGTCCTTTATTATCATCAAATTCCTCTTGCAATTCACAAGATTTAAAAACCGAAATGGGTATCTATCCTAACCTGTTGAACTTTTTTTATATATCTGGTCTACCACAACGCAGAAAAGCTTGACAACTATTGAGATCTGCTCGCATTTCATCAATATTAGACAAATGCCATATTAGGGACAAAGATGCCGCTCATTTATTAACAGCCTATGTAGATGCAGTAAATTTAAATCCATATTACCTTATGATCAATCGTACATCCCTTAAGAGAGCAAGAAAAAATCTTCGAGAGGTAAAATCAGAGTTCATGAATTTAAATTTATATTTTTTAGTTATTCCCAGGGATACAAAGCTACATCCACATATAACTGGAAAAAAAACGCCGATAGGCTTACCATGATAGCTTCACGTTCCAATGTTGAACAATTGCTCAGAATTTCTGAGATATTTCTTCAGTTGTATATGATATCTTAGATGATTGCTCTTTATTGCTAATTGTTCAAGCTGTAGTGTTTTATACAGTGGCTTACAATACCAGCCGTATAAATTGTGCATGTAATTTTTTCGAGCAAAAGCTGAACGGTGATATATTGCATTTGTATTGCTCTCATCATGCACTTGAAATCGTACTGCAGAGTGTCTTTAAAGAAGGTTTGCCTTTCTTAGTTCTAGACTCGATATTCCATTATTTAAGCGCTTCAAAATTCAAAAATTACACATACCACTTAAATTCTAAAAGAAGAATTTGATGACATATTATTGTTCATAGAAAGCGGAATTAAGAAATATTACAGAGAATTCTCATAACGTGTAATATTTCTTGGTGAAGTCCTCCCTCCAACAGGAATACGTTTTCGGCAATCTGGAGCTTATCCCTGACCCAGACGGGTGGCAAAAGGAATTTCTTGTTTGAAAATTTATATGTTTAGGAAGCAATTTAAATTGACACTACAGAAGAGATTGCCTGTAAATGCTGTTTTACAGTTAAATGTTGTATGAAGATATAGTTTTTCGCAGCAACCCATTCTAGGCCTTTTAAATGAATATAAAGTCTAGTGTCTAAAAAACCTGCAGCGTACAAAATGATGACAAACATGCTGCAGAAGCAGTGATTGAAGAATTCATAAATCACTTATGGTACTTAAGGGATGAACTAGGAGCTTTGTCCGTATTTTATGAAGGAATTAACTTTGAAGATAGGAAAAGACTACTTCAAAAAAAAAAAAATGCTTGCTAAATAGGAAGACGTGTCTGATGACTGTATAAAAAATTTCAAATAACAGTAGATGATTTGGAATACTTTCTTAGTAAAGATCTTCCTCTTTATAGAATCAATTACAAGTTAATAAAACTTTTTGATAAGTTACAAACACCAAAAGATGTTTTCCTATTTCAGCGGTTCCCAACCTTTTCCCCCTTGCGAACCCGTTCCAAACTCCGAAAGAAGTTGGCGAACCCCTTGGGTACTAGGTAATAAATAACAAACGAGGGGGAGGGGGAAACGCGCGCGCGCACACACGCACGCATTGACAATAATATTTGGGAGATTTTTTTTAGTTTGATGCTGCTCCGTAGTTCAGAGCAAGAACGAAAACACAAATGCAAAATATAGAATCTATACATATAATAAAATAAGATGTTTGTGTGTGTGTGTGTGTGTGTGTTTGTGGCGCGCATCCCAGGAAAACGGTAAGGCCTAGAAAGATGAAATTTGGTATACTGTTGCAGTTTTTGCTGAAAAAGTGCACCTCGGGCTTCGATTTTTGATATTTTTATTAGAAAAAAAGTTATTTAATGTTTTATGCGTTTTTTTGCACTTTTTAGTATTTTTTACCTCACAGACCCCGAACCAATCGCACCACACAAATATTTTTTGTACTATAATGTAGGAAATTTAGTTTTAAATATGATGATTGAAAAAATTTTGAAGATATTGCAATTTTTGTATTTTTTATAAATTTTTAAAAAAACCTTTATTTTGCATTTTTTTCTGGGTTTAGTTTTTTTCGAAACCCATCCTGGAAAAAGTATTGACCTCTCGATTCCAAAATTTTAGTTGGTAATAGTAAAAACATTCCGCCCCCTTCAGAAGAAAAAAGTTTTTAAAAATACGCAAAAGTTTTTTTTTTTACAATTTTTTTAAATGCAGAACGCGACGCGACCTGTAAGCATTGCCGGCTGAGTTCCGCACTTCCTCATCACGTGACCTAACTGAAATCGTTTGCTTTCTCTTCACTTTTTTTTTTCCTTAACATTCAGAGATTTCATACCTTTATTTTTCCAACTTTTTTTTCTGGACGTTTTGCTATATTTATTTTTGGTCAAATATTTGTGCGCATTTTAATTCAATAAAAGCGGTGTTTTTTTTTTTTCTTTTTTATCTTTTGCAAGCGCTGCTTTTTGCACACTACGGAGAACACATGGCCTTTTTTTTTTTCGTGCAGTTTTGAGTAAATAATTAAAGCCCGCGGTTTTTTGCATGATTTTTGTAGGGATTGGTGGTTAGGTTTGGTAGATAGAGAGATGATATTAAGTGGGCAAAAAATGTTTTTTTTTTTTTACAAAGAAAAGGATTGCTAATTACTATCAGAGATAGATATGCATGGATCGTATAGATAGATAGAGAGAAAGAAGGGTGGACAAATATAGAGGTGGATACAGTAGATAGACAGTAAGAATTAGAGGAACTTCAACGGGGGATCAATAGCCGCCCCCCCCCCCCCACACAAACACATACCATGACTTTGAAAAAACAATGCTTTCACATAAAAGTTGAAGTGCTTTTTGTTATTTTCCGACAAAATTTGCATGAAGAGTATGCCCTTTGTGCCTCCCCCCCCCTTTAAAAATATTCCAAAGGACATATAACTGGAGATAGATCTAGAAAATACTTTATTCAACACAAAATTTATTTAAGCAGCCGCCGATGGTGGTAACCTTGGCGTAAAAAGGCGAATGATAATATTGATGTATAAAGAAAAAGATTGATTAATACCACCGACAAAATTTTTTAAGCAGCCGCCGAAGAAGCCAACATTGGCGTAAAAAGGCGAATGATAATATTGATATATAAAGAAAAACATTGATTAATACCGTCGCTAAATTGTCTAAGCAGCCGCCGAAGGCGGCAACCCTGGCGCAAAAAGGCGAATTGCGTAAAAAGGCGGACCAGCTGGTCGCCGCAGGCGGCTAGTTACTAATATTGCTACGAACTAAAATGATTGCTAGAAAATGAATACAAAACAAATTCACCGAAAAATAAACACAGTGATTATTCTGTGTTGAACTTCCATCAACTATGAAAAAATTTTGAAAATGGGATATTTGTGGAACAAAAGAGGGTCAAAAAAAAAACTTCGGCTGAAATTTTTCTGACCTAGGGTACATTTATCTCCAACACTAAATCAGAAATCAATTAAAGAAGGATCTTTAAAATACCTTTCAGGGAACTCTCAGATTAACTAAATGAACTTTTTTCCTATAATAAAATGAGACAGATCTCTAGGTCTAAATCTTCTTGAAAAGGACTACGAGCCTAACTCTTTGATAAAGATATTCTGCGTGAATAAACGGCATATATTGAAAAATAATAGAAGCGTCTATTTACAATATACGCATTTACTCCAATTCTCACACAATATGTAATTTTTACCAAGACAAATGGTTTTAAGCTCACTTACTACAAGAGAAATTTTTTACACAAATTTCATAAATTCCTTATTTACATAGAGTGCAAATTAAGTTGCATGCTTAAATTCCGTTGATTTTTTTTACTGGGTAAACCTCACACTGCCAAAATTTCAACCACGAAAATTTTCTATAGTAATTTTTCATACTTCCCGTGGTATTCTTGGATTGCTAGCCATTCTTTCCCTTTTTCGACAATAAAGCTCGAAGTAAATTCTTGTCAATGTAGTGTGAAAATAATAGCAACTAACAACAGCGTGATCTCACTTCTATGCATTTTTGACTCAACACAAGAGAAGAGCCATAGCTCTTCGTCGGACTCAAATGGTAAAGAAACCAAACAACAAAATATTTTAGACACTCGTATGTGCTCAATGTAATGTTTTTATCAAGTTTAATCAATCTTTTCTGTCAAAAGCTTGTGAGGAGACGAAAGTTTTCAAATTCTTTCATCTGAGGACACTGTATTCACAAAAAGAGTTTTTTCAGTATGGCTTCAGGGCTATCATTGTCAATGGAAGCACTAAAACTGGCACTTTGCAATGACAGAGTAAACCATTTAAATGTAAAATGTGTCAGGAAGTATGCAAATATTTTCATGTTAAGAGTATTGAATGTGCGAGAGACAAATGAATAAAAAAGGAACAAAATTTGCTTGAAACCACTTGAACACGAAACTTCATCCGAAACAGGCATGTTAACACTGCCATTACAATATTTTTTTCGCGAACCCCCTGAAAACCTCTCACGAACCCCCGGTTGGGAACCGCTGTCCTATTTGATCCTGATTCATGGCAAAATGAAGGAAGCTATTTAAAGGGAAGAGATATCGTTAAAATGCTGAAAGTTGTGAATGATACAACTGAAAGAGGAGCACAATTAATCGAAGAATTTCACAATCAATTTACCAAATATGAGTCACAAAAGCAATTTAGTATTTTACAGACACTCCAAGACTATTGGAAAAAAATGCACACGATTGAGATACATTGAGAAAAGCGTACAATTAAGGTAAAGTTTCTAAAGCAATATTTCATTCTTATTCAATGTAAAATCTTTAAACAAAATAAAAATTAAAAAGATTAATTTTAGTGCTACCTCGTTGTAAAAATATTTTGCAAACATAGGAGAAACGATGTACTGGGTCTGAAGTAAAAACTCGAAGATTTGTGGGAAAATTATCAAAAGTGTTAAAGTTCAACGTCCTAGGGGCACGTGTTATTATTGACCAATCGTGTTCAAATTTTACACCGATTACTTTTTATTATAGTGTCACAAAACTAGGGGACGTCACTTGTTGAATTCCGAATTTTTTTTTCCCATATAAATAAGGACCACCCTAATATATATATAGAGAGAGAGAGAAAAAAAATTAGAATACCACAAACTCAAAGATGCGCTAAAACAAATAAGCCAGGTAAATATAAACATCAATAGAACAAAAAACATACAAGGTTAAAACATAGATAAATGACAGAGAGGTAGACAGTACTCTTCAGGAACTTTATCCTATGTTCGAAAGATCAAAAATTTTATACTAAAACTAAAAATAGGATGTCCAGTTCCGAAAAAATCAACATTCAGGATTACATAGGGCAAAACGCATCATATGTGAAAATGAATGCAGATTTCTGGAACTAAAACCTAAAACTAAGTACTGTGGTTTCGTCTCTGACAATAGAAGCAAAGGCTATCAATACTGTCCCTCCACCGTACCGCCAGCAAAACTCAAAAGTCTTACCTATGTGTCCGGGTGCAAATTTAAATCAGTATGGATTTAAATGTATGGCTAGGGATTTAAATTTGCACCCGGACACATAGGTTAAGACTTTTGATTTTTGCTGTCAGTACGGTGGAGGGACATTATTGATAGCTTTGGCTTCTAAGTCCAAGTCGAAACCCCAGTACTTAGTTTTAGGTCTTAGTTCCAGAAATCTGCGTTCATTTTTCACATATGGTGCATTTTGCCTATTGTAATCCTGAATGTTGATTTTTTTCGGAACTGCACATCCTATTGTAACGGATCCGGCGAGACTTCCAACTTTCTTGAAAGGACGACACAGTTCTTGATAAAAACACAGGAGCTTTATTTACACTGTGTACAGAAGAAATCGTTAACAACTGCTAAATTAATCATCAGCAATTAAGCAAATATCACTCAACACCGTAAACTCAACGGTTACACACGTATTTACTTCCAAATACGAAAACAACCCAGTGAAATGCCTCGCAATAAACAGAGCTAATACACTCTCAGTACGAGTTCTCAATCGGAACTAAACTCTTTATCGCGCGGGACGCTTTTATAAACATCGAAAGAAATCTCTCAAATATTCCACAAGATTCCAAACACTTCTAGAAAATAGTAGACCGTTATCAAATTTTATCAATAAACAAAAAAGAAATAGGGGGTCGTATACTTTAGCCGAATGTATAGGGGTTGTATACTCATTACGGGAAACTATTTACAGGTTACGTTACTACAATAATTACTATTTACAGGATTCGTAACATTGCCCCCTTCCTAAGGACTGCACGTCCCGGGCAGTACAATCCCCAGAAAGGGTGCCAAACTTCTATCACAAGTTCACAAATACACACATTAAATAATAACCAATAATGCATAGGAAACACAATAATAACAAGAAATATTACTAAACATCAAAAGCAAAAAATTTATCTACAACTTTTATGTTATCAACCATGGTTGTTTACGTAATACTCATGAACTATGGCCATAGTATGGGGCTGACCGATCATAATGTACAACCCTAGGTTTTGCGTTAGGTGATTTTTGGATCCTCACTAAGACGTCATTCAGTCGGTTAAGGACTTTGTAGGGTCCATCCCAATGCGACTGCAATTTGGGTGAAAGACCTTTCCATCGGATGGGATTCCATAACCAAACCTTGTCGCCTTCGTTGAATTCATGTCCATTAGACCTTGTGTCGTATCGGGTCTTCATCTTCTCCGCCGCGATGTTGATTCGCTCTCGTGCGAAGTTATGAACGTCTTCCAACCGGGCCTGGAGATCCTGGATGTACTCCTCAGGCGATGAAGGCGCATCCGGAGGACGACCGAAGATGAGATCACAAGGTAGCCGAAGCTCTCGTCCAAAGAGCATCTGAGATGGGGCAAATCCGGTAGTCTCGTGGACAGCACTGCGGAAGGCCAGCAGGAACAAAGGTGGCTTCTTGTCCCAATCCTGTTGATTTCTGGATACCATAATCGAGAGATTATTCAGGATTGTGCGGTTAAATCTCTCCACCATGCCGTCCGATTGTGGGTGTAGTGGTGTTGTCCTAGTTTTCTCAATTCCGAAAATTTGACATAGGCCCGTAAACACTGCAGAGATGAAATTCCTCCCTTGATCGGAATGGATCTGCAAAGGTGTTCCATATCTCGAGATCCAATGCTGGACTAGAGTCTCTGCTACGGTGGTAGCTTCTTGATCTGGAATGGGATATGCTTCTGGCCATTTGGTGAGGTAGTCGATGGAAACAAGAATGTATTTGTTCCCATCAGCAGTTCTTGGTAGAGGACCCAGGATGTCGATCCCAATTCGTTTGAAAGGAGCTCCAACGTTGTACAGATGTAGCTTCCCTCTGCTTCTTTTCTTCGGTCCTTTACGAGCAGCACAGGCGTCACAAGAATGGCACCACTTCTCCACGTCATCCTTCGCCTTGCTCCAGAAGAAGCGCTCCCGAACTTTATTGAGGGTTTTCAAGACACCAAAATGTCCTCCAGTCGCACTACTATGTATTTATTTCAGAACATCTGAAATCCTTGATCGGGGAAGTAGTAACTGCCACCTAGATGTTTTGCCGTCATCAGATTCCCATTTTCGGTACAGTACGCCGTTCCGTAAATGGAGTGAGTTCCATAAAGCCCAGTATCTTTTTGTTGCAGGACTGAAGATGGAAACGTCCTGCCAGCTACGTCGCCGACTGTCACTTTCCATGAACTCCAAAATTGGTTTTATGTCGTGGTCTTCAAGTTGATCTTTTCGAACCTGGTCGTCACTCCATGGATCAGGTTCTGATGATGTTGGAGTCACTGTCACCTGATAGGCAGTAGGGCTAGTCGTTCCATACTGTTTCTCGATTCGGGAACAATAATTGCATTTCTCAGGACAGGGTCTCCTTGATAAAGGGTCTGCATTACCGTGAGACAACCCTTTTCGGTGCTTGATCTCCATGTCATTCCTGGAGCCGCTGTATCCACCTGGCTATCTGGCCTTCTGGATTCTTGAAGTTCAAAAGCCAAGTTAACGAGGCATGATCTGTCCGAAGCAGAAATTTTCGGCCGTAGAGGTAATGACGGAAGTGTTCTACAGCTTTCACTATGGCCAGTAACTCCTTTCTGGTGATGCAGTAATTTCGCTCCGACTTTGATAAGCATTTGCTCCAGTAAGCGATGACATGTTCATTGCCGTCAATTTCTTGTTCTAAAACAGCTCCGATGCCCTCATTGCTCGCATCAGTGTCCAGGATGAAAGATTTTTCAGGCTGAGGATAGGCGTTGATGTTAAAGTCTCCTTCAGTCGTAGAAATGAATCTTCGCATTCTTTGGACCATTCAAACTTTTGCTTGCTCTCTGTCAGCTTATGCAAAGGTCGTGCAATGTTGGAAAAACCCTTTACAAACTTCCTGTAGTACGTGCAGAGCCCCAGGAAACTTCGCAGCTGATGGATGTTTTCGAGACGACTCCAACTCTTGACCGCAGATACCTTTTCTGGATCGGTTTGTACACCTTCAGAAGAGATGATGTGACCAAGGTAGTTCACTTCCCGGCGGAACAAAGTACATTTGGACGATCTTAACTTCAGATTGTCTTCCTTAAGCTTTTGCAGCACCTTTCTAAGATTTGCCAGATGTTCTTCGAAACTGCGTCCCACGATGATGATATTGTCTAAGTAGACCAGACAGGATTCGTAGGAAAGTCCTCTTAACACTGTCTCCATAAGATGCTCGAACGTAGCTGGTGCATTGCAGAGGCCCAAGGGCATCACTTTAAACTGCCATAAACCTTGTCCAGTTGTAAACGCTGTCTTCTCTCGGTCATCAGGGTGTATCTGAACCTGCCAGTAGCCGCTCTTCAAGTCCAGGGTCGAAAACCACTTGTGTCCGGAAAGAGTATCCAAGGTGTCGTCTATCCGTGGAAGAGGGTAACTGTCTTGGTGATTTCATTCAGCCTTCGGTAATCGACACAAAATCTGGTGGAAGTTTCTTTCATCAAAATCTTTCTTTCGGACCAAGACGATGGGAGAGGCCCAAGGACTGGATGAGGGTTCGATTACATCATTCTCCTTCATCTCTTTCACCGCCTAATTCACTGTTAACGTAACCATACGCCTTTAACCACGAGGTTCGTTAACTCGACGTTGAGATTTTAACCACGAGGTGAAATATTCGGTATTCACCGGTCACGCACCGGCGAAAAAGGCCCCGGAGTTTCCTAACTTCATGGTTTCTCAACTTTGCCAGCACACTACGCATCCTATTGGTCAATAATGATCACATGATTTTCTACGTTGTTTGTTTACATTTTGAACGACCGTTCGCTGTTGCTGTTTCATTCCGTGCTGCGTTGCAAAGTAAAGCGAGGAAGATAGCATTTGCTCTCTTTGATTTGAAAAAAATAATTGAACACAGTTCATTACCAAACAAAACAAGTAATATAATTTAAAGTTTTTCTAAAAAGTCAGAGGAGTAAGTACAAACGCGGAGTTAAATTTGAGTAGCCAATTGTGTAAATTCAAGTGTAAACAAATGTATTACTTTTGCTATTATTTCTTTGAATCTACGCATACACAATTACGTATGTAATTTAAACTTATTATAAAGCTTCGGAGATAGATAATTTTAATCTGCTTATCTCTTTTCTTAAAGAAATTAAATTTTTAGTGACAAATCATTTTATTCCAATAAAAGAAATGTTATATCTGATTAAAAATATTATTTTAAACCTCTTTCATACCAGGATATCTCTAGTAATAATAATTTCAGATAAAACAAGTTCAATATAGATACATTATACAAATTTTTGAGAATTTTTTTAAAAAAATTCATTATACCTTTTCTGAGAAATTTAAATTTAAAAATTTAAATTTCATTTTTCAAAAATTAAAAATTTTCTGAAATTAGTCATGTTGCATATCCAATTAAACAGCAACTAATGTACTTTAAAACGCTTTTTACCAAATCTTTCTATCTATATTTGGTGCTAAGTTATCGTCCATTTTATGTTCAAACATCCATGAAAAAAAGAGGGTTTTTCGAAAAATCAAAGTGTCATAAATAAAAAAATAATAGAGATAAAAATCTAAAAATTTGGACTTTTGATTACCTCGAAGGGTACCATCGATGAGCCAAATTTCAAAGAAATACAAAAGGGTGAAGGAAAAAATTTCCCAAATTTTGGATCACTTGACATGGAATGACCCTATAGTGCTGAAGAGGTTTTTCTTTGCTCTTTCTCACGTACTTGGATTTAAATCCCTGAATCATAAAATCTGTTTTGTCTGAAAAAAAAACTTCTTAGTCTATGTTTTGTATTTCAATACTCATTTTAACCTTTTTTTCTTTATAAGAGACGTGAGAAGCTGTTTCTTGTACGGTTAACATCCTCTCCGCCAGTGTTCTAACAGCCTGTACCGCACTGTTGAAGGTGCAATATTGACACCAGCTCCCGCCGTGGCCCTGGAAAGTTGTTCAAGGATTTATAACACTCATTCAATATAAAATTTTGTCTTCACGAGTCGAAGTTTATCCCTTTTGGTTGCATTTTCTAGTGCAATTGACTCGAGCATTTCCTGTTGTCTGAAACTGCTTTCATATCCTCTCGACACTTTTTGTACTCACTCCGCAGATTTTACCTATTTCTTCTAACGTCATTTCAGTGTTTTCTAAGCGCAATCTATTTATCACTAACTTTCTAAGCTGATATCCATGAGGCTAAAAATTACCCCCACAACTAGCAAGATACCAACATCGCGGAATACCTACCTCTTGGGCGGAAGAATTTCAAGATCTGCTACTTACCAGGTAAATAGGAACACCTACTACTTTGATAATAACTGCAATTTGAACTCGGCTGATTTGGAGTACTTCTTCAAATAAACTTACACATGATAAAAAGAAAAAAAGTGATGTTTCAATTAAATGCCACAATACTGTAATTGCGTGTCTCACAATTTTTACAATGACTTTACTTTCAAACATAATCAAAATAAAATAGAAAATAATAAGACTTTTTAAGTTTCGGACAAGGCTGTGGAGTTGGAGGTTAAAAATTCCAAGAGTTGAAGTTGCATTCTCCCTCAAAAGCCTGCAACTCTGGCAGTACTAGTGGAGTCGAATTGATTTCGAAGAAAAAAAGTCAGAGTCTAATGCTCTTCTGTCATTTTCCCTCCAATTCTACAGCTGTGGTTTTTGACGCACTTGAATTAAGTTTTATACTAATTCACTACATTAATTTTTATAAAAGGAAACCATTATTTCTGTTTTCTTTTTTATACGGCATTGCACTGAATGTAAAACAAGAATAAAGCATGCTTTCAAGTGCAAATGAATTTTTTAAAAAAATATTTTACTTACTTTCACTATTAAAAGTACAAAAAAATTTTTATGCTATACTGAAAGTTTACTTTCATGACAATATTTATAAATTAAAAAAAACTTTTATATTTAATTCACTATTTCAATGAATATATAAAGCATAAAGAGCAATAGTGTACAGTTTTAAAAATAATTTATTCTGAAATGTTGAAATCTGTTACACAATATCTTTCACATTTGAACACATTGAAACATCAAATAACAAGTAAAGATATATCTAATGTTTTGACAAACGATTGTCATCAATGACTTTTTATTCAGTTCATTGATAATTGATTTTTGTTTGATTTATTTTAATCACTTTAGTCAAACCATGATTTTAATTTAAGATGTTTTAAATCAATTCAAATGCTAAGCAACATAAGTTACATTAAAATAATGAAGAACCCATTAAACTTGGACACCTTATTGTTGAGTTAATGACATCAGAGCATAATTTATAGTTAGTAATTATAATTTTAACTGACAATCATTTTTTTTTTTTTTTTTGTGTGTGTGTGTTTCATGTATAAAATAACTAATAATATAAAACAAGTTACAGAGGCAAGTAAAATTTATTTCAGCTAATTGAGTACATAATCAGGATTTAATCTTTTAAAAACAAGTACAAAGTAATACAATTGAAAACCAATCAAGATAAATTTCAACTTCCTTTTGACAGAGACACCAGTTATATGATTCCTGAGATAGATTGCAGCAAGTTGTAAATTTCAGTATCCAGAGTCAATTCGGAATCAACTGGAAAACAAATTAAGTCAAAATGCTGATAAAAATAATTTTTTGAATTAAAAAAAAAACGAATCAGTTGTACCACAACTCTAACACACACTGGCAACAGTAGCAGCACATTTAAAATTCTACACTATACCCAAAACATTAATAGGTTGTGTTAACATTATTTGCTGCTTTTTGTATATATTTGAAATTAGAAAATCTTCCAAGAAACTTTGAAATTTTAAAGAACTGCCACTATCTGTAATATAGTTTTTGCCCTCATGTACAAGAACATTAAATTTAAGTCGTTGCCACTTTTGCACAAAATACAATTGTGTTTAACGAAGGGGCTTTAGGCAGTGCCATACGGAGTAGCACTTAGACCAAACAAGGAGTACTTTCAACCATTGCTATTCCGCTAAGTAGTATTTATCAATAGAGCTAAACAAAAATTCACTGACATACACGAGAAGGATTTTGAACTTATTGAAATATCAGTTTGGGATTTCAAGCATATACTTGTAATTTGTAAAATAACAGATAAAAAGGTCAAAACCAACACCCGACAAAAGTGGATGTCTTTATTTTTTTCAATCCATAAGCTCATTTCTCTTGCATTGAAAAAGGCGTTTCTTGTAACGCCGAAACCTGTGACTGCAGCAACCTGCAGTTTGCTTTTTGATGATGCTATTTCCTATTCTACTTCTTATGCACAAAGGTATTTATTTAATGTATAGTAGTTTATTTTATTAAATTCAGTTTAAAATTAAATGAGGGACAGCAAAGTCATTTTAAGACCAAATTTTACACAGTCAAAGTAGTTTACAGTGTTATGCTTGAATACTAACCTACTGGTGAAAATAGAAGAGACTCCTGGCATGATTTTGCGAACAGGGCTGTCTGAAAAGGGGACAAGGGATGCAATTGCCCCAGGTGACAAGATAAAAGAGAGCCCCATTAATTGAACCTTTTGCCACGTAGTACTTGAAGGGGTTTTTTTTCCCTCCAATATAATTCCTTTTTAAAAATAGTTTCTGAAATGCTATGATATAGATTTATTCAGGCCTGGATCTACAAATTTTGGACCCCCTGGCAACAAAATCTCTAAAGCCCCTCCACAGAAACGAGCAGTGTGCATTTGCAACGTTAATAAGTCTGAGTGAGCTACTTTTTTTTTTCAATTTCGTGGGTCGTCAGACCCCTTAAGGACATACCCTCTCCCCCCCCCCCCTGTCGAGTCTGCGGGCACGCAGATCCGGGCCTTATTTAATATTTGTCTTTTATGTCACATATGATCTGATGAATTCAGAATACATGTTCAATTAAGCAATAATTATTTTTAAAAAATGTTCAGAACTTGACTTATCTTTGTGTGAGGGGGGAGGGCAAAAGATGAGTGCTATCTCTTCGGATGGCGTTGATGTGGCAGGGGCCATACAGAGATTATAGCATAGCATACGCTGACATTCATACAATGTAGAAATTAAGGGCGTTTTCAAAATTACTTTACATTCAACTAGTGTGGAACCAAGCTGCACTCAGGGCGAGTACGTACTTGGTCAAATACAGAGTATCTTAAAAAAAATAATAATAACCATTGACATAAATGTGAAGCATGTTACACTTATTGGAACATTAAAATCAATTTTGCACACATAGTGATATTTTTGAATTTGAAATTTAACTAAGTACCCCTCACAGATTTTAAGAAAAAAATTACAATTGTATTTTTTACAAAAAATAAAGCTCAAAGTCTCTCTGTCAGGATGTCTGGATCTCTGTGACGCGCATAGCAGCTGGACCATTTAGCCGATTTTCATGAAATTTGGCAAAGTTAGTGTGTAGCATGGGAGTATGCACCTCAAAGCGATTTTTCAAAAATTTGATTTTGTTCTTTTTCTATATCAATTTTAAGAACATTTTCCGGAACAAAATTACCATAAGATGGATGAGTAAATTACAAAATTGTCATGACGTGGAATGGGAGAGCGAATGAACATAGCCAACTGGCGAGAAATTCATCATCCATTATTTGTAAATATACAGGGAACCAAATGACCTTTTAATTTTCTACTACGGACAAAGCCGTGCGGGTACCACTAGTTTTAAAATATAGACAAAAAACTGAATTAAATGAGATGAAATTTCAACTAATTTAGGAATTTATTATAGCTTTTTTAAATATTAGAAATTTGCACATATAAAATATTTGTAGAGTAATAATAATAAAAAAAACTTTTGAGTGCCATATTTTTTAACTTTCCCACGTTTAAAAAGAATGGTGGAAGTGACATATGCATATTAAAATTTTACTTTGCTTTACATGTTCAGTTTTCTTAATTTTCATATACAGTACAGTCATATTTTAAGAGTCAAACAGTAGTAAATGATTGCAAACTGAAAATTTAAAAAAAAATCCGTGAAATATTTCAAAACTACTCGGGATAAGCAGGAAACATAGTTTAAATTTGACCGAGTATACCAGAAATTGACCAAGCAGTACCGAGTACATACAGATTACTTGGTAGATATTATATGTCACACTACTTTCCAACTCAGTCACCAAATGTCAAAGTTATGGGGACTGTAGAAAATGAAGAACAAGCAAAACAGCTGCAAGAGGATCTAGATCATATTACGGAGTGGGCTGATAAATGGGTTATGGCTGTTAATGTTGGGAAATGTCAAGTGCTACATTTAGGGCATGGAAATAAGTGTACAAGTTATTATTTGTAAGGTGCAGTCATTAGTCAGGCAGACAAAGTTACTGATCTGGGGATCTTAATAAGTCAGGATTTAAAGTTTAGCCAACAATGCAGCATTGCTAGCAACAAAGCCAATGAGATGCTTGGGTTTATCAATAGATCTATTTCAAATAAATCTAAAGAAGTTCTTCTGCCCTTATATAGAAGTTTGGTAAGACCTCATTTGGAGTATGCTGTTCAGTTTTGGTCTCCTTATCTTAAGAAAGACATTATTGTATTGGAAAGGGTTCAAAGGCGAACTACAAGGCTAATAAATGGACTTTCTCATTTAGACTCCGATTCCAGGCTTAGAAGGCTAAAAATGTATAGTCTTGAGCAAAGAAGAGACCGAGGGGACATGATTCAGTTGTTTAAATTTATTAAAATGAAAGATGTTACGGGGCTGAAGTTTAGCACTGAAAACAGGACAAGGGGTCATTGTTTTAAGCTATTTAAATCTCAGGCTAACATGGATGTTAGGAAAAATTATTTTAGCAGGGTAGTGGAACCTTGGAACAGTTTACCGGAAGAGGTGGTAATGAGCAAGGGAGTAGATAGTTTTAAGAGAGCCATTGATCTTCATTGGGAATTGTAAAGGACTAGGACCAGTCTAGCTGGGCCCAGAGCCTGTTGCTGGTCGTCACTTTTGTATTTGTATTTTAAATGTTTTAAATGTGCAATTATTAATATTGAGATTTATATGTCATACCACAACTCTGGAATTACTATTTTTCTGTTCACTGACATATCATTACTCGTAAAGCTGAAATATTTTGAATAAACTACGGAATAGGAATGGAAAGTGATGAAGTTGCATCTTTTAAAGCGCAAAAAACGACCGATCAAATCCAAAATGGAAATTTATGAACGAATACTATTGACATATACAGTACAGAACAGCAATAACATAAATAAAAACTTTCATTTATAGGAAATAAAAATATCTTACCTTCAAGCGAAGATCGCCTCGAACCGCCATTGCTTCTAATGTTTACTTGTAATGCGCATGCTCAGAAGGCAAACCAAGCCTTTAACCTTGCTCCGGAGCTTGGTTAGGTTTTTCAACCACGCAAGGTTTCGGAAACCTGTCAGCGCGTAGTTGAAGTTGACGGTGAATACGAAATCGGCGGTAAGTCCGGGTTAAGGACCGGTTTCGGGCTTAACCATTTAACCGCCGAACTATTGACAGAAGATCAAATTTGAGTAATTTTTTGAAATTATGTCTATTTATGTCTAGTAAATACAGAAATAAAATAAAATTTCCAGAAAAAAAAATTTTTACTATGTTTTTCAGTGTGTTCCATTTTTGGAACATTGGCGCTTTGCATGAAGTTTTTTTTTTTTCAGAGAAATTTTTTAAACTAAGAGGTTTTTAATGCGGTTTTTATCTTAGCATACTTTATTACGGAAAAAATAATGTTTTAAATTGCATTTATGTACATACCAGAGTTCAGAAAATCTAATACAGAAATATCTAATGCCCATGATATGAAAGGAAGCATTGCTGGTGAAGTCGTTTGTCGCAATGGAAACATTTCTTAATCGTATTTTTTTTTTTGCACACCGCACAACATCCTTGGGATGCAGATACAATATAATGTCCGTCAGCCATTCTTGATTGTTTATGTAAACGACAACGAGGCCTTGGATGACTTTCCACTCGTACTTTTCTTCTTAGGAGGTGAGTTGTTATTTCTCTTCGGAACTCTAAATGCTTCATCTTGACTTCGTGTAACTCACAATGAAGTAACCAACTAGCTGCAACTGAAATATTCAGAGCATTACTAAAAAGATTCCACCACCATTTTTTACTCCTCAAATGAGGTCTGTAGCTCCTTAAAAGTTTATCCAAGACGTCCACCTCCCCCCCCCCCATTCCTTCATTGTATCTCTTGATAAGATGAGGTTGTGGCACATCTATCTTGCATTTCTGCGCCTTTGAGTAACGTTTTACAGATGCAAGTGGCTCATGTGTATAACAATTAGATGCTACTGTAACCACTGCATTATCATTCCAGCTGCACATGTACATTGATCCATCAGATCGATAGCCAAAATTTCCTCGCTCTTCTTTAGAAAGAGCTTTTTTGGATTTTAGTGGACAGTGGCCAGTTCGGTTTTCACGAATTGTTCCTGTTGCTCGTACACTTTTCTTTGATAGCTGAGAAATTAAGTCATATGATGTAAAAAAGTTATCAAAGTATACTTCATGCTTAGACGTGTCAGTCAAAACTGATAATAGATTATTTACAACTCTGGATCCTAATTGCACATCAGGGGATCCTTCTTTTTTGCCTGAATAAATCTCCATGGAATATGGGTATCCACTTGAAGAGCACAGCATCCAAATTTTGAAGCCGAATCTTATTGGTTTTCCTCTAATAAACATTTTACATTAATGCCGACCGTAGTAGGAAACCATAGATTCATCAATGCTCAATTTTTCATGAAATACACCAAATTGTTGAAGGTTTTTACACAATTCTTCGTAAATAGGGTATACTTTTCCAAGTTTGTCATTTTGTTTTAATTCATGGTTGTCCATCAAATGAAAGTTGTTTTTTATTTTACGAAAACGATTTCGAGGCATAATTGTTGGTACAATTGGCACAGATGTATCTTCTGCACTGCTCCAATACATATCTTCAGAAGGAATGGAATGGTACCCACTCAATAGCAGCAAACCAAAAAATTGTAGGATTTCATTTCTGTCAACATCTATTGATTCTCCTTTTTGCAATGCATACAAGTTTGTCATATTTGCTAAGTGTTCAACATACTGCAAAGGTAAAATTTTAAAAAATAAATCAATTGGAGATAAATCCACTATATTTGGAAATGCTTGTCGAAGCGGTTCAATACTTTCTGACGAAATCAGTTTCTGAAAATTAACTTTCTTCTCCCAAGTTAAATCCATTTTCATTCTTTTTCTACTTTTATTTCCTGATAATTCCAACTTTTCCTTTTTTCCGTTTTCATTCGCTTTTTACTTTTATTATCTAATGATTTCAGACTTTGTTTTTCCTCCGATTTTTTTGTTAAATTTTCAGGAGAGTTGGCGGAAAAAATGTCCACCTGTCCACATACATCAATTGGTGTAATAGGTTGTAACTCGTCTTCTAGAATGTCTTCTTCCTCAGTGATATCAGAGTGATATTGCCTGGTTTATCAGGGGACAATGCAGCTGTCCGAGCAGGTGTGGATTCGGAGCCATATAGTCCGTCAAACAGTAGACTTATTATTTTCTTTATCCTTTCAAAATATAAACTTACTTGGTTTTGCAACATCTACATCAGAGTACATTCAAAATGAGAAGAAAAAGAAACATATATTACGATAAATGAAATTTCCCCTTTGAAGTCGAATGATTTACTTCTTGTAAATTTGACTCCCTAAAAGCGCCAATGTTCCAAAATTGGAACATGCTAGTTTGAAGGGGTACACCTTTTGAAAATATCATTGTACATTTCTACAAGCATTTTAAAAACATACATTGAAGTATTTTTCACAACTATAATAAATATCATTACATTTTCTGAAAAAGCCAATTTTTGGTAAATTTTATAAGAAAAAGTTGCAAAAAGCTAGAAAAACACTCATCTTTGAAAAATCGCAATAAATAATTGAAAATATATAAACAATCAAACAGGAAATCAAAAAATACTTTGAAATAAGACTTAACTGTGTTAAAAAAAACTTGTTTATTTTAACGTTATTTCTTGGGAAAATTTTCAGTTAAATATGATGTTCCATTTTTGGAACATTGGCGGGTAAACGGTCCGCGAGGTTTAGGTGGCCTCAGGTTAATGGTGAATTAGGCGGTCAGGAGGGTCTCAACCTCTTCCTTCTTGGCGAACGGTAGTCGTCTTGGATGCTGTTTAATAGGGGGGTGTTCTCCAGTGTAGATACTATGCTGCGTTAAATTTGTACGGCCAACATCCTCCGATGTAGATGAAAACAGATGCTTGACGTCATCCAACAATTGTTCCGCAACAGTTCTTTGATCTTTCGATAAGGGTGCACTCCCAATTAACTTCGATATCAAGGACTCAGAAGACACAGTCTCGGGGGGAATTGATTCTTCTAATGATGCAGTTTACTGGAGTACAAGTTGCTAACACTTCACCTTTCCAGATATTCCTTGGCCTTTCACTCACGTTGGCGACTCTCACAGGGATTACATCCTTAGAAAGGTCCACAAGCGTAGATGCTACCAGCACTCCTTTTAGGTTATTGTTTAGGTTAGGGTATTCAATGAGTCCAAATCAAAAACTATTGCTTTCTTCAATAGAGCCAGGTATTAATGATTCTGACCTTGAGGGAATCGATAAATCTGTTAGGGCTATTATTTGATGAGCGGATTTTACATCATTTTCAACGTTGAAGATGGCTATGTCTTCTCTCATCGAGTGCAGTTCATTAGTCTTGAAGTCAAGGGTGAAGTCGTATTTCTTTAAAAAGTCCAATCCGAGAATGAAGGGGTCCGTGATATCAGCAACGAATGCCGTATGATGGTAGGTGGCATTCCCAACACTATCTCCTAGTCCACTTTACCCTCAATCTCAATTTCGTCACCTGTCACAGTCTGGAGACTTACGCGTGACGATGTCCACAATAGTTTCAATCCAAATTCACGAGCCACATCTGTCCTAACGATTGTCACATTGGCTCCAGTGCCGACAATCAGTTTGCAAGGATTCCCATTTACATGTGCGTAAATGAAAAGTCCATCACTGCCACTACTAGTAGAGGAAATCTGCAGAGCTCTGGTGGAGGTGATTTCTTTCCCTCGCGTAGCTTGGCAAGCTGGACAACTCCTTCGCAGGTGCCCTTCACTACCGCATTTCCAGCACTTCTGCTCTTGTTTCTTTTGGGCTGTTATGCTGCTCGGATGTCTTGCCAAGTCACTGATTTGTCTCTCAAGTTCAGCGAGGTGGGACGACCTGGAATCAGACTCATCAGCTTCCTGAGTCCGGATTAGATGGCGATCCACACGGGTTGCTTCTTGGGCGGCCTTGTATCTCATCGCATACACACTTGTATCTACTCGCATCCTTTTGAGGGTTCTTGCAATTTCTCTGATTTGTTTATCAAGTTCAGCAAACCATGACAACACCGGATCAGGCTCATCAGTTTTCACGCCGCGGATTGAATGGCGATCCTTGCGGGTTGCTTGCTGGATAGCCTCCAACTTCATCGCATACACAACAGCAGAATTCAGGTCTTTGACATCCGCCATCCATAGAGCTTTCTGGATTTCCGGATCTCGAACCCCGTCGATGTAGTTGTTGAGTGCCAGGTTGTCTCGAACATCCGCAGGGCAGTCGCAAAAAGCAAGATGAGACAGTCTCTTGATGTCCGCTGCAAGCTCTTGCAGGGTTTCCCTGTTTTTCTGGAAACGGGACTTCAACTGGAGTCGGCTGATATCTTTCTGGCACTTCTCACCGAAGCGAAGCTCCAACACAGATGTGAGGGCGGCGAAATCCAGGCGCTTGCCTTCCGGAAGAGTCTGAATTGTTGGCATAATTAAAGTTAAGTTTAAAAATCCAAAGTTTAAGAGATTTAAACTGAGCTAACATTAACTGGCCGTGTAATGTCAAGTTGGAGACAAGCAAAAAACATATTTCGGAAAAATACATTTATTAAATATGACTAGAATTATAATACAATATCCCCATAAAATAACACCCCCAAAATATCACAACAAAAGTGATTCCAATAAGTAAAAGAAAAATGTCACCAATCAGTCGATGAAGTCAGTGGCCTGTCCGAAGGATTGACAACCAGGAGCACAGAAAGTCTTCCGGAACACACTTCAGGAACGCCCTTAACAGGAAGGCAACGTCAGACTGTTCGGAGATCGGTGAACATCTCAGGTAGAATTTTAGGAACTCACTTCCCCGGCAATATCAATTGGCCGGACACAACACAAGTGTTTCTTCACCTGGACTCATTCTAATTCCAGGACTTGGAAAATTTCAATACTTGAAAAGCAAGGTGAATATTCATCACCATTCACACACCACTAAAAAACCCCGCTAGCACCGCGGAAAAAAACCCCCCACACGTGAGCTGAACTAGGCTTCACGATCAAAACAAAACTGGGGATCGTTGAAAAGTGAAGAGAGAGAGTGCTGCCACTCGCCTCAATATATATGTTTCATCAGCCAATGAGATTCCATGCCTCGATGACGTCACCACACTAACTTCTACTTCCACCATCACTCATTTGTTTATTCCACTGCCGCGAATATTCGTACTCCTCTCTATAGCACGTGCAGTCAACAAGTGGAATTAATTCGAATCAATCAGGTGACAACTCAACTTTTTCTGAATCGACACATCGAGACATGCAATCTTCAATGGTTTTAGTAAACAGTCGCCATTAATTATGGCGTGGGGGAACTGTCGATTGAAGTGTTAGCACCAACTAGTTGAATTCTACTTTTACCAGACTGGGCTTAAAGTAGGTAACAATTAACTTTAAAATATTTTCATTAATTTATCGGCTGTGGACCGAGAATAAAAATAAAATATTTTATGCCAACATGAAGAATGTCCGCTGCGTCACCTCTCAGGGATGCTGCACTATCATGAACTGAGTTTTGTAAACCTGCCACGAAGTTTCCCATCAAATGTGGCAAGTTTAATGGACGGTCGAGCAACCGATGTGGGAGCGCCAAACTGTACAGAGCTGCTTTCTCGGTCACACAGCACGATACACTTCAAAATGACATGAAAACTGACATATTTCAAACAACGATTTTTAAAAATTTTTAAACACTTTTGAGAAACATTGAAAAATTTACACATTTGAATGTTAAACTTTTACAATTTCATAATTACCAAAAATGAGTTTGCACATTTTTTTCAATGTACCCCGAGTCAGAGGCTTGGTAAACGTACCCGCAGGATTTTCTGCGCTTTTCACATATTTTAATTCAAATGTATTCTCCTCTACTAAATTTCTCAAAAAATGATACCTGACATCAATATGCTTTGTTCTGGAATTTTCTATAGGGGAATTTGAAAATTCTATTGCAGCTATATTGTCACAATTAATCACAGACCCGTTAAATTTATATCCAGCTATTTCAAAATGTGATGTTTCTTCTAAAATTCTTTTTAACCACACGACTTCTTTTGCTGCTTCTGTTAAAGAGATATACTCAGCTTCCATGGTAGACAATGAAACACACTTTTGTTTAAATGTTCGCCAGATAATAGGTACTCTGTCAATGTAAATAATAATTCCCCCCATTGAAATCCTATCGTCCCTATTAGCAGCATAGTCTGAGTCAGAAAAACCATTGATTTTAATTTCATTTATTGCAGATAGACTTAATTTATAATAATTTGTATATTTTAAATAACCTAAAAGTCTTAATAAACACTGCCAATGTTTTTTACCCGGATTTGCTTGAAATTTAGATAATAGATTAACTGTATAGGCAATATCCAGTCTAGTTTTCCCTGCTATATAGGACAAATGTCCCAATAAATTGCGATAAGGTACTTTCTCCGTTTCTTTTATTTCTTGGTCCATTTTTGGACAATCACCTAAAGACAAAATTGTACCTTTCGCTATTGGGAGGGTCGAGTATGGGTATTGATTGTGATGTTCCGGATATCCGTATCCGTTACTTTTTTGACGGATCTTAAACGGATCTTTTCTATTCTAAAATTTTTCCAATATTTGAATAAAAGACTCTTAAATTCCGTTTAAATTAGGTTTTATTCATTAAATTATAAGGTATCATTTCAGAAGCCAACGGCCCTCTGAGACATGTTTTTTTTTTAATTTTTAGTTTAATATTAGTTTTTATTATTGGTATGGGGTTTCTGTTTTTCTTCGTTTTGGTTTTTCGCGGCATCCTTCAAAAAAAGTGACACAAAAGTCTCTATTTACTGTTTGTAAAGGTTCTGTTATTCCGTCGGTCGGAGTAATTTGGTTGGAATGGGTCAGCGCTGCATTTATGCTGAACTAAAATGCAAAAAATTATTTCTAGCCTATCCAGTAGCAGCTTTACATTCTTGTTCCTGTATCCTACATCTACCGAGCAAGCTAGAAATAATTTTTCACATTCCATCTAAGCATTAATGCTGCTCTGACCCGTTCCTTCCAACTCTCCATCAATTTTAACGGCGATTTCTTCAAAGAGTTAATCATAGTCTTTATTATATTTTCGCCGTAGATGACATTTTTTGAAGAAACAGTGTTATTATAGTGACGGGAATACCTTCCGTAATAAATTTTATCCTTGGATAGTTGAATTGGGGAAAAAACATTTTGAGATCCGTATCCGCGGATCTTGACACTAATGATCCGTATCCGGATCCGCGGATCTACTTTTTTAACGATCCGGCACATCACTAGTATTGATACTTTTTAAAATTTTCACAAACTATCTTAATGTAAGAATTTTGGTGTATAAAAATCCCCCCATTTATTTCTTCAAATTCTACCCCCAATAATTTTTTTAGTTCTCCCTAATTCTTTAATATCATAATGTTTAGATAAATCCTGAGTTGTTTCCTGAATTATAATTTCACTTTTTCCAAAAATTATTATATCGTCTACATACATCAATAAAAATACATTTCTGTTTCTTGTATAAACACAGTTACTACATTTGAATTTCACAAAATTTAGACCTTGGAGAACCCTATCAATTTCCAGGTACCAATTTCTCGCCGATTGATGGAGACCATATAGCGATTTCTTTAGACGACATACCCAGTCTTCTTTTCCCGGGATTACAAAACCCTGTGGTTGTCGCATATAGATTTCTTTATGCAAATCAGCATAAAGATACAGTAAAACCTGTAAAGTTGACCACCTGTCTATGTTGACCGCTTTTGTCAGGAACGGAATTAGTCCTATCTTGTATAATGAAGGAAAACCTCTGTAACTTGACCACCTTTCTATCTTGACCACCTGTCTATCTTGACCACTAATGTACCCAAAATTTGGTTTGGAGTATTGTAAAAAACCCTTTGTAAGTTGACCACTTGGTTTATTTTTTTAAAACTTAATTTAGCAAATTATTTTATTTTATTATTTTTTTTATAGCTTTCCAAGAATATTTTTGATGCCAGATCAGCTTAAGAACACTTTTATTCTCCAAACTTGTTTTTCTTTTGTTGTTCTATTTGAGATTACCTTTTGTACTCTCTGTTCAATGGAAACATGTGTTAGTAGAAAAGTGCAAAGTATTTTTTTCCTGTTGCAATATTTTGTGGCAACACTGGAATTGTGCTAGAGTAAAAGTTACTTGCATTGCAGTATTTCTGGTGCAAGGGATTAAGAAATAGGATATTTTCATTTTCAACTGCCTTTTAGAACTATGAGAGTCCAGCTTGTTGCTCTTAGTGTTATAGTTTTACATAAAATGGCTTCAAAAAGGAAGTTGAACTTAAGATTAATAAAAAGTATGAAATATTAAAATTAATTGAAAAGGGAGAAATCCAGAGAAAATTAGCTGACACACATGGAATTTAAAAAACTAGTGTCTAATAAGTGCGCCAAACTTCAATAAAGAGTTATTTTGTTGAAAAGTAGATCATCATCGTTATAAATGTAATAAATGTATATAAAAAAATAAGCGAAAAATTTGTTATTTTTGATTAGCTATGAATTTTTAGGAACTATTAATATCAAATAACTTTTTATAAACAATGATTTTTTTTTTTTTTTTTTTTGATAAATTTACTGAAATTTTAAATTTACATGACACATTATACGTCATTCTGAGAAAATAACTTCTAAAAATATTTGAATAACATTTTAAATTATTGTTTCAAAGTAATGTTAAACAATGAAAGTGAGTTGAATGGAAAGAATAAATGTCAATTAGTCAAAAAATAAATACATGGTGCAAGAAATGACAAAAAAAAAAAATTACCCCCTTTATAAGTTGACCACCAAAGTACTGCACCGCAAGTGGTCAACTTACACAGGTTTCACTGTATGCGTTTTTTACGTCTAATTGGAAATGGCTCCAACCTAGAAATTTCACCAGAATTGAAAAAAACATTCTAATCAGGGAGAAATTGATAACTGGGGAGTAAACCTGAGAATACGATTCTCCTGCCACCTGTCTATTTCCCATCGCAACCAATCTGCTTTTAAACCTGGCAATTTCCCCCTTAGCATTCCTCTTCAAGTCATAGACCCACTTATTACCAAGTACTGGTTTACCAACTGGCTGGGGAACTAACTGCCACACCCCCCTTTCTTGAATCACTTTCATTTCTTCTGACATGGCTTCTTGCCAATGTTTTACTTCTGGGGTTTTTAAGCATTGATTATAGTTTTGGGGAATTAGCACTTCTGACAAATTTGCCTCTGGCTCGGGTTCCATTTGTTCATTAGGGGAATTAAAAATATCAAACAAAGGATTATAAGGTACATTTTTACTCTTGCAATCAAATAGTTCAGGATTGTAAACAATGTTATTCTCCTTACAATATTTTTCTACATCATTGGGTGACCTCAGCCTTGTTTTATTTCCCTTTTCATAATAGTAGATATCAGTACGGTCCCCTTTCTTTCTTTTCACTGCATCCCTTACCCATTCAATTTCCTCACAAGGGGTGGGAGCCTTTATTTCATCTGTTTCTTTATCCAAGAGAACTTCACTCATAGGTTTAATAAAAGAATAATCATCATCATTGTCTACATTCCCATTCAAATCTATTAAATTTTCCCTGAAGTCCACATTGATAGTTTCAAAAATTTTCTTTAGCTCTGGGTCCCAAATTCTGTACCCTTTTGCTTGGGTTGCGTAGCCCACCATTATGCCCTTCCTACTTCTTGAGTCAAATTTATTTAAATTTTGTTTTGGCATGCCTCTGTAAGCAATACATCCAAACCTCCGGAAATGCCTTACTGAAGGCTTGTTTCCCCAGAACTGCTCAAATGGGATTTTCCCCCTTTCTTTTAGAACTGTTCTATTCCTGACATAGTTAAAGCATAAGGCGGCTTCCGCCCAAAATTCTTCCTTTAGTCCAGAGTCTTTCAGCATTGCCCTAACCCCATTCATCAAGGTCAAATTGTACCTTTCTACTACTCCGTTCTGTTCGGGAGTATAAGGGTTGGTTCTCTCTATGCTGATGCCTTCTTTAATGAGATGGGTCTCAAAATTAGAATTTGTAAATTCCCCCCCCCCCCCCATTATCAGACCTTATGGCCAAAATTTTCTTGTTGAGGGCTCTCTCTACATGCCTCTGGTATCTAAGAAAATATCTAAAAGCTTCATCTTTTGACTTTAGAAAGTAAATAGTGGACTTCCTTGAAAAATCATCAATTATCGTAAAAATATATCTCCCCCCCCCTAGTGACTCCACCAGAAATGGCCCTGCTAGATCCATGAAAAGAAGCTCAAGTTGTCTTCTAGACCTTATCCCTGGGGTGGGCTTAAATGAACACCTTCTTTTCTTCGCAATAATACAAGGCTCACAGTCTGGCCGGTTTTTACCTTTTATATTAAGCCCTTTGACACAGTTCTTTTCAGTTTCCAAAATACTATCATAATTAATATGGCAAAACCGTTCATGCCACAACTCCAGGTCTAATCCTTTGACTTCGGTTACATTTACATTTGGTGGTAAGTCACTACTTTGATTACTTAAAAATGAGGTGGGTTTTACAAAATACAATTTATCAATTAAAATGCAGAAAAAAGTTTGATGCCATCATTGTTAAAAATGCATATTTTACCAGGATACCACCTTAAAGAAAAACCAAGACTGTCTATCCTGGATCCGGAAAGCAAATTTCGTCTAAGTGTTGGAGCATAATAGACCTCATTCAATGTGATGGTTACTAGCTTACCATCTGTCTTAATTTCGAAAACAATTTTCCCTACCCCCTCGACTTGACTATTTACATTGCCCACAGCTACCTCCATTTTTGTATTTTTAACAGGCCTCAATTCACTAAACAGGTCCCTATCGTTACAGAAATGTGCCGTGGCACCTGTATCCAGTAAAAATACTGGTATTTCTTCTTTCAAATTTGTGTTATTGGCCTGTACTCCTGATACTTTTCTGATGGTGCAAAACATTCCAGCCTTAGGGGTATTACTTTGTTTGGAAAAATTACGATTACCAACTGCTCCAACACCGAGCCGAAAGATGCCCCCTTTTGCCACATGTGAAGCAAACTCTTGTTTCAAATTTATTAACATTTTCAACTTTCCGCCCAGTCTGGGGTTTATTTTGAACAGAAAAAGCATTAACACCTGAACTACTATTTCCAAATTTTTCATTTCCTAAAAATTTTAATCTTCCCTCTTCTGCCAAAAGTTCATCCAAAACATTTGAAAAATTAAATTCATTTTCATCCCACCTATAAATATTTTGTACTATCCGCCTGAAATTTTGATCCGAACTACGTATTAGTTGAAATCCTTTTAATTTCTCATCCATTTTATAGCCATACTCCTCCAACTGTCGGAGCAAACACTTCAATCGAGCCGCAAGCATTCCAATAGTTTCTTTTTCATTAATTCTACTAGAAAAAACTCCTCCCACAATCCGGCAACACGGGCTAAAGACGGAGGTTCAAAATTCAACTTCAATGACGTCCATACAGCATATGGATCGTCTAAATCATCAATCAGTTGTTTTAACTCATCCTCTATGTTGAGGTAAATAATCGCCACTGCTTGGCCCCTCCGTTTCTTTATTTCTGCCGAAATACCTTCTTCTAATTTTGTTTGGGTTAACTCCCATAAATCTCTTTCTATCAGTACCATTTTCATATTTTTCGACCATGTTGCCCAATTGCAGGAGTTAAGTTTCTTAATGTTTCGATAGTCCCGTTCCATATTTCTGAAAAAAATTTTCAAATTTGTCTCCAACTAAAAAGACATTCGACCGAGCTCTGCTACCACTCTGTTGGCATAATTAAAGTTAAGTTTAAAAATCCAAAGTTTAAGAGATTTAAACTAAGCCAACATTAACTGGCCGTGTAATGTCAAGTTGGAGACAAGCAAAAAACATATTTCAGAAAAATACATTTATTAAATATGACTAGAATTATAATACAATATCCTCATAAAATAACACCCCCAAAATATCACAACAAAAGTGGTTCCAATAAGTAAAAGAAAAATGTCACCAATCAGTCGATGAAGTCAGTGGCCAGTCCGAAGGATTGACAACCAGGAGCACAGAAAGTCTTCCGGAACACACTTCAGGAAGGCAACGTTAGACAGTTCGGAGATCGGTGAACATCTCAGGTAGAATTTTAGGAACTCACTTCCCCGGCAATATCAATTGGCCGGACACAACACAAGTGTTTCTTCACCTGGACTCATTCTAATTCCAGGACTTGGAAAATTTCAATACTTTAAAAGCAAGGTGAATATTCATCACCATTCACACACCACTAAAAAACCCTGCTAGCACCGCGGAAAAAACCCCCCACACGTGAGCTGAACTAGGCTTCACGATCAAAACAAAACTGGGGATCGTTGAAAAGTGAAGAGAGAGAGAGTGCTGCCACTCGCCTCAATATATATGTTTCATCAGCCAATGAGATTCCATGCCTCGATGACGTCACCACACTAACTTCTACTTCCACCATCACTCATTTGTTTATTCCACTGCCGCGAATATTCGTACTCTCTATAGCACGTGCGGTCAACAAGTGGAATTAATTCGAATCAATCAGGTGACAACTCAACTTTTTCTGAATCGACACATCGAGACATGCAATCTTCAATGGTTTTAGTAAACAGTCGCCATTAATTATGGCGTGGGGGAACTGTCGATTGAAGTGTTAGCACCAACTAGTTGAATTCTACTTTTACCAGACTGGGCTTAAAGTAGGTAACAATTAACTTTAAAATATTTTCATTAATTTATCGGCTGTGGACCAAGAATAAAAATAAAATAATATTTTATGCCAACATGAAGAATGTTCGCTGCTTCACCTCTCAGGGATGCTGCACTATCATGAACTGAGTTTTGTAAACCTGCCACGAAGTTTTCCCATCAAATGTGGCAAGTTTAATGGACGGTCGAGCAACCGATGTGGGAGCGCCAAACTGTACAGAGCTGCTTTCCGCCAGGGCTGTGGAGTCGGAGTCGAAGAGTCAGAGTCGGACTGATTTTGGGGTAAAGGAGTTGGAGTCGGAGTCGTTAGAAAACATGCCGACTCCGACTCCAGGCTTCTTTTTTTTTTCCTTTTCACTGACTCTCCTAGCATTTTTTAAAAACTGACTACCAATTGGTTCGATTACATGTATAAAAAGATACTAGTCAGAAAAAAAACTGCCATTGTGGCAATCAGCTAGCTTGAGTGCTTACCGAACTTTCTGTAGCCGTCCCCTAGTTTGCTTGCTTTTTAACTTAAGTAATACCAACTGTCAGCAAACGGTTTTGTTGCCTAACATTTTCGAGTAATCACTTTCAAATAAAAATAGAAATATAGTGTTTTGTTCGATCTCAGTTATAAAATAGTAAAAGAAACGTAACAAATTAGTAAGTCGAAGCCCGTAGCTAAGGTTGAAACGGTTAAGGGGTGATCGGCAAATTCACTGGCGCGAAAGCACGAATCCAAAAGATTCGATGAAATAATCTAATGTTTTTTTCTTTATTAAGACTATTTCTATAAGCTTGGTTCTCACTAAAAAGTATGGAACAAAATAAGTGTAAATGATTTCTTGATTACAACACTCAATAATTGCAGTTAATATTAAAATCTTCATATTAAGGTTAATTCTAAAGCAGCCAATAAAATTTAAATTAAAAATTTAGCGAAGAAGAAATATAGGTATAGTAAAAGCTACATGAAATACACCGCCAGCTCAGTCAATTTCAGCCGAGGACCGCAGTTTCGAGCTTATGGGCTGTAACTTACTGAATATAGTAAAAGCTATTCGTACAAATTTTTATACCGCCGCATTTCGTGTAAAATTAGCTCCTGACGTATATGTGCCCTATTTTCGTTGAAATTTTATTGATGAAATATAATTTAAAATACAGTCGGACCTCCATATATCGAAGTAGCAAATTGCCGGAAAAAAATTTTATATATAGAAATTTCGATATATAGAAACGATCTTATTTTGTCATAAAAATCTCCTATAACATTAAAATTAAAGCTAATTTTCGTGCATGAAACCCAATTTCTAATTTATACGAGCATCGGAATAAACGAAAGTTAATAACTGAAAAATTAACAGAAATTACATTTTTGTGCCTTCATACCATCTTCATTCTTCGGCAGTTCAACTTGATTCGCAACATGAGGGGATTTTCGTTTTGACAAAGTAATCGAGAGACAAGTAAAAAATCAATCTTCTTAATTTGAATGATTTTCTACCGAAGCTTAAAAGACTAGGAATGATAATCAACAGACAAAAAGGAAAACTTAAAACTGATTTTACAGTGTTACTGGTTACAACTAAGATTTGAAATAAACCTGATGGAATTTGAGAACTCCAGAACGGAACAACGACCTATCTACACACCCCTCAACCCCAGAGTTTCGTAGTAACCTTTAGTGAACTTAATTTTCTCCCCTAACCTTCATTTTTCATCAGATAAACCGTCTAAAGCGGAAAAAATCTTCGAATATCTCGAAAAATAATTTCGATATATAGAGATTTTTTCGATATATAGAAACAATTTTTCTATGTAATGAACACTGAAATTTGCTGGGATTTCGATACATAGAAAATTTCGATGTGTGGAAGTTCGATATATGGAGGCTCGACTGTATATTCGCAAAAATTTTCAGAATTGAAGAATTTATATTTTTTATAAACTCCTAAATTAAAACTTTGGGTGTCATCTACCAGATGGGTGTCACCTGGGGCAAACCAACCCCTCTCAAGATCTTGGATTTAGAAAAAAAAGCTTTTTTTCTCTCAAATTACAGCTTTCAAAAAATTGAAAGCACACGAATTGATCAATATCTATTTGTTGAACATTAAAGGGGGGCAAATTACAGATAATCCTTTTCAAATTTTTTAAAAAGGATTTTTAAGTCATCTCAATTTTTAACTCGTTACTATTGGAAAATTTGATTTTTAAATTGAATTTCTAACGTTGTATGCGTCTTGGGTTTACAATAAAAAACAAAATGCGAAATTTTCATAAAAAGGAATTAATATTTCAATCTCTGTTTAGAGGTTTTGCCCCTTCCCGTGAAGGGTGAAAGGGAGTTGAAAAAATACAATTAAAAAATTTTTTAAAAAATCCGGAGTTGGAGTCGGAGTCGGGCGTTTCAAAATCCAGGAGTCGGGGTCGGAGTAGGCCATTTTCCTTCCGACTCCGCAGCCCTGCTTTCCGCGGTCGCCAATCTCCTTTCCAGTTCTTTCAAGATGTCTTCTTTAAGTTGATGAAATTTTCTATCTTCTTCTTCCAATTTATTTTCTACAGCATTGCATCGGCCTTCAACGGTACTCAATTTTTCTTCAAATTTCTCTTTGATTTTATTTTCCACTGCGATGAATCGGCCTTCAACTGCCTCAAACTTTCCTTCAATAGCATCAGCTCGATGCTCTATCTCATTAAATTCATTTTCCATCACAGTCTTTACCGAATTAAGATCGTTTTTAATTTCCTCTTGGTTAGAAACTAGGTCATTTTTCAGCACTGTTAAATCACTTTTCAATTGGTTTTGATTAGCCGCCATATCAATTTTTAATTGTTCTTGATTAGCCACCAAACTTTCAGTCCACTTTTCACAGCACTAATTGCTTCCAGAAGTTGTTTTAATTGATCATCCATTGCGCGAGTAATCACCATAAAAACAAAGTATAAATTCAAACAGTCTTTATGAAAAAATGTCCAAAGTCACACTTACTCCAAGAAAGTCCAGAAGAAGCCCCACGTTGGGCGCCAATTGTAACGGATCCGGCGAGACTGCCAACTTTCTTGAAAGGACGACACAGTTCTTGATAAAAACACAGGAGCTTTATTTACACTATGTACAGAAGAAATCGCTAACAACTGCTAAATTAATCATCAGCAATTAAGCAAATATCACTCAACACCGTAAACTCAACGGTTACACACGTATTTACTTCCAAATACGAAAACAACACAGCGAAATGCCTCACAATGAAAAGAGCTAATACACTCTCAGTACGAATTCTCAATCGGAACTAAACTCTTTATCACGCGGGACGCTTTTATAAACATCGAAAGAAATCTCTCAAATATTCCACAAGATTCCAAACGCGCTTTTAGAAAATAGTAGACCGTTATCAAATTTTATCAATGAACAAAAAAGAAATAGGGGATCGTATACTTCAGCCCAATGTATAGGGGTTGTATATTTATTACGGGAAACTATTTACAGTTTACGTTACTACAATAATTACTATTTACAGGATTCGTAACACTATTTTTAGTTTTAGTATAAAATGTTTGGTCTTTCGACCATAGGATGAAATTTCCACTGCTGAAGAGTACTGGCTTCATCTCTGTCATTTATCTATGTTTTAACCTTGTCTGTTTTTTGTTCTATTTATATATATATAAATTAAAGCTTTTTATGATAATTGTTAATTACCTGTTATAAAGTAGAAATTACATGTGCTACAATATTTCAGTCCATCTTAAACTATCTTCAACAGGTTTAATTACGAAACGTTTTTAAATATATTGGAAATCATATACTGTTAAAATAACTTTATGTTACATAAGTTCATTTCTCTCTATCTGCATTTTCAAGCTGTAAAAGGTGATGCTTCATTAGAAAAAACCAGAGAATTTCTTCAAGATGTAATAACATCTGGTGCTATTGTTTGTCTGATATGCATTGAATCAGTAAAAAGGACTGATAAGGTAAGTTAAAATGTTAATATAATTTTGACACTAGTGAGTAAAATTTTTGGGTGTTTTTTGTATAACATTGTGCAGGACTGTTCCAAATTGATTCCCAAGTGATGTTTTGAAAATCTATCAATATGGAGAAAGTAAATGAAACATTTAAAAAAAAATGATAAAATGCAAAATGTCTTTATAATTATAACACGGCAGAAAAAAGGGTAGCTAGGCAAAAAAAAAAAAAAGAATTAGTGATAGGAGATATGATCATCCATGATTGCATAAAACTATTTGCATATCACTCCATGCTGAAACAAAATAACTGTTTACTGGTTATGTATTGCTGTCCATGCTTCTGGTTATTCCAGTCATAACTGAAGTCATTGACAATTGATGAGGATGCAGCTAAGTAAGTCCAAAAAATAACAGATGGCTATGAAAACACCACATAAACCACAGTGTGCAGCATGTGTGTGCTACATGCACCAGCTTTTTGCAATTATACTGATGTCATTCTTACCAAAATTTTACTAGGTCCTATGGCACAATGCATATGCCTTCAAACTTCTGATCCTGCACGATCGCCTGATTGTTTAATCCTTTCTGCTACTGACTTTTACTGTATCCTTTTTATGCTTAATTTTGGATCAAGTGGATTTCCTTTTAAGATTTTTATGCTTGCTTATGAGAATGTTTTCAAGGGTTTTTTTTTTTTTTTTTTGTAACATTTCAAATGGATGTCTTGAAAGTTATTTAAATTTAACATATACATACTTGCCAAGTCTACTGTTTTTAACGGGAGACTCCCATTTTTTAGGTTTATCTTCCAATTTCCTGTTTCTTTCCATTTTCTCCCGTTTTTAGTTTTTTCAATTAATCATCAAAAAGTTTCAGTTTCTTCTCAACAGATGCATAGCTGCCAACTTGTACGATTTAGCCGTACATTGTAAGAGTTTCAAAGGTTTTGTACGGTCGTATGGCAGATTTGTAAATTTTTTTTTTAATTTTTAATTTTACGATAAATTGTGAAAGGTTGAAGTTTCCTTTACTTCCAGCACTTTTGAGAGCAACCCCTAAAGACGTGATGTAAATGACGTTGAAAAGCGCAAAAATTCTGTTATTTTTAAATTTATTTATTTTGCTTATAAAAGCACAGATCAAGTAAGGGTAAGGATTTGAAAATATTATAGCACTTCAAATCATCTAAGTATGTCTAGTGGAACGTCCTGTTTTTTTTTTCTTTGAAGGTTGGCAAGTACACATATATAATAAATTTTTACAGGTGTAAGGAATTCAAAATACTGACCTAAGTAGGAAAAAAAAATTGAAAAAGAAAAAATAAAGACTTGGACAATGGGATGACCAGGAAGAGATGAAATAAGAATTCATGACTTAATATTTATATATTGTCATAATAATATTATAATTTAATAATAAGAAAATATTGCTCATAGTTTGAAAAATTGGTTTGAAAGTGCACAAAATGTTTTGCAAAAAAAGTACAAGAGCCAATAACATATTATACTGACGAAAAAGAAAAAAAATCATTAACAAAATTTCTCTTTTCTTTCATTCTTTTTTTTTTTTGCTTAGTGTTACTGTTGTCTATTTAATTAATGTCTGCAAATGCCTTTTCTTCAGAATAGAGCTTCACAGAGCGAGGGCAAAGGTCCTCATGATAGGGTAGGTGCTACATTGAACTTAATGGCATTCAGTCTTTTTATTCTGTAAAAAAATATTTGAGCATCTTACTCAATATTACATTTTGATTCAAAGATGCAACAATGTTCATTTGACGAATCAGGCAACCTTAAAGAATAATTATTTTTGAAAAGTACTATAGGTCGAATACTTGTCAATTCAACATGGGGCTTACCTTGATGTCTCAGATTTTTTGAATTTAACATGTGTTAAACAGGGTTCCCGTTTACGTGCTATAGCGGGTTTTTTACGCAAATTCGCGGGAAAGGGACATGACTTCCCGGAAAGGTCCCAGGGACCCAGAAAACCTAAAAGATAAGAACCAGAAAAAAAAAAATGCTAAAGATCTATTAAGTCAATGCTTTTAAGCTTCAATAACCAGGAGAATCAAACAGAAAGGGATTAAAATGACTCCATCTCTTTATCAGCTATTCAAACACACCCCTATTGTTGACCACTCAATGGAATTTTAGTGTTAGAACTGGCTCTTACAGTGACCTCCTGGGCAGAGCTCAGGGAGCAAAATATTGCAAGTTCATAAATAGTCCATTGTACTGTATTCTAAGAATAACCTCTCCCTCAGCTTTTAGCTTGAGGAAATTCCTGAAAACAGCAATAAAGAGGAGTGGTTTCAATGCAATCTTCAAGATTAATACAAAACACTGTACAGTAAAAATATACCTATTTTGCATTCATGTAACCAGAATTACTTTTGAAAATCATTATTTTGCATCCCCAATAAAGGAAGGGGAGAAAAAAAATGGTGCACATTTTCCCATTCGCGCTAAACACAAAGTTCTGAACTTCAAGTTTTTCTTGTTAAATTGCTTATGAATACTTGAATTTTATACAAAAGCACTTTAACTTTGTTCTTTTTCTTGTAATTCATCTCTTTCTGATGGGCTATATTTATTTGGACTTGCAAAAGTCGGGTATTAATCGTTCGCGCCATCTTGAAACTGGCGCAATTTTAAAAATAGCGCAAAAGCCAAAACATATTTTGAACAAGTCAAATATACTGATTTATGATTGCAAATGAGCAATTTTCACTCATATGAGAAAATGTTTCGTTTTTGCGATTTCGATTTTTGCGTTGGGTTCATTCGCTTGCGTTTTTTTTTTTTTTTTTTGTTATGTAATTGCCAATGATAATTGGGAGGGGGGACTGTTCGCTTTTTTCACTAAAAAAACTTTCCAGGAAAACAAAGGTTAAGGGAGTGCTTTTTGCTTGATCAATCAGAAGCACTTGTTTTTTATTTTATGGTTTAATCCATTTTTAAAGTAAATTTTGAGTTAATCTCCTTGTGTAACTGACCAAATAGTTTCTCACATAACTAAGTCTTGCAAGTGTATTATTTGAAAATAATTTTACAATAATAATCACAAAAAAATAGGGCAAAATTAACCAGTTTAGTTGATTTCATGCCTTTTTTCCCCCCAAGTATAAATATTTTTATATTATTCATTTATACGCTAAGATTTTCTGTTTAAAATTTAAAGGACTCATTTTTTTCCACCAAAGGACTCAAATCTATTTCATTAATGGATTCCTGGGACCCAGGTTTTAGATAGTTAGCTCAAACACTGTTAAAATTCATTTTAAAAATTCATTTTACCCCAAAATATTTCTTCACCCATATACAGGCTGCCAAAGATGGCAGCCCTGTCATTTTTTTCTCAACTGCATTTTTCTACTAAATCTTTAAAGTACGTTATCTCAGGAGTGGTACAACATATTTTGTTGCAGTTTATTTTATTTAAAAGATTGTTTTTTCTTGTTGAAAAAGTATGCAGCATTATGAAATAGATGTTTCAGTTTCCTTTCCATATTCTTTTCAGAAAAAAAATTTAAAATCATTTTATTGATTTTTCTCAAAAGTCAATTTTAAAAATTTTCATTTTTTTTTACTTGTTTATTAATACCACTGAGCACTACATTCCCTGAAAAGGAGAGCTTCCATTTTTTCATTTAATAGGTTTTGGAGACATTTGCAAAAATGAGGGTTTTAAAGGAACTTTTTATGCAAAGGCAGAGAGAGAGAGAGACCTGAAAATTCATAATTTTATTTAGCAGCAAGTGACCAGAAAACCCTTTTATGTCTGCAAAGATGTCTGAAATTAATGCAAAAATTTTGGAAACATCGAGTAATCTACTACAGTCGAGTCCCGAATTACGCGAGGGATGCGTTCCAAGACTCCTCGCGTAAGTTGAAATTTCGCGTTGTGGAAAAATATATGCATACAAATTTTTTAAAGCATACCAAATACTTTTAGGCACTTATAAACACCCCTCAAACTGCTCTAAAGCATTCCTGTACCATTACAGTTTCTTCCATAAAGAACTGAACTTTTACTGTATTAAAAAAATAAAAAACTGTTATTCAACATGAAATACCAGGGTGGCGACAGATCAGGGAAATCAGGGAAAAGTCAGGGAACTTTATTAATCAGGGAAATATCAGGGAAGTTTGAAAAAATAAAAAAAATCAGGGAAAATTGATTTTATGAAGAAAAAAAAATTTTTTTTTTGCTTTACAAAATTAAATACTCCAATTCCCTATGCATTTTCTGCCAATTATCTGTTCAAAAAAAGTAAAATTAATGAGGTGCGATTATATACTGCCGCATATTTGTGCATCTTTTTTCCTCAACGTCAAAGTATTGAATGTTACTTATTAACCACAGGGTGAACTTGTTAAGATTGCTTCTGTGTCTGTTAGGTTGTTTATTTTACCTAGCTTGAAATTTCCTTTTACGCTTTCAATGCTACGTAAAATAAACAACCATACAGGCAAAGAGGAAGCCTTCATTAATGCCTTAGCTCCGTTGCCTTTATTCCATTGTCTCGAAGTAATTAAGTACTGTAATCACGATTTCAAGAAGAAATCTTTGGTGGTTTTTGAATTAATACTATAAAAGCTTAAAAGTTATTACTTCTTTGGGTTTTTAATTTAATTGCTAAAATAGAACTTTCAATTAAAAAAACTTTGTTTTTTGCCGTTATACTATTTGTTGTCACCGCAGATTATAAAGGTTTTCTTTTCTTCAGACTTAAGTAATTTTTTAATTTTATAACCAAGTTGTATTCTTTTATATATTTTGATATTAACTAATTGCTTTTTTTTCTTGCATTCAAAGTTGTTTATTACAAAAGCAATCTAAGATTTTTTGCGTTACATACTGAAATCATTTGAAATAGAGTTAACTTGTGAACTTAAGTAAATATTTTTATTTTTTTAATGTTAAAATGCTGTATTCATTCATTAAAACCTATATTCTTGATTAGAGAAAAGCTCCCTATGAATGGATGTCAAATGGTTTCATCTATTTTGCATAAATAAGTCAATTAGTTAGATAAGAATAACTACATTACTTCTATTCTTTCACTATTACTTGTTATTCTTGCAACAATTATTATACTGTTTGAAAACTTAGTTCAAAATAATTTCAATTACTTTTTAGTTCTATCATAAATACATATGTTTTTAAGAGTAATTTTAATAGTTTCTTAAATTTGTTATGCTAAGTGGTTTCTGGAAGTGAAGTATTTTTTTTTTTTTTTTGAATTTTCTATAATCTTTCCATGTATAAAAATTTAATATAATGTTTTGTTAATTTTTCTTTCCTTCCCAAAAAAATTGTCTTGTTTTTTTTTGTTTTGTTTTTTTTTAAAACCATTTTATTTAAAAAAGTAGCATTTTTTTAAAATATATCTTTAGTTCAACAACTTTACACAACTTAAAACGTTTAAAATACTGCATTTAATACAAACATACAATGGATTTCAAGTAGAGCAAAGAAAGAAAACCATTATCATTGGTAACGTAAATCAGGGAAATTCAGTGAACTTAATCAGGGAAATCAGGGAAAAGTCAGGGAACTTTTTTCACAGTTCCTGTCGCCACCCTGAATACTTACGATGCACAAAATGAATGACCAATGTAAATAAAAGATTTAAAATAAAACAACATGGTACGCACTACATGCAGTAAAATTAAAATGATGCACAAAATGGTACTTTACAGTAGATACAGTAGCAATATTTAAGAGTTAAAAAATGAGGATACTAGTAATGATTTATGCTCTAAGATCAGATCGTTATTCTTATCTAATACATTTTTAAATACGCTTCACCTTTTATTTAAAACGTTTCAATTTGTGTCTACATCCCTCTACCTGATCTTTTTATTAATCCACAATGCAAGAGTGTGCGTAGCTTCCATTTTCATAATTTTTACTTTGTTAGACTGCACTGCATGCTTCAGTATTGAAACTAAGTTCTAAATTTTTACGGACATCTTTTTGTTTTGAATTTTAATTGTACATATGGAAGATTCACTCATTCTTATTGTCGCGCTACCTTCGAGGTTTTGTTTTTGTTCAAGTATATCGAGAATCTTTTTTAAATTTTTTTATCAGAAACTTTCTTTTTCTTCACATTTTCAAACTTTAGATGACGGTGACGCTAAGGTGCTATTATGGTTATTTGATGCACTGGACTAGTTTGGCGTGGAAACTTTGGCTGTCAGTGATGCTCAAAGGGACGTAATAACATTCACAAAATCAATATTTAGTAGCCAATAACGAAGCTGATACTTCCTTCTAAAAAAAATTATGTTGTGGGCGAAAAATTCGCGTTAGCTCTAAAATTCGTTACTTGTGAAAAATTCGCGTTATTGCCATTTCGCGTAAGTCGGATCGCATTGTAGCGGGAGTCGACTGTACATTTAAAGAGCCTTAAAATTTGAAATTAGAAAAAGTATTAAATTAAATATATTTAAAAGAAACAACCTTTTCCTGCCATTTTTGATTGCAAAACTTTAAATCTCTCAGAAGTTACAGAATGAGATTTTGATTAAAAAACCACAAATTACAATTTTGATTACTTAAAAATTTAGCAATTTTGATTACAATTACAAGGGATTTAAATTATAATTATTGAGATTATAATTGAGATTATGCAAAAACAAAGCCTTTACACATTCACAATTACTCCAACCTGATCCATATCATGCACTACTGCACTTAAAATCATTTATATTCACTGTAAATTATTCCCTTGCCTATCCTTAGATAGAAAAGAAATTATAGTGTTAATTTATTTTTTCATTTATATTTTATTTAAGATTTGGTCATGTCATCATTGTTTTGGGATATTTCATTTACACTGTATCCAGAAATGGGCAAAAGACAGCTTGTACAACCTATCTGACGTTGAGAAAAAGAAAAAATTGCAGTGGTGCTGGTAAATATCTAAAACATTTTTCTCTGACTATGTAAAAAGAAATCTGTGATGCTTTTGTATTTTAAAGAATTCTGTTGCAAAAATTTATTTTGCACAATGTCTTTTGTCTTAGCATTTTGTTTAGTTTGTAATTAAGGTCATCTGTGGATGATATAACAGTTTTGAGTTGTAATATATAATTAGGATAGATATTTTCAAAACTTTTTTTTTTGAATTAGAAACTATGCTAAATTTTAAACATGTTTTCCATTCTACAGGAATCCTTTTTAAATTCTTTCATTTTTGTAATTGTTAGTAAATAAAGTTATAAGTAGTTAAATGAAATGTAATAGTAATAGCATAAATGAGAGAAGCTTGTTTAAAGTTTATAATTTGTAATAAAAATTCAAATATCGTCACCTCAGAGCAACACTAAATCAATTCACAGTCATAACATTAAGATATCCTACTGTTGCTCTGAGGTGACAGTATGAAATTGATGACCAGCAATGAATATGCTCTAGGCTCAGCTTGACTGGTCTTAGCCAATTTATTAATCCCCAATAAAAATAGGGAAACTTCCTAAAACTACTCATCCTATTGGAAATAACAACTGCATCTAGAAAATTTATTCCATTCTAAGGCTACAACCCTAGTTCCCCCAAGAATTTTATTCCAGGAGATCTAATCTTTGTTTGTATCAATGTTTCCTGAAAAAAAATTGTAAAAGTTTTGAGGCAAAATGATGCTGGAAATAAAAGAAAGGCGACCCCCCCCCCCCAAAAAAAAAAAAAAAAAAAACTTCTCTGGGCGCCATTTTTGTTCCTCAATAGCTCCCAAGAAAAAAATTCCTAGGTTTACAGGAATTTTGCAAACTCAAAAGGGAAGAAGACAATTTACTGCTTCTGAAACACAAGCTTGCGGGTGGTAGGGTTGATTGGGAAAAGTATTTTTTTATCGAAAAATCTTTTCAGCTACATGTGAAGTGTAGTTGCCATCGTGGGTCATTCATTAGATGGAAGTTGACACGATACTTAAATGACTGAGTTTCCAAAAACAAAGCAGAATTGAATGTTTTCTTTTACTAAAGACTAATGAAAATAATGCAAAATGTGCTGCAAATTGTTTTTTTCTTTTTTTTTAATTTTATTTTAAGTATGTAATTTTCTTGAGAAATGAAAAATTTTGTTCTTAAAACTTAATCTTATCCTCATTGCTTTGGGTGCAAATGTGCCAAAAACTTTTCAACTGAATTGTAGTTTTAGGAAGGTTTATTATTTTTAAATTGTTTTCATGCTACAAATTCAAAAAATTATACCTTAATTTTTGTCATAGCCGCCATATTTGGTCATTCCCGAGATGGCAGTACACAATACTTTTTGAGTGCCCAAGTTTCCGAAAATGACATTGGATGATTAGTGCAATGCAAACTATTTATCTGCAGAGTATTTTTAATTATGATTGATTTAGATGCTTATATGCTAAAAACTGACTTTTTGTCTTAATTGTAGTTTTTTAAGGATTATTAATTATATATAACTACTTTTATGCTTTAATTCAAAAATCCACTTATTATCTTAAATTTTTTACTTAGCCACCATATTTGGTCGTTTACGAGTTGAAAGTAGACATAAATTTACAAAAACATAATTGCATGTTTATCTCAATGTAAACTATTGAAAGTAAATGTACAATTATTTGTGAATTTTTAATTTTAATGTAAGCATCCTTTATATGCAAAAGAAAAAATACTGATGATTATTGGCGTTGGCCTATGATCGACGGATGTTGAATTTTGTTATTATGCATTATATGGTATGCCCATTGATGCAACAAGTTAATCATATTTATACTGGAAAATAGCTTTGTACTTTGCTCAATATGTTTTGTGTTATATACTAATAAAATAAAAAGAAGAAATATAAACCAAAAGCGGAGAAAGATTGCACGATTACAGCAAAACGCTAATATGCATGACATGTGGCATCAAAGAAACGCTAAAATAAGTTGAAAGTACTTTGTTTTCAACAAGTAGTAAACAAATGAAAAAAGTTTTGAACGAAGTGTTAACAAAAAAAAAGACTTGAACTATAAGAAAAAAAATTTAAAAAAGTCCAAGATTTTTTTTTAAAAAAATTTGTATAAGTGGAAAAGTTTTAGTTCTTATGCATTACTACTTTAAACAATTTTGATTGTTTTGAAAATATTGTTACTTAAACTTAATTTTGAATGAAGCGAGTAATCTGGAATTTTCTAAAAAAATAACCTGGAAAAGTCATGGATTTTTTTTTTTTAACTACAAGTGTATGAACCTTGCTTATAGTGTTGTGGTCACCCCAGTGGCAAAAAGTTTTGTAGCTGTCTGGGACAAGCTTTTAGAACTTCATAATCTGTCTGTAGAATTTGCACGTAGTTTCAATCAAAAAAAATAAACGAGTCTTTTTTAAAATAATTTGTAACATGGCAGGAGGTGACCCCCCCCCCAAAGACTATAGTGCATCTCCCTAAATTCTGTAAAGCACTCCCCTCTCAAGAGTGAGCCCCCCCCACCCCAAACTGAGATCAAAATCTTTCTCAAATTACCTCCCCCCCCTTCCCCAAAAAGTTTCAACGGTGCAATCTGATACCCCCCGGTCCTTGATGGGCATGCTATAAATGTTAACTGAGTAAAACTCTTTGAAACTCTTAAAAATCTCAGAATTTTGTTTAACTAAATTTTGTGATTTTAATAAAAATAAAATTAGATTTTATTTGTTTACCTCTTAACAAAGCGTATTGAACATCAAAAATGTGAACAATCCAATTATCATAGCGGATGCAAAGAGATTGCAATTCTCAAAGTACTCCAAAAGTATAAAAATGGATCATAAAAAAATTTATTTTTTTTAATTAGTTTAGAATTGCATTTTAGAGGCTTATGATAAACATATAGTTAATATCTGTCGACACAGTTGAAGCAAAACTAAAATTAAACCATCTATTTTCAGCATTTAAATTTTTGACTCATAAACAAAAACGAAATTTCGTTTTAAAATCTTGAAAAGATGACTTTAATAGATTTTTCATTTATTTGCCTCCATATTAAATGAAGTTAGCTCGAAAAAAAAAAGCAAGAATTTGATTCTCATATTGAACGCAAACAGATTGCATTTTTCAAAATAAAGTATAAAAGTGGTAAATAAAGAAGTTTATTAAAGTAAAATAATTTTTAAATTACCGTTCACCAAAAATTCAGAGTCGGAGGGAAAAAAAATTGGGATGAGAAAAGGTTTAACACCATACACTAAATGGCAATAATTTTATAGCTGATACCCTGATTAAAACGATCACATTTCACTTTGCTGATAAATGTTTTTTTTCTTTGTTTGTTTGTTCAAGTCATTATTGGGGAGAAAAAGTCATGACACGGCATTTTCAGAGAAATTTATAACACCACAACTGCTAAGGATATGATAAAACAAACAAGCAAAATTATTCACTATGTTTGGCATTATAAGTTATTTATCGCTTGCATCACAGAAGTGTGCTTTTTTTATACACAGAAATATGCGTAATTTTGATTTCAAATTTACTTTTCAGTAAGCAATCTGTAAAAGATCCTCTTTTGTTTTGGTGTATAGGTGCGACTAACGCACACGTGTGCATCATGACATAACTTGAATCTTTCCCTTCCGGCGTAACAGTTCATGCAAATAAATGTCAAAGTTGCGGACAGCTTTTTTTTTAGCACAGACAAGGACAAAACTGTCGGCCATAAAGTTTCATTGTCCGTGACAATGTCGCCGTTTCGCGGCGTTTCTGCCATTAGGGTGGTCACTCCAATAATCTTTATATTCATGTTCTAAGAATCATATAACAATCATTTTGATTGAACTACTGTAATACATTGCATATACTTCAGACTCTTTATCTGCATTGAAACTCATGTTTGGAACGCCACCATCATTTAACGCTTTTGTATGCTGTTGTCTCCCAGGTTTCTAATAATAATATTGTGCAATGCCTTGTCATTAGTTCTGCTGCATAGTTTTTAAAAAAGCTTATTACAAAGAAACACTTGACTTACTCAAAAGGTGTGAGTTTCCATGCTTTGTTAAGGAAAAAAACTGACATAGTTTTTGAAAAGTGTCGGTATGTTTATAATTATTTAATAATGTTCATACGTATCAGATTCCATGTCATTTGAAATTTCCTACAAACTTATACAAGTAGTAGGAACATTTCATATGTTGGAGAGACATTGTAAGCATTTTACTTTCTCCTGGGTCTTTTTCAATTTCCACTATTCTTTAGTTTTAAAATGAGCATTCATTATTCCTAAATGCTTAAATCAACTGAGCATTAGTAGAATGTGCCTTAGTAGTTAAACTCTTTTCATACTGGCATAGTTTCTTGATATTTCAACCTTTTTTCTTTTTATAAACTGAATTTTGAGTTTTTCAAATGAGTAATATTTTTAAAATTCTATTTAGTTTTTTGTAGTTGTCATTTTATGCATGTTTGAATGAATTGTGTTTTATAACTATGGAAAATTTTACTAAGTTGAAAGAACTACTTTTCACAAATATCAGTTCTTTCTTTTAATTCTAAAGCTTGTATAAGTTTTTAGTTTGATAAATTTGAGGTACCTTTTTACAGATTACATTTTTTATTTTGAATTCATTTTGGTGATTGTTAAAATACTCATAATGAGAAATGTTGTAAAAATGACTGCTATATAATGAATAATAATTTGTTTATTTCACTAATTATACAGGCTTGTGATGAAAAAAAAATGCAAGAAGAGTAATAGCTGAGCTTAATGTATTTTTTGGTGCTGATTTTAGGAAAAATCAGGAAAAGTTTCAATTACGTCATATTTTCTTGGGAAAATTAAATTTCGTGTAAATTTACCATCTACAGAATACTCCTCTGTGACATCTCCTCGATTCTTTGCAGTAAATAGTGGGAACTTCATTACATATGCAATTTTAACATTTTCTTTTCTCTGCACCTTTCATAGAGCGTGGCTTCAAGTCCAAGACGTTGCGAAAATTCACCAGCTGATTTTGTTTGTATTTGGCAAGTGTTCCTTCAAATTGCATGAAGATTATTACAGACTATGTAAGACAACTTTGTATTTTGGCCCAAATTTCAAGACCGGGATGAATCCTGGAGTCCTCATAAAGTTTGGGCAGTATCTCATAGCTCTGCATATATGGCTCACGGGAAAGAAAACTGCTTCTTGATTTAGAATTCCTAAAATAAGGAAGAAACTAAAAAATCACTCTGGGGATTGTTACTTTTGTTCTTCCCTTTTCTATGGGTAAAACTGCAAAATAAAATCCTTCTAGAGGCGATTCATCTCAGCCCTTCCTCATGATATGACTACCAAAAAAAGTATTTTTATCGCCTCTGCGTGGAAAATTCAATAATGATGCAGTTTGTCAAGTTTATACCAAAAGATTGCAAATGTTTTAAACCCTTGTGCAAAAAGTTCTCAGGTTTTCCTGAAGTTACGTTGAAAGAATCTCTGCTGGGCAGAAATTAACAAACCTTATGAAGGAAATAATTTAAGACTAGCATGACTATAAAGAAAAAGGGCAACCTTCAGAGATATCATCATTAAACTTCAGGGTTGTTACAAGAATCCTGGCTATAGAGGAATCTTAATGAACAGACTATACGAATTCGAAATGATAAGCTGCTCCATGCCTGTCTAGAAATTGCATTTCCTTCATCAATGTGTGGACTTTCCCCAGACAATTTAGGATCTGTCAGTGAAGCACTGGTTGAAAGGTTTCACTATAGTACCAGCCTAGAAAGAGTAGTGTGCCGATCGACGGGGAAAAAGCGAGGTCAGATCTGAGGAAAAATCAGATGGCGCTGCGCTCGAGGTGTACGTTATACTCCTCAATCAGAAACGTTTTAAATCAGCGATTGCATGCTCATTTCTCAGTGTAAAAGCCCCGTTTTTTGGATTGAACTTATTTCTGCCCAAAAGACAAATTCTGTAATAAGTGCTATTTGTTACACGGGTGTTCATTTATTTTTTGAAGAATATAAAATTACCTTATGCCAATTTATCTTCAATGAAAATAGTAGACTATAAGGGGCCATTCATTAAATATGTAAGGGTCCCGAGGGGGAGGGGGGTTGGAAAAGCCTCTACGTACCTTTGGGGGGGGGGTCAAACTCATTCTTACGTAATATTTTCCAAGTCTGTATTTCACATTAGAAATTGCGCGGTCAACAAGTGATTTGGCAGTGATTATGTTCCATTTGCGTATGGAAGGTAAGAAACGTGTTAGGATAGGATGTTTTTTTATTTGTTTTACAAAGAATGAATAGTGTAAAATATAATAAAAGAGTCGCATTATGTATGGCATGTTTTATTTTTAATTAATATTACATCAAAAAAAAAAAAAATGTCGAGAAAACATTCACTTTAGATTCTAACTTTTCAGTAACTATTTCTTTACGCAAAAAGTTAAATTTAATAATGTGAATTTAATAACGATTCCAGTGATGTAACGATTCCAAGATTTGTTATTTTATCATTTTGAAAAACAAAATGGAATCTTACGTAAGAATAGGGGGGGGTGAAAAATCTTATGTACCCTTACATGGGGGGAGGAAGATCAAAAATTGCCAAAATCATCCTTACGTAATTAATGAATGGCCCCTAAGTATTCAATAACTGCGCGTCTCTTATTTCTCTACTAATAATAAAGCTGAAAGTCTCTCTGTCCGGATTTCTGTCTGGATCTCTGTGACGCGTACAGCGCCTAGACCGTTTGGTCGATTTTCATGAAGGTTTCCGGAGCAAAATTAGTAAATTACGAAATTATAATGACGTGGAACTGTAACGTGGGAAGAGCGAATGAACATAGCCAATTGGTGAGAAATTCATCGTCCATTATTTGTAAATATACAAGTTAATCAAATGACCTTTTAATTTTTTTCCTCCGGGCAAAGTCCTGCGAGTACCGCTATTTTCAAAATAAAACTGCTTCGAAATTCTTAAGCTAATTAAAATTATCAGGGCTTCTCAGTCTGAGTCGAAGAGTCGGAGTCGCTTGAAAACCTACCGACTCCGACCTGTTTTTTTTTTTTTTAATTTTCAAGGACTTTCTTTACATTAAAAAAATAATAGGATCACTTGCTCCGATCACATATAACATGCTAATTTGCAAACTGCAATTGGCAAACAGCTGGCTTGATTATTTGTTGAATTTTCGGTAATACTTATCAACGTCAAACTGCTAGTTTGCTTATTTTTATAACGCTCTTTAGAACCTGTCAGCAAACGGTTTTGTTGTCAATAATTATCGAAATAGAAGTGTTTTTGAATCTGACGTTATCATTGTCAAAAAAAAGTATTTATGTATTTTTATTTTTTATCTCATATGTAAAATAGCGAAATAAATGTATCCTTAAAAACTAAAAACAAATGGGGAACCTCCTTGTCCCTCTCCTTTGTCTAACATTGCTTATGATAGCTTTAAAATGTTCATTTCAAAAGGAAGCGCAGCCTCTGAATCTCCCTACCTTTAATCAGGAAACAACATGACAGTGCTACAATTAAAAAATCTAAATAAGTAGTGATCAAAAGAACATTGTGATACATGTTTTTGGACGCAAAAAATATTTTCCCGTTGTCGATATATGAGATTTTAAAGCCTATGGGAATTTTAACAAAAGCGAGTCTCGCTGTTACAAATTTAGCGAGTTTCGATGGGGACAGACATCTTTCTCACGCTCTGCAGATATGGATGTCTTGCCACATGCAGATGAAGAAATCGTCTGTGAGAAATTGGTACCTTCAATCCCTCGCCAAGTGTTTAAATTTGCCACTTTTCTTAAAATTTCGGGAGACTTAAATACCTTTTATCTCGATAACGGGGGACGATAACAAAAATAATAATCAATTTCGTACAGGATTTTAAAAGACTAAAATTAATTTTTTTTTTTTAATATAACTTACGTGCTCGTTGATTCCGTTTGTCCGAAAGTCGAATGGTCGGTCGCTAACAGTTACCAGGCATAGCGTTGCTGGAGATTTCCAACCTATTCTCCAGACCTATAAACTGTAGAGGTGGTGCTACCATATACCGTGCCCAAGTCGGGCTCTTTCTCATTTAGGGGCCTCATTGACTCAGGAGTCGTTCCATTCTGCTTTAAACTCATGCTGGCTACGTGAATGGGGCTTGAGTCTCCCAAGTGGCATTAAAAACAACAACAAACTGCGCCCTAAGCCATCTCGATTGATAATACATTTGCCTTAAAATATAAGTATCAAATTTTCAGTCAATTGTGTAAAATTTTGTTTTGAAAACATCCTTGTCTTTGTGTTTACTTCAATATTGATCTTTTTATCGTCAATATTATTTTCCACATAATTTTCATTATATACAAAAACTACAATATTTGGAGATTTTTTAAATTTCATACAAACCCAATATTCGTTAGGCAAATTAATATGAACAATTTCATTTATAATAGATTTATACGTGGTTATTTCAGAAGTATGTTGGCAGATTTGGGAAAATTGTCGGAATTGCCTCATCTTTCAAAAACGTTTTTCCCCCGAGGAATCAAAACTTCCTCACCATTTATAATATGCTTAAAATGCGTTTCAATAAAATGTTTTTCGAAGTGCAGAGCACAAATTGAGCAATATTTATCAAAAACTTTATCTAACCTGGGAATTAACGAGTTCCACTTTAGTTTTTCTTCATCTGCTGGAGCTTTAAAAAGCGTAACTTTTTCCTTGCATGTTTTGTACCCACTTTTGCACCCTTTTACAAAACAAGATGAAGCTTTATTTCTTCCAATGTTCAACTTTGATGCCTCCATTAAAACCCTTAAACGCTGTTTCAGGAAATATTCACGAAATAAATGTAAAAAGAGAAACGCAGAACTAAATTGTAACAAAATCCCGCGTCTACTAATTTAAACACCGCAAAATTGAACGTACATCTCGACCGCACTGCCATCTAGCGGTTTTCATACAATTTGTCTTCAAGAATCGTGGGGAAAAAAGCGCCGGTCGGCACACTACTCTTTCTAGGCACTATAGTTCCACCAAGACATTTGAGATATGGTGTGCAAATATCTAGGATGATGGGACAGAAACTTGTTTATAATTTGTTTGATGCTAGCAAAAGATAGAGCTGAGAACATCAAAAAGAAGTTTTAGAGGAAAAAGAGTACATATATAGTAAACATAAGCTTATTTTGTTTATTTTTTGCTGTTTAAAATTTGTTTCAAAATTTCATGCACATTGTTTTCTCACCTTGATCAATCGTGCATTTTATGTTTGTTAAACCTTAATAGAAAAAGATTGAAGTAGTATATGGGTGGTTTTCTTCTGGAAATTACACTATAATTCCATGTAAAATGTTAAACTCAAAGGAACTTTACTTTTTATCCTAGGTTGTGCAATCTGGCAACTGTGATTTTAATTCATTTAAACTAGTAAAAAGTTAGAAACTGATTGCTGAAGAATCAAGTGCATTACCAAGAATAAATTATTTTCCATATATTTAAATGAAAAAAAAACATGATTGTAAGATAATACATGCAAAATTGTTTGTTTGTTTTTTTTCTCTCGCTTCTTTTTGACAAGATTTCAGTGAAAATGGGAGTCAATTTTACAAAAAAAAATCCTGGCATGGGGGAGAAAAATGGGGTCTTTTTTTAAATGACTTCTAAAAACTATAAAGATAAGCACAAAAATATTTTGTATTTTTCGAAAACTTGAATTTTGCTGGCCTGTGTAATTAGTAGTACTTTTACATTCCACTTCTCTTTTATCTAGTCCCAAGTGTCGATGTGAGTATGTACCTTCCGAAGAAACATTTAAGTATTTGTGCTTTTGTGGAAAAGTGGAAGATCCTGTTACTGATTTGTGGACGGTTCCTCATTCTTGTGGACAAAAATGTTCAAAGAAACTGAAACCAGACTGTGGCCATTTGTGTTGTCTATTGTGCCATCCTGGTAATTATTGGCTTTTAATATTTGACACTAGCTTATGTTAAATTATGTTGTTGCGTTATGGTGATTACAATTTTTGTAATGGCTTTGTTTTTGCAATTACAATGTTTGTTAAATGTTGCTTTTGTTTTGAATTAACATCACCACATTTTACTTTTTAAATTCTTGTAGTTTTAATGCATTCATTCTTTAAAAACTAGAACAAATTTCCTTGTGATCAACTACATGAAAACTCGCAGAACAGTCAGACAATATATAGTTATATCAGGTTATGCAAGGTTCATATAATCTTCAAAAGCCTTTAAAAGTGCTTGACAATTTAAAAAAAGATTTTTAAGCTAATGTAGTGCTTGGATGTTTTAGATAATCAATGAATTGTCTTAAAATTTCTTTAAATACATTCTATCAATGAAAGTTTTTTAACATGGGTACAATATACCTAATATGTGTGTCACGAAAAAATTGCTTCCCATACATGAAATTTCAATCCTTTGCTATTTTGTTAATATAATATTATTGACAATTTGGAGTTATTTTTACATATGCTACCTTTGACTAACTTATTTTATCTTTAATTTTAATGAATATTAAAAGAATTTTTATAACCACGCCAACATTAACTCGATCTTTGTGAAAAACTTCTTGTGTTTGAGATTTCAATTATCTTGCATCTTGTTCAATATTTTTATATTTTTGACAATTGAAAGGTATTTTGACATATGCTACCTTAGATTTAAACCAAACCAAACCCAGTGGCACGACAGCCCATGGGGGCCAAAGCAGGGTTGTACTAGTTTGTCCACCCCGGAAATAACCATCCCGAACAAAATGTCATTTGGTCCACTTTCTCAGTAAACTAAAAGTTTTTAGTTAAAAATTTGAAGTTTGAAAATAATAAATAATTATATAGATTCTTCCTATTTAAGTAATATTTTGATTTTCAAAATAGTATACATAAATATGTATATAAACTATCGATTAAAAATATTTTAAAGCGAAAATGAAAAAAATCAGTTGAAGTTTATGTAAGTATATAAATCAAATGAGTGTTAATAAGTTATAATGCATGTAATAGCATTTATAAAAATATACAAATCTGCTGTACATTTTAAGATGTTTATCTGTGATGTGGAGCTTTATTGCTCAAAATCAATGCATTTATAAAATTAAAAAGTAAAAATAAAAAGGTTTTAAAGATTGAAGTGTTAAAACATTGAAAATCATATTAATAAAAAAAATATATAAAAAAGAGAGAAAAACTGCTTCATATTAATAAAGGAAATGTTGACATGAGGTGAAATATGTTCTTGTAATACAAATACAAATGTGATGATCAGCAACAGACTCTGTACCCAGCTAGGCTGTTCCTAGTCAATTTATTAATCCCCAATGAAGATTAATGGCCATTTTAAAGCTATCTACACCCCTTGCTTATTATAATCCTTCCGGTACACTGTTCTGAGTACCCACAACCCTACTAAAGTAGTAACTTGTATGACATTAACATATTCATAAAAACATGCAGAGTACGCAAATATTTTACTATGGCGTGACATCAATAAAAACTGGAAAATTAAAACAATAAAATGTTTTTAATCTATAAATCTTCGTTTTGTATGTATGTCTCCAATCATTTCATTTGACTTTTCCATTGAGTTTAATTTCTATTATTGTAATATATAATTGTTTAATAATCATGCCCAATAGCTTATTCACATTGTTAAATTTTATTACTTTTAAGTAAATTATGATCTAAAATTAGTTGCACCAATGTGTAATTAAAGTTTTTTTGGATTTATTACATTCTAAAGTTAACAATCATTCTATTTTAATAAAATGATGAATTCATAATAGATAATGTATTAGAATTATATACTAATTTTATTACACCATAACAATAAATTTATGTATGGATAATCAGTTGATTTTTTATTTTGTCCATTTCGTCTACTTTATTCCGGCGTCTTGGACATTTTACAAAAAAAGTATACAAAATAACAACCCTGGGCCGAGACCTACTTTGTCCATCTCAGTCTTCCTGACCTTCTTATCAGTTGTCTTGAATTTCTTACACCTGTTAGCCATGCAAAAATGTAAATAGGCTGCCTCCCATGCTTTTTTTATATTACAGTAAAATTAAGTGTTTGGTCAATTACTTTATGTACTTGTCATCCAAAGATTATTTTTAACTTTTTAGTTCATTTTGCTACTAAAGCCTGTTTTTTTTAGTTTTTTAAACTATTATTTTATTTTTTTTACTTTTTAGTTCATTTTGCTACAAAAGCGTGTTTTTTTAGTTTTTTAAACTACTATTTTAAGCACAGAGTTTATTTTCTGTGTTATGTAATAGACCTTTTAAAAAGTTGCTTTATGTGTTTTTTAATTAATTGCAAATCTTTTAGAATGCTCTTTTTATTTATTTATTTATTTTTTGATTCTTCCCCTCTTTCTCTCTCTCTCTCTCTCTTTTTTTGAATAAATGGTATAACATAGTTACACCAAAATCATTTTATTCAGTTGCTAGCATAAACAGTACACATTTTGCAATCATAATTTCACCAAAAGTGGAAAATATCTCATTTGATCTTAGTGTGCAAATTGATAGAATATAACAAGTTAATATTATGATCACCAATGTAAAGCACATTTTTGGCACTAATTTCTACACTCTCACTTCCTTTCTTCTCAATTAACTTTTTGTCTAACTTAAATTTAAACCTGTTCGTAAACAGTGTATCAATTTTCACATTTTTATCTTTCAAATTAAATTAGGAATAAACTGTTGGATTTTTTTTAAGTTAAGGCTTGGTGGATTTCGAGCATTAAAATTCATTCATGAATTCCAATTCGAAATTAAGAAATTAATATCCTCTTTGAATTCAGCAGTGATGTGTTTGATATTCTGTGTAGGTGCATGCCCTCCATGTCCTCAAACTGTTCTTTCATCCTGTGCTTGTGGCAAAAGCAAACCAATATCACAAAGGTGCAGTAATAGGCAGTGGACCTGTGAAAAGAAATGTGGGAAATTGCTGTTTTGTAAATTACATTCCTGCGAGGAAATGTGCCATGAAGGTATGTATTTTCAAGACATCTTACATCTATTTAATGATTGAAATATATTTTCATACAGTGAAAATTTATGTCTGTGTGATACTTCCAGAAATCTTATTCTCTTCAAAATATGATCCTGTTTTGTTACTAGAAATGTAGAAATTTGCTTAGGATTAAATGCGTTCAAGATATTCACTTATTGTTATAAATTTTCTCGGGGGTTCTGTAATGTGATCTCTACCAAGTACACAAGTTTTCATGTTTTACAGCATGCTAAGTTGTATTAATTGCTAGAATTATATGTGTACATTTATTAGGATACATCCACATTTTCAGCATGACACTGTGTGCCCATATATTCTTCAAAACTTTGGTTTTGTACTTATCTAGGAATGATTCTTAATTTTTTTTCATTATTCATTCCTTTTGAGCCTTTTGTGATGAGCTGTAAGACTTAATCACAAAAATTTCATCAAAAAATGCAGTTCCTCACATGTGCAAACTATTTTAAAGCTTGTAAAAGAAATTAGAAATGTATGAGTGTATAAGCAATGCCACATATGAATTGGTTTTTGTTGAAAAAGCATAAGTCAGAAATTACAAAATGTTCAAGATATAAATTTTTTTTTTTTCAGAACTTAAAAAAAAAAAAAAAAAAAAAAAAAAAATGAGAAAAAGAAGCAGAAACTTAATTTTAAAGCAAAATTCACTTTTGTAAGTGGTTAAAGTTTTGAACAGTACCTTTTCATTAATTAAATGCAAAAGCACACAAAACTCGCCCTTTTTACCAAAATTTTAAAATGAATAAACTAGTCGAATGAACATAAGTCCGGTCAAATTAGACCAAAAAGTAAGAGTGAGGTTACAAAAATTCGCACCCAGCTGAAAATTGGTAGCATTGTTTAAAACACCATCATAAATGAAATCTGAAAAGTCCTCATCAATCTGATCCATGGAAAAAAAATTTACTTGTGGTCAAATATCACAAAAACTGGTTTTTCGCCATTTTTAGGGGACGGCAAGTTTTATTATAAAATTAACCCAGACAAAAATTGTAGATCAGATAATTCTCTATAATGCTATTTATACGACTTTTATGAAAGGAGGTAAATTACTTTCCAAAAGTGTTGGCAACCGTAATTTGCATTAGTTTTTTCTCATTTGTTCTTTCCTTCTTGCAACAAGATCGCGTCAGCAGAATATGTAAATTGCCAGTAGCATTTAAGCTCCCGGCGCTTTGCCTCATTCTCTTCCCTTTCAATTTCAACCCAAGTCAGACTTGGTTGTTTTTCGAAAGCTCAGTTGAGTCTGTCCGTTTTTGCAGATAGCTTCGGCTTACTGCTCTTGATATGAATATCATATTTAAATATGTTTAACGTTTCATACTTTGACTTAGAATGTTTTCTTCAGAAGTCGTTTAATGTATAATGAGCTACTTAATATTGTAAAGAGTGCATTCTCAATATTTCGATTAACATGTCATTGTATATATCATAGCCATAATAAACAAGTTACTGTTAACTTTGGCTCTTCTTGACGTTGCACAAGATGAATGTTTTTTCAAAAACTATCACACGTCCTGGTTGAGCTTCCACTAAAAGTTAATAAGCTGAGCATTTTTAAAAGCTCACAGCTTAACAAGAGAATGCAAAGCCACGCTGTATGCATTGTGACTTTCGATCAACCTCTATATGCACAAACTCGAGAAATTGTATCAGCTTCACCTGATGGCTCTGAAATATCAAAGATCATCATCTAACTCTTAGGATTTCATCCACTCATTTTTTTTTTTTTTTTTTGTGGAGCAATTGGGCATATTATGCAAGAAAGGGGTATGAAAGAAGTACTCACATAGTTTTATGCCCTGAAATCATTAGAAAAAATGCTCAATGGTCATGCTTACGCAAGAGCTGTCCAAGCTTATACACTACTTTAGCTTGCTTTAGTAATTACAATATTGAAAGGGGTTAGTACTAATGACATCATGGATGCAGATCTCATCATTAATGTTGAAAACATATTAGATAACGCTCTTTCATATAATGACATTGAAAACGATAATGAAGTATCAAGGGCATTACTTAATAAATTTCATCAAAAACTGAAAGAGTATAAGGATCAAGGACCTATTGAGAAGCTTTGGATACAGTATTTTCATGTGGTTTCAATTGTCTGGGCTAATTTTATGATAAAACTTATCATTTTGCTGAAAATCGCTTAAAACCCGTTTTTGTGACCTTTGACCCTTGGATTAATAAGGACTTTTTAAATTTCATTTATGCTGGGTTTGAACAATCCTACCAATTTTCAGCTGGGTGCAAATTTTTGTAACCTCTGATGTCTAAATTGACCGAACTACATAATAAATCGAGTTTTAAGACTTGTAATAGTTTTATGAGTACAACATTATTGAACATATTTAGCAATTATTTAAAGCATTTCAAAGCAAATAAAACATTAAAAAAAGGATTTACAACTATTTTTTTATCATTATCAGCAATTTCGGCTTCAGTTGTGGACTGATTCCTCACAGTGTAATCTTGATGTTGAACTTGGATGTAGTTCATCATCTTCTCTACGTCCATTATTTTCGAGTTATTTTTTCTTTAATCGGTACTTTCTCTGCAGGATGAGGTGGAACTGTGCGCAGTTCAGCAACCTGTGTCTTAGACATGAAAATCGTGGAGTGGTAAACCTGACTGTCTATGGTAGAATATCCTTCAACATATACTTTGTTTTGTTTTCAGTTTGACATGTATAATGTACTTATTTGGAAACCTTTTTTTTTTAACCTTTGGAATCTTGGGAAATGCAGGACTTAAAATAATTGAGGTAAAGACTTGTCAAATCCTGTTGTTCCTAATTTACATCCATTCAGTCTATGTGCGGATATGTGTTGACAATGATCAGCTAGCAGCTGACATTCTAATGCTAGACAGCGAAACATAGACACACAGATTCCTTGATAGTTGGGTAAGACAAACTGGTAGCTAAAATAAATTCAACATGCCAGATGTTTGCCAGTTTAGTGTGTCATTATGGGTAGAGTTAGTAACACCATTTGAACATTAAAATGCTAAGCAGCTTTCAAAAGTGCTGCTTAAGATCCAATTTTTTTAAGGATCATGCAGGCTGGATAGTTGGCATTTTTGATTTTTCTGAAATTTTCAGGATATGTTCCTTATTTAAAACAACTAAACATGTGTTTTTTTATTTTTGAAAAAAAAAAAATTCTCTTAGTTTTTGGAGGTCCAAGTTGGACTTAGTTCGTTTTTTCAAGAAAAATACATGAATTTACATAGACCAATACTTTTTACTTTAAGAGTGAATCGTGGAATTGGCAATTATTTTGTGTTCTACTATATCCTTGATATTTGTTAGTGCATAATTAGTTGTGGTTGACGCCTTTTGCAAAGGTCAGGGGTCCACTCAAATTTGTACGAAAAAATTTTTTTTCTGCATCTTTGACCGTCGAAATCTTCTTGCACCAACAGTGAGCCACAGTAGTACATATTTCAGTAAATACATGCCATAGAGTAGTATCCAAAAAGAGGAAGATTTGTTTGGCTGACATTTGGCGCACCAAAATATTTGACTCTGAAATTACAGAAATCACAAAATTGCATGACTTTCAAGATCATTAACTTCTTGCACCAAAGGTCAGCAGACATGAAACTACCTGGAGAAGAAGCCTTTCTTGTCATAGAAACACAATCAGTTGATAGACCTTTGGCTACTGTTTCCACTTTTACATAATTTGACTCTAAACTTTGCTCAACAAGTGCTTTTTGGCACTGAAAAAATGCTTATTACCTGCTTTTAAGTATTTATTACTATTATTTGTAACACTATTATAATAAATTTTCATAAACAAACTAAAATGGTAACAAAAGACAACATATACGTGGAACCAAATTGAAAACTAAGTCCATAAACTACCCAGTATGCAACAAAAACTATTTTTTGTAGTTCAATAAATACCCTTGTGAATAAAAAGTAAAATAAGAAATACCAATGTCAAACAGCAGGAATTGCAGATTATTGCAGACACATGTTTCGGCGTAACTAGGAGCACCTTTTTCAAATCAAAAGAAATCAGCTTATGGATGAAAAGGCATCCAACAAAACACATGTGCTTTTGTCGAATGTCTTTTCATCCATAAACTCCTTTCTTTTGCGTTGAAAAAGGCGTTCCTTGTAACACCGAAACACATGTCAACACAGGTTATTTCTTATTTTCTAGTTGTCTACTTGGCCAGACGACTTTTCTTGTAACATCTCATCTTCCCTTTTCCATTTGAGAATTATGAATCAGCTTGAGGGTAGTAAGGTCCAAACTTAACCAAAAAACCTTTAAAAAAGTACCACGAATTTGAATGTATTTCTAAGATGTTACACCCTTTCCAACAGGAAAAAAACTCACTTCTCAATAAATAAAAGATGCATGATTATAATATTTTTATGAAAGGAGTGAAAACTGGTATAAAATAATATCCAGAAAGCACATCAAAAGAAATCAAAAACATCCGACAAAAGCATATGTCTTTTGTCGGATGCCTTTTCATCCATAAGCTGATTTTTTTTATTTGAAAAAGACGTTTCTTTTTATGCCAAAACACGTGTCTGCAGTAATCTGCAACTCGTGGTATTTGACCTTGTTATTTCTTATTTTACTTTTCATTCACAAGGGTATTTATTTAACTAAGACAAATAGTGTTTTTGTTGCATACTGAGAAATTTTTAATTTGGTTCCAAGTATATGTTGTCTTTTATTACCATTTTAGTTAGTTTATGAAAATTTATTATACAGTAAAACCTCTCAATAAGGGACACTAAAGGGACCAGACATTTTGTCCCTTAAATAGAGGTGTCCCTTATTCAGAGGTGGATCAATTGATGCATGCCGTATACTTAGTAGTATAATATCACAATAAACATTAACTATTAATAATTAAGATTAAATACTGCAAATGTTTCATATATGCTAAATAAAATTCACAATTATTCAAATTTCTAAGTTTATGTTATTTTATTAAGTAAAATTTAATCAATAATTTTGTAATGGCAAAGTTTTGTAGCATACAGAGAAATAATTTTGAAGTAATTCATTACATGTATTTGCTTTTATGTTATATAATTTACAATGTAATACTATATTAATTACAATTAACGTTCAATTTTTTAAAGTTTTATATACAAAGCTAGTTAGTTGCTATCTACTAGCTTTGTATTACTTGTATGTATAACTTAGTTGCTATCTTCGTCGGCCCTGAACCTAATTGAATAAATTGTTGATAGGGCAAATTATGCACGCTAATTTCAGCAAGTTTTTTTTATAATACATTAATTGTTTCCTTCACATATGTTTATCTAAAACGTGAAACGTTCCTCAATTAATTTTTAGAGGAAAAGTGAAACATGAATTCCAGTAAATTCACTATTTCTTATGTGCTTATACATTATTTCTTCCATTTTCTTTTTGGGACTGTCCCTTAAACAGAGTGTCCCTTAATTAGAGGTTAATACATGGAAGTCCCTATTCAAAGGGACTGGGACCAGAAAAAATGTCCCTTAAATAGAGGTGTCCCTTATTCGGAGGTGTCCCCTAATGGAGGTTCTACTGTAATATTGTTGCAAATAATAGTAATAAATACTTAAAAGCAAGTAATTGGCATTTTTCACAAGCGCCAAAAAACACCCATTGAGTGAAGTTTAGAGTGAAATTATGCAAAAGTTGAAACAGTAGCTATAGGTCTGTTAGCTGATTGTGTTTCTATGACAAGAAAGACTTCTTCTCCAGGTAGTTTCATGTCTGCTGACTCTTGGCGCAAGCAATTAATGACCTTGAAAGTCATGCAATTTTGTGATTTCTGCAATTTCAGAGTCAAATATTTTGGTGCGCCAAATGTTAGCCACACAAATCTTTCTCTTTTATGATACTACTCTATGGCATGTATTTACTGAAATACGAGGGGGGACCCAAAAGAAACCGTATTAATGGTGCGATGCCAATCCTAGATGTAGTAGAGTGTTCTCCAGCTAGATGGCTCAAGTAGAGACCTTCACAAACCAGCTGTGCAAGTGGTGTCAGTTTAGTTGATAATGTCTTATCGTAGTGTTGGTTTTCTCAGGTGTTGTTGCTTTCCGTCTGCAAACTCGTTATGGCAGATTTGAAAGAACTAACTGTAAACTTGAAATTTTTCTTCCTGCTTGAAAAGTCGGCAACGGAATAGTTTACCAAATGTTTCAACAAGCTTTCAAGAATGATGCTGTGAGCCGTACGCAATGTTTGGAGTGGTTTGGGCGCTTTAAATGTGGTAGCATGAGTGTTGAAGATCATGCTCATTCTGAGCGCCCTTCAACGTCTCAAAATGATGAAAACGTTGAGAAAATCAGCCAAAAAATCAACGAGAGTCAGTTTTACGATTGACGAAACTTTGGAAGAAACAAGAATGAGTTGGTGCTCGCGTGGGCGATCAGAAGAATGGTTCCTTTACCATCATAACGCTCCCGTACACTTAGCCTGCACTATTAACTTCTACTTGTCCTCTCAGGAGTGGCCAGTCATTCTCGACCCCGTATTCAGCTGACCTAGCCCCCTGTGATCTTTTGCTGTTACAGAGGATGAAAAAAATTCTGAAATCAAAGCGTTTTCAGGGTTCGTACGCCCTTGAAAAACCTTGAAAAGTGCTTGAAAAAAAAAAGTTCACTTTCAAGTGCTTGAAAACCTTGAAAAAGTTTTAAAACCTTGAAAAAGTTTCTTAGTGCTTAAATTCTCTCAAAAATCAACGAATTGTGCTTAGAAGTTTTAAAAAAGTGTTTCACCAATGCAATTTTCTGAACATGTGTTCAGTATGCAACATCGCGAAAAATTGCTTCCGTGTTTGAGATTTCAATCCTTTTGCATCTTGTAAATATTTTGATGTTTTTTACAACCGAAAGATATTTTGACATATGGTACCTTAGATTAGTTTATTTTTTGTTTGATTTCATTAATTAACAAAGAAATTAATTTGGAAACCATGACAAAATTGAACTTACTCGGGTTTCGCGGAAAATTGCTCTTGTGTTTGAAATTTCAATCTTTTTGCATCCTGCAAATATTTAAATATTTTGGCTAATCAAATGTTAGTTTTGCATATGCTACCTTAGATTAGTATATTTTTGTTTAATTTTAATAAAAAACTAATAAATTTATTTCATGGGAAGCATGCCACGTCGAACAAACTCAGACTTTGCGAAAAATTGCTTCTCGTGTTTGAAATTTCAATCTTTTTGCATCTTGCAAATATTTAAATATATTCACTAATCGGATGTTATTTTCATATTTGCTACCGTAGATTAGTATATTTTGTTTAATTTCAGTAAAATATAAGTTTATTTTATGGGAAACATGACAACATTAAACTTAATTCGCGAAAATTTGCTTCCCTTGTTTGAGATTTCAATCCGTTTGCATTTTGTAAATATTTTTATATTTTTGGCAATTAGTAGTTATTTTGACACTGCTACATCAGATTAGCTTATTTTATTTTTTATTTTAATAACTAAAGAGTTAAAGAATTTATTACCTTGGTCTTGTTTAATTATTTGCTTATTTATTTTTGCAATTTTGAATGATTATCTTTACCTAATTTTTGGTCATAACAGTTTTTTTTTTTTTTAATTTAAATTTCAGCAGTTGAGCACCTAACAAATTAACTTAAAGTTTGTATTTTAAACATAAAGTTGATTTATATAATTTTAAAGTACATCATTTTTTTATGTCTGCTAAAATAAATAAGGTGTATAACAGGGGTGGTTGTGTTATGATTATTCACTTGAAATCCACTAGTGTTCGTTTTTATTCTTTTACCTCCCTATATCTCCAATTTTCCCCTTTTCCTCAAATGTTCAAAATTACTACGTTATTAAGGTTGTGGGTACTTGGAGCTTACTGAAAGAGGCTTTAATCAGCAAAGGAGTAGATAGCTTAAGGAGGGTCATTCATCTTCATTTGGATCTAATAAATTGACCAGTACCAGCCTAGCTAGGCCCAGTGCCTGTTGCTGGTTATCAACAGGCACTGGGCATGGTATTTCTATGCAGAATATTTTGACTTAATAAACTATTTTATGAATTGTATGCATAGCAAAAGCTATTGTTGTACATTTGTATATTCAAGTAATAGGGGTCTTAGTTTTAAAAATTATCCCCCCCCCCCCTTGCCCCATTTTGCTCTTTGAAACTTTCAGGTAATTTTTTATGAACTCACAAATCACAATTACACCTGAATATTATTGCCTTTCTAAATTTAAATTCTAATTTCAACAATAACCCATTTTTTTCCAAAATAAAACTACTTTTGTCATAATATATGTCAACTTCTTGTGAATCTTTTCAATTTCGAAATATGGCTCTATAAATCTGAACTTGCGCATTTATTGTCTATTGCAAGTTAATCAATGAAAGCAGAATAGGCTCAAGTTTGCATTCAGAGTATTTATCACTGCTTAAGCTGCTTTTGTATATTTTGAGGTGTAGAGACTGTACTGTGGGCTTTTATAAACTTTTCTTACTTCCTATTTTTTAAATTTACTCGAGGACAGTTGAAATGCCTTATTGGCTGAACAGCTAATAAATACATACGAATAATTGATTTGCATACTTATAAATGATTTGCAAACCTAATATTTTTAGAACTTAATAGTGCAAACTGAAATAACTTTCTGGGTAGTGTTTTTGTCCTAACCGCCCTTATATTGTAATAAACCACTGTATAGATATTGGAAATAAATGTTGAAACCGGGGGGGGGGGTTGAGGGGGGGAGTGACTTCAAAAACTCCTCTCTGGCAATGCCATTGAACTTCGGTATTTTAGTTTCTTCTCATAAAAGTTAAAAGCACTTATGAAAGGTTTTTTTTTTTTAAGTATTAATTTGTTGATTCTAGAAAATATACAAACCTCTGACTGCTGCAACCTTTGAAAAACCTCAAAATTAAACCTCTTGGTATCTGCTTCTCTTTATGACCAAACTTCATTTTCAGAAAAACTTTCAACGCAGTAGATTTTTCACCAAAGCGTCTCTCGTTGTAGAAAAAGCAATTTTGTTTTCCTATACTTTTTTGTATTATTGCCTTATTTCTATGTGTTTGTAGTAAATGAAAAATCTGCATACAATATTTTTAGTACAAATTTATGATATTGCCTTGAAAACAAAAATTTTTACCTTGAAAAGTACTTGAAAAGTGCTTGAATTTTTTTCTGCCTAAAGGGTATGAACCCTGGTTTTGATGATGTAGAGGCTGTAAAAACTGCTTCGCAACAGGCACTGAACATGGTCAAAGCTAAAGAGTTCCAGGGGAACTTCTAACAGTGGAAAAAAAAGAATTAACAAGTGTATTTCATCCAAGGGTGAACACTCTAAAAGAGACAAAAGAAATTTTGTGAATAAACTAATATATAAATATATTAGAACAAAAATCTGGTTACTTTTGGGTCCCCCCCCCCCCCCCCCCGTATGTACTATTGTGGCTCACTGTTGGCGCAAGAAGATTTCGATGGTCAAAGTTGCAGTAAAAAACTTTTTTTTGTACAACTTTGAGTGACCCCTGACCTTTGCGAAAGGAATCAACCACAACTAAGTATGTACTAACAAATATCACGGATATAGTAGAACACAAAATAATTGCCTGTGCCACGATTCACTCTTAAAGTAAAAAGTATTGGCCTATGTAAATTTGTATGTTTTTCTTGAAAAAATGAACTAAGTCCAGCTTTAACCTCCAAAAACTTGAAGAAAAAATTGTTTTTTGCAAAAATAAAAATAACACACCTTTTCTAGTAGTTTTACCTGAAAATTTCACCAAATCAAAAATGTCTACTATCCAGCCTGCCTTTTTTCTAAAAAAAAAAAAAAAAAAACTGGCTCTTAAGGCAATAAATTCCTTTCTTACAGCAGAGCAGTTTATCCAATAACATCAGAGTGGACTAGCTAGATATTTGTAATGCTGATTCATTTGCTCATGGCATTGTTTCCCTAACATTAATTTGAGTTCAGAGTTTTTGTTTCTTTTTTTTTTTTTTTTTTTTTTTTATCCTCTTTAACTCCACTTATACAGACTTGTGATTTATTACTTAGATTAACATTTTCATTTATTTTTTTTTACACTTGTCCAAAAGGTTTACCTTAGATGATTTATTATTAATATCTTGTAGGAGAATGTCCTCCATGCAGGAAAACGTGTGAACAGAAATGTCTTTGTGGAAGTGAGACTGTGGTTCGGCCATGTGAAGATCCATTGTGGCACTGTAAAAAAATCTGCAATAAATTGCTTAGGTGTAAGAATCATTTCTGCGAAATTGTTTGTCATTCTGGAGCTTGCTTGGACTGCCCAAGTTCAGGTCCAAGATCTTGCCCTTGTGGAAAAAACATTGTATCTTTGCCATGCACTGAAAACATTGTTCCTTGTGGTGACACTTGTGATAAACTTCTTTCATGTGAGTTACATCGATGTACTCAAAGGTGTCATTTGGGTCCATGTGAGAAAGTAAGTTTTCTTTTTATCTGTTAGAATATAATACTATTAAGTGCTTTTTTTTATTTAAAGACACTGATTAGAAGTAGAGGGTCATTACTTTGCTATTGTAACATTCATTAACTTATGATTTTGTGTATATATACAGCAAACTCCCGATTATCGGCCGTCAGATTATCCGCGGGTCTTTTCACAATTTATTTTATTGATTTTTTTAACCGTCATTAAATGTTTTTTAAATTTATGATTGTGCTACTGTTTGTTTTTAGCTTTTACATGCATATATTTTTTTACATTCAATGTTAGTAGATGCAATGTAGCAATGTTTAAAGCAGGGGTCTGTCCAGGATTTTTGTGAAAAATCAAATAATTTTGTGAAAAATGAATTAATTTTGTGAAAAACCAAAAAATTTCGCAAAAAAAAAAAAAAAAAAAAAAATTTTTTTTTGTTAAAACGAAATTTTAGAATTTAGAGATGGCTCAAACTGCATCAATTAAACTTAAAGTTGAGTGTTTTCCTCTTCTACGTCGAGAAAATCATTCTGGATTTTTTTTCTGATATTTCACGGGGGGGGGGGGGGCATTGCTCTTTCAAGTATCAATATTTATCTACCATTCTACATTATGTTAAATTATACTAGATATATTTCTGTACAGTACTTAAAATAATTGTAACAAAAATATAAATAAATAAAATAAAATTCAGAATAGGGTTCAGCATTCAACTTTTTGACCCAAGACACTCTTAAAAAGCACAGAATTTGGTTTAAAACTTCTAAATTCCGTGATTTTAACAAAAATAAAAAGATATTTCAATTGTTTACCTCTTAAAAAAGCATAATAATCATTAAAAATTCGAAAAATCGGATTCCCATAGTGGATGCAAAGATATCGCAATTTTCAAAGTGAAGGCATCAAAAGTATAAAAACAGCTTGTAAAAGAAATATTTTTGATAAAATTATTTTAAAATTGCATTTTAGAGTCCTATAATAAACATATCATTAATATCTGTGGACACAATTGACCCAAAAAATAAAATAAACGATCTATTTAGCATTTTAAGTTTTGACTCATAACAAAAAATGGAATTTTGCTTTAAAAACTTGAAATGAGAGTTCTAACAGAAATAAAGAGACTTTTCATTTATTTGAATCCTAATAAAGCGAAGTTAGCTTGAAAAAAGAACAAAATGTGATTCTCATATCGGATGTTAAAAGATTGCATTTTTCAAAATGTAGACATCTAAAGAAAAAAACGGTAATTAAAAGAGTTTATTTAAAGTTAATCATCCTTGTTAGCATCGAAAAATCAAAACCCATATAATTTTCTCCCAAAATAACAATTAAACATCGCACCGCACCGTAAAAACGCAAATATTGACAAGCTGGCAAAATGATGAGAATATTTTCTAATCAAGTCATTATAAAGGTTCAACGCCAGACGCTAAGTTGTGATAATTTTGAAGTTGGTAACACTATCTGAAGCGATCATATTTTTTCCTCACCCTTACTATCCCTTTGCAGTTCTAAGTTCATTTCGCAGATATATATTATTATTGTTTATTAAATCATGAGCGGAGAAAAGTGCTTACCAATGCCTTTTCAGAAAAGTTTACAAAAACACCGCTGCTAATTAGCTGTGATAAAACAAACAACCATTATATTTATTTGGCAGTAGCCATTTTTTATTGCTTGCAGGAGCATTCCGAGAGTGCCGATTTTTTTTTTCAAAATTAGCCGATTTTGTATAAGCTGATCCCTCTAATTTGATTTAGAAAAAGGTTCCAAAAATTATCGGTTTATACACAGAAATATGCGTTATTTTGCTTTCAGATTTGCTCTTTCAATAAACAATTTGACAGATCTGATCTTGTTTATCAGAATTTTGTGAAGGGTCCGTTTTGTTTGATCGGGATTTTGTGAAAGGTCCGTTTTGCTTGATCGGAATTTTGTGAAAGGTCCGTTTTGGTTGATCGGATTTTTGTGAAGGGTCCGTTAACGGACCCAAATATCCTCTGGCCAGACCCCTGTAAAGCTATAACTTAAATGTGTGTTTGAGTTTTATTCATATGTTTTAGCTATGGTATACAGTAGTATAGTTTTTTAACCATTGTGTGGACTATCCGCGATTACCGTGCCACCCTATTCCGCGAATAATTGGAAGTTTACTTGTTCAGAAAATCTCTTAAACTTTAAAGCACACATTAATCTAAAGGATCTAAAAGAGGAGAAGAGAATTTACTTATCAAATACCCATTCCTAAAAGTAATAACCTTGATGTAGGACAGTTCAAAATTCATATTTTCATTCATTGCAATAGCACTCAGCTCGTAAGGCTTCATAACACACACAGGGCTTTAAGTGTTCCTATATATTTTAAAAATTGAAAATAAATCCTCAAAAATTCTCCTTTGCATGAGATGATTGCTGACGACTCTGAATATGAGAAACACTTTGTTCGAGCAAAAGCAAGTAAAAGTAACAAAATATTGAGAATGTTTTCAACAGTCAGGACTAAATGTGATTCAAACAGAAGCTCTGTCTACAATGCTCATAATGAACACAAGTGCCAAATAGCAATTTTGGTCCATGCAGAGCCTGTATTTGAAAAAATGTACAAGGAATCAACTATTGCTTTAGAATATGCCTTTACCTTTACCAAAAGAAGTTTTCCTTGGAATTAAGTAAGACATAATTGAAAAAATTGAAAAAGTTCAATTTGGCTACTGATGAAAGCAATTGAAATATTTTTACTAAATGTTGAACTCTCCTTCAAAGAATGACAGAAAACTGGCATAACAGATGGATTGAATTGAAAACTTCTTATCAAATTAAATAATTTAGTTATTGTTGATCCTTGATGTCTAAGTGAATAAAAATTAATTCTAAGAATAACATATTGTTGGTTAATTGTGTGTCTTTTTGTTCTTAAAATGCCAATGTGATGACAAGTTATTTCAAAGCACTAGTAAGCTTAGGAAAGTCTATTCAAAAGCTGGAACCCATATTATCTTATCCATACAACCACTCAACAATACAACTCAAAAGTTGGATGATTACAATATTGATTAATTTTTATTTGGTTATTTCTATTTTTAAAAAGGTGTAAAATACATACAAATGTTTCAGTTTTGCCAGAGTTTTTGTAAGCTAAAGCAACTGAAAATTCTCAGATATGGAGCTACAAGTTAATTTTCCTTAGAAAATGTTAACAGATTTTTGAGCAATGGGATGCTCTATTGAACTTTTTTGTGTGGGTGTTTGAGGAAGAAGGGGGGGGGGGAGGCATGTAGTAATTTTGAGAGTAAAAAAGTTGTTTGAAACACCGGCCAGGAAGTTATATGTTTTGTTTTAGCTAATAACTCTCACTTTCAACAAAATAAAGTTACTGATGCAAAGGAGTCAATCATTGGTACATGTGTATCCTGAAAAACCTACCTCATTATTTGTGAAACTGTTGTCCCAAATTACAAAGCCAAAGTACTTATTATTGAGCTTCATTTTTTACCTCATTCATTTAAAACCATCATTGATGTTTTCAATAATGAATTCTGAAATGTTCCTTCATATAACGATCAAATCTTTTGATAATTGTCCTGTTTTCGCGAAACTTAGTCGATCTTCAACACACAGGCTGATTAAGAAGTGGTAACCATCTCTAGTGGGCATGCATGAAATGTTCAATAAATGGAACTAAGTGTTGAACTCTCCTTCAAAGAATGACAGAAAACTGGCATAACAGATGAATTGAAAACTTCTTATCAAATTAAATAATTTAGTTATTGTTGACCCTTGATGTCATTCATTAATGGAAATGGCATTGAAACTTGAATCTGTGTTCTTTACATATGAAGCTTGGCTTCATCTTATAGTCTCTGCTAGTAATAAGTTAAAAAACACAAGAATTTGTCCACTTAAAATCCACACATCCATCATGAAAACCCTTTGCTTTCAAGTAATCCTAATCCTAGGGGAAAATAATCCACCTTAAAACCACTGACTGCTACAGAAAGTATCTGCAAGTTTCTGATGTTTCATTAAAAAATATATAGTGTTGCAAATTAGTCAGATAATTATCAATCAAAATGAATTGTATTTTGAAAGTAAAATATTGTATAATAGGTTGTGTGACTTTTGAACCACCCCCGTTATCTGTGTCCTTTGATTTTATTTGCTTATGTTTATAATGTAGCTTATAACATTTAAGTTCATCAGTTACATCTACAGCAGAAGAAAGAACTTTCAGCATTTTCAGTTAGATTCACAGTAAAAAAGAAAGTAAGTCTGACAGAGTGGCTAAGCTCACATACCTATGCTATAATTAGAAGCAGCTTCATTACAAAAGGGGAGACAAAACACAAGGAATACAAACTAAAAGTGACTGAAAGCTATTACACAAAAAAATGAACAAGTATTTATTCGTGAAGAAGTTCTTAGCCCAAAAAATTAGTTAAAGTGCAGTACAGGGAATTTTAAACATTCCATCTGTTATCAAAACAGCAGTCTATCTTTGTAGTAATGGCACAATCTAACCCTTACTGTCACACTCCCACCCCATTTGATGGTATATTTTTGACTTTGCCCATTTTTAGAAAAGAATGGTCAAGGTTTCCACAGATCAAGGAAAACGTAAAATTGTCAGAGAGTTTTATTTCGAAAAAAGTCTGGGAAAGTTATTTTGTCAAATGCTGAAAAGTTAAAAACAGACCTTAAAAATAGTGTCTTTTGCATCATAAACTGCTGCAGTTAGTAGGTTATTATGTTCTTTAGCATTTGAAGCAAGGACTTACCCAAAGATTTTAAAAATTGAATATTAACAGTTTTGGTATCAAAATGCAAAATAGCATTTTTCACTTACTCTTCAAAAGAAATCATGATTTTTAAATGCTTTTAGAATGCTGCACAGTCAAATATATTGTGTCTGGAATTCCATGGCTTTTTCTCGAAAACCAGGGAATTTCATTTCTTAAAGTAAGTGGGAAACCTGAGTAGTAATGTTTTATATTAACAAGCATCTAATTTGTTCACTTAAACAAAAATAAAGTGTGTAGTATTTTTTTAAATATTAAGTGATTTCATTTATAGTGTTTACAAATGCGAGTTATGAAATGTCGTTGTGGATTACGTGAAAAGTCTGTTCCTTGTTGCAAGGAATATGTCTGTGATATCAAATGCAAGCGCAAGCGTGACTGTGGAAGACACTTTTGTAATAAAAAGGTAATTTTTTTTTAATTGCATAATTAAACGTTGAATTGTGTGCTGTGTATGCATAGATATGTAGGGCAAAGTGAAATGGTGAAATATTTACTCCGCTTTTAGTGCCACTAACCTAGTATTTCAACTATGTAGTAACATATGTAATCTATTCCAGTCAATAAAGAATTACCTCTGAAAATCAAAGCATATGGTAATAGAGCTATTTTCATAAATTGATACACAAATTTTAAACATTTTGCTGTGAGTCAGACATTATTTTGATATAATTAAATAGTAAAATTCTTATTATTAACATTTTGAATATTAATTAGGACCTTCTAATATTCAGTGCAGTATTATTTAGTTGGGCAATTCCAGGAAAATGTCAACCTGAGCGCCAAAATTTCAACATAAGCAAAATTAAAGTACACCTAAAAATTTAATTTATAATTTTTTGTATTGAAAATAAGCCCTAACAGATCTCTATGTCCTTTCCAGATTTTTGGGGGAAAATTTGGTCTGAAGTAATCAACCATTTTCCTAAAAAAAATTCTAACTAAAAGCAAAAAGTGTTAGTGTATTTTTTTTATACTTATAATATAGTTTTATACTGGATGATTATATCAAAAAATATCTTAGTAGTATTTCGTTCAGAAACAATCTTAAAATCAGTTTATGAATGTCAGTCATAGTGCTGGACGATAAATCGATATACCGCTGAACACCGGTTTCATAGCCATATCATAAAAACCGGTTTTTTCAAAACCAAACCCATGATATATCACAGCCGGCAATACATCGTAAACGAAACCGATGTCTTCGAATTTCGAATTCACCGACGCTGGAATCGGCTGCACGAAACCGGTTGAATTGCGATCTCTCCCATGGACGTTCGGTTCGACTCGCCTGAAAATCGGTGATTCCCCTCCGAGACCTGCTGATTCGAAGACTACGCTCCCACCCCTTTCTCCACCGCACGATCGCTTCCCGCCGCAAAGCGCGAATGGAGGAGTGTTACGTCATCGGTGCATCTGGCATGGACCACGCTTTCGCTGCTTCGAGGGTGGATGGAGGGTGGGAGAGGACACGCCTAATAACGATACCGGTATTTGGTAGCAAGCTTCGTCGTTTCAAATTTCGGAGGATATTCGAAGATTCGAATTTCGAACTTGTCGAAGCTGCTGAAACCGGTTGTTTCACTCGCGAGCTTCACCGAATTTATCACTAAGCTTTTATTCGGAACCGTTCATTTGGTTTTCTGGCGCTTTATTTTCTTTTCTCTGTTCTCCTTACTTCGTTGGTATCGTTATTGCTACATATTTTAAAATAATATTGTTGTTTATTGTTCCTATTGTTCTTTTTTTAACTTTCTTCTTAGTTTTATCACTATAAGCAGGGGTGATTGTGTTCCGGTATTTACATCTTGATTTCCGGTATCTTCATCTTCGAAAATACCGGAACCATCCTATATTTTCAGAAAAACCCGCTTTTGTAAAATTTAGGTCGATGTTTAATGAAACGCTGAAAGTCCAAATTTAAGACGTTTCGTTTGGTATAAAGCGTAAGTTACCGTCATGTTTTGCAATCTCTATGGTAATTATTGAAGAACAGCTGGGGTGAGAGATGGAATAAAGGCTAGATAAGAAGAGAAAGGAGCGTTACTTGATATTTTTCCCCTTAATATTTTCTTTTCAAGATGTCTAATATCGTTTCTCTGTTGCATATCTTAATATGTAGATGATGTAACTAGGGTTGCCCATTCCCCCCGACTGCGATTGCACCCCTCAATTTTACCAAGCCCCCTTTTCCCTCAAGAATTGCCACCCACTAATAAAAAGACTTAAATTCTTCTAAATTAATTTCTCCAAAAGTTTCTGTGGTATAATCTGCTTTATGACGATCCCTCCCCCTCCCCACACAAACACATGAAAATCCTTGCTATAACTATATTATTAGATTAAATTGCTGAAATATTTATTCACCAAGATGGCCTATGGCTTTTCTCTGTTGTAGATGCTTATGTAATAGGTTTTACAGTCCTCCCCCCCCCCCATTAAATGTTGAATTTAACGACTTATATATATCGAAAATATCGATATTTGGAGAGCAATATATCGTGGCATTAAAATTCGGATATCGCCTAGCCCTATTGCGCAGTGATCATAATACATTCTGCCACTTTTGCCCCAAACTTATTTAATTCTGAAATATTTATGCACTTTTAGAAAATGAATGTAATAAATGGTTAAGGATTCAGATACAATGGAGGAAAATAAAACATTCTTTGAAAAATTTTTAGAAATGAGAAAAATTAAAAGAATTTAATTCTCTCCATGCACATGGACATATTAAGTCCAATTAAAACTTCGAGTTTTAGCCCCAACAAATAATTATGTATATAAATAATGTGTGCATACACGTAATGTGTATATGTATGCCCATCAAAACACTTTTTCTTCTTGGAAAAAAGTTCAGGTATTTTTTCATGGAGTCACAATCACCCCTGTATAAGTTATATATAGTTAAAACTTCTTCTGAGAGGGGTACTCACAGGGAGGGGAGGGGGGGTATAGCACGACTTGCGCCATCAAAAAAACATTTTTGGACCGGGGAGGGGGATAACTTTTTTATTTTTATTTTTTTTTTAATTTTTTTTTTTATTTATTTTTTTTTTTTATTTTTTTTTTAATCAAAAAATTATTAATTTTGTTCTGTTTACATTTTATTTCATTTATTTATTTAGTTTGTGGGTGTGTGTCATTAGCGTAGCACACAGAACTTTTCTAATAAAATAATAATAATAAACCAATAAAATATATAAAAATATTTAAAAAAATAAATGGAATAAAAAGGAGATCTAAAAAATAAAAAAGGGAGAGGGTTGAGAAAAGGGGGGGGGGCGATTGGCACCCTTGTATTCTGATGTGATTGGCTGATTGGTATCTGAATAGTATTTTCCAGGGTCTTTAGAAGAGGAGACTAGGGTTGGACCATCTCCCGAAACAGGTTGTGGGGGAATGAAATTGGTGACGTAGGTCCGGAAGCACTCGCGGAGCACTTTAAGACGATTTCAATAGGAAATGGCATTGCTTCGCTCCTATTTTTGGACGTAAAAGCATAATTCAGAAAAAAAAAAAAAAATTAAGTCTTCGTGTCTTAATTTACCTTCTTTGATACTAGTGTCTCACCCATATTTTACGAGAATTATTTTGAATTCGAATAAAATGGAGGAACAAAACTTGATCATGAGTGATGTCAAACGATAATTATTATGAAACTAAACCAAGTTTGAATACAACTTAAAATAATTTTATTTGAAGAAAATGGTAATCTATGAGAGTCATTAAATTCGTAAACTGCTACAAAAAATCTTTTCCTGATTTGGAAGAGAAATTACTGTTATTCATTTACTTTAAAGTTTATCTTCAAAAAATTGTAGAAGAGAGAAAGAATCATTATTAATATTAATAATATAATAAATTAATATTAATTCTAAGAAGTAAAAAACGAATTTTTCAATGAATAATGATTGAATTTAATAATATATAGCAACTATATTAGTTCAAAATAGTTATATATTTACATTTATAAAATATATACAACAACATAGAGGGAAAAATACAAATACTCAGAAACTGATTACCACATGGCAATACTTCATTTATACGTCTTTTATGAAAGAAATTAAATACCTCATGAAGCATTTTTAAAGCAATTACTGTTATTACAAGCAGATATTTCCCAAGTACTGTTACTCGTGTATAATGGAAAGATTTTGTAACTACTATGTTGATTCAAAATGCAAATAGCTGTGTACATAAATGACTACAATAAATACATATATTAAAATATTATTTTTGCAGAATATTAAAATAACTATAGAGGAATATGTACGGAATATCAGAAGCTGGTTGGTACATAACGTTTCTTTAATAACCCCCCAAAAAAATTATCCTATGAAATATTTTTAAGATCAAACCTTTACTTTAAACTGATATTTCCAAGAATAGACCAAGAGCTGACCCCCCAAAACACGATTTATCTCTTTTATGGCTTGTGGCCGGTTAAAATAATAAAAAAATGCAATTTAAAACTTTGGCTCGAATCCCCCCCACTAATTTTGGGTCACACGGCTGCGTGGGTGGATGAAAGGTCAAAAAAATGAAAAATATCAAAGTGATGAGTTAAATGGCTAAAAACTATATAATAGCATTAAATTAATAAGAAAAAACCCGTAGCTAATTTCCCCCCCAGCTATGTTGGGGCGAACGTGGTGCCCCCCAGGGGTAAAGTATCGATTATTAAACTTAAAAAAAAATGATCACTTTCGTGGGGGGGAATTTTACAGGGTATTAGTTTCATTATTTTGATTGCCAAAAAAAATTCTCCCCCAGTAACTATGGGTCAATTTGTCAAAAAAAATTTTTTTTGTTCCTCTTTATTTGGTTCAAGTCGAGTATTATTCGAACTTACGCATAACTGTTTAAGTTGCAAAAAAAAACCCCAAAGTTTGAACGTTTTTTCATTAAAAAAAACTCGTAGCAATCCCCCCCCCCCCACACCTATGGAGGGGGTTGCTACGCGGTGCGCAGTTTTACAACGTGGTGCCCCCCCCCAGGGGTGAATTGTCGATTGATTAAATTAAAAATAAATGATCACTTTCGTGGAGGAAATTTTACAGAGTATACATTTAATTGCAAAACAAAATATCTCCTCCCCAGCAATTATAAGTCTACTAGCTGCATTGTCAGGCGTTGCACGGTCTACCTCAAAAATGTACGTGTTTTCAGCGTTCCAAGCATTTTATACAATTATATAAATTTTCTCGCTTTCATTACATTTCTTATTGCTGCTCCACTCTTATTAGTCAAAGCGCAATGTTATATAGCCTATAGCCTTCTCAATAAATGGACTATTCAACACAAAATGAATTTTTCAGTTCGAACCCGTCGTCCCTGTAGACCAAGAGCTGAGCCCCCAAAACACGGTTTATCTGTTTTATGGCGGGTGGCCGGTTAAAATAATAAAAAAATGTGATTAAAAATTTTGGCTCTAATCCCCCCCCCCCCCCTCCGCCCACTATTTTCGGGTCACACGCTGCATGGGTGGATGAAAGGTCAAAATAAAAGAAAAATATTAACATAAGTGAAATGGCTAAAAATTATATAATAACATTAAATTAATTTAAAAAAAACACGTAGCAAATCTCCCCTCCAGCTATGTTGGGGCGAATGTGGGAGCCCCCCCCCCAGAAGTGAATATCGATTGTTAAAATTTAAAAAAAAAATATCACTTTCGTGGGGTTGGGGATGGGGAACTTTACAGGGTATTTGTTTCATTATTTTGATTTCCAAAAAATCTCCCCCCCCCCCCCCCAGTAACTATGGGTAAATTTGTCAAAAAAAAAGTTTTTTGTTTCTCTTTATTTGGTTCGAGTCCAGTACTATTCGAATTTTCCCATGACCTCTTAAATTGTAAAAAACAATTGCAATTATTTGTTCGGTAAAAAAAAACACGTAGAAAATCCCCCCCCCCCCCCAGCTATGTTAGGGCGAACTTGTTGCCTCCCAGGAGTGAATTATCGATTGATTAAATAAAAAAAAAAGATTACTTTCGTAGAGAGGAGGGATTTTCTCAGGGTTTACATTTGATTGTAGCAGGAAAAAAAATCCCCCCCCCCAAAAAACTGTTTTTAATTTAAATTAGAAATTTTGAAATATTTTTCAAAATGAAAGGAAGCAATACAGCGTCCGTACATCTGCTTCTACCATTGTGTGCTCAGCATGAAAAGAATGAAGGGGAAAGTATACGCCTGTGATGATTTCTTCTTGCTGTTTCGAGGGCAGTTTCGTCAGTGATCAACTGTAGCCAACACAGTGAAGTCGTTATAGCTGTTGGTTTTTCTTTTCGGAGCACGCTGTACCGAATCCTTAAACTGAAAACGTAAAAAATTCCTTTTTTCAAAAATATATTTTGTTTTTTTTATATTATGAGTGTTTTAAAGGGTAATTTTAAGTGTAGCCAGCCACCAGATAAAAGATAATTTAGTATATTATCTCCAGAGTATACATTTAATTGTTTTAATTGCAAAAAAAAAAAAATATCCCCCTACCCCAGTAATTATGAGTTTATTTCACAAACAAAAGTGATTTTATGTTAAAATTGCAATAACGACGTTTTTACTTGTAAATGTTAATGCGTTAATCCGATGCGTTAAATGAATTTTTAAAATAATAATTTGGAAATTCATATAGATTTATTTACCTTCAGCATATTGGTTGTGATAGTGTCCATCTAGTTTGATAAAAATGTTCTTGCAATCTCGATGATATAAATCTGCTTCTGTTAAGAACTCGGAAAAATCTAAATCACGGAATTTCAGTTTTCAGTGTTTTCGAATCTTTGAAACTTTTATTCCTTCAAATAAAGTTTCTGTCAAAACATTATCTTTTATCTGGTGGCTGGCTACACTTAAAATTACCCTTTAAAACACTCATAATATAAAAACATCAAAATATATTTTTGAAAAAAGGATTTTTTTACGTTTTCAGTTTAAGGATGCGGTACAGCGTGCTCCGAAAAGAAAAACCAACAGCTATAACGACTTCACTGTGTTGGCTACAGTTGATCACTGACGAAACTGCCCTCGAAACAGCAAGAAGAAATCATCACAGGCGTATACTTTCCCCTTCATTCTTTTCATGCTGAGCACACAGTGGTAGAAGCAGATGTACGGACGCTGAATTGCTTCCTTTCATTTTGAAAAATATTTCAAAATTTCTAATTTAAATTAAAAACATTTTTTTTTGGGGGGGGGGATATTTTTTCCTGCTACAATCAAATGTAAACTCTGAGAAAATCCCTCCTCTCTACGAAAGTAATCTTTTTTTTTATTTAATCAATCGATAATTCACTCCTGGGGGGGCAACAAGTTCGCCCTAACATAGCTGGGGGGGGGATTTTCTACGTGTTTTTTTAACCGAATAAATAATTGAAATTGTTTTTTACAATTTAAGAGGTCATGGGAAAGTTCAAATAGTACTGGACTCGGACCAAATAAAGAGAAACAAAAAACTTTTTTTTTTGACAAATTTACCCATACTTACTGGGGGGGGGGGAGATTTTTTGGAAATCAAAATAATGAAACAAATACCCTGTAAAGTTCCCCATCCCCAACCCCACGAAAGTGATTTTTTTTTTTTTAATTTTAACAATCGATATTCACTTCTGGGGGGGGGGGGGCTCCCACATTCGCCCCAACATAGCTGGAGGGGAGATTTGCTACGTGGTTTTTTTTAATTAATTTAATGTTATTATATAATTTTTAGCCATTTCACTTATGTTAATATTTTTCTTTTATTTTGACCTTTCATCCACCCATGCAGCGTGTGACCCGAAAATAGTGGGCGGAGGGGGGGGGATTAGAGCCAAAATTTTTAATCACATTTTTTTATTATTTTAACCGGCCACCCGCCATAAAACAGATAAACCGTGTTTTGGGGGCTCAGCTCTTGGTCTACAGGGACGACGGGTTCGAACTGAAAAATTCATTTTATGTTGAATAGTCCATTTATTGAGAAGGCTATAGGCTATATAACATTGCGCTTTGACTAATAAGAGTGGAGCAGCAATAAGAAACGTAATGAAAGCGAGAAAATTTATATAATTGTATAAAATGCTTAGAACGCCGAATATACGTACATTTTTGAGGTAGACCGTGCAACGCCTGGCAATGCAGCTAGTAGACTTATAATTGCTGGGGAGGAGATATTTTGTTTTGCAATTAAATGTATACTCTGTAAAATTCCCTCCACGAAAGTGATCATTTATTTTTAATTTAATCAATCGACAATTCACCCCTGGGGGGGGGCACCACGTTGTAAAACTGCGCACCGCGTAGCAACCCCCTCCATAGGTGTGGGGGGGGGATTGCTACGAGTTTTTTTTAATGAAAAAACGTTCAAACTTTGGGGGGTTTTTTTGCAACTTAAACAGTCATGCGTAAGTTCGAACAATACTCGACTTGAACCAAATAAAGAGGAACAAAAAAAAATTTTTTTGACAAATTGACCCATAGTTACTGGGGGGGAATTTTTTTTGGCAATCAAAATAATGAAACTAATACCCTGTAAAATTCCCCCCCACGAAAGTGATCATTTTTTTTAAGTTTAATAATCGATACTTTACCCCTGGGGGGCACCACGTTCGCCCCAACATAGCTGGGGGGGGAAATTAGCTACGGGTTTTTTCTTATTAATTTAATGCTATTATATAGTTTTTAGCCATTTAACTCATCACTTTGATATTTTTCATTTTTTTGACCTTTCATCCACCCACGCAGCCGTGTGACCCAAAATTAGTGGGGGGGATTCGAGCCAAAGTTTTAAATTGCATTTTTTTATTATTTTAACCGGCCACAAGCCATAAAAGAGATAAATCGTGTTTTGGGGGGTCAGCTCTTGGTCTAGAACTATTGGCTGTGACTTTTCAAATGGATACCACTGATGAACATTCAAAGTATGATCAACTATGTAATTACTGATGTTTATGATTCAAATAAATGAAATAAGCTATAATAAATACATATACTGCAAAAAAATTGCATTTGTAGAATATATGCGCAACTGTAGATGGAAAAATATGCGTTATACGAAACTGACACAACAGGTTGGCACATAACGTTTTATTAATAACCCCACAAAGGAATATTATTCAATTGAAACATTTTTTAAAACAACTACCTTTACTTTAAACAGATATTTCCAAGAACTATTGTTGTGACTTTTTAACTGGCTATCAATGAAAAAAATTCAAATTATAATCAGCTACGTAATTACTGATGATTATGGAACAAATAAATGAAATAAACTATAATGAATACATGTACTGAAATGTTTGCATTTGTAGAATATATGTACAACTCTAGATGATAAAAATATGTATTCTCCGAAAATGACACCACATAACAATTCGTTGAAGTTCATCATCCAATGATTTTTTGTTCGTTCGTTTGTTTTTTTAACAGTTTAAGATGTTGCTAGAAATTAATCCATGAAATATTTAAATTTGCAAAATAGATAAAACAACTAAAAATGGAAAAATATTGATTCTTTGACATTTAAACCACTCATTGTTCCAATATTTAACTGCTGTATTAAGAGATTTATTATCCTATGAAACATTTTTGAGAACTCATACTATATTTCAAAGAGATATTCAAACAGCACACTCCGGATTGAAATGAAAAGATGCACAAGTCATCAAATATATGCATACTTTTTATTAATCTCCAATTAATTTACATTCGTAAATAATTTCATTCAATAAACATCATTGATTATGAAATAACAAAAAAGTGCATAACATTTCGAATTCAAAGGTAATTTTTAAAAAACCACTCTGAAATCCATAACTATTCAGGGGCGAACAGGATTCCCCAAGATAGAACCAACCTTGACTCCCAAAGGTTTCAAAAAAAAGAAAAAAAAAAAAAAACCCTCGAAAGTCCGCAGGTTTAAGGGGGGGGGAACACCCCTAAAGCGCACAGGTTTTAGTCCGTAAAAAATTAAGTAAAATAAAATAAATAAACCGAAGGTACACAGGTTCAAGGGATGAAAGAAAAACTGAGCTTAGGTTTGAGGAAGCAAGGAAAAAAAAAAGAGGTTGAGGATCGAAGGGGTGCAAAAAAATAAAAAAAAAGAATGAATGAAAAAAAGAAAAACGAAGTCACACAAATTTGAGGGTGCAAAAAAGAAAATAATAATAACCAAGGTACACTGAGGGCGCATCGGCCGGCGGGCCCGTCCGCCCCTATCACTGTCTGACCCCTTTTTTTTCCAATTATACCAAAACCTATGTTGCAACTGCTCTTAATTTTCGTCATTAGTTATTTTATTTTTGCTTCTGTGTTTTAAATTCATTATAAACTACACCCCCCCCCCCCTCACCGAACGAAAAAGGGAAAACAATATAGGAGGGAATACTAAGAATTAAAGAATTTATTTCAAAACACTAGGATAGTTTTTGAAAAATAATTTAAATGAAGTATAAAAAATTCTCCTGTTTCTTGGAAATGTCATGCCCAGGGCACGGGCAAGGGAGCCCGTGCGATAAACAGTGTGAGCAGAAAAATTAAAATTGAAGATGCAAACCAGTATTGAGCTATGGAAATACGCAAGTCAGTGCTTCCAGGATGACGTCAGACACGGCCGTTTCCCCCCTCCTTTAGCCACTAAGCGGCGAAACTGAAAGATCAAAGACACAGTCCCACCCTCCTTTTCCTTCACCCTGAGTATTTTCAAAAATTTTAGAAATTGTCTATATAATGCCAAAATCTTTGATGCAAATGATCCCAAGGTGTGTGTTGTCACGCTCTTGTACTGCACCTATAAAGGTTGGGAAATTCTTCAAAACTCGTTTCGAATTGAAAAAAGTAATTAGTATGATCCTGTAAAAAATGAGAGCCTGATTTTGATATGTATTTCATAAAGGTGTGGAGAAGGGATGCCATGATAAGTCCCCCTCTATATGTATACAGCTGATAATACCGATATATCGATATATCATGATGTTTGCTTTCTGATATATCGCGATATGCAAATCCAGATATCGTCCAGCCCTAGTCAGTCAGTTACCATAAAAAATCAACTTTTTTCCCCTCAGCATGAAAGTTATTGATGGAAATATTCCAAAATTCATATTCTCTGCCTACATCAGTAGTATTTAAATGCTGAATGAGTAGAATTGAAAGTTTACAACCGGAACACTGAAAATTCCTCGGTAACTGACTGACACACTTGATACAGTAACTGACTGACATTCTGTTTAACTTTAATATGGCTGCAATGTATTTACAGTAGAACCTCGATTAACCGAGGTTTCTGTTAACCAAGCCGATAATGAAGTCTAATTTTCAATTTAACATTAAGTGAAGAGTTTTCAATGGGAAAATAAGGTTATTTTCTAGAAGTTTGCTTCTTTAAATACATTTTTCAATATTTCACTAGGCATTGTAAAAAATAAAAAAAGTTTCTTTTTAACCCTTCAAGCGGCCGTGACGTAAAATTCCTTCACCCAGCGATGTATTGAAGAGCGGCCGTGTCGAAAAATTTGGCCTTGAATATTCTGCTTTGAGAACCGCTGCGGCGTAAAATTCTATGGAAGAATATTCATGGCGAAATTTTTCGACACGGTCGCTCTTCGATACATCGCTGGGTGAAGGAATTTTACGTCACGGCCGCTTGAAGGGTTAAACTTACTACAAGTTATTTTCTATTATTTTTTTAATTGTAAAACATTGCTTTTTACTTGGCCATTTTTATCTTTTAAAAATATTCTATTGTATTTCAATTAATACTTTTTAAAAATTTGAGATCCTGACAGTCAGTTACCCGTGGAATTGCCCAGTTAATATTTTGCTTACTTGTATTTTTAATATTTTTCACAATTAGTCAAGTACATACAGGGCAAAGTGAAATAGTTCATTTCTTTTCCTCATTCTATCATTTACTAAATCACTTACGTATTCATTTATTAACTAATTTATTTATATTCCTTCAGTTAATAATTCATTCATTCTTTCTTTCACTTATTTTCATACTCATTCACTATTTTATTCACTCATTTATTTTTCTTCACGTATTAATTAATATACTAGTCGACCCGTGCGGAACTCCGCACTGTACTTCGAATCGTTTCTTCAAAGAAAGAATATTATGAAGAAAAACCGAAAAAAGTAAACGGAAAAAAGTAAGCGCACTAGAGAAGGCATGTAATTTGAAGACATCAGTAATAAAACCTCGTTAAATACAACGTTGTGATAATTTGATCATCGCTCCCCTTTTGGTTGTACGTATTTTCAATGCAAATATAAATATCATTAAAAGTGTGGCTGAGTGACACGTGAAAAATCAGTAATTTTGCATGTGAAAAAACAGGTTGTGGCAAATACAGTCCTGCCCATGTGAGCATCTGACGGAAAAAAAAAAAGAAATATTAAAGAGATCTTTAGTGGCACGGATTTGAACTGGCGCCATTCTGATTAACAGTACCACGCTCCAACAAACCTAGGAACTGTGCCTTCCTTTTCGAATGCTATTCATTGAAGGAATGCGTAATAAAACACAGTAAAAAAGTTTTTCGGGGAAAAAAATATAATAAGATCATGCGTCTATGTTTTGTCATTAGCCAGCATGATACGATATAAAATTATTCGTAAAACATGGAATTTGATTAAAGAATGAGGAAGATCTCACGTAGCGATTGAAACAAACATTCTAGAGTAGTAATAAATTCGGTTGAAAAAATAAGTGTTTTTATTTTTGAATATTCAACAATTTCCCATAGCAGGCTTCTTTAACCTGTACGGCTTAAAAGCCTGCACTTGTTTTTCTTTTAATCGAACACAAATTGAAAACCAAAACCAGTTGAACTGAGTCCGTTTTTTAAGTGTAATTTTTCGAACGTAGACAAAATGTTTTTTTTTTTTTTTCAGCCGAAAGCAGAGGAGTAAAAAATGATTTCTTACTAATGAAGTTGAGAATAATTTTAATGTTTTATATCGTATTCGAATAAATAATTAAAGATTTACTGGTTAAAACTCGTAGTTTTAATTTGGCGTAGTATTTTTTTATTTGTACAAAAGTTCGAACACTGCTATTAGAAAAATCTAAAATTCAGCATACAATGAAAATGTTTTTCTGCCCAAAAAGGATTCCCTTAAGGTATATCTAATACTTTTTTTATGCTTACATTATGCTCAGTGGTCTGGACGGAGTCAAAGCTTAAAAGAAAGGGAAGAACACCCTTCGATTAGCAGTCAACTTATCTGAATGATAACTGTAGTCTGTATAAAGGAGTCGAAACACCAAATAGCCTTCCCACTGCATTTATTTTATTACGTGTGTTATCTGTTGTATGTTATGAGTACATGTAATGCGTAATATTTCTGTAAATCTGCTATTATGTCGGACAGCTCGAACTGGCCCGAAGTTCAGACAGTTTATAGCCGAACGCTCTACGAGAAAAAAAAAAAAAAAACCACAGGTAATTTTTAATTTTTTTTCTTGCCGAGAAGTATTTATATTTAAAATTTTTTTTACAATTTGTTATCGCAGGCTGTTTGAACCGTTATGACTTAGATGTCAGCATGTGTTCATCATTTAACAGCACGGTTAAAATACAAAATAATTCGAACTAAGTTCTTTTTTAAGCGTAGCTTTTGTAATGTAGTAAAAATGTGATACACTAATCGTTTTTTTTTTTTTCCAAAAAGAAGAAAAATATATATATTACCCTTTAAATTGAGGTAGTATTTTTATTTGTACAAAGAGTCAAAAACTCATTAGAAGAATCTATATTTCAACATACGATTTATTATATTTTACTAAACAAAAAACAATTCCAATGTAGTCTGAAATCTTAAACCTGATATTTATATTTTCGCTTACATTATGCTTTAATTTTCATGCTGAAGCCAAAGCTTAAAAAAAAAAAACCTTGCAATTGAGTATCAATTTAGCTCCGTGTTGCATCAAGTTTTCATAACAGCTAGGAGCGTTTCTACCTCATGTATTCCCTCATATTTGTTCTTCATTGTTCATGTACTGCGCGATATTTTTCTCATTTTTCTTTTTTTTTTTTTTTTGATGCAGATTGCCCGGACGCGGGCCCGAACACGCATTCTCCTGGCTACCAGTCGAACGCTCTGCCGATCAAGCTATTCAGCTCTGTCGGTAACAGTGCAAGTTAAAGTTATAAATTTAACCGAAACCCTCATTCTGGTTCTTTAAAACAGGTTTTTTTGCCCGAAAAGACAATTTTTAGACCGTGGGTCTATTTTTCGTCAGTAGCCTGCACGATAAGCTTTAAAATAAGGTGTAAATCAAAGAAATCGATCAAGAATTGAGGAAAATCTCGCGTAGAAACCAAAAACAGGCTACAGAAATAATATATAAGGATTTATTTTTATATATATATTTTATTATAATGTTTCACTAGCTGCGTTGCCCGGCTTTGCAAGGTCTACCTCAAAAATAAAAGTTATGTCAAGTGATGCATGTTCAATAATCAGGCTTCAATTAGAGGGGAAAAAACTATATAATTTCCCATCAAAACAATCATTCTTAAAGAAAGAAAAAGGCTAATCAAAAGTTCCCAAATAAATTAAACTTAACCCTCCATTAATGTAACTAAAATCCTTGATTATCTTCTACTGGCAGTACAAAAAGAAGATAAATGGCCAAATAATAATCAAAAAGGGAAAACTTTGCCTCAAAACAAAACACAAAATTAAAATCAGTCACAGTTGAGAAAAAAAAGTGGCTACCTTCTGAATAGTTTTATTTAGGCTAATTTAAAATGAGATCGTGCAAACGATTTTTCCAATATAAAAATGCTATTCCATTAGGCTTAAAAATGCCTCTAACTGCTCTTCTGGTGGTTTTACAGCTTTGGTGTTTTTTTTTTTTTTTTGTTTTTTTTTTTTTTTTGAAATTCAAAGGAAGTAAATGTGCCCTAGAAGTATTTTTAGCAAGCTTTCGAATGGTGCTAAAATCGAACTGGTCGGAGAATTATTTTGAGTAAACAGAGCCATTTAATGCCATTTTCGAGCCCTAAAATTAAAATTTTAACGTTTTGGTACTTTTTTGGCGTTCACCCCCCCCCCCCCCCCTACGTTCCTTCTCGAGTGTTCAAGTACCTCCCTGCCAAATTTGGTCAAGATCCGACGTAAACTGTGGATTTGTATAAGGAACATATGTCTTATTTACATTGATTGTTTAAGTGATTTTACAGCATTTTTTAAATGTTTTTAATAGTTTGCTATCTTTATTTAAATAAAGCAATTTTTTTCATGTAAACTCTTAATGCTATGTGTAACTGACTCTAACTCTCCAAATCAGGCATATTTTTGCATTAACAAAACTGTTTGGAGTTTACTTTTTTCCCTTTTTAAAACTAAAGATTTAAAATTATGTAATGAAGAAAACATTAAAACAATATGCAAACTAAAAAGCATATGCAAATTATTTCGCACAAATTTCTATAATCGACAAAGTCTTTTGGTCCCTAACACCGTGGATCTGAGACTCTTCTGTACATATTTTTGGTATGCAAGTCGTGAAATTGTAAGACAAAAAAAAATTTTTTTTTTAAATAATCGGCATAATTAATTTTCCATTCTTCACGGCAAGGTTGTCTAGACCTATTAAGGTTTGGCTTTCATCGTCATGAGCTTTTGTCTTCTTTTTTTAAAGTGGTTACTATCTTATCAAATGCAATTCAATCAGTTGTGACTGTTGCACAGTTTAAATGATATAAAAGGATTTGTATCTCTTAGTAACTTTTGTTGCATGTTTAAGAGCTACTACCATTATAGAACTAATTTTTAGTCATCGTAGTAAAACTACTACTATGACTTTAGAACTAGTTTCTGCTTATCTCCACCGTCACCATAAATCTAGTCATTCGTTTTTTTTTTTTTTTTCATTTTAATGCTTGGGTTGAGGCTTGTTAAACTTAAAATGTGTTTAATACATTATTGAAGCATTTTTGTACATTAAAACCGCCTATGACAGCTAGATTCGCAGCTTCCTGTGCTTAACAAAGCAATGATAGCCAATCAGAAGTAACTATTTGAAAAGGTGATACATAAATGGATCATTCTCCAAAAAAATTTTAAATGCAAATATTTTTCAATTTTGAAACCTTTTGTTTTCTTTTTTTTTTTTCATTCTTACATGAAAGTGTTACCTACTAAAAGTAACCATAAACAATGGCCCAGCTAAGATCCTATTACTTAACTCATAAATAAAAAAAATAAAATAATGCCTTGTTCACGGGAAGAAAAAATCAAGAAAAAAAATTTTAATATTTAAAAATCGAGGCCAATTTAATATCAAACGAGTAATTTTGTTAGTTGTGCAAACAATCATATTTTAATGATTAGTAGGAATATAATATTAAGCTCTCTTAATTAAAGCACGGCTTAATTAGTGGTTTCAAATGTATGTTAAAAAATAGTAGTTAGTAAATTTGAGGATATACTGGCAACTTATAATTTTCGTAGAATGCCTATTATTGATGTATTTCTTTTCTATCATTTATTTTCACCTCAGAAATAATGACATTGATAGGATCTGTCATGGAGGTGAGATTCACGGAGGTGAGGATTTTTCCATTAATATAGGCCTAATAGGATGCATTTTTCATGGATTTTTTTTTTTCTTCATTGTTAAAATCTGTACATGTTAAGCATATGAGAACATGTTCACTTCTTTTTTTACATTAATTTACGTCCCTGAAATTCAAATTCACGGAGGTGAGAAGTCTGATTAACCACACTAAGTTTTTAAAGCAAAATCTATCTTGTTTTTCGATAAAAATCTCACAACTTCAACTATGGCTGAAAACAAAGAAGGGGGCTCCCTTGTATCATGGAAAATAAAATTTGATGTCAATACTGCCAAGTGTTAATGAGGACTCTCATTTTGTGAATAGGTAACGGAGGTAAGAATTTATTGTGTGACATGACTCCTTGTCCTTCGGAAACAAACTAAAACACACTATTAAAAAATTAAATGTACTTAAACAATTAGTATTTGAGACACTTGTAAAAGGAATAATAAATAAGTATATACTGTTAATGAACCAAGCTATTAAGCAACATAAACTGTCATACAAGGTGTGTGACATACTACGGAGGTGAGAATTCACATGTTGTTTTTACTGTAAAAGGCATGTAACAGCAAAGTTACACTTTTGGAAGAAGTCAAATTTTCGTAATGTAGCTTTTTTTTTTTTTTAATCATTTTTCTTTCTGTTGAATTGAGGCTTCCTTATGAATTGTTAATTTCGGTATTAACTCTTTTGTAATTTTACAGTAGGATGTGGACTCATTCTTGTGCTTTATATTAGCCAGCCATTTCATTCATTATGGAATTACATACAACCTTGACTCATCTAAATTTGAATGCCTCGAAATGAATAGAAATTTTGAGTGTACCTAATAAATCTTTATTTGAGAGCCTCAGATACCTGTTATATTTTACTTAAAGGCAGCAACTCATCGTTTTATTGATTTATTTGCATTTGAAAATGTTTTTTTTCACATAATTTATTTATTTATTTATATTGTTTTTCTAGTGCTGTATTGGCAACTGCTCACCTTGTGAAGTTGTATGTGGTCGAACATTAAATTGTGGTAATCATAAGTGTTCAAGTGTATGTCATGCAGGTAAAATTTTAAACTGCTTATGATTGTGCTTAGTTTTATCAAAGTCCCTTTAGGCCATGTCATGGCCTAAATGTCATTATGTCATGTTTATTAATTTCACGTTAAAATTATTTGTTTTTTGATTATTACTTTCCTTAATGTTATTGAGTTCTAAATGCATCAGATTAAAATTATTTTGAATGCAGTGAATTTTTGCGGAAAAACAGAACAAAGGGAAAATAATCAAGAATCAGATTTGTTTCTGACAAAAGTTTTTGCAATATCACACTGCAGCCAGGGTCTTAACTTTTTTAACATACTGTTTTTTTCATTTTGAATATCAATGCTCTATATTTGATTGCTTCGTGTTTTTAAAAGTTATAATTTTGCATAAATTTCCACACTTCTTTTCAGATTATTTTATTCTACTAATATCCTAAACATACAAAAAGAACCCTAATAAATCATAATATTTTTTCTGTCATTTAAGAAGTAATCACCAAAAATGAACTAACTGCAGTAAAAAATGTGTACATTTGTATCATCTGTAAATAAAAGAAATACTGTTTAAGAAATTGTAGTATTGGCGGGGGGATAGAAACTTTTAAAACAGACAAATTGAAAATTTAAAAAATGCGTTAGTCATTTAAATGTGTTTGGTTTAATGTGATTTTCAAAATATTCATTCAAGATTACCGTATCTAAGCATTTTCCAAACATATACAGAAATAATAACAGGTGCAAAGAATCGAACCGAAAGGAATTGTTTCTTGAACTAACTCAGGGTTGCCACGCCACAGGCAAAACTGAAACCAGGCAAATTCTGAGAATTTCTAAAAGTTCAGGGAATTTTAACATATATATATATATATATATGTATATATATATATATATATATATATATATATATATCTCAAAAAAATAATAATCATCATAATAAAATAATATTTTTACCTAAGTTTTTTTTTTTGTTTAAATAGCTATTAAAATGTTTATCATGAGAGCAAAAATTACTAATCGTTTTATTTAACATGCATCATAACTTTTATGCTAATTTAATTTCGAGAGCATGAAATTAGTTATCAATATTCATTGTTCTGCTTAACTGATGCATGTTTTACTTTTTGAGGTCCAAATAATGAATGTTTAAGAAAAGTTTTTTTTTTCCTTCTTAATATATAAAATGTGAATTTCACCATGCTATTATTTTAGTTACAGTAACCCCTCGTTATATCATGCTTTTCGGGGGGACAAAGAAAAAGCGCAATTTATCCGAAAGCGCGATGTAACCGAGGTAATAAAAAATAGTTATCCATCCAACACATACAAGTAAATTAGCATTCACTCTCTTTGACATGATATTCAAATGGTTTCGATCTAGTTCACGAATTTACTATCATACGTATTGAAACTTATACAAGATTTAAATTTAAGTAAATTTTCAGCGTCAATATGCAATGGCGAATAAAGATGATCATCATTAGCTATAGCATAAGAGTGAGCATTCCAATAACCCTTTTATTCCCCATAGACTTTCTAATCCCTTCGATTTGCAGTAGAAAGGATGTGATGAGTAAAAGTAACTAGATTGTTTAGAGAAAACTCTTTCGCCAGTCCAGAACATTCTTCCTTTCTTTGATGCAAATCCTGATCTGTGGAACCAAGCACAAATCTTTTCTGTACTAACAGGTAGACAGAGAGGGCGTATGTTCTCTTCTACTTGGACCAGTATGACACTTGCCTGATGTCTCTCACTCATTGTAAAGGTCTTAGTATCAGTGCAAAAGAAAACGTCAAGTAGTTTCCAAACTATATCTTAAACTAAAATATATACTGCATGTATGTAAATTTAGATGGCAGGAGTTGCCGCTGCTTTTTCAGCGAATTCAGAAGAATAGGAGCACCTTCATTTTGTTCATTGACAAAACAAAGAAGATAAAGACCATTTCTGAGTAATACCTTATGTTTTCATGAATGGTTTCAAGCTTAAAGCAAGTTTTTTTTTTTTTTTAGGTTTTAATATTTTGGGGGACAAGAGAAGAGCGATGTATCCGAATGAGCCATATATCGAGGGATTGCTGTATAATGAGTTTTTAATCCCATTATTTTTATTTATTTAGTCCTTCCCCGGTCATGAATTTTTCAGGTTATCAATGTTCTCTTTCAAATGTGTTTGTTTGTAATGCTGCAGATTTATACAGGGAAAAGACAGGATTTTTTTTTTTTTTCAGAGTTGAGTGGCAACCCTGTAACTGTTGCAGAAGTAGAGTTAATGCAGGTTAAAGTCTAACATGTTCCATATTATAAATAGAGCTTATTATATCATATGTGAATTCAGCTTTGAAAACTCAATAAAAACAAATTAGCAAAAAAATTATCTTTTTAGAATGCTTTTTTTTTTTTTGTAGGACCTTGTTATCCGTGCCGAGAAACTACTAAAGTTACCTGCAACTGTGGATCAAGTAAAATTATTGTACCTTGTGGAAGGAAAAGAGCTGTTCCTCCTCGTTGTTCTGCTGAGTGCAAGTAATTAGTTTTTATCACATACTTTTAAGATAGATGTGATTTTATCGAAAGATATGCTTTTTTGATGAAAAGTTTTTCTGTGAAGCTAATAATTCAGCTTCTAGTGATTGATGATTTATTAATGTTGTTTTTATTATTATTTAATTATCTAATTGGTTTTAATTTTATAGTGCTTTTGGGGGAGGGGCTGAGAATAATCCTCCCCCCCTTTTTTTTCAAAAATTAAATTAAAATTTTTAATGCTTTTTTTGTTGAAATATCTATAATCGCACTTTAATTGGTTAAAGCAAACTTGGATCAATAACGTTTTGCTATTGGTCAAAGCTTACTTGAAGCTCTCTCTGAGGTCCTAAATTTTCTTAAGTTAATCCTTTTATTTTGTCTATATTTTTTTTTTTTTTTTTGGTTGCTTTACATTACGTGCATATTGATTGGTTAACTTACTAATCCTGGACTAAAACTATAAATAGTCTATGTGCTTACTCTGCTTTGGTTCTTTGGTATTACATATTTTGTCATTACATTTTGGTATTACATAGTTTCTTCAACATTAATAAACAGTGTTCGCGCTCAACTATCCGTAACCTGGGTCCCAGGGACCCATTAATGAAATAGATTTGGGTCCTTTGGTGGAAAAAATGAGTCCCTTAAATTTTAAAAAGAAAATCTTAGTGTGTAAATGAGTAATATAAAAATATTTATACTTGGGGGGGGGGAGGCGTGAAATAAAAAAAATTGGTTATTTTTGACCTAATTTTTTGTGATTTTATCATTGTAAAATTATTTTCAAATAAGACACTTGCAAGACTTAGTTATGTGAGAAACTATTTGGTCAGTTACAATGAGATTAACTCAAAATTTACTTTAAAAATGGGTTTTACCATAAAATATAAAACAAGTGCCTCTGATTGATCAAGCAAAAAGCACTCCCTTAACCTTTGTTTTCCTGGAAACTTTTCTTAGTGAAAAAAGCGAACAGCCCCCCCCCCCCCTTCCCAATTATCATTGGCAATTACATAATAATAATAATAAATCGCAAGCGAATGAACCCAACGCAAAAATCGCGATCGCAAAAACGAAAAATTTTCTCATATGAGTGTGAAAATTGCTCATCTGCAATCTTAAATCAGTATATTTGACTTTATTTTGACTCGTTCAAAATATCTGTTTTGGTTTTTGTTCTATTTTTAAAATCGCTCCATTTTGAAAATGGCGCGATCGATTAATACCCGACTTTTGCAAGTCCAAATAAAAATAACCCATCAGAAAGAGATGAATTATTAGGAAAAGAACAAGGTTAAAGTGCTTTTGTATAAAATTCAAGTATTCATAAGCAATTTAACAAGAAAAATGTAAAGTTCAGAACTCTTTGTGTTTAGCGCGATCTGGAAAATGCTCGCCAGAATTTTCGCCAGAATTGGAAAATTTTTCTCCCCTCTTTTTATTGGGGATGCAAAATAATGATTTTCAAAAGTAATTCTGGTTACATGAATGCCAAATTGCAATATTTTTACTGTACAATTGTCTTGTATTAATCCTGAAGATAGCATTGAAAACCTTTCTTTTTTTTAGTCTTCATTTCTGTTTTTAGGAATTTCCTCAACATAAAAGTTGAGGGAGAGCTTATTCTTAGAATACAGTACAATGGGCTATTTATGAACTTGCTCCCTGAGCTCTGCCCAGGAGGTCACTGTAAGCTCCAGTCTTATCACTGAAATTCCATTGACTGGTCCACAATTGGGGTGTGTTTGAATAGCTGATAAACAGATAGGGTCATTTTAGTCCCTTTCTGTTGATTTTCCTGGTCATTTTGAAGCTTAAAAGCATTTACTAAATAGATCTTTAGCATTTTCTCCCTTTTTTTTCTGGTTCTTATCTTTTGGGTTTTCTGGGTCCCTGGGACCCGATTTTTCGCGGAAGTTGCGTCCCTTTCCTGCGAATTTGCGTTAAAAACCCGCTATAGCGCGTAAACGCGAACCCTGATAAATGTGTTTTTGATCCACGACATGATAATCATTTAATATTCTCAACAGCAGAGCGTGGTTCTTGAGATTTTTGACACAAGCGATTTCAGCTGTTGGGTTCTGGATTTTATGATTCACGAGATTATTTACACTAGTGAAATATGGCTTCTTCTAGTAATGGTAATGTTAAGGAAAAAGAAGTGTTCGGTGTTGTGCCATTTGATGGAACTAATTTTACTGTGTGGTGTCGCAGAGTGCAGGCTGTGTTTTCGGCCAAGGAACTGGATATATTTTTGGAAGAGGAAGCAGAGGCGGACAATGCCGCAGATGTTTTGAAGTCAAAAAAGGTTTATGCTGTAATACTTGTGCTTTTAAATGACAATATTCTTGCTTCTCTTGAAAGTGAAGACACTGCATGTAAAATATGGAAGAAACTGCAGTCTACATATAAGGATAATGGAACTGTGAATCAAATTTTGACATGTAAACGTTTAGCGATGGCAAGAAAACAGAATGACGTGCCAATGAGAAGTCACATTGACAATATGCTAAATTTAGTTAGTGATTTACGCATCTCCGGAATGGAAGTAAGTGACTGTGATGTTATTGTTTACATTCTCATGTATTTGCCAAAAGAATATGAAACTGTTACAATATCACTCGAGAATGAACCAAGTGAATCTTTGAATTTGGATTTTGTTACTAAAAGACTTATTGACACTGAAGCACTAATGCATGATTTTAAAGGTGAAAATAAGAGTGAATATGTGAAATCATTTTCTAACAATGTTGCTTTTAAAACTACTAATAAGGATTACTTTTGCGGTTTTTGCAAAACAAAAGGACACACTACTAAATTTTTTAGAAAGAAAAATGTGTGCTACAAATGCAGAAAATCGGGACATTATAAACGTTACTGTAAAACAGTTAAATCACATGACGAACAACAACTATCTCCAGCGTTATCTTTTATATCAGGTGAATCAGGATCTAATACGTTTATTAATGATTCGGGTAGTAGGTCTCATATGTCTTCTTGCAAGGAATGGTTTTCTTGATTAGCCTGCTTCTGGAAATATTAAATGTGCTTCAAAATCAACACTGCTTGAAGTGAAAGGCATTGGAAATATACTAGGGAAAACTTCTAGTGGAGTTCAGATAACTCTGAAAGATGTACTTTTTGTTCCTGATCTTAGTTCTCATCTGCTGTCTGTAAGAAAAATTGAAGCAGCAGGACTTACCATGGTTTCTAAAAATGAACAAGTGTTAATAAGAAATGAAAATGACTGTATTGTTTTTGGTCATCGTGATGTCAGTGGAATATATATTAGTGATTTTTTGCCTGAAAATGAAAGTGTGTTTTCCACTACTGAAAATGATTTGTGTCATTGCAGATATGAACATTCTTCTAATAAAGTTTTACATGCCCTAGGATTACCTAAGTCAACATCTTTCTGCGAGGTGTGCGTGCAAGCTAAACAAAGTGCTTCACCATTGGGAAAGGGTCCTAGAGAAAGAGAAGAAAAAGCAATGACATGATACATACTGATGTTTGTGGAGCCTTTGAACCAGAAACATATTCGGGTGAAAACTATTTCATGACAATAGTCGATGATTATTCACGGTTTATGGAAGTGCGCTTAATCAAGAGAAAAGGTGATGTGGCCAAAGAACTAATATAGTTTTTAAAAACTAACACTTCAGTTAAAAGAATCAGATGTGACAATGCTAAGGAATATGTCACAGGAGAACTTGCTAAGTATGCTAATAGTCAAGGAATTATAATCAACCCTGCTAAACCATATACTCCATCTTTAAATGGAGTGGTTGAAAGAGCTAACAGAAGTCTTTTGGATAAAGCACGAGCAATGATTTACGAGTACAATTTGTCAAAGAAATTCTGGAGACCAGCTGTTCTTACTGCAGCCTACCTTTTGAACCGGTTACCTAACAGTTCAATTGAAAACCAAATGCCATTCTACTTGAAGTATGAAAGAGATCCAGATGTAAGTAATCTACATGTATTTGGATGTGACGCTTATATGCTTCTTCCTGCAACGCAAAGAAAGAAATTGGATAAAAAGAGTAAGAAACTGATTTTTGTTGGTTATTCTACAATGGGATTTCGTCTGATGGATCCAGTCACCAAACGCATAACTGTGTCTAGAAATGTGAAGTTTAATGAAGAGAAGAAAGTTGTGATTGAAAGAAGAAAATATAGACACAAGTGAATCTGACTTTGAGCATGATGATGTTCGAGAGAAGAAGAGTTTTTCAGATGAAAATCATGAAAGAGATGATGAAACTTGTGATGCTGAAAATATGCAAAGAAAATCTGTACGACATTCAAAGCCGCCTATTTGTTATCCTAATCCTGAAGTATACAAAGCAATGTTTGCTCACCAAGAAATCACATTTGAAGAAATTGTTAATTTTCCAATGGATGAGCAACAGCGATGGAAAAAAGCTATGACTGAAGAGATGCAATGCTTGAAAGAAAATGAAGTCTGGGATTTAGAAGATTTGCCTCCTGACAAACAGTTCATTTCATCCAAATGGGTTCTCCGACGGAAAAGAGACTGGAAATACAGGGCCAGGCTTGAAGCTCGTGGATTCATGCAAAAGGAAGGCCGGGATTTTTCTTTTACGTATTCGCCAGTGATCAGCATTCCTGCGCTACATGTTGTTTTAATAATTATACTGAATGAAGAACTAAAGGTTTTTGTGCTTGATGTTAAAACTGCGTTTTTGAACAGTGATCTAAAAGAAACAATTTACATGGATCAACCAAAAGGTTTCGATGACAACTCAGGTAAGAAATGTAAACTTAAAAAGAGTTTGTATGGTTTGAAACAAGCTCCTTGACAGTGGTTTAAAAAATTTTCTAACTTTGAATTCAGTTAGGATTTTCACAACTGAATAGTGAGTCATGTATTTTTATAAGAAATGTAAAGGGAAAGAAAGTCATAATAGCTCTTTATGTAGATGACTTGCTAATTGCTGGTTCAGATAATCAGGAAGTTAGTGCTATTATTTCTCTTTTATCTCGTAAATTTCAAATGTCAAAAATAGAAAAAGCTAGTGAATTTCTAGATATTAAAATGCAATTTACTTCAAATTCTCTATTTTTGGATCAGCAGTCTTACATTGAAAATCTGTTGCTTAAATATAATCTGTCAGAATGTAAACCTAGTGTTATTCCTATGGAGCCAAAATCTACTGCTGCTGACTTTCAAACAGGTAATGTTTTTCATGGGCCATATCGTGAACTTGTGGGTTCCTTGTTGTATTTAGCATATGTTTCTAGACCTGACATTCTATTTGCAGTAAACTGTTCGAGTCAGCTTCAAGAACACCCGACTGATTCCGCTTGGTGTGCATTAAAGAAAATTTCATACCTGCCAACCCTACTTGATTTTCCGGGAGACTCCCGGATTTTTAACATTTCTCCCGCTCTCCCGATATTTAATGAAAATCTCCTGGTTTTTATTAATCTCTAAAAATAAATCCCTCCATTTAGGGACTTTCTTGATAATGAAAAAAATAAACCCCTTTAAAAATAAATTTTTATATCCTTTTAGCGCTTTTACTCCATGGTTTGAAAGTTTCCTACTTAATTTCAAACTTTAGCACATTGGAATCTGGCAACATCAGTTCTTGTTTACGTTTGCGATCTCACTTCATGCGTTCATGAGTTGCGAAGCAAAGAAGATTTGGGTGGGGGGATTTTAAGTTATGATGTCAGTTAGCAAAAAGCCAAAAAAACTTTTAAGCAACATACAATTGTGATTTTTTATTTTTGAATTAGTCACCCAAAAGCGACCATCACATATTTTGCGCAGTGTTTCGTGTTGACTTCAGCATTGCTCATGCTGGTAAAGTCAAGCAACTTGCATATGATTGTACTTTAAGGGATAAAAAAAAATCCCTAAATCCCTTCAATAACATGGGAAAAAGCGATATTGCGCCACATTGAAAAAATCTACTGGATTTTTTTCTTTGAATGTTGGCAGGTATGAAATTTTGAGGTATCTAAAAGGGACATTAAATATGAAAATTGAGTACAAAAAGTCGGATTTAAGTTACAGTAAATTGTCTATGTATGTTGATGCTGACTGGGGTTCAAATTCAAGCAATAGAAAGTCAGTGTCTGGATACTTTATAATGTTTTGTAATTGTCCTGTGTTGTGGTGCTGCAATAAGAAAAAATGTATAGCTCTCTCATCAACCGAAGCTGAAGTTATTGCTTTGTGCAAAGGATTACAAAATTTTCTATGGTTGAAAGATATTGTTTGTGTGCTTTCAAATGTTAAAATTCTTGTTATATTTGAAGACAACCAGTCATGCTTTAAATTTGTATCTAATGAAAATAATTTTGGTAGAATGAAGCACATAGACATGTTAAAGTTTGTTCGTAATGCTTTAAGTACAAATAACATTAAAATAGAATATATCTGTACGAGTAAGCAAGTGGCTGATATTTTAACTAAAGCTTTGCCGAAACTCAAGTTTCAGGAACTGTTGTAAATTTGTAATTTTGAATGCGTGTAATTTTTCTTTGTATAATGTGCGATTATGGAAGGAGTGTTGAAATATCTATAATCGCACTTTAATTGGTTAAAGCAAACTTGGATCAATAACGTTTTGCTATTGGTCAAAGCTTACTTGAAGCTCTCTCCGAGGTCCTAAATTTTCTTAAGTTAATCCTTTTATTTTGTCTATATTTGTTTTTTTTTTTTTTTTTTTTTGGTTGCTTTACATTACGTGCATAGTGATTGGTTGACTTACTAATCCTGGACAAAAACTATAAATAGTCTATGTGCTTACTCTGCTTTGGTTCTTTGGTATTACATATTTTGCCATTGTTTATGTAGATAGTTTCTTCAACATTAATAAATGTGTTTTCGATCCACGACATGATAATCTTTTAATATTCTCAACAGTTTTCAAATTTTGAACTTAAATGAAGACATGAAGAAACAATTTTCATTATATTGAGAAATAAAACTTTCATTATCACAACTTTTCAGAATTATTACTACAGTCGAACTCTCTTATAACGAGCGCAAAAGGTCCGCGATATTTACTCGTGTTAGATTTTTAATTTAAACTTTCATAAAAAGTGAAAGAATCACGTAATTTGAAAAAAAAAAAAAAACGTTTTTGCATCATGCAGAATGAATCCTTTTTCGATGTAAACATTGCATCACGTTGTGACGTCATTCGTGAGATCGGTTGCGATAACTCAGTCGAATGAACTTTTGGGTGAACCCAGTCACTAGTTCATTGTATCTTATAACCGCAGGTTTTTTTAGATTGAGTTACTTTTTGATTGGCAACATATCTTTAACTTTCTTGCATTGGCAACACATCTTGTGTTTTGCATGTTCTTAATTTGAAAACCATGTGAAAACTTTAAATACTTTGAACGATCTTTTTCGCTCTCATGAGTTGAATGTAGTAATTTGCCGTAATTTCGTGATGTCTGCCAGTGCTCTTTACTCCTGGCAGGTCGTAATACAACGTGATGTCAATTTTAAAGTTATAAAACGCCTTTAGGCCTATTTTGTGTGTTATGATAATGCCTTATATTCCTTGGAACCAGCATGTTCGTAAATTGAATGTTTCGTTTTATCATAGCGGCTAATATATATTTTTTTTTCAAAATGTTTTTTAAATATCAATGAAGATGTTGTTCTACAACTTAAGAAATCTTTTGAAGATAATAAATACAGATTTTCCTTGAGGAAAAATGCTCCACGTGTTTTTCATTTTTTTCAACTTCAGGCTGTGGACATGTTTTGCAGGTTCACTTCTACTAGCGGTGTAGTTAGTCTAATTTCACTACACTTAATGCTCACAAGTGGTTATGGGCCCAGGTCACCTGGACTTTGCAATTCCTGGCCATAACCTGAAGAACTTGGAGAATTTAAATTTTTATGCTCTGAAGAATTTTTGAACATCGTGAATTTTTGAAAGTATGGAAGTCCCTACAATACCTTTACTAAATGCCAATAATTGGAATACCTGGAAGAGAAACATACAAGTTGTCCTGCGTCATTCGGGCAGCTGGGAATTCATCGAAGCTGACGAAAAAGATGAAAAAGAAAAGAAACTTGAAGAAGAAAAATTGACGTTCCGAGATAAAGCGAAAATGAATCGTAGAAGAACTCGAGCTTATACTACCATTTATCAGTTCCTGTCAGAAGAATTCAAGCCTCTCATCGAATGCACTACTGAAGGAAAGATAGCTTGGGAAATCTTGTGCAAGTATTTTGAACCCGACACCCGTGCCAGATTGAAAGCCCTGTTGGATAAATTTTTTCAAGTCAAGTTTCAAGAAGGTGAAACCGTTGGTCTTTTCATCTGCCGAGTGAAAGCAGCCGCATCACAATTAAAAGAAGTTGGCCATGCGATATCCGACCTTTACATAGGTTTCCAGTATATCCGGAGCTTACCCCCTAAATTCGCATCCATAGTACAGCAAATCTACCGATGGTCTGACGTGGACTTTACTCCATTAAAAATAGAACAAGAACTGTTGCTCGAAGCAAACAGAATTTCTGAAATGAACATTCCACTACAGACACCTGCTGTGTATGTGACGGTTCCCAATTCGCTACCTGCCGGTAAGATCCATCTTTGTAAAAGTAGTTGTAAACCTGTGTCAAATTTTAGTAAAAATAGATTTAAAGGGAAATGTAATTTTTGTGGGATTTTTGGGCATAAAAAGGTTGATTGTTTTAAATTTAAGGCAAAGTTAAATTCTAAAAATTTATCTCAAGGGTCTTCTAATTCTCAACATAATGTGAGTGAAATTAATGAGTCAGAAGCTTTGAATATTACTTCGTCTGATTCAGATATAACGTGGATTGCCGATTCTGGAGCTATGTCACGTCACTAAAAATAAAAATCTTTTCTCTGAGTTTAGGCCGGTTAATAACTTAAAAATGTCTATGGCTGTTGACGGTAAACAAAGCAATATTTTAGGGGTTGGTACAATTCAATTGTTGGTCAAAATTAATGGTAGACATAGGAAAATTATCTTGAAAGATGTTTTGTACAATCGTGAAATCCGTCGTAATTTATTGTCATTATCTAAATTGGAACAGGAAGGTAACAAATTTGTTGGTCATATTACCATTCTTAAAGTTTGTGATAAAAATTGGAATCAATTGTTTTATGCAAAGCGTAGAAATGACATAAATTTATATTTCTTTAAGCCTAATAGATATTTCTATTTGAAAAATAGTGAACATTGTGATAATTCTGAGGCTGTTTGTAACATTTCTGAAAAAATTGGTAAAATTTCACCTGAAGATTTATGGCACAAGGTATATTGTCACATTAATTATGAGTATATTTCTAGAACTAGCAAAAACAATAGTGTTAGAGGTCTTCCTGAATTGAATAAAAATGTTAACTGTTGTGAAATTTCTAAATATACTAAAGCTAGGTGTATTTCTTTTAAATCGATTGGGGCCATGAGATCTTCTAAACCTTTAGAGCTTATACACCTGGATGTAGGTGAAGTCCCAAATTTAACTTTGAGGGGAAAGATATTATTTATCCATTATGGACGATTTTTCAAAAAGCGTTGCTGTATACCCTATGAAATTGAAGTCGGATGCTTTCAATATTTTGTAAGATTTTTAAATCATAATGAAAGACTTTTAGGGAGGAAAATTAAATCAATTCGTACAGATGGGGGGAAAGAATTTTGCAATCAAAATTTTGAAATTTTCTTGAATAACCGTGGCATTAGGCATGAGAAAACTAATCCCTACACACCTCTGATGAATGGCATAATTGAACGATATAACCAGACATTAATGGGGGGGAGTTAGAGCACTTTTAAAAGAGAGTAACTTACCTTCGAAATTCTGGGGGGAAGCTGCATTTTGTTTTTCTTATGTTTGGAATAGGTCTTGTCATGGGAGCAATCATACCCCATTTGAACTGTTTTTCAATAAAAAGCCTAACGTGAAACATCTCAGAACTTTTGGCTGTTTAACTTTTGTAAATGTTCCAAGCCAGAAAAGAAAGAAATTGGACGATAAATCTAAACCAGGAATTTTGTTAGGTTACGCTCAAAATACTAGATGTTATCGTGTCTGGCTGGAAGACGAACAAAGAATCATAGAAACATGTAATGTCAGTTTTGATGAGGAAACTAAAGGGGCAGATGTTGTACTAGGTTCTGGATCAAGTAGTCCAAGGGTTATCAAATACTTACCTGACAATTTTGATGATGAATAGCCTGTAACTTCAAATCAGGGAGTGATAAGCTTTCCAGTGATAGTCCTAGTGAAGAATTAAAACCTTGTTCTGAAATTAATTGGTTGCATCAAGCTGTTCCTAGACCATCAGGTGATAGAACTGATATTTACTATAGGATTGAAGGTTTAAATATTCGCTTGCGTTCTTTAAATGAAGTAATTGAATATTGTAATGATAACGAAATTGAATTTGATGAATCATATTTTGACTTTTCGGGCAAAAATTTAAAAGAGGGAAAGGTAATAGAAATTTTAGAGGGAAATCTTGCTGAAATTAAACTTCCATTAAATTTTAAAGAAGCCATTAATTCTAGGAAATCTAAACATTGGGTTAACGCGATGGATCAGGAAATACAAACCATATATAATCGCGGTGTATGGGAGTTAGTGGATCCACCTGAACATAGTAAAATTTTGGGAAATCGGTAGGTATATACTGTAAAAGAAGATCAGCAAGGGAATATTGTGAAATACCGTGCTCGGTTATGTGCACAAGGTTATCTTCAGGAAGCTGGAGAATCTTTTCAAGAAGTTTTTAGCCCAGTCGTTGACTTTTCTATAGTCAGATTGTTTTTCTGTATTTTTGTATGTCTTTTTAAATGGTGTCATCTGCATGTAGACATAAATAATGCTTATTTGTATGCTGATTTGGATACTAATGTATATATGAAACAACCTAGTGGATATGTACTAGAGCCTGGTAAAGTTTGTTTGCTAAAGAAAGCTTTGTACGGTTTACACCAAAGTGGTAGGATGTGGTACTATCAACTCCATGAAACACTTTTGAAATTGAACTTTACTAGTTTAGATTGGTGTAATTGTTGTTACATATATAAAAATAAGGTTATTCTTCTTTTTTATGTTGATGATATCATACTTTTTGGCAAACTAAAATCTGATTTGAATGAAATTGTAAATTTTTTAAGAAATCATTTTGAATTAAAAATTTTGGGTGAAATAAGAAAACTTCTGGGAGTTGAATTTGAAAACATTGATGGTAATTGGTATATTCATCAGACAATGTATATTAATAAAATTGTCGTTGTATTCTAGTTATAATATTCCAATTAGTAATGTTCTTATTTCGGTTGGGGTGGTTTATTCAAAAATTGACTCGCCTACTAGTAAGTTAGAAATAGATAAATGTAATTCTTTACCATATTGAAATTTAATTGGCTGTTTATCCTTTTTGGCTAGTGGAACTCGCCCCGACATAACATATGCTTTGAATATATTTTCTCAATTTCAATCTAATTATGGTGAAAAACATTGGCATGGTTTACTTCGTCTTCTTGGTTATGTTTTGTATACGAAAAATCTTAAATTGAAGTTATCAAATATTTCAAATATAAATATTAAATGTTATTCTGATTCAGATAGGGCAGCTAGTAGAGATGATTGGGTTTCAATGGGAAGTTACATCATTTTGCTAGATAATACACCTATCATGTGGAAAACATTTAAGCATAAATGTATTGCTCTTTCCACCATGGAAGCCGAATATGTCACTTTAGCAGAGGCTGCTAAAGAATTTGTCTGGATCATGAGAATTTTAAAAAATGAAAATTTGAATTTGGTTTTTAAAAATTGTGAAATATTTTGTGACAACATTGCTGCAATAGATTTTTCCAAAAGTCCTATACAAAATCAAAGAAGTAAACATATTGATATCAAGTATCATTTTTTGAGAAATTTAGTAAATGAAAAATTGTTTAGATTAATGTATGTGAGTTCTAAATTAAATTTAGCTGATGCTTTGACAAAACCTTATACCAAATATCAACTTGGACATTTTTGTGACATTAGTTCATATATTTTCCCCCCAAAAATAAATTTGAACTTTTGGGTGTGTAAAATTTTTTGTGAAATTCAATGGTGACTTTGTCAATTTGAATTTATTGTGAATTTTTCTGATTGTTGTGCATGTTGCAAAAATGGGGCCGCTTGTTAGATTTTTAATTTAAACTTTCACAAAAAGTGAAAGAATCACTTAATTTGAAAAAAAAAAAAAAAAAACGTTTTTGCATCATGCAGAATCAATCCTTTTTTCGATGTAAACATTGCATCACGTTGTGACGTCATTCGTGAGATCGGTTGCAATAACTCAGTCAAATGAATGAACTTTTGGGTGAACCGAGTCACCAGTTCATTGTATCTTATAACCGCAGGTTTTTTTATATTGAATTACTTTTTGATTGGCAACATATCTTTAACTTTCTTGCATTGCCAACACATCTTGTGTTTTGCATATTCTTAATTTGAAAGCCATGTGAAGACTTTAAATACTTTGAGCGATCTTTTTCGCTCTCTCTCACCTCTCATAGACGTCATGAGTTGAATGTAGTAATTTGCCGTAATTTCGTGATGTCTGCCAGTGCTCTTTACTCCTGGCAGGTCGTAATACAACGTGATGTCAATTTTAAAGTTATAAAACGCCTTTAGGCCTATTTTGTGTGTTACGATAATGCCTTATATTCCTTGGAACCAGCATGTTCGTAAATTGAATGTTTCGTTGTATCATTGCGGCTAATATATATTTATTTTTCAAAATGTTTTTTAAATATCAATGAAGATGTTGTTCTACAACTTAAGAAATCTTTTGAAGATAATAAATACAGATTTTCCTTGAGGAAAAATGCTCCGCGTGTTCTTTATTTTCTTCAACTTCAGGCTGTGGACATGTTTTGCAGGTTCACTTCTACTAGCGGTGTAGTCAGTCTAATTTCACTACACTTAATGCTCACAGCTCGTCATAACTAAGTGCTTGAAAAAATGAGTTTGTGAAAAAAAAATCATAAGAATTCATCACAGTTGCTTCTTTTTTTCTTCTTCTTTTTAATCTCTGTGCAGTCTCAAAGAATTTGGATGAATTTCTTTGAACTATCTGAATGTCTTTTTCTTGTGTCATGGTCTTTAAAGTATACACATACACATGCATGTATCATCTTAAAATGCATCTTTACTCCACAAATTAAAAAAATGCTGTCATCGCTTGTTCTCAGGATTTATGATTTATCACTAATCAGTAATAAATTCATAAGGCATTTGGTTGACTTTTGAATGTTAAAGAAAATTTACCAAAAAAGGACAAACTAAGCTGGGAGTCAATAAAAATTTTACGAATTACAAAAATATTGCTCGCTTTAAGCGAGGTTTGTTCGAGGTTAAGGTCTGTTCCCATACTTAACATTGTACCAACCAAGTATTTCTGATTTCCTCGCTAAATCAAAGCTCGTTATGAGCGAGTTGGACTGTTAATTTGTTTTTTGCAATTTTATGCATGGGGTAGACCAACCAGTGAATCCCCCCCCCCAATGAATGAACAGCTTGTAGTTCTTTTAAAAAAATGAATAGCAGTAGTAACTTCCTTTCAAGCATTTCCTGGAAAAGAATAAAAAGAAAATGTTACATTTGTAAACTGGTTGGGATGCTCATTCATTGGGCTGGAGCACTTTTTTTTCCTTTTACCCCCCCCCCCCTCCCCCAAAGCCTTGATGCAGAACCATAAAAGTTCTCTCAAATTTTCAAAAATAATTATTTTTATCTCAGATGTTGATACTGTCGTGGGCAAAATGCTACACTTTTCGACAAAGTTTTGAATTTTTAAAATTGAAATTTCGCTTAAAGTGTCGCTCGGTGTAACTCGTATATTAGATAGATATACCCATATATAGATTTTGTATGTTATCAGTGCTGTCATCACTTTTTCTCATGATTCATGCTTTATTATTAACTTTTGGTTGATTTCATAATGTCAAAGAAAATTTTCCCAAAAATGTTCTCTATGTACACGCTTTTACCAAGGTTTCCCGTACAGTCTCAATTTTCACTAAATGAGACCTACTATATCTAAATACTTTCATAGCTAATTTTGTTTTTTGTCTCTACTTTAATATCATTACATAATTATAAAAGGTAGCTAATTTCTTGTAGGATTATTTGAATGTAATTAAAATTTATACTTCTTTACAGATTACCTGCTGATTGTCACCACACTCAACGACACAAACATATGTGTCACTTTGGCTCTTGTCCACCTTGTCATTTAGTTTGTGGGAAAACTTTAAATTGTGGCCATACTTGTCCAGTGTATTGTCACTCTGCGATACTAACTAAAATTGATACCAAAGAGGTAAATAAGTTGCATTTTTTAGTATCAAATGCATGATTTTTAGTTATTAATTTATTTCAATGTTTAACAAAGCTGAAATGCTGTTCAGTTTACTTTTACTATCTGGGTTCATACACCTCCAGGAAATTTGGGAAAAATTTGGGTTTTTTTTTTTTTTTTTTTTTTTTTTTTTTTTTTTTTTTTTTTGTACTTACAGAATTTTTATTTATTTATTTTTTTTTTTTTTGGCTGAAGATTTCATTAAAAAGAGTTCAAAAAACTCTTCAAACAGCTTTTTCCAGGTTAGAAGGCTAACCTCTTCATCAGTACAAGAAGAAAAATGGAGCACAAAGTCCGACAATGAACAAGTGAAAGAGAAATATAAGACCAACCGGTTCCATATTTGTAATAGCAAACTGAAATGGTGCATTTTTTTTAATTCAATCATCAACCGAGTTGGATGATGTGATGCATTCTGTTGGATTGTTTAGTTTAGTTATGCGAGTCCATTGCAAGTCCTTAAAATATAAGAAGTACTTTTTGCTGACAGGTGAAAAAAAAAACAGCTTGAAGTTTTAGCTTTTGAAATTTTACAATTTGCTGGACTTTAGGAGAAAAGGACAACATTTAGATTTCCATTTGAGATAACCCCAGAATTTACATTTGAAATGGATACTTTAAGTTAAAATTTGATTCATCTTTATAGTGATAAATGAGTGCTGAAATTTTTAATATAGAAAAATTGAGCATGCTTCATTGACAGTGTAAAGAATAAAAAACTCATCAACTTGCAAAAAAACTTGATTTCTTGAAGACAGGGAATAAATTTAAATATATAACACAAAAGAGAAATAGAAAGAAAAATGCCATACAGACCCTCTTGCTGCTAACAAGCATTAAATTGTTGCATTGCATTTCACTAGACAAGCATGTCACGAATTTCTTTTCATTTTTATTTATGTTTTATTGTAATTTTAATTATTAAAATTTCTGAATTAGTACCATGTTTTTCTTTATTTATGTTGCCTAAAAAGGATAAATAAGAAAGCATGAAGGTTTTATGTTTACATAACGAGAAGAGGAAGGCAAACAATTTAAGTGTAGTATGTTACTGAACTTGGGATGTGTCATTCATGAATGAATGGGTCAAAAAGAATGATTCCTTAAAATGAACGGATCCCCTCGTTCACCTAAAAATGAACTACCGTTCTTTTGAACAGTAAGCAGTTTTGAACATGGTATTGATGCACTTGTGATAAAATCGCTTTTTTTTTTTTTTTAAATTGATCTTCAAATGTTTAACTCATAATTAATCTCAAATTTCCTTTTTCTTAGTGCAGTACAATATTTTCATTTTGAACGTTTTTACTTACTTCTTTATTCGTCATTTTTCTTTAACCATTGCAGTTCATTTGCAATTTTCCACTGTATTTATTAGTAATGTTTGGTGTAACTTGTTTGGTCTACTAACAAAATGTTTGGACTTTCCAGTTCCTGTCCCACACACCTGCAACAATCCTTCTCACTCTTTCTGTCGCCAAAATTATTTCGAAAAATATCCTTTATCCCTTTTCTGGCAATCCTTTTGCCTTCTTTAATATTCCTCTTATCAACTACAGTTGAGTTCCAAGACCCCATGTGTAAGTCAAAATTTTGTGTTGTGGAAAAGGGTATGTATCCGAATTTTTTTATAAACATGCCTGATAATTTTAGGTTCTTGTAAACACCTCTCAAACTGTTTTAAACCTTTCCTTAGCTATATATTACCATTTCTTATACAAAGAAGTTTTACACAAATACTTTTACGTTAAAAAACTGCACATTCAACATGAAATATTGTATGATGTACAAAATCAATGACTAATGGAAGAAATAGCCATAAAATAAAACAGCAAGGTACTTACAGTATTGTTTAGCAATTAATAAATGCAGAACTATAGTAATACAGTTGATGCAGTAATTATATTTATAATTTAAAAAATGAAGAGGAAAATGATTTATATGCTGCTTGATCAGATTGTTATCAGTCTTCGATCAGATCAAATTGTTATCAAACAGCCCAAGCATATCAAGTGGAACTCGTCAGACGAAGAGGAAGACCTAAAAAGTGTGAATTGATTTTCAGTTTTCTGATGAAATTATTTCAGCGAAAATTTTTGTGTAGTGAGCGAGGAATTTGTGTTAGCTCTAAAATTCATTGTTTGAGGAAAACTCGCGTAATAGCCATATCTCTTATAAGTTAAATTGCGTTGTAGTGTGAGTCGATTGTACCATCCATATTGATTTGGCTTCATTTTTAACTTGCTTGGCAACTTCCTAGTAGCTTATTTTGCATTCAGTAACCAGAGATTTTCAATAAGAAGTATTACTGTCTATTTTTCCCCCATTTAAAAAAAGGGTTTTGCATTTTTTTTTTTTTTCTGTTCTCATTGATACTGTGGAATAATTTTGAAGCTCTATAATATTTAGGTGAGTCTTTTTTTCTTTTTAATTAAGTTATCCAGTATTCTGGCTGAGCTACCAATATATTTGTTGTTTGTTATACATGGTCTGTTGGTAATACTATATTTACATATACAGTACTGTAGCTGAAAAAAATATATTTAAATGAATGAAACCTCTTTCTTTTGGGTACATGTCATGGCTGACAGATATTTGTTTTGGGGTCAAAAAAGGTCAGTTTTGACAACTTATGCCAGTTTTTATTTGAGTTTGATTTAATGCAGAAGTTTTATGATCATAATATTTTTGTTAAGTTTGTGTATATTCAACGTAAATGCACACTATAGCAAAAAAATGATGCACCGAGAAAGAGTGATCCGATTGAGACGAAAATTGGTGGATAGGAAGACAATGCACAGAATAGTAAATGATTAAATTCTCAGAACAATTGAATAATTTATGTCAGAGTTACAGTATCAAGTTCAATAAGGTATTGACCCACCTCTAGCCTGAACACAAGCTGAAGCACGGCGTGGCAAATATCAATAAAGCTCCCGGAGGGTGTCCTTCGGTATTTCCAAACAAATTCACTCCAATTGTCAGAGGAGGTTATCAACATTCCTTGCCAGATACAATCGCCATCCCATCATATCCCAGACATGCTCGATGGGAGAGAGATCTGGCGATCTGGCAGGCCATGAAAGAGTTTGACAAGCTTGCAGACAGTTCATAGCAACACATGCCGTATGTAATCTGTCATTGTCCTGCTGAAAACCAGTCGAGGGTACTGCAAAAGGAACGACAGCAAAACAGGTTTTAGGATGTCGTCAGCGTACCACTGTGCAGTAAGTGTACCTCTAATTAAGACCAAAGGGGTCCAGTTATCAAAGGAAATGGCACCCCAGACCATAATGCCTTGTTGAAGGCCAGTGTGGCGTGCAAAAGTGAAATCAACCCCTTAGTGTCTCCAAACACGTCTTCGATGATCATCATGACACAGTTGGAAGTGGGATTCGTCGCTAAAGACCTCAGTCGGCACCATTCCAACCTGATCGAGCCATGCACCACTGTAATCTAACTCGGCAGTGTGTTGGTGTCAGTGGCAGGTGGCACAACGGTCGACCCGAACGTAGATTTCGTTGTTCCAACCGTCTGTTAATGGTCATGATGGACACTGGAGTTTGAGTTGAACGCCTGATGGTTCATAGAGATGAAGAAAGCGCTGTGACAGTTGATCTGACAATCACTCGGTCATCACGATCTGTTGTGACCCTAGGTCGACCGCTACCATTCTGACGCTGAACTCGGCCATTTTCCACTCATCCTTGCCAGCATCTTCAAATCGCCACCTTACTTCAACTCAATTGACAAGCCATTCTCCGATTTGACCAACTGGCCTCTTTCAATCCAATGATACGACCTCTATTAAGTTCTGACAGTTGCTCGTAGTGAGCATGCACCATACGACGAGGCAATTTTAAGTTGTTGAAAGGGAATCTGAATCGCAATCAAACCGAAAGTTTTAACAACTGTTGAGGAACTGCTCTTTATATACATCTGCTGGATGCGCAGTTTTGTTGACCTAACATTCACGTCTAACTCCTGTAACCTTAAAAAGAAGGTAAACTCCTCAGGTTTAGCAGTTGCCTTCGATGTCACATCTGTGTCGCTATCTTGAGAATGAAATATCAGAGCTCAAATTGAAAACTAACTACCTTTTATTTATCAATCAACAACTGTAAATAATAAAACCTTCTGTAAATAATAAAAACAAATCATGAAATATTTAAACAGCATTCAAAGTAACCCTTAAGTTTCAAAAACATGTTTCCAAAAACCTAATACCCTAACACTAAGATTCTAAAATTATTTCAAAAAATTAAGTCCCTAACGCTTATCTCAAAAAATCCTAACAGCCATCTCCTAAGCTGAGATCCATACGCTGCGTCTAAAGCGGGCAATCCTCAAAAAACAACTACCTCATCCTAAGGGTTGAGAAACGCTAGCAGAAGAAGTGAGTTCCTTCTCAATCGCTTCTGCTTATATCTGCCTTCATAGGTCACACCGGAAATGCGTACGTAAGAACCATCTGGATCCTTCTAGAACAATCTATCAGCTCCGAGTCATCAGGAGATTACGTCATACACCTGCTCATGCAATGACGTCACATTATACGAATCCTGATCAGCGATTTGAAACAGGCACCCGGTAAATGGGACAAAAATAACTGCTTGTTCATTAATAAAGAAAAACAAGTGAATTAATACTTTTACACTTAGCTTTTAAGATGAATTGGTAAGAATAATACTTGAATTGACATTTTATGGCTATCAAGTTTCGATGCGCTGGAGATCAAACTATTCATTCATTGGACAACAAATTTTAATCATTTGCATATCTAATCAAAACACTCATGCATACATAATTTCAAAGCAATTGGATGATTGCTTCTTGGTGCGTTGATTTTTTTGTTATAGAGTAGTTTTAATAAACATTTCTTTATTCTCATGTTTTATATTATAGCTTGTTTCATATTTCTTTCTGTAGTTCTCTCTTTTATTTATTTCGTTATTTACTTTTTTTTTAATGTAACCTAAAGTACACTTTCTAAATTACTTTTTGTTTTATTTTCACCTATTACCATACTCACTTAGAGATATGATATTTATATTTAGAATTAGTGCACTATTTCACGTAAGTTCAGTTTTGCAAATTTTCTGACATCACAAACAGTTTATTTTTTTTATACAGTAAAATTTAATAACTTAATTTTGTGACATGCTGAAATGGAACTAGTGATTTTTGGAATGGAAGACAAATCTTACCATTTGGCCGCTGAGAAATACCTTACAAATGAATGATGAAGTTTTTTTGATTCATTTTACTTCATACAATATTATCATTTAATGAAACATTTCGGATGTACTTGAGTATGTTGTGCAGAGAGATCACTTGCCACTTTTTTCAAATGAACAAAGTCGTTCAAATGAATGAGTTGAATGAACGGATCACATGAATGAACTATCCTCTGATTAGCGGCTCATGAAAAAGAACGACATTGCCCACCACTATACCGAACCAAAAATAAAAAAATAAAATTGGAGCATAGAAAATTGTTGCCTCAAAATATAACAATCTCCTGAGAAAAACAAAATTGCAAAGGTATTTGAAATGAAGGTGGCCAAGTTAGCAATAACCCAGACATGAAACAAGCGGGCTTATCAAGTCGGAATATTCGAGTGCTCTAAACCGGAAAGGAAGAAAAAAGTGTATTCTTGAACAGTGCTGTAGCTTTGTTTATATTGATATTCTGAATCACTGCGTCCAGAACCTTAAGTTTCTTGCAAAACATCGTTAAGTTTGGCGACTTTTCTAAAAATTTTGTCAAACTTTAAAGCCTTAAATCTCATTAAGAAAGAGACAAGGGCAAGTAATGTCAGAAAATATGTTTAACAATTCTTTTTGATTATTACTTATTTAAAAAATTTCATTATTACACTATGTTTGGTTTCCTGGTCAGAATAATTGTTTGGTTGTGCATCAAAACAAGTTTGTAGGTTTCTGGGAGTTTATGCAAATGTCATATCTCCTATTGCTCTTTCTGTTTAATTTTATGGGGCCAAATGCAATGCATGAAAATGTTTTGAAAATATTTTTTCTATTGAATGATTATGGCTTAAAATTTTGACTATAGTTGTTTCATAATCATAAACCAGCCATTTAATTCTCTTCATGCCATAATTGATTCATGTAAATTTGAAGCTATGAAAAGAAAAACTTGTTATTTAGTATTACGAAGCATAAAGTAATCAATCATCTGTGTATACAAAACTAACAACCCAAAACTTTACGTCATTTTTATCCAACTTTTTTTGTAAAAGTAAAATAGAATAATGCATAGCTGCCAAGTGCTCCATTTTTCCCGGAGTTTCTCCGATTTTTATTCCGTACTCCAAAAAACCGATTTATTCCAAAAAACTCCGATTTTTCAACTTTTCTTCACTTCTTTTCGATTTCAAAAGAAATTTCCTTATCCTTGAAGGCAGGAATTATGTACAAACTCAACAAAAGAGAAGATAATTTGATGCTTTGGAAGCATTAGTGTCAGGATAAACACTGAGGAGAGCGACGATCGGAGAACATCGGTTTTTGATCGAGCATTTCAGCTGCGTGTAAAACATCGCCCCCATGTTTGGTCATTCACAAGATGGAAGTCGACGATGCTAAGTGCCTAAGTTTTCGAAGACAGAACAAATTTGGGTGTTTTTTTTTTAAACTGAAATAATTAAAATAAAGTAAAATGTGCTGCATTTTTTATAAAAAATTTTTTTAATTTTCTTGAAAAATAAAAAAAATTATACTATTTAAAATTTCATCTTATCCTCACTGCTTTGGAAGCTATTGGGCTAAATATTTTCAATTAAATTGTAGTTTCATGAGGATTTTAAGTTATTTGTATGCAACAAATTCAAACATTTCTATCCTAATTTTTGACTTAGTAGCCATATTTGGTCCTTTTGTGAAATTTAAGTACATAAGTCTCTTTTAGCGGCCAAGTTTCCAAAAATGGAATAAGATGTTATTGCAATGCAAACTATTGAAAGGAATTCAAAATGGGCCTTTTTTTTTTTCAGAAAATTCTTAATTATTTGCTCAAAATATGCAAAAAATTTTCTTCAGAATATTATTTTATCCTCATTGGCTTAGACGCTAATTTACTAAAAACTGATTGTTTCATCTAAATTATAGTTTTTAAGGATTGTTAATTATTTATAATTACTTTTATGCAACTAATTCAAAAATCTATTATCTTAATTTTTTGCGTAGTCGCCATGTTTGGTCATCCGCAAGATGGAAGTAGACGAGACTATAATTGCCTAAGTTTCCGAAAACAGAATTGGATATTTATCTCAATAGAAACGATTGAATATGACATAAAATGCAAAAAATTATGTTTTTTTTAAAATTTATTATTTTTGTAAAGGGAAATTTTATCTGTATTTGATCATCATTGTCTTGGAGGCTTTTCTCTAAACTGAAACTATTTCATCTGAGCTGCCGTTTCCTGCCAACTTCTCAATTATTCATTCTTTTTTTTTTTTCCCAATAAGATCAGAAACCTATTTTAACTTAAATTTTCCGTGTGTAAAAAAAGTATTAGATAATACTCTTTTAGAATGTGCAAAGTCTTATTCATTTATCTATTTATGAAAGTTGTAAAAACTCCCCCCCCCTCTGTCGTATTTCAAAACTTAGCGATAATGTTGGCCACTAAAATTTTGGTTTCTAGTGGCCACTTGAAAAATTCCTGAGGATTGAGCTTTACTATGAAGTTACATAAGAGCTTTACTTCCAAGCATGAGAAGTACTTGTGTGTTTTATTCTTCAATATGTTCTTATGCAATGTATTTTTAATACATGTATATGCATTAAAAAATATTTTAAAAGGTTGAAGTTTTATTAAATCAAACAGTAATGTTTTTTTTTTTTTTTTTTTTCAATATGTAGCTACGTAGTGATGCTTTTTTTTTTTGTAAAATAATTTTATTTTAATCTTGGCTGTAGTTTTGTTGAAAATCAAACATGGAAATTCAGAAAAGCACTATAATGGTGCATAAAACTTATAGCAGCTTATGGTACAGAAGGAAGGTTTAGCACAGGCCACGATTTCTTGCTCCTATTTTTTCCCTTCAGTGGTCCTATTTTTTTTATCTTGAGGTTTGCAGCTATGATAATGAAAGACTCAATTTGTTGTAAAAGAATGGTTAAAAAAAGTCTGAAATAATTGAATTAATAAAACTAAATTAAAAGTTTATAAGTATAGTATGAAGATTAGAAAATCGGCCCGTCAAGCTACTCCTTTTTCTACCCCTTTCCACCTAGATAACTTTTAAAGATATAATTAGATTTGAACAAAGTGTGTATGTGGGTTTTTTTTTTTTTTTTTTTTGGTTTAGGGAACATTATCTCATTTTCATTTCTCATTTTTTTATTTGAACAATATGTCATTCAATTTTGAACAGTTAAAAATAAACTTTAAAAAAAAGAACAAATTTATGCAATACTCTTGGGAGAGGAGTGAGGGAAGCACCTGCAGCCAGGGGTCCAACAAAACCTCTAACAACCACTTTAATACTTCTTCAAAATGAAAAAGAAACTACAAAAGCTGGTAAGCTAATCCAAAAAAAAAAAAAAAGCAAAAAAAAAAAAAATTCTAATGTATGTGTAGAGCAAATTTAGTACATTGGTTGAAGTTCAAAGTTGCCTGGGTCAACATACATGAGACAAATTTCCCAAACGTCTTCCTTAATAAAATCTCTAAAATAATTTGTAGATTTTAGTCCAACCCTTTAAAAAAAACACATAAAGAGCAAATTCTAACACATTTTGTTATACTTTTATATTGTCTGATCATTAATTTAAGATTGTAGTAAAAATATTTAGATTCTCGAATGACATAAATCAACTCTCATTTTTAAGAAATGATTGCAGTAAGGACACAAGAAATAGAAAAGCAAACTTTTTGAGATTCATTTGGAATGAAAATAGTTAACCAAAATCGTAGCAAAAAAAAAATGGACTCTCGACAAAAATTGCAATCTCAAAAACAAAACTGTTTCATACAAAAACATGAATATCACAACTTTCCAATCATAACGATTTCCTTTTCTGTGTTTTAAAGATACTCATTTTCAAAAAAAGCAGCAAAACTTTCTTGATTGCATTCAAAAGTAGGGAGTCAACTTATACAAATTTTCAACCTTCCTCCCTATGAAAGAAAAATATGAGAATTTTTTAATGATTTTAGTTGCTTTTCACTAAAATACAGTCGACTCCCGCTACAACGCGATCCGACTTATGCGAAATGGCTATAACGTGATTTTTTTTTCACCAGTAAAGAATTTTAGACAAAACGGGAATTCCTCGCCCACAACACGAAAAATTTCGGAAGGGAATGGCGGTGTTTAAGTATTGACTTTGTTATTGACTACATTTTTTTTTTCTCGTGAATTCACTTCCATCCCTTTAGCATCACTGAAAGCAGAAGTTTCCACACCGCACTTGACGACAATGAGGTATGAGTGAATCGTCCATATGTACAGTTAAAAGTGTCCGTAAAAGTTCACCAAGAAGTATCTAAGCAAAATGCAAAAAATATGAAAGTGGAAGCTGCTCTTGTATTGTGAATTTGACAAACCAGAAAGAGGGGTGTTGCATTGCCATAGATGGAAACGTTATAAAAGAACTAGTGACGTAACTGTATTGTGTGTTTAAAAATATACAAGAATAACGGTTTGATCGCACAGCATAAATCATCATCTTCACTTTTTAAAGTTACAAATATTATTACTGGTTTCACTGTACAGTAGAACTATAGTGCATTTGTTTTTCTTACTATATACTGTACGTACCGTACTGGTTTATTTTGCGTCTTTCTTTCTTATTGATCATCGATTTTGTGCATCGTAGAAGTATTTTATGTTGAAAAAAACGGGTTTATTTTAAATTTAAAATACAAATAAAAAATCAGTTTTTATGTAAGAAACAGTACTGTATGGTTAAGAAATAGTTTTTAATAGTTTGAGGTGGTGTTTACAAGTGTCTAAAGTAATTGGATAGGTTTATAAAATTTTACACATTACCTTTTTCACAACGCGAAATTTCGACTAACGCGAGGGGTCTTAGAACGCGTCCCTCACGTGAGTTGGGACTCGACTGTAGCTGCTTCTTTTTACCGTTGATTGCAAAATAGTCGTTTTTATCTTCATTTTTGCTTCAAAATAGTCACTTTTTTAGTCACCAGTGACAGCCCTGTAATATAAAAAAGTATTCTCATAATTTCCTTTTATCAGCTTCATTTTATTAAAATATAAGAGTTTTGATGTTTTAAAGAATGAATATCTTATCATTTTTATACAATGTACTCATTTTTTTTTTCATGACATTCCACTTTCAAGAAATTGTCTCAGGTTGTGTATGTTTCAAATAATGTGCATTGTTATTCAGTTGAAGGAGAGATTTACCTTATGTTAGAAAATCAGAATTGGTGAACGGAAAAGTAGGCTTGTTAGTTCTGGACAAAAATTCTTATACTATAAGATTATTCAAACTAACATTTATGTATGCTCTTTTATTAATCTTTAGAAAAAGCTAGGACCATGGGATTTGCTTAACTCATACAAATTAGAGTTAGTGTGCAAGCCTTGCCCTCCTTGTCTAGTATCAGTGCCAGTAACTTGCCTCGGAGGACATGAAGTAAGTTTATTTTTTATTTTAATTACGTATGCTTTCGCTACGTTCTGTGTATATGCTAAATATTTTTTCTCCCAAAATGAATTTAGAATGAAATGCTTCTATTTCAATAAAAAGAATAACATGTTTATAATTGAAATGTTCTAAGGATGTCTTTTAATGAAAATGAGCTGTGACTGAAAAAGGTTATACAGTTTTATCTAGATTAGTGAAAATTCAAAGTGAGGCCCAAGTGGCTTATTTGACTGTTCACACTGTTACATAAAAACTATTGAACCCTCTTGTAGACTCTTATTTTCATTTTTGTTGCTTCTTACCTCCATTGGGGCTAGACAACTTATGAGTTCTGTTAGTCTTTCCTCTCTCTTTTTTTTTTAAATATTTTAGCCTCAGATAATTAAATGAGTTTCTGGTTCTCTATGTGAGAGTGACTTGTGAACGTAGGCTAACGTTATATTAAATCTTTGTTAATGAGTTGATTGAATATATGTCATATAAATTTGATGTTTTTAATCTTGAGCTGGGCTTAGTTTGTGTAAAAGCTCACAGGAGCTGAACTCCTGCAAATCTTTTTTTTATATAACCTTATGGATGAAATTCAGGCTATTAGCGCATGAAAATACATTGTGAAGACAGGGCTTCTTCCCATCTTCTGTATAAATTAAGCCTCTGATCTTGAGCATTATTATTTGTTGTTTCACACCCCTTTTTTATTTTAAATTAAATTAATTATCAATATTAAGTTTTCTGTTGTAAAATTGATGTGTGCTGCTTTTCATAGTTTTTATGCTTTGCCTGTTTGTGATTAAAATGTTAAATTAATTTTAGCAATTGTGTTACTCCTGATATTAATTGAAAAAAACACTCTTTGTAAAAAAAATTTCTTATACTAAGGAATTCATATCATGGGTGCAAGACCTTCTGTCTCAGGACGGATTTCTGTCTTGGACAAATTTCCGAGACGGAGGTCGGGACGGAAAGAAATTCGATGCCTTTCTTTCAGTTTTTACTTAAAAAAGAGAAATTGAGTGTTTGGAAAATGAGCTTTAATTACTGGACCGTTCCATAACCACGAATTTACATCGATATTTTCTCGGTTTTCCGCCATGGGCTTGTTTTGTTTGCAACGTGCTTTTGGAGGAGTGGCTTTTCGACTCGCGCCGTTTGACTTTTTTTAGGTATAGCTCTGTTATTTCCAACTCACTGCATTGCAGACCAATGAGTTACTCGCTATTCTCCCTGTTTTTTTCGAAATAATTGGCTCTAATTGAAAATTTAGCCTTTTCTCATGCTATTTTCGATCATTCTTTCGTTTTTTTCATTTGCGGTTTTTTTTTTTGCAAACTTTACACGCATAAATGAAAATTATGTACACTCTTAAAATGTCTTAAAGAGCTGAATCTGAATCACCGATTGAGAGTGATTGCTGACAAGATGAAATGTTTTCGCCATATCAAAGGGCGTCCACATACCAGGTAAAACGGAAACTATCAGTTATTTTGAATATTTCAATGAAAATGGGAATTTTGGAAATATCGAGAAGAAATCTCAAGCTGGTTGGAAACACCGATGAGCAACCGTTCCTGCATTTTTGACAAAGACTTTAGGAATCACTAAATTCCAATGTCATTGAATCTAACAATCGCTAGAATGTAAAATATGGGAGGAGGGGAGGGGGAGAGAAAGAAAAGGAGAAAAATAACAGCAACACGAATTTGCGAAAAAACGCTGCTCTTGCAAAGAGGGTAATCAGTTCGCAAATTAACCCACGATACTGAGGTTTTAAAAAGCTGATATCTTGGACAATCTAAGAGGGGGGGGGGAGGTGTTACTTAAGGGGTTACAGTATAAACTATCAAAAAACTGTATTGAAAGCCATTTTTGAAGCTAGAAGTAGTTTGATATTTCTCCTCTGCAAACTCTTAAAACTTATTAGTCTGTCTTTAATGATGTAAAAGGGGGGAGGGGGAGGTTTTAAAAAAAATAAAAAATTTGGAGTCTTAAAAACACTAATTTAGGCAATCTTTGGTGAATTTATGAGAGATGGTTTTGGTGTTTTAACATGAAAATGTTTTGTAGCTGATGTTTTAAAAACTATTTGAGGCTATAATTAAATGGACTTGAGTGAAATGGCATTTGGGACCCTCTCCCGAAAAGTGTTTGCAATTGAAGTCTTAAAACTTTTAAGCTGTCTTTGGGAATGTCAAGAGGTAGGGAAGGGGCTCTCTTTAGGCGAAATTCCGACACTGGAGTCTTAAAAGAGCAACTTTAGACTGTCTTGGGGGTTCGGGGTTCCCCTTTCCCAAAAAATATTCAAAGCTGAAGTATTCAGAACTCAGTTTTAGGTAAACTTTAAAAGACTTAAGAAGAGGGAATTCGAAGGCTTTCTCTCAATAAGTTTTAATATTTTCGTTTCTGAAATTTTAAGAGCTTTGTTTTGGGCTATCTTTGGATGACTTAAGGGGGAAAGGTGTAGGAAGGTTCTTTCAAAAAGTTTCCAAAATTAAAGTATTAAAACTTTTAGGCTGTCATAAGTCATGTTTATAGGTAAGAGGGGTACTATTCCTAAAAAACAATTTAGAAACTGAAGCCTTAAAAATTGAAATTTAGGACATTTGTGGTGAACTCAGAGGAAGGATTTCGGGAGTTCTCTTCAGAAAATGTTTTGATGCTGAAAATTTAAAGGAATATTGGAAAGGATACCTTGTTTAAAAAATATATCTACTTCACTGAAGCGATTTTTTATTGCAAATTTCAACACCTGCTATCTTATAAAAGAATTCTTTTTCAAATGAAGACTGTGTGGGGGAATGGTGCCAATTCATTATCATTAGTCGGCCATACCCTTCCCCCACCTTTCCTTCATTTCTGGTTTGTTGGCGCTACCTTATGTAGGACATTCCGATCAGAACTGATTTATGTTGCAAAAGTTAAAACCTTATGTCCTAAGAGATTTTATTGCTGCAATAAAAATGTTTACGATCGGCAAAAACTAATGGTGCGGCGCTGCGAACGCTTTTACCCCTAACATTATCCAACATCGTCTAAAATTGCATTTTTGGAAATTCAATTTCGAAATATTGCCGAAGGAGGGTTCCTGAACTCCATCCCTTCCATAATGTATTCAAAAAGCTTTTAAACGTTATGAAAGATGGAGTACAATTTCATTTTTAAAACATCGATTTCTGGGAGAGCCCAGAGCACCCCCCCCCTCCCTTTCTCTAATATTTTTGAAAGCTGTCCAATATTGTTATTTTGGGACTATCAGTTTGAAATAATTGATGTAAGAGTTCCTGAACCCCTCCTTTCCCAAAACTTTACCAAAATGGCCTACCATAGCGTTTTTTGGACTTCTATTTGAAAATTTTCTGGGGAGAGTCCCCCAGACCCCCCCCCCCCCCCTCTCCACTTATTGCTGGATTTTAGATTTTTTCTAATTATGATGTCAAAACGCTTAAATATTACAATTTAAAGGCTTAAAATTTAAATCGAAAAAACAGATTCCAAACCTGGCATTGTAAAATCTACAACATTAATACACATAAATTTTTCCTTAAGCCTGCATGCGGGCAGGGGGGGGGGGGAGCTGAAAATATTTTCCGTCTTAAACACATCACCAAATTTGCACCCATGATTCATATTCATGATGCTGATATACCACTAAGATGTGTCTGCATCTTGGTTGTGCGAGTGACACGGTACAGTTATACCATAGGTTAAAGTATTTTGTTCAGTTAGAATGAGACTGGATTTGCAATGCACAGCTCTACCCTCCATTCCTCAAAATCAAATTGACATCCTTTTGCTAGATTTGTGTCCTCCTAAAATTTAAGTTTTGATTTTACTGAAAGGTACTTACATGCAATAGCTTTATGCTACATGTATTGAATAATATTTCATTCTAATTTTGCGAGGAACCAATGTAATGTTTTGTCTCCAATAATGCACATGCTTATCATCCTTAAGCATTGTATCACAAGCTGTAAGAGTTCAACATTGAAATTTAAATGCCTATGGTGATGTAATTTTGCCAACATCATGCAAGCTGGTGTGTTTGAAATACTTAAATTTTTGTGACCAAGTGAGTTACATTGAATAATTTTTTAATTTCTAGGTTCGAAATATGGCTTGTTATGAAGCACGTCCAACATCTTGTGGAAGACCTTGTGGGAGGAAATTATTTTGTGGAAACCATATTTGTAAATTAGAATGTCATACAGTCAGTTGTAATCCAAACTCTTTAATGGTATTTGATTTTTCCTTATGTGGTTGTACTTTTGCATGATTTGCTTAAGTAAAACTACCAGGTTAGCATATTTTTCTAGGCTAAAGCTTGTTCCACCCCCCCCCCCCTTAATCTTTCCTATAGTTATATTCTTTTTAGCAATAGATTTAAAACACAAGTTTTTGTTTATGACTTAAATCACTACAGATTTTTAATATTTTTAGAACACAGTGAGACCTTAAAAGTTAATCACATGTCTATCTTGACCACCAATATGCACCAAATTTGGCTAAGAATCATAAACTCCTCTATGGCCGCTTTTAAGCAGCAGGATTCAACCATCCGTTGACCCAGCTTTCCGCACTGAAGTAATGTTTATACGCCAACCCTGGGTGAAACCGTTAATATACCATTTTAAGACTCCTTTTTCCATCATTGAGGGTTTGAAAGTATGTTCTCCCTCTTTAACTATATGGTTGTGTGTTAACTTCATGTCTGTGCAAGAACTTTTAAGTCTTTTTATACAAATACTGAGACAATAATCGATAAACTGATACTTTTCTTCAAATAGGCTGCATAGCAATATGAATTACATTAATTTAATTGACATTTTTATGATACAACAAATAAGAAAATTATCGTGTAACAGGATAAAAATTTTCTTTAAAGCTGAGGGGAAAAAAACAATGTAAACAGCAGCTTCAGAAAGTTAGACATAGGTGGCTGCTTCATCGCAAAAGTGAAGAGTCAACAGAATTGTGGGGTTAAGGGGTGATGCCTCTGCAACTGATTTTTTTTTCTTTTTCATTTTTGTGAAATTGGGCTATACAGTCGAATCTTGTTAAACGGCCAACCTTAGTGACGGGCCCAAAGTGACTTTTTTCCTCCATGTTTTAAGATCGCTTTTGACACCTTACCAGAACGAAGCTTGCGAACACAATGTAGCATGATGCAAACTATCGTTTGCTGAAGTCTACATCACAGTGTAAATTACACAGGTTAAGACTCAACCCCCCCTCCCCGACCAGAACAGAAAAAGTGGTAAAGAATGAATGTTTCCATTGCTGAGTAGTGAAATGTCAAAATGAAATCGTTAAAAGGGATGGGAAAGCCGATAAGGTCAAGTTAAAAATCCCTTTAGAGGTTGGAGTCAATGCTCCTTAGGTACTGAATGCAGCAGGAGTGGATTAAACTGAAAAAAAAGAGAAAGAGAAACTCCTTTGCCTGATTACCTAGTGGCTAATTTTGGTGCTTTTTTATGGGGCATTGGTGGTTGGTGTATGTGACATTTCATTTTCTACCATTGTGCCTTGTCATGGATATTCCCTTTCCTAAATGGTTTATCTCCAAGTTTGAATTATTTGACCTGGTTTCTCAAGATGGTGGTTTAAACAGAAATATCGCAGCAAAGAATGCTCTTTCCGTCAAAAATCTGGCAGGGTGGCGGTTTAAGGAGGGAACTTCGTATTACATTCCTATACAGGTTTTTTTCATCCTCTTTCTTGGCGAACTAAGAGGGTGGCAGTTTAACAACGTTCAACTGTATTATTGGATTTTAACATCACTGAATAAATGATCTGTAAAATATGGAATATGGCATCAAAAATCAAGACGGATAGCCACCGTTGACTTCCCCCTCTCAATCCAAAGTTTCATCCTGATGAAATAACATGAGTATAGTTCTTTTTTTTTTTTTTTTGAAATTTTTACTTTTTATTTTCGTAAATAAAACTAAATATATGTTAGAATATGTGTTTTTTAATCTCATTAATTTTTAACTTTGAAAAGGTCCCTTTACTTTTGGCAGTGGGGTGGCAGTTGCTCCCCTATGTGCTTTCTATTGGGCTTTAATAACTAAGAGTATTATTTATTCCTTGAAAATTTACAAAAAATATAAATAAAAAGGGAGTGCTATCTTTTGGGAGCAACTGTCAAGAAAGAAATGCTTCTCAGCAACTCACTTATAAAGGACAGAGACTCACCTAAAAATGTCTGATTTTTATAGACAGAAGAAAAAAGTCTGGAAAATTTTGCTAACTTTTGAGTTTTGAATACAGTTAGACCTCCATAGATCAAAGTAGTATCTTGCAGACAAAAACTTGGATATACAGAAACTTCAATTAATAGACGCAAACTCAATTTTATTGTAATTACTTCAAAAACCTTAAATCTAAATTTTTATACAAAACTCTATTTCTAACTCATTTGAGAGTTATATTGGAAGAAAGTTGGTTATTTAAAAAAAAATTAATAAGAAAAATTGTTTAATACTTTTACTTTTAGTTAATTTTTTAGTAACAGTAACAGACATAGTTTACAAACATCATAGTTTCATTCTATAAAAAGAAAAAAAAAACACTATAAAAGTCTTCTTGGGTCGCCAGTTTTAAAAAAAGTTCACCAAAAAATGTTTGCATTTATTGAATCCTCTAAAAACTTCATCAGAAACATTTTTTGCTAACTTAAATCCTGGGTGTAATATTTGAATCACCTCGAACATTTCAATTTTCAATGGTATGGAAATTTTTAGATTTTCACTGAAACTTAGTAGATTCAGGAATGAAGAACAACTATCAGAAAAAAAAGGAAGAGCTTTATTTTTTCTTTTTTTTCAAAATGAGTAGCAGCATAAAATTGAAAACAACTTGGTTGTTTGGTCAAGAATTCATAAATTTCTCCATTGGTTTGTGCACCCTTTACCCTCAATTGACTGACTTGTGGGGTTTGTAGTGACAATCATTAAGCATAGGCGGTTGGTGCACCAAAAAAGTTGGGGTCAAAAGAAATGTGTGGGGTGAGGGGGCAGGACACCTGAAGCTATTTATTATTATTATTTGTAGAATTGGACTATATTAAGGACTTTTAACATTTCGGATTATATGACTTTTTAAAAGATGGAATATGGCCTCAAAAATCGTGACCGATTGCCACCATAGACTTTCCCTTCCAATTCAAAGTTCCATTTTTATAAAATATGAGAAATGTCTATTTATTTTGAAATTTTAATTTCATGAAGTAAATCAATCCATCCTATAAAAAATGATTTTTCAATCAATCATTAGTTTTTAACTTTAAAAAGGGCCCCTTTACTTTTGGAAGTGAGGGGGCAAGGGGATAGGCAGTTGCTTCCCCATATGCTTTTCTATTGGGCTTTAATAACTAAGAGTATTATTTATTCCTTGAAAATTTACAAAAAAAAAACTGAAAAGTGAGGGTTTGAGGCACCTTTACTTTTGAAAGTGAGGGTACAGTTGCTCCCCCCCCCCCCCTTGCTCCTGTATGAGCTGTCTATGTCACTGAGCTTTCTTTTTCTCCAGACTTAAATTTTTGTGAAGCAAACAGTCTTTACCCAAGCAAAAGGTCCTACAAAAATAATTTTGATACATTGAGATTTTTTTGATATGTAGAAAGTTTTTCAACATGAAGATTTACTAAAAGTTGGATAAAATTAAAATTTTGATATGTAGAAGTTTGATGTATGGAGATTTGACTATATTTTTAATCCTTAAATATGGCTTGACAGTTCTTGAAAATTACTAAAATAGAAGGAAAAAAGGTGTACCTGTCCTATGGTATGACAATGGTATATATGAGGTCTGACCCAAAACTATCCGACTGACATGCATAGTTCCACACCACAAAACTTGGGCAACTCTTATTAGGTACAGACAAAACCAGTAACTCCTGACCTTTTCCTCGGGTATCGTTTCTCATTAGACGCCTTAGTTCCGGCGTAGCATATATTTGTCTTTTCTACATTTGTCAAATTTTGTTCATTGCTAAACATGACGAATGAACTGAGCAGCAAAAATTGTTGTTATAATCTTGGTAAAAGTTGTGCGGAATTTTGAAATGTTTCTAAAGGCCTTCGAAGAAAAGTGTTTTTGCAAAAGAGTGGTATAAGCGGCTTAAAAATAAATGCACATCTGTTGACGATTATCCTTTTTCGTATCTATCTTCAACGGCAACAACATCGTATAATGTCGAGTGTGTGAAAGTTGAAATTGATCATTTCACTCTGAAGGAACTAGAAGAGGACCTTGGAATGCTAAAAAGTATTGTTTGGCAAATTTTAATTAGAGAATTTGGGAATGGCTCGTTACCACAATGACAATCCAATCCCATGCATGCATCACATCTTGTGCAGCTGTATTTTTCAAAACACAGTGTTGCATTACTTTTCCCAGCCTCCTTACAGTCCCTATATAGCTCCCTGTAACTTTTGGCTATTTCCTTGATTGAAAATGCTGCTGGTTTTATGCTTTTCATGCTTTCACTATGAAAACTGCAATCACTATAGGAATCTGACTTTTCGCATCTCTATAGTTTATTATACTTTAAGAGAGAAATAAATAATTCATTTTCACTGAAATCATAAAATTCAAAAGCTCTAAACAAAATACTATGCTCTTCAGGAGTCATGATCCCCCCCCCCATTGGGTGCCCATTGCCAAAAGAGACCCCCCCCCCCCCTCCAAAAAAAATACTATGAAAACCATTAAGATTTATATTCTCTACGGGAAACGATAAATTCGTCAAAAACACCTACCTAAAAATTCCAATAGCACAATGTGCCGTGATCTACCCCCCCCCATTCCAAATGCATTACTATAATTATAAATTTTAAAATCATTTATTTTTCACAAAAAAAATCTGAATTTTCATAAAATTATCTGACTTTTCACAAGAAAGGAACCCTGTAAAAAATTCTGGATTGACCCCTGCAAGAAAAGGTTTATACTATTGAAAACCACACAGCAGTAATATCTTTATTTGTTCTCTCCTGTGACATATTGATTTTCTTCTCATGTGACTTTTCTGTATACGCATAATTTCCTGCTAATTCTATTTGTTCTCATACATACTACCTAATATTCTTTTATTATTTTAATTTCAAATAGCAAAGTGAAGAGTGTGAGGCCTGTTCAGAAGGTTGCAGTAAACCAAGAAAACCTGGTTGCTCTCATCCTTGTTTACGTCCTTGTCATCCAGGAGATTGCCTTCCGTGTAAACAGCAGTTAAAAATGAAATGCCATTGTGGTATAAATGTAGTCTATTCAGAGTGTTCTAGTTGGAATGATGCAGATAACGAAGAGAAAAGCTCATTGCTGTCTTGCTCCAATAGATGTCCAAAGCAGGTAATACAATTTTTAGACTTTCTAAAATGTTTATAAAATAAATGAGGATGCTTCTGAGCTTTAGTGTAAATCCAATTCGTAAACAATATTTCCAACCCTCCTTTGTTGTGGTTTATTGGTTCCAGACTTGGCCGCAAAATGGAATTATTTTTTTATAAATTGAATATCTTTTAGTTAGAACATAGAAAACTTATATTTAAAAAATATCTTTCCCAAAAATAGTCCTCTAGACATGAACTAACGTAATTCAGTCACCATTAATCTTATTACCCAACATATTGAACAAATTGAGGAAATAATGCAAAAGAGAATTTAATGTGTATTGTGAACACATATCAATTGAAACTTTAAATGTTCAAAAATATATTTAGTTTGAAATTATTTAACACTATTAAGGATTCAATTGAAAGCATTATAGTAGGGGAGCCCAAGGTATTTTTGGGGATTTTTACTTGTACGCGTCAGATAAACAGGGGAGATACCTTACATCCTGTCAAGTACTTACACCAAATGTTGGCCCCTTTTGTTGGTAGATACCTCTAGGACAGCCTGTTAGATTAGTAAAAAAAAATTATCACCAGATTTATTGAAGCGCATTAGATAAGGTGGTTAATTATGAGCTAAAAAGTGCATTTGGAAAATTCGACAAACTGAACATGACGTAAGGTTACAAAGTTGCAAAAAAAAAGTCTTGACATTCTCAAATGTGGTTGATTTTTTTTAAAGAAAAAAAAATGAGGAATCACTAAGAAAATATAATCTGCCAATTTCTACAAGCCAAAGTAATAAAAATCTTCTATTAAGTTCAGACCGTGCACATGCACAGCAAGCAATTACAGCTGATAACAAAGCTACGGTCCTGTTAAAGCTTGACCATAGAGAGGTGGCGGGTGACTAGGCAGCTGAAACAGAATACTTGATTAGTTAATAGGTATGACGCACGAGTTTTTTTTTTTTTTTTTAGCAGTCAGATTAATAATACCCCTCTGAATAATCGTCAGATTTTAGGCTACCATGACTGGGCATCAAGCTGAGCCTTCTGAAATCCGATGTGTTCGACTTTCAAGAAGACAATTTTTCTTTTGCATTTTTAAAAATTTGCTACATCACTTTAAAAGCAACAGTCTTTTGAATGGTGGCCTTTTTAACCTGTTCGGGACGGCAGCTGTTACACGCAGATTGCATACAGGCCAGGGCAATTTCTCCCGCTGAGCCTAATATGTAATTTTGGAAAGTACACATTACATAATAATGGCTAAAATGTATACTTTAGGTAAAAATGAAACCAAAGATATGATAAAATATATCGTAATTTCAATCATAACAAAAAATTTGATGCAAATTTATATTTAACAATAAAAATATATTTTAAAAATTAAAACAAAAATAATATATATTGTACGAAACAGGAAAAATACTTCAAGTATATTGTAACAACATTTTAAAGCCACGTGAAAAATTTCAAAGCAAGGATCAATGTGCATTTCACTCATAGGTAGTGTTATGTTTTTTATTGTCCTTTGAGCAAACTACACGTCTTTGTCTAAGTTCTTTGCCTTCTTTTTCAGCGTATGATTTTGGAAAGTAACTACTGTATGAAGAACTCCAATAATTATAGTTTTCATTGTCACCCAAAAGTTTCATAGATGAATCAGTCAAATTTAAATATTTCCTCCTCAGAAAGATAACGTGTTCATCATGGCTATACAAATAAATCTAAAAGTAAAACCTCTTGTTAGAATATCTCCCATGAAAGAACATTTTCAATCGAAACTAGAAACAACCAATCCAAAATGAGTATGGGTTTCCCTTTCATTTGCTAGCACATGTTTATATTTTCTTTCACAAAATCCAATAAAACACAGACACTTGATGAACCCTATTCTGACATCAGAGAGTGAGAAATAGTTGTTTGAGACCAATCATTTGAAAGGATCATGGATAAGTAACTCTGATAGTTAACATTTCATTCCAAAACCAAAGTGCAAATGAGTGTCCTTCGGTTGGGAGAAGCAGTTCTCTGCCGCTGATGCAAATTTGCGTCTTTCATCCTGAACGGATTAAGGTTCACTTAACATCCCCTCTGAATATCCAACATGCTCGAGTATGTCTATATAACTTTTTTTTTTTTGCATTTATGAATATCGGTAAACACTTTCCCCACCACTTAAAAAGAACATTATATAACTTTTTCTTCTTATAACCTAAACCACGAAATCTGATAGGTCCCCACGACATTCAAGTAAATCTACATTTAGCATCATAGGCTCCCCTATTATTAGATTGATATCAAAATAACATATTTTGAAAGTATTTTTACAATCTCGTTATCTTGTTGCACATGCAAGCATTAAACCAAAGTTAAAATTTGGTTTTTTACCTCAAGGTGCAACAAAGTGGATTGTGCTATGAATTTGTGGATGACACTATAAATATATTTTTAAAGTGTTTCTTCTTTGTAGATATCTTGTGGGCATCGCTGTACATTATTGTGTCATGCTGGACTATGCTCTACCATTGAAAACTGCAAGAAGAAAATTACTGTAAGATGTCCTTGTAAACGAAGAAAAAGAGAAATTCAATGTTGCAACCAAACAAAGAATGGTAATCATTTAGAATGTGATGATGAATGCTTAGAGCAGAAAGAGAGCATTGCAGCTGTAGAATTGCAACTCATTTTGAGGAAAAAAGCAGAGGAAGATAAGAAGCAAGAACAGGAATTGCAAGAATTTCTACGAAAAACTGAAGGCAAAAAGAAGAAAAAGAAGAAGAATATTGATAAAGAATCTAATTCCAAGCTGGAAATGTTTAATGTCATTGCTCTCTGCACAAGTTTTGTGTTTTTATTAGGATCTTTGATAATTTATTTCACACTAGAATGAATAGCTTTATTCATTAACTAAAAGAAATAAATTTTCATTATTTTCTAACAGTTTATTTTGTTTACATAATATACAGTAGAATGGCACAGAAAAGTTGCCACTCAGAAGCATATTCATGTCACTAAACTTTACAACATATTTGGCTGCTAATTTTGCCAAAGAAATTTCTTTTTAATTGTAAGATTTATGAAGTTTTAGAGCAGTGCTTTGCTTGTTCTCTGCAAAAACAGTCCAGAATTCACCATGCGGAGATGACCGCATAGCCAGTTTTACCACCCTCCTATGCTTTAGTTTGTATTTTCTTCTAAGGTTTACAATATAAAGTTTTAGTTACAAATTGTGGGTAGTGCTATTCTAGATGGTTATCTCTGATTTTATAAATCAGTCTTGAACATCATTATACTTCAGTCGCTACCACAACACAGCAGTTCACTGCTGGTGAATGGCCTGGGTACTTTACATATGAATCCAAAATTATCAGGTTTTGTTCAGTATCAAAAGTCGTAACTGGTGGCTCAGTAAATGTATTTGAAATTTGATGAATTAGAACCACATACAGTTGGCTCTCTGTTTAACAACGGCTTTTTTACGGTCCTAGATGGTCCACTATAGTGTTAAAAGCATTCTATTTAAAGACGCTTTCTACTTAAGGATGACTTTTTGTGGTCCCTTGAAAGTTGTTAAACAGAGAGCCAACTGTAGTTGTCAGCTTTGAAATTTATTGTAGGAGTCTTGAATTCTCAAACAAAATTATCAAGTTGAGCCGTTTTGCCACATTTTAATATGTCCAACTTTCTCACGTGTTTGACTGTCATCTAACATTGACAACAGAATGTTTTCTGGATGACCAAAATGCATGTCTCTTTCTCTCCCTGCAGTGTGCGATCTATTACGCTCTTTAGTTCTTCAGGCAGAAATTCCCTATTTTTCCACATCATTTTGGCCCAGTAGTTTTTCCATTCAAATCTTACAGCAGATGATGCAGTGGTAATTCATTTGTAATATAATGTAAGATGACATTATTACAAGTGACATCCAATAGAAAGCTAACTTGCGACTCCATTTTTAGATTTTTTATTGACCACTGTTCCATCACAACCAAAAGCTTGGTAACTTGGAAATTAACTATTTGTCTCTAAAAACTTATATTAATGTAGTGACAGACATAGGAATGACGAGGCCAAAATATTTTAATTCATGTTCTAAAAATAAAACCATGTGTTTCTGTTATCTTTCTAGTTGTCCTTTTTTCCTTCTCTAATTTGAATGTCTTACATTTTCAACCACCATATTGCATATTCGGGTCAGTTTTTCAACCTTTTTCCTTCTGATTTTGCTACGATGAAACTACTGCAGAAGAATCTCCTTTGGTAGAAATTTGCAAATTTAAAAAAAAAGCATAACAATTGACTGATCTATCAGACACACCATTCATTGCTGTTTATTGTTGGTTTAACTTTGTTTTCTGATAAAAGAGCCTTAACCCTTTGACGCAGAAGGGACACCGGTGTCCCTTTTCTACATATTTTTTTGACGCTGAATTTACATGTAAAAATATGATTTAGTATTTTTTAATAATAAAAAAGTCTAATAGTTACTTTTAAAAAATATGTTAAGAAATCGGAATTTTTTTCTACTTAAAATAAAAAAACGCAAAAAAAAAAGTAGTTTGATTTTTTTTTTCATTCACTTTTAAAAATTTATCAGTAATTGATTTTTCAAATTAAAGAAATTTCAAGGATGAATTGCTGTATCAATTAGATCTAAATAACTGAATATAAGTGCAAATTTGAAAAATTTTAGTTTAGATGCGAATTATCAGGCCATACTTCCCAAGGGACACATGTGTCCCTATCTGCGATAAGCTCCCAGACCGTCCTGAACGCGAGCACGTATGTAATTGTCGGGATGTGTGGGTGATGGTATTCATTCCTTTTATTCAGGGGTACAATAGGCATGGAATAGTCTCCTTCTGTTATAATGGCACCTGAATAAAGGATTTGAAGGTCATTAGTCTTTTTTTTTTAATTTAATTTTAGTGTATGCACTTAGTTTAGATCAGCATTCTGTGCACAGCTATTTTTCTGCAAATGTTTCAAGTGGCAAATATCGTTGTTCAAGGCATTTTGAATTAACACAAGAGCAAATTAATGCAATATTGTTTTGCAGAAAGCTGTGACAGTGAATGTGAAATTAGAAAGCAATATCATTAATTTAGGTAATAGTGATTATGAAAAAACTTGTCATTATTGATGGTACAAAAGTAAAAAGCAACACTGAAAATGAAGTAGAGGTAACTACAAGAAAGTGAAAAAGAAAAAAAAGGAGGTTGTTTGGTCAAACCAAAGATCCCTCCCCCCCCCCCCTTTTTTTTTACTGACACCTGATGTCGAAGTAGAATGGGGCAAAGGAATTACTGTCTCTAAATGAATAATCATCACAGGTAAGAATGTTTCTCTCAATTACGGAATTAGAATATTTAATTGAAGAAACTATTGTTCCCCAAACAAATCTATATGCTCACAGAAAGGTGAACCGTTTGAAACTTCATTACAGGAGATACATGCGTATCTAAGATTATGTTACGTTGGATATCATGTCCTTCAATTAGAGAGACTATTGGTCCACTGATGAAGATTTTCCAATAGATTTGAAAAAAGATATAGAAATGTATCAAGCTGAAATTGACTGCAGACAGCTCAAAGGAATATGCGTCGCCAAATGGATGGACGATAGATTTATCCTGCTCCTAACTACAATGAGAAGGCCTGATAAGATAGTGACACAGAGAAAAGAGTAAAGTGGAGAGAAAAATGTTACACGCCCAGCAGTCATACAAGATTATAACAATTTCATAGGTGGTGTAGACATCATGGAGCAGAAGAAAATTTCTTATAGAGTTGATAAGAGCTCTAGACAGGGGTCCTATTAAATCATGGGCACATGAGGCACAGACCCATTGCACCAAATCTGCACCTTAATTGTAAAAATTCCACTGGTGGAATACCATTGTCTGGTAAAGGTTTTATCTTTGACGCAGAAAGGGACACTGGTGTCCCATTCTGTATTTTATAACAAAAAATTATTTAAATTTTAAAAACTTTTGTTTTCACTTATTCTGACCTAAATTAACACAAAATAATGAAAAAAATATGAAAAATATTTTTAACAAAATTTCTGCTTCAAAGGGTTTAATAGGCTGTACTGTGCATGGTTTTAGTTTCAAATTCTTCATATTCCAAATCAATATCTCAATTTTCATTTGAAGATTCAGAAATCTATGTCAGAAAGAGAAATTTTCCACAATATCTTGCAGTTGAAAATTTTTACTTCTTGCAACTATAAATTCAAAAGTTTGAATTTACATAATGAAGTACAGTGAAACCTGTGTAAGTTGACCACTTGCAGTGCACTACTTTAGTGGTCAACTTATAGAGGTTGAATTATATGATAAGATTTAATTCTGTGCTTGAAAATAGTGGTCAACTTTACAGGTTTACTGTCTCCAAAAAAAAAGATTTTCCTCAGCTAATTTTTTAAAACAACATTTTTCAAAAAAAAATAGTACACCCTGTCTTTTAAAAGGTTTCTTTATATTATATTTTTTACGATATTCTGTTACCTTATGTTTTAACTGTTACTCAGATATAATAGGAAATTAAATTTCCTTCATAAATATTGAAGATATTTTATTAAATGGGAATACATACCAGCAAAAGCTGCTTCTTGTATATTTCCTTTTAAAATTGCAATTTCTAAACGCAGTGTGTTATAACATCTGCATACATAGGTAAAATATTATCTTTAAAAGATTTTAGGCACACACCAAACACGATACAAGGCTTGTGATTTAGTTTGCATTAAAAAAGTTGGAGAAGGCAATTGGTTAACATGAACTAAATAAAATGCTGTAATAATATAAAGACAAACAATGCAAACAAAGAAGGCAGTTGATAGCAGTGAACGCATAGAAAACTTTTGTCAGAAGACCATACAATATGTGCCCGCTCAATGCACATTCAAACACAATCCAACAATTGCCAAGGTCATGCAACTAACTATCCATTGTTTATTTATTACTCTAAAGATTGATTTTAACCAGTCATAGTTTCAAATGAGAATTATTATATTTTACCATTTTCTTTCTGCCAAATAGGTAAGAAATTACGCTGTATATTTAAAAGTTTTTTTAGCAGCCAAAATTATAAATTTGTATGATACATAGTATATAATAGCCTACTCAGGCTCTTGCTCCAATAAACTCAACAGAACCAACCAACTTTGCAAGAAAACTTTTCATCATACAGGCATGACATATTTCTTACTATTTTTTTAACTCCACCCATCCCATGCAGTGAGATCATGAATTCACTATTAAGAACATTAATAAAATATGAATGATCAGATAGGCAAGATAACTTGTTAAATACTGTTGCATTACTTCTCTGCTTCCACATGGCATATTGAGTCTACAAAATTATCGAAGTCATTCATACTTGTTTCAAATTTTGCTAATTGACTGGCAATATCTGTAACTTGCTCTTCTAATGTTGGCTGACTAGCAAAAGAAACTAAGGGAGGAGCACTTTGGCATTCACGAAAAAATGCCCCAAGGTCATTATCACCACCACAATCAGCAAATGGAGGTTTCTAAAAGAAAAGGAATACATTAATATATAATTTTTTCAAAATTACTTTCAATACAAATGTTGACCCCCCCCCCCAAAAAAAAAAAAAAATCATGCAAGTGAATTACCATGCAAGTGAACATGCAAGAATTTACATGCAAGTGAACTTAGAAGAGCAAAAAATGAAGCACGCAAGAAGACAAATAATTATTTAACCTTTTAACTGTCAGGTTATTTTGATGATTTGGGTACATAAAATATCTTTTGTTTTTATTGCTGAAATCAAATGTTTAGTACAAAATAAAATTAGGACATGCATAAATTTTTTTAAGGTTTTGTAGCAGCTTCATATTTGCTTGAGGCAGCAGTAAAGTGCTTTTAGTGGAGCAATATTTTCTAAAAACAAAAAAATAATAACTTTTTAAACAAATAAAATGCCACACACTTTGAACATAAACCTCTTGACACCTTCAGTAAAGTTTTGCCATCTATTGAGCTAAGCATAAACTAAGTTTTCCTGAGATAGATTTGGGTGTGACAAAGAGATGACAGCCAAATAAACTTCTCTCGATGTATATTTGAGTATAACTACAATGCACTCAAAACAAAACCCCCCTAAGTAATACTCTGGCGTGACATTTTGGAACACCCGAAATAATATCAGGTGTGACAGTTAAAAAGTTAAAGAAACTATCTCTAAGCACATACATCATTCAAAATCCTTCCACCAAGATTGAACATTTTACAAAGAAATTAATTAATTTTACACATCACAGAGCTGTAGCCACCTTCACGCATTGAAATATCAGCTTAATGCAAGTTTTCAATCTTTTTTTCAACATAAAGCATGAATGTTTTGGATTGTTAAAGTGCCAAAATATTAAACCCTAACTTTGAAATATGCACCTTATGTTTTAAAATACAGTGGCTGCTCAATTTTTTTTTTTTTTTTTTTTTTTGGTTTGGGGGTGGGGGGGAGCGCAGATTAAATTTCGTAGCTATTAGTTTTAAAAATTATGTCATTCGATTTTTACAATTTTTCTTCAAGAGAAATAATATTTGCTCATGTATTGGCAAACATCAAAATTAAAGTCACATGTAAAAATACCTTCACTTGATTGCTTAGCTTTGTTTTTAAAATATATTTTAATTAATGTCTTTATATTGAATTTAATATTTTCTCACAAAAAACAACTGATTAATTATTAAAATTAAAATAAAATTGGTTCATTTAAAGCTAGGACATACGTACTGTTAATATCCAAATTTTCAAAACAAATGAACAATTTAGAAAATGGAAACAAAAGGATTGAAATCTCAAACAATTTTCTGTGAAGCATATGGTTAATACTGATTTACAGCCAAAAGATAAATGTTTCTTACATGAGGTAAAAATTTTGAAAACTGAACTAGAGACTTGCTTTAAACATTCATGAAAATGATTTCATTCTTCAAAACAGATCAACTTCGTAGAATGAAAAATATTATTAGTGGAAGTAAAGTGTTTAATTTATTACAAATTGATTGAGTTTATTTATGTATTTATTTTACTACTGGATGGTGATGGTTTAAAAATTAACAAGAGGTATGAAATTAAGAAAGTTTATAATAAGTTTATTTATTCTTTTAGTCTACAGAATTTGTCTATGATTTTAGCATTTATTATTAATCATGTAATATCACATGAAAACAAAGAAGTTTGTATCATATATTAGATGTGTCTGCAAAGATTGGTGTACAGGGCAATTTTGGTTGTGTTTGACGAGCGACCGGTAGCTCACCGGTCGGTTGGTCACATGACAAATAATGACTTCATCTCCAATGCTTTAGCATTGGCTGACTTTGTTAGCTGTCACGTGATCAATCAACCGGTCGCTACCGGTTGAGCTCTTTGAATGCAAGCTTCATAGGTGAATGAACATGTTTAGATGAATATTTAAGAGAAATGTAGTGAGGTATGAATGTTGAGATTGGTGTGGAGATGGGGACACAAATCTCATTAAACTGGATTTTGTCAGCAAAGCTTTTCTAAACTATAGCCTTTCATCTTAAGTTAGCCCTGATTTTTCTGAGTTCTAAACCAGTTTAATGATGTTTGATGTACACAGTTTTTTTATGATGAATTGAAAAGCTATAGTTGATAGTACCCCTTCAGTCAACCAATAATTACCAAATGCTAGTTAGATATATATGCTCTGGAAAAGTATATAGACATGAATAGAAAAGTAACGATGAGCAGAAACAGATTTGGGCCCAGCTAGGCTGGTTCTACTCAATTTATCAATACCCAATGAAAATCGAAAGCCCTCTTAGAACTATTTACCCCATTGCAGGTAGTTTGAGGTAAATTTGCGAAAATTATTTTTTAAGTAATTTTTGCAATGTGCTGAATATTGCTGATGTTTAAGAAAACATAATTTCCTGACAATTTCAGTGCTTCTGCAAAAATTCATTATTTATAATTTGATTTTGAGACCACAAATTTGCTGCGCCCATATGTAAAAATATTTCTTGAGCTTCTGATGCCAAGAAGCCAAATTGTTTATAATATTGAAGAAGTTTATTTTATTACACCTGTTGTATTTTAATAAAAATAACACAAATGTATTTAAGCAGGGGTGCCCACAAGGAAGGATTATGGCGCAAGTTGCGCCATCATTATTTTTAGGGGGATTTTTTAAATTTATTTACTGATTTATTTTTAATTTAAATTAATTATTTTATTTTATTCTGTTTATATTTCATTTATTTATTTATTTTGTGTGTATGTCTCTCATTGGCATATACTTTTGTAATAAAATAATAACAATAGTAATAATAATAATAATAATAAAATAAATAAGAAATATTTTTAAAAAATAAATGAAAAAAAAAGAGAATTAAAAAATAAATAACTAATATTTAAAAAAAATAAGCAAAATTTTTAAAAAAGAGCTAAAAATAAAAAAAGAGAGTTAAGAATTTCTTTTTGGGGGGGGGGGGGATTTGCGCCATTGAACTCGAGGGGGGGTATGGGCAACTCTGTATTTAAGATTTTTAATACATTCGTAATCTTATGGGAAATCTTCTGTTCCGTGAACTAGATCCGTTCTATGTGATTTCAAAGTCTGTGTACCTTACATCATCGTGTTTGTTGCCCCGATAAAGAATCAATCTGTACGTATTAACTACAGGATGATTCTTTTACCAGTGCAAGTTACCTCAACAAAGCACAAATAGAAAAAACACTCAAAGGGAAAAATAAAACAAAAAATAACAACTTCTGAAAAATAAGTCATAAGTAATCAGGGATGAGAGTGGTCAGAGAGTAAAAGGCAGGAAATCCAGAAATTCATTGCAAAAGAATACCAAATCAAAAAACTCACCAAAACTACTTCAAACCAAAATTAAAAAAAAAAAAAAAAAAAAAGACTATAAAGCTCTACACTAGGAATTCTGTATAGTAGCCAGTAGCTACTATTCGGTCTCAAAAATGGTAGCCATTTTAACAAAAAATATATATTCAGGGCAAAAATAAAAAAAAGTAGGGGGTATTTTTTGCAAATAACATTGAAAAGGTGGAGTCAACTGACGCGCTGAACATCTCAAGGTTGGAAGCATTTTGTCGAAGTACAACATACAATATGATTTTTAACAAGTAAAGAAACACTGTTAGTGACTAAGACTAGTTTTTTGGTACCCATTTTCAATGTAATGGTCGCCCTTTGGCTACTGGTGACTGCTAAACTAGAGCTTTAGATCTGGTTTACCAATTTTAAAGATACAATAAAAACTTTCTTCCCCACACACTAATAATGCTTCAAATATATGGGAAGAAAATATATTGCACATTTTGTTCTCAAGTATTCTTTGAATTTCATTTACAAAAAAATATCAGAATTTAAAAGTCACACACTCACAAAGGAGAAATTGACTATTTTATCAGGTGCACTAATCCTGTATTTTAGTCAATGTTTAAGAAAAAAAATTCATTTAACCTGTCACAAAATCCATCATTATAAGAAATTATTTAATTCTCTGGGTCATTCCTTTTTTCCCCCATTTTCTAAACATGACTGCACAGTGCTTTTCTTTGAAAATTAGATACTTCTGGAAACATCACAGCTTTCAACCAATAGCTGAATTAGAGATCACTGAAGTTGCAAAAATCAGTTGATCATGAAAGCAATGAAATCCCAAAAATTTTAACAGGCTGTAAACCATAAACTGTTTGATATTCACTAAAATTATTTTATATGTTTGCATTACATGCTTATAACACATAGAAAGAGTAAACATGGGAAGTTTTATTAAAATTCAAGCTCGGGTGTCAAATGTCTTTTTTTTTTTTTTTTTTTTTTTTGGCTACTGTTATGTGTGTTGAACAAGTAACAAAACAAATAAAATAAGACGATTTAAGGTTGCATTTAACAAAATGCCTTCCTACATTCAAAATAATTGAAATATTTTCATGATGAAAAACGATTGAAAGCTCAAACAAGGCGCACAATTTTAGGCGAGGGACACGTTTCTATGCTGGCATGTTTCCAAAACATATGTGTATGTCAGAAATTGAGGTGGATGAAGATTGAGAGAGGAAAATAAAGAAAAGAAGCCAGAATTCGGCAAAAGCCGGGAAAATCTCATCCCTGAGTAATTAAGTGTATGTAACTTTGAAAACATGGCCTAGTTCAAAAAATTAAGATACCATAATAGAAGAGTTGTTTTTTTTTTTAATTTGAATGTTATGTTGGTGTCCGGATATTGAATGTACACAGATTAGTGTTTACCATCTCTACCATAACAAAATCTCCACAGTCTGAATCATCACTGCTACTAAGTTTTTGTCCACTCTTTTCATTTGCATTACAGTTAAAATCTACTTCATTTCCAGCTTTCTTGTTGTCAATCATATTTAAATTAGCATTATTATCAGAATTTTTTGTTGGCTCATTTTCTTTTTCTCTGTTTTCAGAGCGATTCAGTTTGCTCCTTGATAAATTTAAAAATGGTTTTTCAAGCATTGCCAGTTCTGGGAAAAGAGTATCAGGTAGACTATTTGATGGTGCAAATGCTCCAATATTTCTGAATTCATTTGGGCTTTTTTGACAGTTGAAACTGAAAAATAAAAACAGTAAATCAAAATCGAGTATCTAAAATATATTTTATACAAAATTAAGAGCAGTATAAATATCCAATATAAATTCTTGAAATAGGAATGATGCATTTAGTACTAAAAGAAACTATTGCAATCTAAGCACACAAAATTGTTTTAGAAAACAAAGGCAGAGCTATGCATCTTCATTTAGAAAATATTAGTTTACAAAACATTAACAATTATTATGTAAACTTAAGTAGAAAACTTTGCACTAAGATATGAGTAAAACAAGACAATGTAAATTAAGGCATTTAAAAAAGAGTTAAAAACTCAGCAAACAGTTGTTTTGAGGCTATTAAATCAACCCTCTTCATCAGTGCATAAAAAGAATGGTTCATGAAACCCTAACTGAAGTGTTCGAGATTAGTCAGATAAGTACTCAAAAACCCTACTACAAAGATGAAGTAATTTTATTAATTATGACATTTTATGATTGGTGTTGTTATCCTACTCTTCTTATCTCAGAACAACTTTTTCTATGTTGTTTCTATGGAAACGTTAGTCGTTTTCACTTCATGAATTAATTAAATACACAGTCTAGTCACATTAATGTGACCACCACGTACTTTCCACGTCAGAGTTAAATAACCAATCACAGAAGGCAGGTGGCAGCACAGTGCAGATGAGCGTATATAAAGGGTGTGTGAGGGCTTCAGAAAACATTTCAATCATTGGCGTAATGCAGAAATGAAGCGATTTATCCAACGTCCAAACGGGCATGATCATTGGCTTTTGGGCCAAGGGTGGAAGCATTTCCGAAACGGCTGAGTTTGTGAACTGTTCGCGTGCCGCCATGGTAAAAGTGTACCGTGCATGGCAAAATGGGACTGTCCAAAATCAGCGACGTTGCAAATGTGATGCACCACGGGCCATAGATGACAGAGGCGAACGACGAATGCGGAGATGCGTTTGGGCAGATAGATGGGCTACCGTTGAGCAACTGACCACCAAAATGAACCAAGGGGCTACCAAAAGTGTCTCCCAAACTACTATTCAGCGAACATTGCTGCGTCTGGGCCTCCAAAGCAGACGCCTGGTTCGTGCACCTATGCTGACTGCTGTTCATCGACGAGGAAGGCTAGAATTTGCACGCCAGTACAGCAGCTGGACGTCCACTGAGTGGCGACAGGTAGCGTTTTCAGATGAATCGCATTTTATGCTCCATCGGACAGATGGACGTTGGTGTATAAGGCGTGAAACCTCTGAAAAGAACCACCCTGCAACCATTGCCGGAACGGACCAAGCTGGAGGCGGGAGCATTATGGTCTGGAGAATGTTTTCCTGGCATTCTCTGGGTTCACTAATCATTGTGGAAGGCACAATGGATCAATACAAGTACGCATCTGTCCTTGCGGACCATGTCCACCCTTACATGCTCATTGTTTTTCCTCAGGATGATGGCATCTTCCAGCAGGACAATGCGAGGTGCCATACAGCTGCCAGTGTACGTGCGTGGTTCGAAGAGCACCAGGATGAGTTTACCGTCCTCCCCTGGCCAGCAAACTCAGCTGACTTAAACCCAATCGAGCATCTGTGGGACCATCTCGATCGAGTTGTTCACGCCATGGATCCTCAACCGCGTAATCTAGCGCAGCTGGCCACTGCATTAGAGTCGGCATGACTCAACATCCCAGAGAACACCTTCAGGGACCTAAGTGACTCTCCTCCTGCACGTCTCGCAGCAGTCCGCTCTGCGAAAGGTGGTTATTCTGGCTTTTGACAGATGGTCACATTAATGTGACTGGACTGTGTATATAAAGTCGTAGCGGTACTACACACTCCCCTCCCAGGGATAACGATTATTTGATGAAATTTTTAGATGAGGTGGAAGCTGACATGTTTTCCACGCCATGTAGTATTTTGAGGATGGGATCAGTTGGGATACGTAGAGGATAAGAAAGTAGTGCCATCAATTGATTTGCGATTTTAGCTGTCAACTAAAAGGTGAAAATAAGACAAAATGTCAACACCTTCTTTTGATTTATTGACATCTGCAATCACAAATGGCCAAGCAAATGCTCTTCTTAATTCCAAATCTAATTTCAGTAGTTTTCCTCCATAAGTTTAAATTATTGTTCCGTTTGCAGCAAAGAGTTCCAGCTTCATCATTTTTCTTGCAGCAACAAGGGGTGCCCAGCCCCTCCCAAAAAGTCAAGAATACCCCTCAAAACAACCCCGCGAAAAATTTTGATGGGCCAGTTGGCGGCATGACCCCCCCCCCCCCAGTTGGGCACCCCTAGCGGCAATGGAGGTAGGGTGGAAATTTTCACACCAGAATCAATTAAAAATCGGGTGGCGGTCTCTTTGTCGCAAATAAAACGGACGACACACCTCAAATTCTCTTGACTCCAAGTGCCTGCAAGTGCTCGGGATCTTTCCTGCTTGCTGAAGATTAGTCTTGTTAGGTCAATTGTAAAATTCAACGAATTTGAAAGCCTCTTCTACAAACCTTGAATGGCAATAGCATATATAATGTGCTTTTTATACTACGCGTATTAATAGAATTGCTTCTACAGTGCGTTCTAAGGTACTGGAGAGCGGAAGACTACTTTTTATTCAGTCCATCAGCTCAGACAGATAACTCTGAAATCTGCTTTTGTAGTTCAATTAACATATTATCACTGACACAAGATACAGAAGGGCCATTCCAGCGTTTTATTGTGACTTTTTGGCAAAGTTTTTTTGCAAACAATAAAAACCAATATGATATTTTAAAAATATTTCTTAATAGTTTTAATTGGAGTAACAGAAGATGTATTTAAATGGCAGTTTTTTTTTTTTTTTTCATAGGATAATTCTGAATATTTTTTATAAAACTTTAAATTCAGCGTTATGTGTGTGACTCAGAAAATCTGAAAATAAGCAAGACCTCATATTATTTTGTAATTTCCTGTGAAGTTTTAAAAGATAAAGTATTTTTTGTGCATGTGTCTAAGTATACTAAGTAAGTATTCCACAAAAAAAATCTGAAGTTCATACAATAGCAATAAAAAATATTTTATTAGCATTACGTGTGTAACATTAGAGTGTTACGTGTGTGACATTAGAAGATTACGTGTGTGACCGTTTGCAGTAGTTGGAGGGGATTTCCAAATAAAAATCTTCAGTTTACATTGGATCTTTGCCAAATTGTACACAGGTTCTTTGCTGCTCAGGAGCTCACATGGGAATTTTTTATCCCCCTGAGAGAGGTGGGCTTTGATTAGGGTTTTCTTTATTAACATTCAGTTTACATCGTTTCTTTGTCAAATTTGGCACCGAGTTCCTTTGATGCTCATGAATTCACACAGGAGTATTTTTACCCCCCTATGGGGGTCGAACCCCCTTATGGTGGTTTTGCTAAAAAAGCCTTGAAACAGGATGTTTACGCCTATTAGTAACAATTATAACATTTTTTTTTACTTTAAAAAAAATCCAAAGTCTTCCAAATTTGAATTTTGGGGCATAAAATTGCTCTTTATTACACATTGACAGGAAATTTTATGCTATTTTTTTTCTTTCATTTAAGCCTGATTGTTGAAAATGTGTCACTTGACAGAACTTTTATTTTTGAGGTAGGCCGTGCAATGCCAGGCAACGTAGCAAGTAAATACTTAAATTGAATGGATTTATTCACAAAATAAACAATGAAGATGAAATTAATTTTTATTAGCATGCAAATTCTATAGTAAATGTCAAGCTTCTAAACTATCATGCACTTCTAACATGTACTTATGCTGTTTAAAACTCTCTATTGGAATGTTTTAATTTAAATCATCTGTAGAATTTATTTACTTTACTTCTTCTAAACCAAAAAATTATCAAAAAAAAAAAAAAAAAGATGCAGTTTAAGGTAAATAGAACATTGTACTTTTGATCTATGCAGACTGAGAATACTTAGTTTCAATTGCTCTTTGGGTATGAAATAAGCAATTCTTAGTTTGTTCTATTTATTTATTTATTTATTATTATTTATTATTTTATCATTATTTTATTATTATTTTTAAACATTCATTGAGTCTTGGTTTCAGTGATAGTACACAATATTTTTAGTTGAATTATGTAAAAAAAAGGGACTTTTTTCCCTTACATTCAAATGTAAAGACTGCCCGTTACGCAGAGGCGGCAAGTGGGGCTTATAAGTGCAGGAGCAAATTTTTTTTAGGAAGTTGAAGACTATTTTAGGCTATCTCGAGTGACTAGGGGGCTTTTTACGTTTTCATGTGTAAATGTTTTGGAATTATAGTTTTAAAAACGCCGTTTTAGTAGAGTTTTGTCAACGTCTGGGGAATGGAGAGGAGTTTCCAGGGTTGTCCCCGTAATGTTTTTTTCTTTTTTTTAAGTGTAATTAATAATAACAATAATAAAAACAAAAAAGTTTGGACTGCCTTTGGTGATTTAAGGGTAAGTAAGGCTCTTCCCAGAAAAAAATCAAAGCTGATATCTTAGAGATGCAAATTAAAACCATCTTTAGTAAACTTAGAGCAAGGGGTTTGGGGTTCTCTCCCAGAAATTTTGCAAAATTTAAAACATTTTTTTAAACGTCTTGTAAAATGTTATTTCAGAAGGAGGAATGAAAGGGTTTGGAAATTCTCCCAGTATTTTTATTTTTTTCTAAATTGGAGTCTTTAAAATGCAGTTTTACGCTATCTGGGGGGAGGGGTCTCTTCCTGAATTTGTTTTCTCAAACTGGAGTATTTATAAAGCAAATTTAGGTCATTTTTTAATTTAAAGAAAAGAGGGAGTGCGCTCGAGGATTTTCTTCTGGAAAATTTTTTTAATTGAAATTTTAAAACTGAAATTTTAAACAGTATTTGCTGACGTTAATGTTCGATAACCTCACCCAGAATGTTTAGAAATTGAAATCTTAATGCTGAGACAATCTTTGATCATGAAAAAAGTGCGGGAGCACACAGTCGCCCTCCCCCCCCCTTCCCCGCCACTGGCATTACGCGCGAGACATCTTTCAAAAAGCTTCGTAAAAAAATTTCTGCTGACAGTTTGAAGATGAAAGTCAGGTTACAAGTATTATGCATCAAGTTAATTTATTTATGATATACATTTTCTTCTAGTCCCTCAATTTGACCTTGGAGGAAAACTTTTGTTCCTTTTGTGTTATGTGTGTGACCAAAAATGTAATTAGCATATTTTGGAAGGTTAAAAACTTATCAAAAGTTTTTAATTAAAAAAAATGAGACTTAACTATAGTAAAGCATTTGTGTTCCTGATATTTGATAGTTTTCCCCAAAAAAATTGATTCTTAAATTTAAAAAAATGGATCTTACATTTATTTCCCCAACAATGCTTTTTTTTTTTTTTTGACTTTGTCAAAATGTTATCAAATTAGGCTAAAATCTGATATAAAAATATTTTAAACTCAAAATTGATGCTGAAATTGTAAAAAGCAGATTTTTTTATTTTTTTAAATCAAAAAATAAGGTTTGTTTCTATAGTATAGAAAAAAAATGTCAATTTGTCAGGACCATTTTTCGTGGAGCTGTCCAGCTCTCTAATTGCAATGTATTTGTCATCTTTTGGAGGGTAAATCAAAATATCTGACACTTGTGATAAAATTTCAGCTCCAATAGAACTAACAACAATCATATTTTCTTTGATCTGATGTAATCACAGCATTTTGAAATTGTGCCTCTAATTGCTAAAACCGTATTTGTGGATTTGTGTTCCAAAATGTTGGAATTTTTACTCACATTAGAGATGACCGCTAAAGTATTGCTTTTCTTTTCTTCTGTCTTTGACAATTTCAGTTAAATTAATACTCGGGTTCGGGTCCCCATTCACCAGTGAAATGTTCAAGATCAGGTATTTAAGTACTCAAACAGTTCTACAAAAATAAATTCTTTTTATTACTAACGACATACTATTTTAGGATTACGTTGTTATCCTTTTCTTTTTGTCTCAGAATAAAGCAAATTGTTTTATTTACTTTGTAGCTTCTATGAAAGCACTTTTAGTTGACACTTGTTTTCACATTTAAGAATTAAATTAACATGTAAGTCGGAGTGATAATACAACAACCAACAGTCTGACTTAGAAAAATATTTGCAATTCAAAAGTTTCTCCACACTGCAAAGTAAAAGGAAGGCCGTGATCACTTGTTCTCGGGATTTAAGACTCAGTACTAAGTTCTAGAAGACTTTGGAATGCTAAAAGAATTCTTCCAAGAAAAGATCGACTGAGCTAGAAAAGTGAAGGTTGACAGAAATTTAATGGAAAAGTGGAGGTTGACAGAAATTTCATGAACATATTGCTTGCTTTCTAGCTATATTTGCTTGTTAAAAGCAAGTTATGCCCCAACAGACTTACCTTTGAACCCAGCAATATTTCTGATTCCCTCATTAAATATGGGTGTTTGCCTTGTTTCTTAAAAAAATATCATCATTAAAACTGACTAAGACAACATTTATTGAATGAAAATAATTCACAAAAACTGAGATTCATACTATAAAAATTGGAACTTCTGCTTTTGCAGTTAAAATACATATACAATTAATATTTAAAAAAAATCATACACACCAAGTTTTGTTGTATTCTCCACTATTGTTTTGTAACTCTTTCTCACTATCCATTGCTGATTTTGAAGAAATGAGACGCCTTCCACAGCAGCAGATATTTAATGGGCTGTTTGAGTTGTTAAAATGTGTGCCATTTTCTAAAGTATACGGCTCATCTAAATATCTGTAATTAATAACATTCATCAAGCTCTAAATCTTGCAGTTCATGAAGAGAGGGGGGGGGATATTTCATTTGCAGTTTGGTCAAATTAACACATTCATTTTTTTATACATAAAGTTTTCACAATATGATTTCAACTAAGACAATATTTTAAATGTTTTACATACATTTTTATGAACAAAATAAAACCTACTTTTGATCAGCTCTGCCTCCTGCAGAACACATTTTTTGTGGGCTCATATCTGGCATAAAGTAATCACTTTTTACCATGAAAGGACTTCCTTTTTCAACTTTTTGAGGAGTAATAGTCATATCATCTTTTGATCGATAGGAAACAGACATTCTTATTGTTCCAACAGGTGTTAAAACTTCACCAATTTTACTACCTTGATAGTGCTCTCCTAATTGATGAACCTAAAGCAAAAATATCCACATAACTTATATCATGATTTAAAAGTTGGTATATTTCCAATAACACATCACATTATTTAGAGATTTAAAACAATAGATTACTCAAGTTTAAAAAATTTACTTGATAAATAAGCAATAATTTCAAGACAGGTGATCTTTCAGAGAAATTCAAAGTAAAATGAAGAGCATGCTTAGCTAAATTTAATTTTTGATAAAATGATTAGATACCAAATTTTGTTTACAAAATTAAGTTTAAACCAGGGGGGGTTTTTTTTTGGCTTAAACCTGGTTTATTTGATTTAAACACTATTTGTAAGAAGAAAAACTTTATTTTTTGGAAAGTCATGAAGATGTTACGAATTGTTAATGAATGTTTAATATTCACATCTAAAATCTTGAACTGCACATAATCAAATCTGCAAATCAAATCAAATCTCATGAAATGAGGGTCTGCTGTATTCTTTACTTCCTCTTTTTCGCCTCCAGATAACAAAAGTGTTGCATGGAGAGTTTTTGCTGCTGTTCAGATCAATAGGTTTCAATGTTATTTCAAAGGGTATCAATGTTCAAAGGGTGTTTTTTTTAGAAGTAGAGAACTTCAGGTTCAAATAAAACACAGTTAAATGTTGTTAATTGCCATGAGTGTTGCTTTATTCAAAAGATGATTCTTTGCCATTTTTATTTAAGTATGATTTCTGGCATATGGCAACCTCGGCTGGCTCGGAGAAAATCCAATCGTAAAGTCCAATTTTCTCACTTTTTGCAGCAATGGAAACCATATGTCAGTGACAAGGTGGCCAATGTTCAGTGGCGGATTGTTTGAAAAAATCGGCCCTGGCATTAGGAGCTGTAGCGGCCCCATAGCTCTTATAGATATTAAATTTTACCTAACGATTGGGATATCACTTAAATATGAGGAAATTATTCTTAACTAAATATGTTCAATTTAAACAAAATTTAACAGATAGGAACACTTCTGCACTTTAATGGTGAACAAATTGATGCAGTATTAGCTAAACCTTAATTTTGGGGGGGAAATTGTGATTGTAATTGTCCATTTAAGTATTTTTATAATGATAACACTGCTTGGCTAGTAGGGGAAGCTGCTGTACCCGCGGACAAAACTTACTTTTCAATTTTTGCTGGTCTCTGGGAATGGATAATCAATCGGAAAAATTTTCTGGCAGAATCTACAGCATATCATCTAAGTTGGCAATTTTTGTCAGGTGAAAATCTCAAAACTTTCAACCTCAAAAGTTTTTTCTTAAAAACCAGCTTTTTTGTCCATGGGTACAACAACCCATTCACCCCGTGGACAGGTGCCTTTGTACCCATGGACATATAAAAAATATATATATAACTAGGTCTGAGGAACTCAATTATACCCAATACATTTTCATAAGCCATTTTATGTTGAAATACTTCAAAACATCCATTGAAAATAACCTTAAGTAAAATATGCAACAGAAATTAAACTTTGAAAATTAATCGAAGTTTTTTTTCCTTTTTTTTTAATTTTTCTTAATCATTAACATCAGTGAACTCTTTAAAAAAGTTATTAGTCTTAAGAGAGTTAATGATGTTATGAATAAAATTAATATGTTTTCAAACAAAAAAATAATTAGATTCATGATACTATGGATCTCTATGTACCTACATATAACTTCAATTTATATGCAAATTGAAACTTTTAACTAAAATTAACCAATCACAAAAAACTCAGTTTAGATTAAATCAACAACAATCTAGAAAAGTCGACTTCAAATGAAAACAGGTGGGATTGACGGTCTAAAGATCCTACAAAAGGTGGGGGTTACTTCAACACTACATCTTCAAGCCGTACTTCAAATTCATCATTATTATTGAGAAACCATTTTTCGAACGTTGATGACAAGGCACCATTTTGAGGTACTTCATATCGTAAGAAGACTCAAGTGTGACCCAAGGAGACTAAAAATTGCTGTCCATGGGTACACATGGTTGTGTGTCCTTGGATACAAAGGTATGCCATTTTGGTTTTGCAAGGCAGTCACATTGACAGGACCAGTTTTACATAATTAAAAATCAGAAACAAAACCTTCCAAATAAAGGGAATCATGATACCTACAACAAAAATAAATAATACAGTACACGAAGGACGAAAAAAAAAAGAAATTGCTCATGTTATTTTTTACTTAGATCCTACTAAAACCGAAAAAATGTGATAGAATCTTAAATGTTCGTTTGATGGGGTTGAAACTTTCTGGGGTACGGGAGAAGGCTGTGACACACACGTTGAACCCCAATTAGGATCCCTCTCGACGATACCCGGAATTTCCCGACCAACGTTTGTGGGTACTGCAGCTTCCCCTATGTCCTTTTCTGCAGTCATAACAACTTAATTGACCTGTTATATGAAACTGATCTAATGATGTTCATGGGTGAAAGACTAGGGCCGTCTTAGAACATGATGGGTCTCTCGACAGAAACATACATTACTGGGCCCTGTCATAAACATTCCCTTTTTTATACTGCCATATCCTGACGACCCCCAGACTCGATGCGAGGTCAAAAATCTGATGGGAGGGGTCGGGTACGAGTTTGGCAGCCCCTTAATATTTTTTCAAATGCATGTATCAATACAAAGAGAGAGAGTGTGGACTTACCTTTTCTGGCTTCTGGGAGTCATTAAAGTATTAGCAATATATATTTAATGGAAAGAATAACATTGAGTCTGAAGGAGGGGGGTCCGGGGTAAAATTTTCGAAATTGTAGTCTTAAAAACTCAATATTAGACAATATTTGGTAATGTTAGGGGAGCATAGGTTCAAGGTTTCTCCTGCTGCAATTTTTCAGAAAGGGAAATCCAAAAACAGAATTTTAAATTATCTTTGAGTATATGGTACGAAGAGTGGTTCCGGGGGCTCTCTGAAATTTTTAAAAATATATTAGCCCTGAAAACGCAGTTTTAGAACATCTTAATGATTTTAAGTCGAGATCGATTCCAAGGCTATCCACCAGAAAATTTTCAAATTGAAGTCTTAAAAGCCTTTTTTGGTAAAGACTAGGACACCAGCAGTTACTCGAAAATTGAGTTCCAAAAACGAAATTTTTGCTGACCTTCATTGATGTTATGAAAGGAAGTTTTCAGGAGACTCACCCCGGAAATTTTTTGAAATCCAAGCACTAAAAACGAGATTTAAAACGTTCTTTATTGATGATGCTGAGAGAGAGGAGGGGACGGGGCACTTTCCCAGAAAATTTTTCATACTGTTAATTTAAAATCAGTTTTAGACCATCTTTGGGAATGTTAAAAAAATGGGAGAGGTTTGAGTACTTTCCTCCAGCAAATTTTCGAAACTGGATACTCCTTAATGGTATTTTAAAATTGCATATTTTTAAATAATTTTACGGAAAAATATATTTTGTCACTTTTATTCCAATTGTTATAAATAGGGTTGCCGAGAGCAAAAGCGGATCCGGAAAAAAAATGACAAAGGTCAATTTTTCACAAGCCTCCTTCTACACCTTTCACCATTAGGATATTTTACCCTCTGCATGAGTTCAATTCCGAGCCGGTCCCCTATTCTCCAACTAAGCTGACATGACCTCACGTCAGCCCTTGTTGTAAGTTGCATTTTATCGCAATTGTGAATCGTCATTTATAAATAAAAACGTAAGAGACCAAAAGTATTTTAACTTTTTACGACGTACTTTTTTTTAAATTAATTCATTTATTTTTTATTACACCACTAAAAGTATAATGGCAGCCCCAGAGGCCGACTAACTAAAAGTGAGGAAATTTGGAGGCCCCCTGAAGACTATGCAATGTTTGATTTACATTTTTAAAGCACGAATGCACTTTTGTAAGCCTCTTTGTCGAATCACACAATATGTATAAATCGCTTAATGTGCATTCGTGAATCCCCTTTGTTCCCGCTCATAATCGTGACCAAGTAAATTCGTTACTGGTAAAATTCCCCTTTAAAGAAGTTTTTTCCAATTAATAAGTCATATTTTTTTTTTAAATACATGTATTTTTCATGCTATGCATAATTCTTTAACAATGCTATGCATAATTCTTTAAAAAATATGGGGTCCCTTAAGAACATGGGGCCCTACGCCTAGTCAGCCTGTGTGGCAATTGGGCCCTGGGCACCCCATTTCAGAATCCCCCCTCCCTCTTGGGGTGACGGCCCTACCTCCCTCCACTCGCAAGCTTTAGCCCATGCGTAAAGAGGAGCTGAGGATGTGTTTTGCGAATTTGCGTTATTCTAAACACATACGCGCAAAATTTACATTTTGTTATTAGTAGACAGGCCGAAAGACTTTGCTGTTAGTTGATCAGCCCCAAGCATGACCGGCCCACCGGGCAAATGCTCAGTTGCACGCCGGCTGTATCCACCACTGCCAATGTTCTTTTCCAAGGCGTCAATCGTCTGTGGCTTATCGGTGTAGACCAGACTTCACATAGCCCCACAAAAGGTAGTCCAGCAGTATTAAATCGCATGATCTTGCAGGCCAATTCACGTGTTCATTACGCAAAATTATTTGTTCACAAAATGTTTCTTTCAATAAATCAATTGTGCGCGCTCTGTGGCATGCTGCACCGTCTTGTTGTCTATTCATGATGAAATGGCAAACTAAACTGAACACAAAACAAGTGACAGCTATCAAAATGGCACACATGTCAAACAGTGTTGCCAACTTAAAGTTCTATAACTCTAAAAAAACAACCTTTAATAGTGGGGTCACTTTGTCAAATACAATCTAATAACAGTTTTAACATTCGGAAGGAGTCATAGAAAATTCAGTGTAGCAAGCAGAAATGAAAATATTGGCTAATGACATACGTCCTAAGAACTCTTCTCCCCTTAACCCCCTTGGGGTTGGACAGTCCCAGGCAGGTTTGCCAGACGTCCCGGACTTCAAGGGACAGTCCCGTATTTTGAAAAATTGTCCCGCGTCCCGGGGGCATATAAGATACCTTTACTCCTGTTTGGTCATCGGAAAATTTCAGGCCCTCTCATTGGCTTATTCGAGTGTCAATCAAAGCTTCAAAGCTGTGACGTACTGCAAAGTTGTTAGTCCACTCTCGCAGTGTTTCATGTTTGTAATCTGCTAAATACGAATAAGCGTCTGCAATTTTGAGATCTTTAATTGAATGTTACTGACAAAAGCAGCATTATTATTTCCAATCAATTTCATCCTTTGCAAAACAAATTAAAGCTTTTATTGAGAAGCTATGCTTCGAAATAAAAATAGGTGGCGCCATCTTTAAGCAAAAAATGTATGTTTTACGACATCGTTTTAATTTAAATCGAAGTTATTTTTTAAATAATTCTCACGGTAAATTATTTTGTTGATGGAAAAGCGAATTCTGCAATTTTTCATATTCTTAATGATATTTAATGCAATTTAAACAGCTCTTCTTAAAGAAATGATTACCATTTAATTTAATAATAAATACTTCTAGTGAATAATTAAATACATAATAAGTTCTAATATAATTTTCTCTTGTACCAGTTTTTTTTCTAGTTAATTTCTATTGAATATGAGTTAAAATCCGAGAATAAGACTTCCAATTGAATATTGAGCGAGTCTGGCAAACACATCCTTCTTTTCTCATATTAATTTCATAACTCATAAAATAAAATAATGCTCTGCTTTAAAAAAAACATGTAAAATACATAATTAAACGAATAAATAGCATTATCTTTAAGCAAAAAATGACGCTTTTGAAGAAGGTACTATTGGAGTTTAACTAAGCTCATTTGTCAACTAATTCTCAATGTAAGTTTTTTTAATTAAGCAGCGAATTCTTTATCTTTTAATATTCTTCATAATATTTAAAGCTATGTAAAAAGGAATAGGTAATTTAAACCCTTGAATGAAATGATTGAAAATAACATAAAAAAGCAATGTTTCTTCACGTAAAATTATATATATGTTATTTCAAGTCAAATCACTTTCAAGTCAAACTTTCAGAAATCGCACCCTTTGACACCTTAAATTCATTTATTATTTTGAAAAAAAATTTATCACGCACAGTTAATAAGGCAATTCAAGAAAATTTCATGCAGTTTCATTTACTATTTGACTTAAAAACATTTAGGGAAAAAAAAGTTTCACAAAATTCTAAAACTTGAAAACTCAACCATTTTTGAGACAATTTTGAAAATTTTGAAATCAATACATGACTTTTAATGTATTGTAATAAATACAACTAAATATTTTAGACTATGCCCATGAAAAGATCAGCAGCTGCTAAATATTTTCAGCAAAATTAGCAAAAAAGTTTTCCTTTTTTTTTGCTGTACTGCTGATACGACCTTCGTGGTTTCATGCATAGTTCAGAAACCATTTGAATGTAATCATTCAAATATATCAAATATCATACATTGATTGAAAATTTTTTAAAGTATTAAAAAAATTTGAATTTAAAATCTTGTGAAAATATTTCTTTTTTTGAAAAGTGTCGAAACTTGTTTTTGAAACGAGCTGCTTTACAACTCTGTGTTTCTCGTAGAGCTTGAGAAGTTGAAAATTAGGGTGAGCACACTTTCATAATCTGCATTATTTTCCTTGATGTACATATTTTATCAATAAAAGTGTTTGTGTGTGTGTGTGTTACAAAACTTCTTTTGTTCTGAATCGTTTTGTAACTGTTTAATGAAAATGTAATTTCTCTTCATATGATGTGGAAGAATTATTACTTAAATAATACTATGGCTTTCTAGTCTAGTCACATGTACTTGAAAACCAACAGGGGAAACTAATCATAATTTATTCATATTGAACTCACATAAAAATAAAGTAAATATTGTAAAACAGATGTACATAATATATCAGCCAGATACAATGTGAAATAATAGATATAGCAACGAGAAAGAAAAGTTATACAATAAACAATTTATTTACTGGCACAAGAGCAAATTATATTAGAAATTAGCATGTATAAAATTATTCAAAATAAGTATTTGTTATTAACCTAAATGGTAATCATTTCTTTAAGAAGAGCTGTTTAAATTGCATTAAATATCATTTAGAATATGAAAAATTGCAGAATTCGCTTTTCCATCAACAAAATAATTTACCGTGAGAATTATTTTAAAAATAACTTCGATTTAAATTAAAACGATGTCGTAAAACATACATTTTTTGCTTAAAGATGGCGCCACCTATTTTTATTTCGAAGCATAGCTTCTCAATAAAAGCTTTAATTTGTTTTGCAAAGGATGAAATTGATTGGAAATAATAATGCTGCTTTTGTCAGCAACATTCAATTAAAGATCTCATTTGCAAATGCTTATTCCTATTTAGCAGATTACAAACATGAAACACTGCGAGAGAGGACTAGCAACATTGCAGTACGTCACAGCTTTGATTGACACTCGAATATGCCAATGAGAGGGCCTGAAATTTTCCTATGACCAAACAGGAGTAAAGGTAGCTTATATGCATCCCGGGGAACTTCCATACGGGACGGCTAAAGTCCCATATTTTAGCTGATAACACTATTTTACAGAATGAGACATTACTTTAAGGGAAAAAATAAAGTAAAACAAAAAATGCGAAACAATGAGCCATAAAAAATCATGTGGCAGCAAAAGAAAAAATTACTTTTCTTTTAATTTGGTTTGTACATTTTTGTTTCGGCAGCAGACCATGACAAACTGAATGGTTGCTTCTTTGCTCATTGACTGATGTTGGAGAATATATTTCTCAGAAGTGCCCACCCCCCAATAGCTAATCCCCCTCCCAAAATGAAAATTATCACTTAAAACTCCCCTCCCTAAACATTTCAATGGTGTAGTCTGCGCCATGACTCTCCCATAGGTAGGCACCATAGTATTTCTGCGCATGCGTCGTCAATTGCAACAAAAACGATTTTTATACTTTGATAGGTGACATTTTGTGAAGTTTAATGCTCCGTTGTGATTGAATTTTTCAGATTCATCATGCATAGACGTGTCATTAATATCCCCCCCCCCCTTTTCACTCATAGAAGCCTGTCCCGTATTTACTATTCTTAATTCTGGCAACCCTGGTTCCAGGATTACATGTTAAATAAATGAGATATCACTTCAAGAATTGCAAGGTGGTTAAACAGGAGTACATCACAAACCTGGTTTTCCTGAGGGTTTGTGCAGTACTTTATTTTTCCAATTTATGCTGTAGTAAAAATGCCCCCCCCCCCCTCCCGGTTAAAGCTTTTCTTTCGACGGCTCTGAAAGTAGTCCCAAACAAAGAAACAGCTTGGTACTGAACATTAACTATTCCGTCACTTCCATCAGCGTGAAGATTCTTTCTATTCTTCGGTTTGCATTACATCAAGCTTACCATAAAAGAGCATGATCTCTCCTCACAATTCTTGCTTTATTATTACAAGATTTTATTATTTAATTTGACTGAAAACTTTATCACACACATTCGTCTTTTTACCTTCCTCTCTTCGCGGTTAAAGAATACTGCAGAAAAAATACTACGCCGCACCAAAGCATACGAAATACTTTGGCAAGTTTCTCTTTGTATTTCGTTTGTATTTACAAAATGGTTATGAATTGTCATTTAATTTTTGTTCTATTTCGAAAACAGTGGTTTTTCATAAAAACCAATTTTCTCGCCGTTTAAATATCATAATGATCTTGCTCATTTATTAACTAAAATGTTTTATCTTAATGTAAAAATAAAATGTAGTCATAACTAAAATTTTATATAATTTAAGGATTGATACTATTAAAAGGTTCATACTACACGAATTTGCAATGTAACAGGGATGTCAGTTTGCCTAAATTTGCTAAAATTAAGTTTCTGAAAATATATTTCTCTTCTAAAAGAATGAAGGGAGAAAAAAGGGCAGACCTAACAGTTATTTGTTTTTATTTCTCACCCTCATGGGCACCCATACAGGGGGGCAAGTGGGGACTCAAGTCCCCCCCCCCTTGGAAAGTAGAACTTCCTTGCTTTTGGTACTTTTTTCTTTACAAAAATGTAAAAAAAAAATTTCTCCAACCATTAATAAATAAATTATCAAAAATTTCAAATTTTAATAGCTTCTCTGTATTGAAATCGGTTTCCATGGAGAAAATATCCTGCTAAACCACGAAGGAAATATCTGAGCCCCTCCCCCTTAAAATTTTTCATATGGGCTCCCATGCGACCGGCATATTGTCATGTGCTTTTTTTTTTTGTACCCTAAATAAGAATCATTTCAGTCCTGTGGTGCAATCAGAGGAGGGCCCATAGATTGTCACACCAGAATGCTGAATTGAATTATCTTTTAAAAGTATTCTTTCTTGCAAAAGAGAAGAACAAAGAACGTTTCTTTAATTTCGTAAATTTCACGAGCATAAATTCCCTCTTTTTTTAAAAATAACATCAGGTTGTCTAGAATTTCGTTTTTGGAGCTTTGATTTTGAAACATTGAATGAAGGTGGTAAATCAATTCGAAAAATCGATCGGAGACATTTCTTGGGACCCATTACTTTTTTTAACGTAAGCAAATGCTGGACTATTCAGTAAGCAGACCGTGACAATTGTTTTTAAGGTCTTAATTTCAAAAACTTTCTGGTGAGGGTATAAATCTTCCCTTCCTTTAACATAACCAAAAATTTTTTTAAATTGCGTTTTTCAAACATAATTTCGGAATTTTTCAAGGGTAGAACCCCCTGAGGCTCTCTAACTCGATGTTTTTCCTACGGTTTTCCTTCCTTTTTCGAACGTATAGTTTGAAATATTTATCGTCGCCTCAGAGCAACAGTAAGATATCTTAGTATTATTTCTGAAATTAGATGTCTTATTGTTGTTCTGTGGCGACGAAGTATAAATATTTATAAAAAAAGTCCCCACCCTCTTAAAACGACTTTCTGGCTGCACCACTGCCTCAGCCGCCTCCAGAACAAAATCCTGGATTCACCACTGCAGTATTTTACTATGTAATTTAGTAGTTTTGTGTCTTTTTGTTTCACTTGCATTCCTGAAGGGTTTTTTTGCATTTTTTGAGCTAGTGTGCTTTGTTGGGTGCAGAAACTCAGTTTATTTTATGTATTTACTGATTAATAGGGAGCATGCACTATGATATAAAATATGATTAAATTATTTTTATTTCGTAGATTTGATGATGGTGATGGCAAAAATCAACATTAAAATTTTAAACAATCACTCACTTGAGCATGAAAAGCAATTGAAAAAAGAGATTTTTGTAAACAATGTCACAGGACTGAAAACGCACAGCTATTGCCTAACGTCATAAAACACAATTCTTCCTTGGCTCCGCTGCTGCTTATGCGACAGTCAGTGCGTTTCCCAACACATTGCTTTTAGCTATCATTATAATCAGGGTCCAAAAGTGGATGACATTTCTTTTTTTTTTTCTTGCATTTTTTGGAGTTTTTCCCTTTTTTAGTGAATTTTTAAAAGATGTTGGCAGCTCTTTTCGATTTCTCTTACATTTTTCAGGGCATTTTGATTTATCTATGAGCCAGAAGTTTTCATCTCCGATTTTTAAGACTAGTACAATCTCGAAGAAGCTATGTCTTCTTATCTGTGGAGGTTGATAGTTCTCATTTTCACATTTAAAAGGAAAATACGGGGAACGAACAAAAATAACGGGTTTTTATACTCTGACTACATTTCAGATTCTGGGTGCAATTATTTTCTTAGAAGTATTAGATTTCTGAAGACTGTCCTTCTCAATAATAAAAAGCAAAAGCATTAATATTTTTTGGAAAAGACTTAACTTAAACAGATGATCTGGTGCAAGGTGCAGAGCAGGGGCAGAAACAAGGGGAAAATTAAGGGGATCATGAACCCCTCCTAAATCATCGACAATAGTATCCATTCCCCCCCCCCCCCTCCCAATTGGGTTCAAACACTTTATGAATAAAATTTTGACAATTTCAGTTATCTTTTCAAACCAGTAAATTATTTTTGATGGTAAATATTTGAAGTACTACTTGTGCTTATGAAATTAGTTTGTAACGTTTATGCCCCAAAAGGTGCCTTATTACAATTTGGAGCTTTTCATTGACACCCAAGCAATTTTAGAAATTTTTCGTAACCAAAAGGTTTCTTCATGGGGGGGGGGGGGGGGGCTCTGTATCCGTCTCTGGTGCAGAGAGAGTGCTTGCATTCCCATTCGTCAAAATGTGGATTTGTAATTGTCACCATGATAACATCCATTCTTAGATTATATTCAAGAACGGTCTCTAGAATGGATAGAGCCCGGGGCAAGTGTACACCTCCAAAATGATAAAAGTATTTCAAATACTTACATCATTTCATGCTACTGAATTCATATTCAATTTCCTAATACTCAACATTTTGTTGCTTTTAGTGTCAGAATTAATATCTTAGAAATGAAATTTGTAATGTATATGTTGCAAAATAGTTTTGTGCAAGTACTTTGAAGATGCTGTTTGTCCAAATCTTATTGAAAATTATGTTCTTGTTGCAACCTTGATGAATTCATATCATCTGAATCTAGTTTAAGGCATCACCAAACAGTTACCAAGTCTGGATCTACTCGTTTTGATCCAGAATGCTCACATTATTCTAAATGATAGCCAGGGGTCTGTCCAGGATTTTTCGCAGGGTCCGTTTTTTGTGAAAAATAAAATAATTTTGTGAAAAGTGAATTAATTTTGTGAAAAATCAAATAATTTCGCAAAAAAGAAAAAAAAAATGTTAAATCGAAATTTTAGAATTTAGAACGGGCACAAACTGCATCATTTAAACTTAAAGTAGAGTGTTTTCCTCTTCTATGTTGAGAATATCATTCTGGTGTGTTTTTCTAGTATTTCGCGGGAGGGAGGCATCGCTCCCTCAAGTAGCAATATTTATCTCCATTCTACATTGTGTTAAATTATACTAGAAATATTTCTGTACAGCATTTAAAATAATTGTAACAAAAAAAAAAATAAATAAATAAAATTCAGACGAGGGTTCAGCATTTAACTTTTTGACCCGAGACACTCTTAAAAAGCACGGAATTTCCTTTAAAACTTATAAATTCCGTCATTTTAACAAAATTAAAAAGAGATTTTATTCGTTTACTTCTTAACAATGTGTATTAAACTTCAAAAAATCGGATTCCCATAACGGATGCAAAGAGATCGCAATTCTCAAAGTGAAGGCATCAAAGATATAAAAACGGCTTGTAAAAGAAATATTTTTGATTAAATTATTTTTAAATTGCATTTTAGAGTCCTATGATAAACATATCATTAATATCTGTGGACACAGTTGAAGCAAAAATAAAATTAAACCATCGATTCAGCATTTTAATTTTTGACTTGAAAATGGAATTTTGCTTTAAAAACTTAAAATGCATGTTCTAACAAAAATAGAGACTTTTCATTTATTTGCATCCTAATAAAGCGAAGTTAACTTGAAAAAAGAACAAAATATGATTCTCATATTGGATGTTAAAAGATTGTATTTTTCAAAATGTAGACATCTAAAGAAAAAAAAACGGCAAGTAAAACAGTTTATTTAAAGTTAATCATCCTTGTTAGCATTGGAAAATCAAACCCATATAATTTTCTCCCAAAATAACAGTTAAACATTGTACAGCACCATAAAAACGCAAATATTGACTAGCTGGTAAAATGATGAGAATAATTTCTAATCAAGTCATTATAAAGGATTAACGCCAGATGCTAAATGGCGATTAATTTTGAAGTTGGTAACCCTATCTGAAGCGATCATATTTTTTCCCCACCCTTACTATCTCTTTGCAGTTCTAAGTTCATTTCGCTGATATATATTATTATAGTTTATTAAATCATCAGCAGGGAGAAAAGTGCTTACCAACGCCTTTTCAGAAAAGTTTACAACAACACCGCTGCTAATTAGCTGTGATAAAACAAACAAAATTATTTAAAACCAAACTTATTTTCAGCTGTTAATTTCTTTGATCAGGATTTTGTGAAAGGTCCGTTTTGGTTGATCGGATTTTTGTGAAGGGTCCGTTAACGGACCCAAATATCCTCCGGCCAGACCTCTGATAGCAATATCTAATCATACCAGTATAGTATAGTCCTAATCAAAGGCATAATGCCAAGAGGTGAGGTGGGATGGGGTGGAAAAAAGTAAAGTATATTACTGGATGAAAAAGATGGAAAGACACTTATAAAAATATAAAAAAAATTAAAATTTAAAAAAACGGGGAGGGACAAGCTTGGGTTAAAATCAAATAGTGGGTGATGCCGTCTATTCTCAACTACACTACTGTCTAAAGCTAATTTAAAGCAAATTTATAGAATGATTAAAATAGCAGGGATTGTTAGTAATTTCCTTGTTTCCATATTATTGGTTAAAAATGACGGTCATGGAGGGGGCAATCGCCCCCCACCGACCATCCAATGGATCTGCCACTTAGTACAGGGAATATACTTATTGAAATAACTTATGTTTATTTGTTTGCTCTATAATCTTACCTGCGGGTCACCCGAATAGATTCGATATAGTATCACATAAGTATCTGCACTTTGGCGAGAAGATAACTTGAAAGCAGGAGTTATCCGCGTAACAGCAATCACAGATTTTAAAAGCAAAGTCATTCGACAATATACAGATGCTAAGCTTGTATATGACACATAGGGAGAATCACAAAAGAAATCTGATGTATTCATTTTCAAACACCATGTTTCCAAAACCAGAGTATCACCATCAGCAGTTTTTAATAGTATTTCAGTACATATACAAAAATCTTTTAATGGCACTATGCTGCTGTAAGCTTCTTTTGCTTTTGCTTGAATTTCCATATTATCTTCAATGGCTAAGTTAAACTGAAACAAAATTTTAAAAATAACTTTCAATTTTTATTACATTTTATAAACAATTTAATACATATAAACAACAAAATAAAGCTTGAATAACATAACAAATACACTTCACATGAAATATTAAAATCTTACGGACAAAAAATTATTAATTTTTCTTTTCAATACAGTTTGTCCTTAGTAGGGGGTCTTTGAAGAAGAAAGTTTGAACAATGTTAAATAATATTTAAATAATGTTTTAAAAAATCAGAATTTTCACCTTCAAAGCATGAGTTTGCCCTTTGAGTAGGGTTCGTTTTTTTTTTAATTTTTCCAGGGGGCAGAGAAAGGGCAAAGGGTCTATACTCAATGCAATTTTTATCAATCAACAACAAAACTCAAGCTCACTTATGTGCGAAAACATTAATTTTTCCTACATTTCGAGATACAATGCTGCAAGATTCTGCTTCGATAAAACCATGCAGTCTGTCACCAGGTGAATATGAATGTTTGATAAACACAACATAAGACGGCACCTTGAAATCTACCTTCCAGGATACTAACCCTCATTTTCGGTTTAGTGTGGAAAATAAAATACATTAATCACTCATTGCAAAAACAAAGTAATATGTTCTCCCATTTGACAGAACCTACCAATTTAAATTTGTATTTTCAACTAATGCGGCCAATAAAATATCAGAGGTGTTGATTTCAAGCCTGATATTCAATGACTGCTATAAAAAATTAAACCCAATAAATTAAAATCATGCCTGCTATAACAACCTCACTCCTCCACAGGGCCTGATTACTGAAGAGGCCAATTAGGTTGTGGCCTAGGGCCCCCGATATTTAGAGACCCCCAAATGGCTGAAATTTCTTTAGTCTATGAATACAATTTTTTCAATCAACGGCTTAAGTTATAACATTTGAAAACAGGGGGCCCCAAAAAAGTATTTGGCCTAGGGCCCCTCGATATCTTAATCAGGTCCTGCTTCTCCAATAATTACGTCCAATTTTGAATTTTAATTCTTGTGTTACCTATTGAAATATGCCTTTCCAATTTGATTTTTGTACTCCAGAATTTGAAAGCACAGTAAACACCCGATTATCCACAGAATAGGGTGGCACAGTAACAGCGGATAAGCAAATTCAGGGATAATCCACAAACTATAGGTAAAAACAATGCTAGGGTGTGCAATAGCTTAAAAATATCAATAACAATCACATACATTTAAAGTATATAGCTACAAAACGATAACAGTGTGCGTAAAAAATGCTAATAGCTAAAAAAAAATATCTCTCATTATTGCAAACAAATTACACAAATACCCGAGCAAATCATGCACATTGATTTCCTGCAAGAGGTAAAACTAAATTCCACAAAAAAGAGCACCGGGGAAGTTGGAGAATTTTTTCAAGATTGGTCTAGTCACTCGTTTACGCCCGTAAGCAGTGTAGTTCTAAAAATCAGTAAGTGGGGTTGAGATCTAGAAATCAGTAAGTAGCTTAGATCTAAAAATCAGTACATAGTGTAGATCTAAAAATAAGTTTTGACTAGTCAGATTTCAGTGACCATGGAAGGTTCGATGTCATTGGAAGGGAAGGGGAAGAAAGAAATAGGAATGTCTTAAGATTCTGCATTTGTTAAGTTAAAATGTGTGCATCTACAGGGGCGCCCATCCTCCTATGAACACCCCTCTAAGAACGGGAGCTCCTCCAAAAATGCCCTTCAAGTTACCGCCCCTAAGCCGGGCTTTAGAAGAAACCATATGCAATATACCAGACAGTCCGGTAATCACATCCAGAGACTGCAGTTTCATTCTTGTAAGAACTTTAAAGACTTGAACTATCAGTTTAGAATCATGAATAACCGAGCTGGAGGCAGATGCCATCTCACTGAAGTTGAGAGCACCAACAAACTTGTAGATCAAGAAAATTAATTTCACCAGCGAGTAACTGCAGAATGGTGTGGTTCAACTCGAAAATTGAAAGCAAAAGATGACATCTGCCTCCAGCTTGGTTATTCATTATTCCAGACTGATGAGTTCTAATAAGAACGAAACAGCTCGTGATAACAGGATGTGATAGCTGGGCTGTCTGGTATATTGCATGTACTTCACATGACGTTTGTTTTTCTTACTGTCACAATACAGCGATTACGTATAATTACACTTTCTTCCTTTCCCTCCTCTTTTTTTCTTACAATGTCATACAAAATTTTTGAACTTGTGAAGTGTTATGGGCAACCACAAATTAATCTGACAATTTGTTGCCTTGCTATGAATTTTTAAAATGTGTCAAGGACTTTTAGGATACCCTGCATATTAGTTGTCAAAATCGTTGGTAGTCCGAGGGTCTGAGACTTGTGAAAATGGCTTTGGATTCAGTAAGAATAGAATTTGGTAAGTCCATGGGAGCAATAGTCAATCAGTAAAATAAAAAAAAAAAATTCTTTTTTTTTTTTTTTTTTTCATTTTTAAAATTTTATTTTTGCATTTACAATAATTTTGTTTAAATAAATTTAGATATTTTTTGTCACATAAATTTCAAATTAAAGCCAATTAGCTACATTCTCACTATTTTGTGAAAAATAAATAAGACATTAATAAAATGTTTATATCTAGAAATATATTTTAAGTTGAACTACACATTGTGTTAAGTGGAGCAGTCATTGCTTGCAGATCAGTATATCTTCATGCTTACAGATCCCTCAGACCAGTTATTTTTTGAATGATTTCTAATGCTGTGTACAATAAGAATACCTTCAATTTGGAGTTAAAAAGGTAACTCGTACTCTTCTTTCTGAGATAGATTCATTCTGGATTGGCCAGTTTGATTTGAACTCGCGGAATTGAAGGTTTACTTTGAACACATGTCAGTTCAAAAACAGCCTGAAAGCTAAAAATCTGCACATCTATAGAATGAAAGTGAAATTTTAAAAATGATTTAAACATCAGCATAACTTTTGCACTCCCATATGATAATGGTATGTTCAAGCAATCGGGACTTTTGTAAAATGTTTGTTTTCAAGATTAAGAGTTTTGTAAAAGATTCATTTTCATATTTGCAATTTAGCTAATCTTTGCTTGTATTCAGAAACAATAATAATGATTTTTCGCCCTTTAACTGCTTACAGCATAAATATATGGATTATATGTTGAACATATTGGATATATATGTTGAACTTTCATGCAATCAAATATTTGATAAATGTATGTATGTATCCCGAATTTGACAATTTTCGCTTTCAGGATAGTCGAGCATTTACTGTACTCACTTTTATTTTCAGTTTAACTTTCCTAAGAACTTTTAAGAATACTGAGAAATATAAGACATGTTTCTAATAGAAGTGACAGAACCAAAAATTAGCAACAAGTGGCAGATTTAAAAAAAATAAATAGAATTTAAAAAAGTAAGAATTTAATTTCAATTCAAAATATTCAGCTTTATCTTTACTTTTAAGTATATTTTAAGTGGTGCAGTGAAGGGTATTATAGAAAGATCAACTCCCCTCCCCTCCTCTGAAAGCAAATGCCCCTGAATCCTGAACTATCTCCAGATGTTATCAAACACAACAAACACTTGTGTTTTTGGGACTAGTAAATTTTTATACCTATTTTTCCTTAAAAACAATAAATCAAACAAAGAATTTCTGAGTAGGAACTTATTTCAGAATTTATAAATTCATTCAATCAGTTTGTTTAGTTCTGCTTTTTAATGATTGAAACATGATTTAGAATCTTGAAAGGGGATAAGAATGGCAAAATCAGGTCTTTATCCCACTCTCCTGACAACTCGAAATTCTGGCACAGTAGGTATACCTGTACATGTTCATTTATGCATGTGCTTATAGGTAAAAACTCCCATCATGAAAATTTCTCACTACACCTCTTTAGCTTAATGCATTATTATATTAACACACATCGGATGAATGAGAACATGTATTCGCAAATTATATACAGTCAACTCTTGATAACTCGAAGTCCATAGAGACCAACTAAAACCTTCTAGTTATGGGAAGTTCGAGTAATGAGAATTTCTCACAGCCTTCACACAAGAGCTTGGGGCCAAATGAAAACTTCGAGGCAAAGAAATATTCAAGTTATAAGACTTTGAGTTATCAGGAGTTGACCATATATAAAAATTATCACTAAAATAATACCCATTCATGAAATATGGACTTCTTTTTTATCCATGCTCTGCGTTTTTCACCGAAGCGAGACTGGACAATCACTTGTGACATTTTAAAAACAAGAAATCTGACATATTTCTCCAGCTCTGTGCGATCTCGAGAAGAAAGCTTATTTCCAGGATTTTGATTCATCTTAAAACCACTATTTTTTTTTACTTATTGAAGTTGAGACTTTACTTTTCTACAGATGAAAACATGCTTAATAAGCAGGTCAGTCAGAATTGCAAATTTCTTTACCTGGAAAAGAAAAAAGAATTAAACTAACATTACATAGACAAGATAGAGTAGGTAAAAGAGGTGGTGGGGTTTTATTTTATGTCAGAGACACTTTAATTTGCAATGAATTGGTAATTAATGATAAACCTAATGAGATTGATATGATTTGGCTGAAGTTGATTAGTAATAAGCGCAAAAAACTACGTTTGGGGAATATTTATAGGCCACCCAACTTAAGCCAGGGTCAAGACGAACAGATGTTTAGTATTATTAGTGACATTTCTAGCAAGGGGTCAGTCATCATAATGGGAGATTTTAATTTTCCAGGAATTGATTGGAATAATTTTTACCATAGTAATAGCAGAGAAGAGGATTTTTTGAAAGTAATTGGTGACTGTTTCTTAGATCAAATTGTAACTCAGGGTACACGACAGGACGCGATTTTAGATCTAGTTTTCTGCGACATGGAAGGCTCTGTTCAGGGGTTATGTGTAGGGGAACACATTGGAGATAGTGACCACAACAGTATTAGGTTTGGGATTAAATTTGATATGCACAAAGTAGAGAATTTTAGGTTTGTGCCCAATTTCAGAAATACTGACTTTGTGGCACTTTGGCAGAGTTTGAAAGCAGTTTTTTCTTCTGGATTGGACAATAGCGATGTGAATCTTCAGTGGGCAGAGTTTAAGGAAAATCTAGCGAATACGGTTAGGGATCATGTTCCTTTTAGGAGAAAGGGTGTCAACACTAAAATTTGGCCAATGTGGTTCTCCAGGGAAACTAAAGACGCTCTAAATTACAAGCAAGCTGCTTTTCATAGGTTTAGAGAAACAGGTCACAGTGCAGATAGGCTCCAATATTGTAAGGCAAGGCGTAAATTTAAGTATTTGGTACGGATTCAGAAAAGAGAGTTGGAGCAAAGACTGGCAGATAACATAAACAGGAATCCCAAGAGGTTTTTTGCATACGCTAATTCGGGGAAAGTTCGAAATAGTCATATTGGGCCACTGGTTGATGAGCACGGAATTTTAATTCAGGACGATAGTGATACTGCTAATGTTCTTAATGACTTTTTTTCGAGTGTTTTTAACAATAACTGTATCTCAACAGTTGACACCAACAAGACACAAGCTATAGTACAGCTTGAGGACTTTGTATTTTCCAGGGATGACGTTTTACTTCATTTGAAAAAAATTAAAGAGACTAAGGCTCCGGGGCCAGATAATATTTATCCGAAAATTTTAGTTGTATGTGCAGAGGAATTAGCAGATGTAATCGCAAACATTTTCAATGCTTCTTATAATTCGGGGACAGTGCCAGAAGACTGGAAGCTGGCTAACATTACACCGCTCTTCAAGAAAGGGTCTAAAGGGAGTGCGGGAAATTATAGACCTGTGAGTCTAACTTCGGTGGTTTGCAAAATTTTTGAAACATTGATGAAAATTAAGATAGTAAATTTTCTAGAGACTAATAATCTATTGACTAGTTTTCAGTACGGTTTCAGGAAAGGTAAATCTTGTGCAACTAATTTATTACATTTCTATGACAAAGTTACCATGGCTTTGGACAATAAGAAGCCTGTAGATGTTGTTTACATTGATTTTCAAAAAGCTTTCGATAAGGTACCGCATGTTGCTCTACTTAGCAAATTAGCTGATATAGGAATAGGAGGGAAAACTTTCATTTGGGTAAAAAATTGGCTGACCGGAAGGAAACAAAGAGTAGTTGTAAGGGGAAATTATTCTAATTGGAGTGAGGTCTTAAGCGAGGTTCCTCAAGGATCAGTGTTAGGGCCTGTTTTGTTCATTGTTTTTATGAACGATATTCACAAAAATATTTCTGGGAACATGAATTGTTTTGCTGATGAAGTTAAAGTTATGGGGACTGTAGAAAATGAAGAACAAGCAAATCAGCTGCAAGAGGATCTAGATCATATTACGGAGTGGGGTGATAAATGGGGTATGGCTGTTAATGTTGGAAAATGTCAAGTGCTACATTTAGGGCATGGAAATAAGTGTACAAGTTATTATTTGCAAGGTTCAGTCATTAGTCAGGCAGACAAAGTTACTGACCTGGGGGCCTTAATAAGTCAGGATTTAAAGTTTAGCCAACAGTGCAGCATTGCTAGCAACAAAGCCAATAAGATGCTTGGGTTTATCAATAAATTTATTTCAAACAAATCTAAAGAAGTTCTTCTGCCCTTATATAGAAGTTTGGTAAGACCTCATTTGGAGTATGCTGTTCAGTTTTGGTCTCCTTATCTTAAGAAAGACATTAATGTATTGGAAAGGGTTCAAAGGCGGGCTACAAGGCTAATAAGTGGACTTTCCCACTTAGATTATGATTCCAGGCTTAGACGGCTAAAAATGTACAGTCTTGAGCAAAGAAGAGACCGAGGGGACATGATTCAGCTGTTTAAATTTATTAAAACGAAAGATGTTACAGGGCTAAAGTTTAGCACTGAAAACAGGACAAGGAGTCATTGTTTTAAGCTATTTAAATCTCAGGCTAACATGGATATTAGGAAAAATTATTATTTTAGCAGGGTAGTGGAACCTTGGAACAGCTTACCGGAAGAGGTGGTAATGAGCAAAGGAGTAGACAGTTTTAAGAGGGCCATTGATCTTCACTGGGGATTGTAAATTGACTAGGACCAGTCTAGCTGGGCCCAGAGCCTGTTGCTGGTCGTCACTTTTGTATTTGTATTATGTGTGTCATAATGATTTTCAGTGCAAATACAACTATGTATCAACTACTTGAAACATCACAACTTCTCTACATGCAAAAATTCAGTTTCTATCTCAAATGCAAAAAAAAAAAAAAAAAACTCATAGATCCAATCTGCTTAACTATGCCAAAAAAGATTGGTTGGTTGCCTCAGTTCAGGTCTATCTATGTGTTAGAAATGCTGGATGCATTACAAATAACTCTATCAAAGCAAGGGCAATAATAAAGTTTCAAGTGATAACCCTTCTACCATGCTCAGTGCAAAAGAACCAACAACCCTTTAATATTTAGCAGTAAGTTACCACCCCCAAGTCAGGTCAAAGGCTGAACCACATGCAGCATTCCAGAAAGCCTAGTTATCACATCCAGAGACTGCAGTTTGGTTCTCGAATAACCGAGCTGGAGGCCGACATCTGCCTCCAGCTCGGTTATTCACTATTCCAGGCTGATGAATTCTAAAGAGAACGAAACAAGTCCCTGGATCAGTGCCTTAGCTAGTTTCTGCCGCCCGGGGAGGTTCCTCTATTTGCTGTCCTTTCATTGAGACATATCTAATACATTTAACCATCGAAAATCATTGAACTTAAAATTGAAAACTTTATTTAATGAAGAAAGGAAACTTATTTAATCTGTATTCTTGCTACAACAAATTGGGGGGGGGGGGGTATTGTGCCTATCCTCCGAGAAATATTCTAAATTTACATCAAAAATCAGTTTAAAGTAAGGTTTGGGGGAAGGGGTGAGGGGGGGGGGGTCTCCCGAATCTTCATCACAATTGAAGTCAGTTTTAGCCTTTGGTGGGGTTAGAGAGCCAGGGTCTTTTCTAGAATATTTTCCGAAATTCAACCATTTAAAAATATATTTTAAGTCTTTATTAGAAAAGGTAAAGGAAATGAGGAAGGTTCAGAGGCTCACTACGGATTTCGAGGAGGTTTTTTTCCTTTGGCCTCCAGAAATAGATTTAAAGTATGATTCCCTTATTTAGATTTTCTTTCACATCAAAGGTGCTGAATCTCCACCCCCAAAAGTATGCCCCCCAGGGCAGAAAACTTTTTACTACGTAAAGGAAGATGATGGTGTTCAGTATACTCTCTTGAAACTTTAGAAATTGAAGTTTCAAAGAGTACCCCATCTCCCCTCCTTGAACATTTTCTAGATCTGCCCTTGACTAAGCACAGATGTAGTATCTTTTCAAAGTGGTATCTGAGCAGTTACCCTTTTTTCCTTGGTAATTATGTAGTTAAAACTTTTATACCTTAGTAAAGCAGCATATTTAATAACGTAGCGCAGTTTATTGTAACAGAGTACTAAAATTAGCTTACCTTTGAATATATAGGTCAACAATAAAAAAATACAACTTTGCATCAATGTTAAAGTAAACTCCTTTTCTATTTAAATTTTTATTTAAAATGCAAATTCTTAAAAATGAAATGCATGTCAAATATTCATATCTAATTCTTTTGTGCAAAAAAAAAAGCATTTCATTCTACGGCCAATTATATTTTTGTTTTAGTATCGTCTGCTGTCAAAATTATCTTCATGCTCAGTAAAAATTAATCTAAAAAATAAAACATTAAGTAAATGATAGCATTAACATTCTTTAAACATAAAGAACAGCAAATTATTATGGTTTACAGTTTCAACTGTCCAAAATTTTGAAAATGGTAGTTTTTATGAGGCAGGTTCTGTTAGATTTGTGTAACAAAATAAAGAGCCAGCAAAATCCAAACAAAGGAGATGTTTTCAGTAATATTTAATGACACTTTATGCACGTTTTACTAACCTATTTTTGTCGTATCTGTGCAGATATCCAGAAAAATGACTAGTAATAATTACTTGTGGTGAAATTAACCTATTAAGTTATTTACAAAATTACTACCACGATTTGAACATTTAATTAAGTCACAAATCAAAGAAATAAAACTTAATCATCAATTTCTCATTTTGAGCTCTACTACAGATACGACATCTGTGCTTAGCAATGGCAGAATAGTGAACAATCGAGCTGACGGCAGATGTCAGCCTCCAGCTCGGTTATTTACTATTCCAGACTGATGAGTTCTAATGAGAACAAAACTCTCTGAATGAAGTCTCTGGATGTGATAACCAGGCTTTCTGGAATACTGAATGTAGTTCTGCCTTTGACCTGGCTTAGGGATGATAACTGCTATATATATATAACTTTCTTCTACTTTTCAAAATTGTAGAAAATTATTTTCATAACCAAGAATGTTGTAGCATTATGATTTCATTACACTCTGTTTTATTTTACAAAGAGTGTTGATCAACCGGCTAATAATTGTACTGATCATAGCAAATTATAGGAATAATCACGTTCTTTTCTTCTTAAAAAAATAAACCTAATACAAAAACTTAAATAAATCAAGCATGGCAGCTCTAAAGCTAATTTAAACACATTTTAAATCAACAATAAAATAAATGAACTTCACTACTTTTGAAATCTGATTACTCACAGAGACTGATTGAAGAGAAAAGCATAACTGTTTTTGAAACTATGCAAATTGATTTCAAAAACAAAAAGACGAATTTATTTTGTTTAACTGTAATTAGAAAACAAAATTTCTCTCAAAAATGTGCTTAAATCGGTCCCGTTATTAATAAGGATTATCCATTAATGACTCAAGAATTATGCATTGCAGTAAATCTAGTTAGATGTGAAGCAATTTTTTTTTTTTTTTCATCTTTTTTTTTAATATATTTAATGTAATAATTCCCATTGCTTGTAAAATTGATAAGGTATTCAATTGTGCGGTAGGACCCATCCCGAAAATAATGACTCTGGCCTAAATGTAAGAAAATTACGGGGAATGTCTAAATATTTCTTAAAATGTATGATGAAAAAGAAATAAACAAACATTACATTTTAGTTTAGTTTCTCCAATACAAAACATCTAGAAAGTTTAAGGAATGAAAACATGGTAAGATAAAAACTTACCATGACGTTTTCCAATTTCATGCTTATAGAATAAACCTTCGACAAATATTATAGTATTATTAACATATAAAATTCGAATTTTAAAAACTATAAGGGCACATTATGCACTACGACACATGTCAGATACTTTGTAATTTCACATCTTATTATCAAAACGAAAGGACGGACATTAATTACAGCTAAATCCTG